>NC_044398.1:44972949-46172949 GCF_006542625.1 Nomascus leucogenys | reverse complement strand
TCTCCCAGGGCCTGGGAATGAGGAATCTAAACCACGGTGAAGCCACCTCTGCTAATGATGTTTGTTTCTCCTAAATGACTTTTATTTATTATTTTTTTTTTTTGGCAAAAGGAACGTGAGACAGTCTTCTTCAGGAAGGTAATCCGTGTCCCCCTCCATCAGTGCCTTCAGGTGCTGGGCATTTCAGCTTACAGCCCTGCTCCCTCTGCGTCCTTGCTGCCTGTAGGTCCTGGCTCAGTCCTGGTGACTTCCAGGTCATTTCCTCCCTCGCCCTGACCATGCCAGGCCCAGCCTCTTTCACTCAGCCAGGGCTTCCTCTGGGCCAGTCTGCGCCAGGCTTCTCCGTGTGACCCCCGCCGCCTGCCCTCCCACCGCTGTCTTAGCCGCACCCCAGGACCTCCCAGGGCGCTCAGCAGTTCCGCCTCTGTTTCCAGCAGCTTCTCCACACCTCCGTCTTCCCATCATGCAGCCTGGACGCCAGGCCTGTCGCTCGCAGCCCTCTCGGGACCTTCTGGCCTCCCCGTCAGCCTGGAGGTCGGCTCTCATGAGAAGCTCAGGGGTCGCTCATTGCCCCCTCGCCTCCCACGCCCACCTCCCCCGCAGGAAATAAAGACTCTCCTCTGCCACTCCCGCCGTTTACTCTGGCTAAAATCGACAGTGGCTCTTGATTGATAAATCCTGTGGATACTTAATTTTTAAAATTATGAAATAGATCAAGCATTTTGAAAAATACAGATAATAGGATACCCTCATCTGCCCAATAGTCAGATACAGAAACCCTAGAGTTTGCTTAAGGTGTGTAAAGTGTTTTTTGTTTGTTTGTTTTGTTTTGTTTTTGTTTCTCTTAGCAATAAAATGTAACTTTTTTTTCTTTGGCGATTATGAAGTTTTAAGATTTAAGAGGTAGTGTTATTTTATGTGTTTTAAAAATGCACACAAATGGTAATGCGCTGCATATTTTTGGTTTATCCTTTTTTTTTTTTTTTTCTTGAGGTAGAGTCTTGCTCTGTCGCCCAGGCCGGAGTGCAGTGACACCATCTTGGCTCACTGCAGTTCTGGAACAGAAAGTTCCAGAGTACTATATGCAGCACGTTATACCTTAATTTGCTTTTCTTATTCAAATCAGTGTTTTCAACATTTATCCATATTCCTATAGCTGCATCTTGTTTATTTTAATTTTTTGAAAGTGGTTCTATTTTATGAGATCCTGCAATTTCCTTGATCCTTTTCTCCATTGACAGAACTGCAGATTGTTCCCAGCTGTTCAATATTTCAAGCAATGCTGCAATAAAAATTCTAGCACAATGCCTCTTGTGTCCACATGGTAAAGGGACACTTTGTAACAGTATTCACGGGTCATAGAGCACGCCTATGGACACTTTACTAGATGTTACCAAACTGTCTCCAAAGTAGTATATCAACTGATGCAACTGTTAGCATCATGGGCGCTTCCATTTCCCCACATCCTTGCCAATACCTGGAATTTTAATACTTTAAAGTGTTTCCAATATTATGGTTATGGAATGACGTCTTTTAATTTCTAATGACCTCATGATGACAGAGTTTGGGTATCTTTTTGTGAATTTCCTGTTTGCTATTCTTCAACTGCTTGCCTATTATCTGGGGTTCTTTATATATTATCATTACTAATCTTTTATTCTTTGGGAGTAATTTTCTCTTTTTAAACATTGTATGTGTGATTGCCATATATATGGAGCAGAGGGAGTTTGACAAATCATGGCCTTACAGTGCCATCTTCACTAGAAGTTCTTGGTTTTGTTTCCTATTTTGTGCTTTTTAAATGGCTTTTGAAGTAATAGTTATTCACTGTATGAAATTTGGGAGTTTGGGAAAAGTGTCAAGGAAAAGTTGCCCATTCCCGGGGCAATCACTGATAAAATTTTGGCGTATTTTCTTCTTGCCGATTTTATTTTTCAGTATATATTTGTTCTTTTTTTTAAGATGCATTTTTGCATTATGTTTTTCAGCTTATCTTTTTTTTTTTTTTTTTTTTTTTTGATACAGAATCTCGCTCTGTAGCCCAGGCTGGAGTGCAGTGGTGTGATTTTGGCTCACTGCAACCTCTGGCCTCCCAGGTTCAAGTGATTCTTATGCCTCGGCCTCCAGAGTAGCTGGGACTACAGGTGCGTGCCACCACACCTGGCTAATTTTTGTATTTTTTCTATTTTTATTAGGGTTCTGTAATTTTGCATTTTTAGTTTCACCATGTTGGCCAGGTGGCTGGTCTTGAACTGGCCTCAGCGATCCACCCGCCTTGGCATCCCAAAGTGCTGAGATTACAGATGTGAGTCACTGTCTGGCCTGTTTTCTGACTTATCCTAATGGACATATTCTGTTTTTTGTTTGTTTGTTTTAATAAATTTCTATTTAAATATATTCTATCAGGGAGGGAAATCTTTTTTTTTCTTTGAAGGAAGTTGCATAGCAGGATACGTGGTTCATCGTGGGATAATCCTGAGAGTTCAGGTGGCCTGAGCAATCTGATCTTTCTTAGTTTGTGCCTAACCAAAACCCAATACTTTCTCAGAAAGTGTCATGGACTATGGCCATGGCTTCCTGAAGTGACCTTTCTCAGTCTTTCACTTACTAAGAGAATCTGGCGGAATATTTTCCTTCGTAGAACTAACTCTTGCATTTGAGACCGAAGGGCAACATTTTAAGCACTATACTGCCTTTCCCGTCTGAGATTTATATTCTTAGAGTAAAAATATGTGAAGATATAAATCCAGAAAAATTTTGTTTTGTATCTTTTGGTTTATCTTCTCAAATACAGAAAACACCACGACTCTCCCCCTCCTAGTAGCATTCTTGAACTTCCTCAGTTAAAATGGAATTTTTTTAGACTAGATGATTCAAATAATTTAAAATATCAGACTCTCTTTCAGTAAGTAAAGTAAGATATTCTGTTGGAAAGATTGTCTCCAAAGCTCTGAATGAGTAGTCAGAGAATGTGTCAGCAGCATAAAAACCTTCCTTCAGCTGTGGGTGTCTTCTGATAAAGACATTTCTTAGCTTGTCCCTGTGAAAAATTAGTTCACAAGTCTTTTCTGTTGACACATTCTTCTCTTGTCCCAGGAATGTGGGTTTCAGAAATATGCTGAGCTGATTCTAGAAAGGTTTCAAAGTCCTCAGTAGCTCAATGCTTTTGGGACAAGTTTGTTTCTTTGTTTTAATAAGAGTTGAAATAAATAATTTAGGCAATTAATTAAAAAGATGAATACGATTTGAAGTCTGCATAGCAGTTGTCTTGGTTTACCCTACTTGAAAATTATTTGTAAATACCCTATCCCAGCAGTTATTTGCCTATTATGATGTGGATTTCAGTGCAACTTTCACATGACTCTTTCAGCATTTGCCAACCTCTTTTGCTGATTCAAGACAGAAAATCTTGGATAGAAAATACCTAGGCATTGAGCTGTTCTCTTCATTTTATTTCTACTACCGATGATCATCCTCATCATTTTTCACTGAAATTCTAAATGGAAATCCATAATTGTGTTTCGGAAAAACTGTTATATATATAATTTTTTTATTCTTCGGATGCATTGATTGAATTTCCAAGCAGCAAAGCTAAGTGATTTGGAACTCACTTTTCAGTGTATATCTGTGGTTACACACAGGCCCTTCTGTAACTCTTTTCTGGAGTTCCCTCTCCCCTTCTTCTAAATCCCCTTTAGACTTTTGGTTAATATATGCTATTCATTTTCTCCAGGAAAATTCAGTTCTGGAGCCTGGTGACAGACCTGATTCTGTGTAATTGATGATGAGTATAAATTTCAGTTGCTTCTGTTCTTTGTAGCAAGGGCAGGGATGTAAGGTCATTTTGGTGAGGCCCAGACTCTAAGACTAAGGGCCTTTTGTGTTTTCTTAAGATTTCAGGAAGTTTGAGTCATTTATTTAGTGTAGCACAGTTAAGACACATTAGACGGGTTTCTCTGAAACAAAGTCATTCACGTGTCTACCTTTTGCTAAACTGTGGATCCGTCCCTGGTTCTGATAATGTCTCAAGGCCCTATGTGAAGGTGAGAAACTATACCTTTAAGTTTATGACATTTTAACTAGGCATGGCCCAATTAACCTCTGCCCTTTCTCGAGTTCATCAGGAAATAGACTTTAAATACTCATTGCTTAATGGTAGGTTTGTGGTTATAATTACACATTACCAAAATTAAGTCTAGTAACAGGAAATGTGTGAGAACTAATCTATAGAAACAAAAACAAACCTTTGACTTACCTACAGTTTCACTGGAATTTCTCTCTCGAGTCCATTTTCCTTTAAGTCAATAAAAAGCTGGGTTGCTTGTTAAAACTTCTTTATTGGCAGCCACTTTGTGGCCCCTCTGCTCTGCTTCCTCAGGGGACTGTCCCGAGCTTGAGTGACCACGAGAGGCCTTAGAGAATGCTTAGGATAATCATGGCCGATGCCATTCCCTCTGATTAGAGCTTCCTAATGTCATGATTTTTATCTTAATGGTATCCAGAAACACACAGTTGGGTCCATGAATGCATTGAACAGATCAAGCTTTGCTATGTTTACCTCTGTCAAAGACATATTCTCGGTGGTAGATACAGTGGGCCCTTGGGATCTGTGGGTCCCACATCTGAAGATTCAACCAATGTGGATCAAAAATATTTTTTAAAAAAGGATGATTAGGTCTGTATTGAACATATACAAACTTTTACATCTTGTCATTATTCCCTAAATAATACAGTATAATAACTGTTTACATAGCATTTGTATTAGGTATTATAAGTAATCTAGAGATGATTTCAAGCATGTCAAAGGATATGTGAATGTTATATGCAAATACCACACAATTTTATATCTGGGACTTGAGCATCTGTGGGTTTTAGTATCTGCAGGAGGCCGTGGAGCCAACCCCTTGCAGATACTGAGAGACAACTGTATAGAACAAATGCTAAAATCAGCAAACAAATGAAAATATGACTTGTATTATTGAAGGAGATAAGATATGTTCTTCCTACAGGAAGTCTTGGATGGGACCTAGGGGATGTTTCTGTCCATGCCCTGCAATTGACTGAGGACCCAGGGCCACTTAGTCCTCGCTTTTAAATTTCTAGAATGGAAATAACAGAGCATGCACAGCCTCTGTATTTCCCAGAATTTTTTGACAGCAAGTGAAATACTAGCTTTTAAAAAGCACTTTATAAACATAAAGAAGTTAAAAGGTATAGTGGCGAAAATTCCAGGCTCTGGAGTTAGACAAACCCAAGTTTGAATCCTATTTAATAGGATTTCTCCCATATACTAGCTATGTGCTCTTGGGCAAGTTGCTTTACTTTTTTTTAACCTCAGTTCTAATTTGTAGAAGATGGTGAATCACATACAGCTGAACCTTGAACAATGTGAGGGTTAGAGGCACTGACCCCCTTCACAGTTGAAAATCCTTGTACAACTTTTGATTGCCCAAAAACTTAACTACTAATGGTCTGCTGTTGACCAGAAGCCTTACCTATTACATAAATAGTCAATTAACACACATTTTATATAACATATGTATTCTATGCTGTATTCTTCAAGTAAGCTAGAGAAAAGAAAATATTATTAAGAAAACCATAAGGAAGAGAAAATGTATTTACTATTCGTGAAGTGGAAGTAGTCACCATAAAGGTCTTCATCCTCATCATCTTCACTTTGAGTAGGCTGAGGAGGAGGAAGAAGAGGAGGAGGAAGAAGAGGAGGGGACTGTCATGCTGTTTCTGGTGGCAGAGGCGGAAGAAAATCTACATGTAAGTGATCCCCTGCAGTTCAAATCCATGTTCTGAAAGGGTCAACTGTAGTCTGTCATCTACTTACATAGCTGCAGTGAGGATTAAATCAGATGACAGGCACAAAGCGTTCAGAATGCTGTTTGAGAGGCAGTAAACATTCCAGCACTGTTAGCTAGCTTGTGCTGGTAATATAGATGAACTGCATGGTCAATATGGATGAGGCTGATTTCATCCCCTGAGAAGTGGGAGGAGACATGTGTCTGGTGACTGCAGCAGGGTCTGCAGAACCCCCTTAGCTCTGTTGCAGGCTGAGCAGAGAATGAAGAAGGGATGGGTGGAGTGGAGCCCTTTCTGGCTCCTTCAGCTCCTTAGCTCCCTGGGCAGGGGTGTTTCTCTCTGGGAAGCTAAACTCTAGCATTGAGCAAAACATGCCTATTGGCAGCAAGGCCAGCATCCTGCTGTCCCAGGCTGTCACCAGACTCTCCCTTTCCCTCACGGCCTTTTTCTTCTCCCCCTCACAACTCCCCTCCCCTCTCCCAGGCCCAGCACCTATCCAGGTCACATTCCTGGCAGGCTTTCACTCTCAGCTGGTTGTCAACTAAGGTGTTGGCTGATAACAAAGCTATGAACTGATAAGGCTTAATACCTTGGAGTGGTATTTTAAAAGGCCAGGAAGCCTTCAAGAGCTAAAGAAATAGTGGAGTAATAACAGGCATTAAGTGTGCGTGTGTGCGTGTGTGTGTGTGCGTGTGTGTGTGTTGGGGAGATATTACTAATTTGGGGCCAGGAGCCTGGACAATCATTAGAATAAGCCCTCCAGAGACTATCTGTGCCACTAAGGTCACATTAAAATGCTTCTTCCATCTAAAACTGAAACTGATCCCACTTAGGAGCTAATTGCAGTCATGGTTTTTCTCTTTGAGATTTAATACATTTTACTCAGCCCAGGAAGCCTCAGGACAAGCAATGAAAATGCAATTAATTAAAATGTTAAAATATTTGTATGCCACATTCTCTGTGATTGAATAAAAGAGTACTCACCATGGTCAGGAATATGAGTCTCAAAGAGTAAAATAAAATAAAAAATAGCTCTTAAGAAAAGAAACTGCTTGCCAAGTATTTTGAGTTGAAGATGCCCAAGTTAAGAGAATGGTAAATACACGAAGGCAAAGAGTTCCCGTCACTTCCTTCACTGGAATTCCATCCCTTTCTCACCATGCATAGGACAAATTGCACCAAAATGGAAAGCCGCTGACTGCCACAAGCTAAACCACGCTCAGAAGATTTGAAATTCAATAGTGTTGTATTGCAAGTTGGGGGAAAAGAAGACTCTGCAGGGAACTCTCTTGTAAAGGATTTGCAAATATTCAACTCATTTTGAATCAGAACAATTGTTATTGAGTGTTGGGCAAGGATTTGTTGATTACAGTGCAGTCACAGGTAACCGTGGATACAGCTTCATGTGTGTACTCTATTGCCTTTTCAATATCCTTATCATGCTTTTAAGGTTGCTACTAATAGTATTTTTTGA
The DNA here is from genome assembly GCF_006542625.1 of Nomascus leucogenys. Lineage (NCBI taxonomy): Eukaryota > Metazoa > Chordata > Mammalia > Primates > Hylobatidae > Nomascus > Nomascus leucogenys. Next base: position 46,165,664 of record NC_044398.1, on the reverse strand, counting down.
GGCTTCATTTTTTTAGTGCAGTTTTAGGTTCATAGCAAAATTCAGAGGAAGGTAGAGAGATATTCCGTCTATCCCCTCACTCTACCCCTGCACAGCCTCCCCAGTTAACAATGTCACCCACCAAGGCGTGAATTTGTTACAACGGATGAACTCACATTGACACATCATCACCAAAGTCCATGGTTTACATTAGGGCTCACTCTTGGTGTTGTGCATGCTATGAGTTTGGGCACATATACTACATTTGTGTAATGACATGTATCTATCATGATACTGTCATACAGAGTACTTTCATTGCCCTGAAAATTCTCTGTGTTCTGACTATTGTTTGCACCATCCCACTTCCAGCTCCTGGCAACCACTACTCTTTTTCCTGTCCTCATAGTTTTGCCATTTTCAAAATGTCATGTAGTTGGAATCATACAGTAGGTAGCATTTTCAAATTGTCTTCTTTTTCTTAGTGATATGCATTTAAATTTCCTCCATGTCTTTGCATGGACTGAGAACGGATTTCTTTCTAGCACTGAATGATATTCCATCTTGGTTGTTTCCAAGCTTTAGCAATTATGAAAAAAGCTACTGCAAACATCTATATGCATTTTTTGTGTGGACATGTTTTCAACTCTTTTAGGTAAATACCAAAGATTGTGGTTGTCAGATTGTATGTTAAAGGTATGTTTAGTTTTGTTGTTGTTGTTTATTTGTTTGTTTTTATGATGGAGTCTCGCCCTGTCTCCCAGGCTGGAGTGCAGTGGTGCGATTTTGGCTCACTGCAACCTCCACCTCCCAGGCTCAAGTGATTCTCCTACCTCAGCCTCCCAAGTAGCTAAGATTACAGGCGTGTGCCACCACACCTGGCTAATTTTTGTATTTTTAGTAGAGACAGGGTTTCACCATGTTGGCCAGGCTGGTCTCAAACTCCTGACCTCAGGTGATCCACTGCCTCAGCCTCCCAAAGTGCTGGGATTACAGGCGTGAACCACTGCATCTGGCCAAGTATGTTTAATTTTGTAGGAAACTGCCAAACTGCCTTCCAAAGTGGCTGTGCCATTTTGCACTCCCACCTTCAGTGAATGAGAGTTCCTGTTGCTCCACAACCTGGCTAGTATTTGATGTTGTCAGTCTTTTGGATTTTGGCCATTTTAATAGGTGTGTAGCAATATTTCATTATTGTTTTAATTTGCACTTCTCAGTGAATAATATTTTGAGTTATATTTTGGATGATGAAAGAAAGGTGATCCCTGAGTCCTCTACTACAATAAAAGGACATTTTCAGTATCTGTAAAGACTTCCTGAGGGTTTTCCCAAGCCTGTGGGGAGCAGCAGAAGTGAGTTAAGAGAAGCTGTGGGAAGACGACACCGCCAGCCACTTCCAAACACAGAGCAAAGTTCACTCATTAGTTTAGCAAATATTTATCGAGTTCCTAATGTGTGTGGCACTAGACCAGGCTTTATGGGCACAGGGTGAGCAAAAAGGGCCACAAAGTCCCCACTCTACAGGCAGAGGCTGAGTGGGAGAGTCCCTGGAGCCGTGCGTATGGGAAAACCACCTGATCAGGGAGGTCCTGCAAGGCTTCCAGGGGAGATAACAGTTGGGTTGAAATTTGAAGGGAATTCTGGGAGAAATGGGGAGCAAAGAGTGCTCCGTGCACGAGAGGAAGTATGGTGAGCATGAGGAACTGAAAGGAGGCCTGCATGGCTGGAACACGGAGAAGGAGGGGGCTGCCCTATGAGGGGGAGAGAGAGGCTGGAGAGACCACTCAGAGCCTTGGAGAAAAACCAATGATTGCCAGACGTGTGGGAAATTGCAGCAGCACCTTTTCAAGGCAACAGGAAAAGGGAGGTTAAAGAGCTACCTTTAGAAGGGAAAACTGTGAGTCAGGACCACTGCAATTATTATGCAGCAAGAAGCAACCCAGAGGAATGATTAGGAGCATGGACTGAAGTGCGATTGTCTGGAACGGAGTCCTGGCTCAACTCCTTACTTGCTGTGTGACCTTGGACAGGTTACTTAACCTCCCTGGGTCTTGATTTCATTATCTGTAGAACACTTTGTAGGTCCATGTGCAGATTAAGTGAATCAATACTGAGAGTTTAGAACAGTGCCTGACATGTTTTAAATGCCACATAAGTATTTACTATCATCATCATCAACTCATTCTTTTTTTTTTTTTTTAATAAGAGATGAGGTCATGCTATTTTGCTTAGGCTGGAGTACAGTGGCAAGATCATAGCTCTCTGCAGCCTCGAACTCCTGGGCTCAAGTGATCCTCCCACCTCAACCTCCAGTCATACTACCATGTCTGGCTAATTTTGTAATTTTTTGTAGAGACGGGGTTTCGCTATGTTGCCCACGCTGGTCTTGAACTCCTGGCCTCAAGTGATCCTCCCACCTCAGCGTCCCAAAGTGCTAGGATTACAGGTGTGGGCCACCGCACCCAGTCTCCATTCTTGAATGGGCAAATAAATTTTATATTTGGCAGAATCACTTACAGAGGGTAGGTACATTGCACACATGCTATTTAATTTCACAATAATTCCCTGGAAAAACATATTATTATTTGCATTTTAGAGATAAAAAATTTAAAAATCAGAAAGGTTAAATATCTTATCAAGCAGTTCACAATGAGTGGAGGCTGGATTCAAACCTAGAAGTGTCTGAATTCAAAGTCTGTGCTCTCTGTCAGCTAAGATCTGCTTGAAGACAAACCATTGACTATTATGAGCTTTATATGGAACCAGCTGACAATTAAGGGGTTCTGGTCATGGGCTTGTTGTAGGAAGCATTTGGCTCTCCCAGATCTCTGCTGGTTTTAGAGAAGGATGGGAGCAGAGAGAATAATGTTACATGCATTTTTAACTTTGATTACAGATGCATTTTTTTCCCTTTGAAGAGAATAACTATTCCCAAAAACAGGCATACCTCAGAGATATTGTAGGTTTAGTTCCAGACCACTGCAATAAAATGAATATTGCAGCAAAGACAGTTACACAAATTTCTCAGTGCACATCAAAGTTATGTTTATATGACACTGGACTCTACAACTGCAGTAGCATCATATGTAAAAACATGGACACAACTTAATTGAAAATACTTTACTGCTAAAAAAAAATGCCGCTAATCATCTGAGCCTTCAGCAAGTTGTAATCTTTTTGCTAGTAGAGTGTGTCACCTCACTGGTGGCTACTGATTGATCAGGGTGGTGGTTGCTGAAGGTTGGGGTAGCTGTGAAAATTTCTTAAGGTAAAACAATAACGAAGTTTGCTGCATTGATGAACTCTTTCAGGAAAGATTCATTTGTAGCATGCAATGCTGTTGGATAGCATTTTCCCCACAGTAGAACTTTCAAAATTGGAGTTAAGCCTCTCAAACCCTGCTGTTGTTTTATTGACCAAGTTTATGGAATATTCTCAATAATTTGTTGTCATTTCCACAGCATCTCCACCAGGAATAGATTCCATCTCAAGAAGCTACTTTCTTTGCTCAATTCAATTAGATTTTATAATGAAATTGAAGCAATTCAGTCACATCTTCAGGCTCCACTTCTCATTCTAGTTCTCTTACTATTTCCACCACATCTGCAGTGACTTCCTCCACTGAAGTCTTGAATCCCTCAGTCATCCATGAAGGTTAGAATCAACTTCTTCCAAATTCCTGTTAATGTTGATATTTTGACCTCCTCTCATGAGTTGTGAATGTTTTTAATGGCATTTAGAATGGTGAATTTTTCTCAGAAAGTTTTCAATTTACTTTGCCCAGATCCCCCAGAGGAATCACTGTCTATGGCAGTTATAGCCTTATGAAATGTGTTTCTTAAATAATAAGACCTGAGGGTTGAAATGACTCCTTGATCCATGGGCTGCAGCATGGATGCTGTGTTAGCAGGCACGAAAACAACATTCAACTCCTTGTACAATCTCCTTGTACATCTCTTGAGCTCTTGGGTGACCAGGTGCATTGTCAACATGCAGTAATATTTTGAATAGAATATATGTTTTTCTGAGCAGGTTTCAACAGTAGGCTTAAAATACTCAGTAAACCATGCTGTAAACAGATGTGCTGTCATCCGGGCTTTGTTGTTCCATTTCTAGAGCACAGGCAGAGTAGATTTAGCATCATTCTTAAGGGCCCTAGGATTTTTGGAATGGTAAATGAATATTGGCTTTAACTTAATGTCACCAGCTGCATTAACCCTTCACTTAACTTTGAGTCAGCTTGTCCTTTGAAGCTATGAAGTCTGTCATTGACTCCTCCCTTCTAGCTAAGAAAGATCTAGATGGTATGTTCTTGCAATAGAAAGCTGTTCTGTTTACACTGAAAATCTGTTGTTTAGCGTAGCCACCTACTTCAATGATCTTAGCTGGATCTTCTGGATAATTTGCTGCAGCTTCTCCATCAGCACTTGGTGCTTCAGAACCTTGCACTTTTATGTTGTGGAGACAACTTCTTTCTCTCAATCTTATGAACCAATTTGGCTCCACATTTTTCTTCTGTAACTTTCTCACCTCTCTCAGCCTTCATAGAATTGAAGAGAGTTAGGGTCTTGCTCTGGATTAGGCTTTGGCTTAAGGGAATGTCATGGCTGGTTTGATCTAGCCAGACCACTCACACTTTCTCCCTATAAGCAACAAGCCTGTTTCACTTTTTTATCATTCCTGTGTGCACTGGAGTAGCACTTTTCATTTCCTTCAAGGACTTTTCCTTTACATTCATAGCTTGGCTGATGCAAGAGGCCTAGCTTTCAGCCTGTCTCAGCTTTCAACATGCCTTCCTCACTAAGCTTAATCATTTCTAGCTTTTGATTTCAAGTGAGAGGTGTGTGACTCTTCCTTTCACTTGAACACTCAGAGGCCGTTGTAGAGTTATTAATTGGCCTAATTTCAATATTCTTGCATCTCACATAACAGGGAGGCCTGAGGAGAGGGAGAAATGGGGGAATGGCTGGTCAGTAAAACCAAAGACACGCATACAACATTTACAGATTAAGTTTGTTCCCTTACATAGGCAAAACAATTACAGTAGTAATGCCCAATATCACTAACCATAGGTCACCATAATAGATATTCTAATAATGAAAAAGTCTGAAACATTGTGGGAATTATCAAAATGTGACCCGCAGGCACTAAGTGAGCCACATGCTGTTGGAAAAATGGTGTCAAGATGCTTGCTTGATGCAGGGTTGCCCCAAACCTTCAATTTGTAAAGAGTGTACCATCTGCCAAGAGCAATAAGCAAGGCACAATAAAACGAGGCATGCCTGTAGCTGAGCAAATAATTGTTTTCTTGGAAGTGTATCTACTTTTAAAAGCTAAAGTATGGCCGGGCGTGGTGGCTCATGCCTGTAATCCCAGCACTTTGGGAGGCTGAGGAGGGTGGATCACCTGAGGTCAGGAGACCAAGACCAGCCTGGCCAACATGGTGAAACCTCGTCTCTACTAAAAATACAAAAATTAGCTGGGTGTGGTGGCGTACACCTGTAATCCCAGCTACTTGGGAGGCTGAGGCAGGAGAATCACTTGAACCGGAGAGGTGGAGGCTGCAGTGAGCTGAGATCATGCCACTGCACTCCAGCCTGGATGACAGAGTGAGACTCTGTCTCAAATAAAATAAAATATAAAATAAAATAAAATAAATAAAATAAAATATGCACAACACAGAAGATATGCCCTTAGCTGCCTTGGGAACTCTATGCAGCTCCGAAAGTGAAGTATAGTGTGCATGTGATGCCACCCATTGTGATTTATGATGGAAACAGAAGAGTAGGGAAATGCATTTGCTATGCCTCCCTAGAGGCTTGAGAGTCATTCTGTGGGTGGAGGAGCAGCTTCTGGAGATAATAAAATTGTCCTCCAGCTGCTCACACTTCACGCAGTCTGTGGCCAGATGTAAAAGCCTGGAGAACTTGTTTCCAGGATCAGAGATGAGGAGATGCAAGAGGCCCCTGTAAGCAGAGCAATGAACAATGGTATAACCCAGTTTGGGAAGGAAGATACCTCTGAAGAAAGAGTGGAGGTCAACTTAAAAATTAGCAGAATGCAACGGACTCTCATTTCCCCACTGATTACCTTCACTGTGGCCAGTGTATAAGCTGGGCTGTTTGTTCCTGGTAAATGTCCCTGATTCTGTCCAGAAGCTTTGGCCCAATCAGGAGCCTGAGCTGCGCACTTCTCATCTCCCGAGGCTGCAGCAAGATCAGGGAAGCAAACCTTTGCAAATGAGACATGTACCGTGTAAAATGGAAATGCTTTCCTTGGCAGTGAGTTAAGCATTTTCACGATAACAATTTGGAATCCTAGAAAAATAACTGGACTTTGAAATGGAAAATGAGCTCTGCACTTTGCTACTTTTGGGACCCCACATCCTCATCTCCAAATGCGGATGTTACATTAAGTTGCCGGAGTTGCAGCTGCCTGGCCAGGGCTGTCTTCCTGTCTGTGGTTGCCACAGTGCACTGAACATTGGCCTCTCATTTTAAAACAGTTCTTTCTATCCTAAGGCCAATTATAGTACTATGTTTAACCTAAAAATTAGGATTTATATCATAGTATGACAGCTGTGGTCAACATTCTTTATTTCAACAACTTCTTGATTTCATTAACTTTATTTCTTTCAACAACTTTCCATTTAGCTATGTTGCTGGAAAAATGTATGGAATACCTAGGGAAGTTATAGGACAAGAAATGTGTACTTGGAAAGATAATTTTTGTCTCCTAAGAGATTCCCCCAGTGTGGAGGGTTGTGTGGTGTACCTTATTTAGCTGTGTGAGGTTGGTGTTTTTGAAGGGCTCCCCATAAATGTCATTCTCAACTCTGCTGGGGATCTAAAGAATTTGAAAATTTAAACTAGGAGAGACAGATAGGGTCAAAATATCAAGTTAAAAAGAGCAAAGTTGGAGAATGTGGCTTTAGGGCTGACAGCCAAGTGTGCTTGTGAATACCGAGCCCAGAGGCAGGCCCCCCTCCACTCCCAGGCAGCACAGCGCTGGCCTTCCCCACCAAGCGTAATCATTTCTAGCTTTTGATTTAAAGTGAGACACGTGCAACTCTTCCTTTTACTTGACACTTAGAGGCCAATATAAGGTTCTTCACTGGCCCAATTTCAATATTGTTGTGTCTCAGGGATCAGGGAGGCCACCCGGGAGGATGGGTGTGCTGGTTTGCTACAGGTGCCATAATAAAGTACCACAAACTAGATGGCTTGAAGCAATAGGAATTTGTTGTCTCACAATTCTGGAGGCTAGATGTACAAGATCAAGGTGTTGGCAGCGTCTTCCTCCCTCCAAAACCCATAAGCAGGAGTCCTTCCTTCCTTATCTCTTCCTAGCTTTTGGTGGAGCTGTCAACCCTTGGCTTGTGGCTGCCTCACTTAGATCTCCACTTTAGCTCTTTCATGGACTTCTCTCTGTTTATCTTGGTCTGTGTCCAATTTCTTTTTTCTTCTTCTCTTTCTCCTTCTTCTTTTTGAGATGGAGTCTTGCTCTCTTGCCCAGGCTGGAGTGTAGTGGCATGATCTTGGCTCACTGCAACTTCCACCTCCCAGGTTCAAGCGATTCTCCTGCCTCAGCCTCCTGAGTAGCTGGGATTACAGGCATGCATCACCACGCCCAGTTAATTTTTCTATTTTTAGTAGAGATGGGGTTTCACCATGTTGGCCAGGCTGGTCTCAAACTCCTGACCTCTGGTGATCTGCCCACCTCAGCATCCCAAAGTGCTGGGATTACAGGTGTGAGCCACCATGGCCGGCCAAATTTTCTTCTTATAACAACACCATTCATGTTGGATTTAGAGCCTGCACTTATGACTTCATCTTAACAATTTCATCTACAAAGACTCCATTTACAAATAAGGTCACATTTTGAGATCCTGGTGTGTCCGGAGTTTGTTCCTTCTGGTGGGCTCCTGGTCTCACTGACTTCAGGAATGAAGCCACGGACCTTTGCGGTGAGTGTTACAGCTCTTAAAGGTGATGCGGACCCAAAGAGTGAGCAACAGTAAGATTTATTGTGGAGAGCAAAAGAACAAAGATTCCACAGTGTGGAAGGGGACCCAAGCTAGTTGCCACTGCTGGCTGGGGTGATAAGCTTTTATTCCCTTATTTGTCCCCGTGCACATCCTGCTGATTGGTCCATTTTACAGAGTGCTGATTGGGCCACTTTACAGAGCACTGATTGGTCCATTTTACAGAGCACTGATTGGTCCATTTTACAGAGTGCTGCTGATTGGTCCATTTTACAAACTTTCAGCTAGCCACAGAGCACTGATTGGTGCATTTTACAATCCTGACTACAGAGTGCTGATTGATGTATTTTACAATCCTCTTGTAAGACAGAAAAGTTCTCCAAGTCCCCACTTGACCCAGGAAGTCCAGCTGGCTTCACCTCTCACTGGGGTTTGGACTTCAATATGTCTTTTAGGCAGGGAGCTGGGACACAATTCATCCCACAACCGTGAGATTTAGTGCAACTCACAGCACTGGTCACAGAGAACACTGGCTCTCTGAGCACAGGTTTTTCCCTAAGACAAAGAGCCATGCATATGGAGTCATTTACTTCAAAGATCGGAGGAGAACTCAATGAAATTGAGAAAAAAGAACAATACAAGTGAGGAACAAAATGAAACAGATGAAGAAAATTGATGGCTTCCTAGCTTGACTATGAAAAGAAAAGGTCCAAATAAACATAATCAGAAATTCAAAAGGAGACATTACAAATGATACCACAGAAATACAACAGATCATCAGAGACTACTAGAAACAACAATATGCCCACAAACTAGAAAACATAGAGGAAATGGATAAATTCCTGGAAACATACAACTTCCCAACATTAAACCATGAAGAAATAGAAATCCTGAAGAGACCAGTAACAAATAGTGAGCTCGAATCAATAAAAAGTCTCCCAGCAACAACAAAAAGCCCAAGAGCAGATGAGTTGACAGCCAAATTCTACCAAACTTACAAAGAAGAACTGGTACCAACCCTCCTGAAACTCTACCTCAGATTTAACCATTAGTTAAATGTACCACCTTTCCTAGGAACAAAGTGAGCAAAGACTTATAGAGAAGTGAGGAATGTCAGCCAGTGGAGGTCCACCTTCTGCAGTGAAAATCAGGAAGAAAGAAGAATCGTGCTCCTTGCTATGAGCTGAAAGTTTATGTCCTCCCAAAATTAATACATTGAAACCTAGTCTCCCATGCAATGGTATTAAGAGGTGCAGCCTTTGGGAGGGGATTAGGTCACAAGAGTTCCACTCTCATGAATGGGATCAATGTCTTTATAAGAGAAGCTTTAGGAAACCTGTTTGCCCCTTCTGTCATGTGAGGACATAGCAAGAAGGTGCCATCTATGAAGCAGAGAACCCTCATCAAACACGGAATCTGCTGGTGCCTTGATCTTGGACTTCCCAGCCTCCAGAACTGTGAACAATACATTTCTGTTATGTATTATCCAGTCTAAGGTATTCAGTTATAGCAGCTAGAGTGGACTAAGGCACCTCACATTATTTTATTCCATTTTAGTATCCATTGAACATTCAGTTTAACACATTAATGGAAGCTCGTTTTCAGGGCATTGCCCTTGTCATAAACTTTAGAAGTATAGTTCCTTTTTTGTCCCCACAAATGCTTTTGCATTTTGCTTGCAACTCATATTCCTAGAGAAAAGAGAACAGTATTTCCCCATCCATCCCAGCACATGTTTTGGACAAACTTCTCAACCTCCTGTTTCTAGTAGTGGAAGTCCTCCAGGGAACGCCCTCTGGTGGGCGTCTCATTCTGACTTCTACCGGGGCTCCCTCTTACAACATCTTAATTCTATGCAGAACCACCTTGATCCGATTCCTCTATAACACTACTTAATAGTTTTCCATTCAAGTTCTCCTCATAAGCATTAAAAAACCAATCTCTCTGGAATGTTCTGAACTTCTAATCCTCTAAGCCTCCTTTCTAGGGTTAGAGAATATGAGAATCTGTTTTGGGGAGGCTTGGGGTGGCTGCTTCCTACAAAATTAACAAGTCTGATGAAGACGGTGGTGTGAATCATTATTCCATTATAGTTCAGTTGGCATCAGTGAAGGCAGGGGCCATGAATCCACTGCAAGGGGCTCATGAAATATGCTTGGCTGCTTCAGATTTTTCTTTGGAGCTCACAACTCGTAAGTGTCCTCCTGGGTTAGTGATAGGAGATTCTTCATCTGTCCTGGGAGAAGAAAGATTGAGTTGGGGACAGCGATTTGGATTTTTAATTCTTTGGCTCGAAGTCAAATTTTGGTGCAAATACATTACATGAAAGAGGTAATGCTATGAAAAATTATCTATTAATAGCTAGAGGTGAATTTGTTTCCAAAATGAGACCATGGACTCTGGAGCTGGGAGAAAGAACCAGATAACTGGTAAGCATGGGTCGTGCCAGGTGGGGCAGACCAGTGGAAGCCCCTGTTCATTGGGAGGAGGCATTAGGAGAGTTCTGAGAGATGAAGAGGGAGTGACAAAAGGAAGGAGAGCAAAAAAAGAGAGGCAGAAGAAACACCAAAACCAAATGTTTCCTCTTTTAAAATGTTTGCTTCGGTCAGGCACTGTGACTTATGCCTGTAATCCCTGCACTTTGGAAGGCTGAGAAGATCACTTGAGGCCAGGAGTTTGAGACCAGCCCAGGCAACATAGCGAGACCCCTGACTATAAGAAAACTTAAAAAATTATCCAGGCCGCGTGTGGTGGCTCACACGTGTAATCCCAGCACTTTGGGAGGCCGAGACTGGCAGATCACGAGGTCAGGAGATCGAGACCATCCTGGCTAACACAGTGAAAGCCCGTCTCTACTAAAAATACAAAAAAAAAAAAAAAAAAATGAGCTGGGCGTGGTAGTGGGTGCCTGTAGTCCCAGCTGCTCGGGAGGCTGAGGCAGGAGAATGGCATGAGCCCAGGAGGTGGAGCTTGCAGTGAGCCGAGATCATGCCATTGCACTCCAGCCTGGGCAACAGAGAGAGACTCCACCTCAAAAAAAAAAAAAAAAATTATCCAGGTGTGGTGGCACATACCTGTAGTCCTAGCAACTCAGGAGGCTGAGGTGGGAAGATCACTTGAGCCTAGGAGGTTGAGGCTGCAGTGAGCCATGATCATGCCACTGCACTCCAACCTGAGTGACAGAACAAGACACTGTCTCAAAAAAAAAAAAAAGCATGCTTGAACAAACCCTGTGAGAAAAGATTACATGCTCTTAACTGGGTCAGTATTTGTATGAATGAAGAATTCTTCTGTGTTTGCACAAAGGGGAGACAAAGAAAGTCAGCCTTTGTTTTAACTTACTGTGATGCCAATCAGGTGAGGTGGAACTCAGGCTGTCAAGGCAGACTGATTTTTATTTGCAGGGGTGTTTCATTTTGCACAATATGAGTAGTGCAAATACTCATTACACAATGGTTCGCATAATGTTCTCAATAAAAATAATTTTTTAATTGCTTTATGAGACATTCAAATAAATGTTATGGTGAGTGGAGTTTTGATGACGCACACACTCTTTTGTCATTGCATTGCAGTTAAGTGAATAATCACTTTCCTGCTTCTGCTCCACAAATCTTGATTGCCTGAGGTCTGGTGTGCTGAGTGAGTCCACCTGCATGGACCCCTATTGTGCATGGTGAACGTGCTGTGCACAGTCAGCCCAAGTTCTAGTTCGGCAGGTCAGAGTCATGTGAAACAACTTTCGAGTTTCTCATACAATCTGAGCTAACTGCTGCCTGATGAAACAGGCAAGTGCAGTGGGAGGAATACATCATAATTCCCCTTCCAAATCTGTCTGAATAAACATTTGCACAACGGCCGATCAAGGCTCTGTGTGTTAACTATCACGTCCAGTGCTGACAATATATACAACTTCTTCGTGAAGATTCTCCTGGTGAACCTTTCATTTTTGCAGTTCCCACTATGACATTACTAGAAAGTACTGTCTGTGTTTGCAAAATACAGCTACATGCTTGCATCCATTCATGTTTATTTCTATAGATGCTCTTAGCACCAGGGTAACAGCAGGTTTGACAGAAGGAGAGGAACTTTTCTGCTGAAGACATACCACAGATGCCATGACTTGAAAGAATCCCATTGTTTCTTTCTTTGCCTGAACATAGCCAAGCAAGAAGGTTTTTTGGGAAAACAGTAACATGAAGAACATGGATAAAGTTAATCTTCAACTTGAGACCATTACAGCCAGGAAATGGAGGTGAATTTTAAATCTTGTTGGCAGTTATTCTGTCTTTATACCTGTAATTACTTCCCTTCCTTCCCATCCTTTCTTCTCCCCTCCACAAAGATGGTGCCAGTGGGAGTAGAGTTGGGAACAAGATTTAATATTGTGATTTTAAATTATTATCCTTAAAGTCACTTTGCTACCAGGTTTCCTTGGGTGTTGAATTCACATCACTTTTGTTTTAAAACATTGGTTTTCTTTTTGTTATTTTTTCCCTCTATTGCTCCTTTATTCTTCTGGGCGTATTTAAATCTGGAAACCTTCCTCTCAAAGGGGCTGACATTATGAAGAGTGGGAAGACTTCCACAATGAGAAAACCCTGAACTCTACCAAATCAAAAGTCTCATTCCCAGGTGATTAGTGATTTGGTGGAGCTCAGTGTTCATTATAAAGTTATTCATAAGCAATCATGATCATTTCCAGAGAAAAAGACAATGATTAATTTCATGGCCCCATATGTAATCGTGACTACTTTCAGGCATTTAACAATGATCAATTACCCATTCCCTGTTAATTAAGAGCTTAATCTTCCCACTCATGTAATGTGAACAATGGTGCACTGTTCCAAGCTGCCTATTATATTTCCTCAGGACAAAGACCAAAGTGATTGGTCATGGAACGCTCAGGGCTGTCACACTGGATTTCCTGCCTCTCCAGCCAAACACAGTAGGCACAGTTCAGTATTAACAGACTCATGTTTTCTATGAGCTAGGATGATATCCTTGCCCCGTAAAGCCAACATTGAACACATTTTATCTTTTAGCCTCAACATCATCACTCTTTTTTATATTTTTACAAATATGCATAGTGAATAAGAGAAGAATAAGAGAGGGAAGAGAAGAGGAATAATGTTCTCAACACAAAGAACAGATAAATGTTTGAGGTGATGGAGATCCCAGTTACTCCGATTTAATCATCACACATTACATACAGGTATCAAAATAGCACATGTACTCCTAATACACACACAACTATTAGATATCAATTAAAAAGAGAAGAAATGTCTCAAATACCAAGTTTCTTGCTACCTAGGTTAATGCTTCATTTCCCTGCTGCCTTCTCCAAAAACAGCATCTCATCAACTGTATTCTTTCCAGTGTTGAGCCTCTGGGTTGGGGGGGACCTGCCATGATCTCTGCATGGCCAGTTCCACAGAGGCTCTCACTTTGCTCCCCTCCTCTTCCGGAATTCCTGCATTTGAGTGGCATGTTAGACTGACCAGTCACTGTTATAGTCATCTACAACCCCAGGGCCCTTCCGCTGCTCACTGTTGGTTTTTGCAATATGACCATTGCCTTAACTCTTGGTGACTTAAATACCCACATGCTGTACACAAGCTGGTGTCTCTATTCCCTGACCTATTCTCCAAAGATCTCATTCTAGACACCACTTCAGTCCCCCATTCCACAGTCACACTGGAATAGCTACAAAGTCTGTATTTCCATTGCAAATATCCTGGGGTCCAGCTACAGCCTCCTTCCCCTGTCACTCACTTCCTTCACTGCCCTGTCTGCAATGATGCTTTGACCTGCCTGCACCCCTTAACTAAGTGTGTCCAGAAAAAACCACATGCCCAGGCTTCCTGCTCTAAGTCTCTTTCATCACCCTGAGCTTCCAGGGGGACTTGAGTGCACGTGGCAGTCAGGCTCCATCTCTATGGTCCACTCAGTGCTCCTGGCCCTTGCCCATGACTCACTGTCCTTTCTGCCCTCTTGCACCTTCTTCACTCAGTTGATGATCTTCCTTCCTTCCTATCTAACAGAGAAAGCAAAGGTGATCAGAAGAGAACTTCCACCTGCTTTCCTCATTTTGTCTGCCCACCTATCTGAAATCTAGGTGGAGGTTCCCAAATCTCAATTCTTGACTCCCTGCACCTGAAGGCTCAACACCACGTGCAAGCTGCCAAGACTTAAGGCTTGCCCCTTCTGAAGCCATGGCCCGAGCTCTATGCTGGCCCTTTTCAGCCAGAGCTGGAGCGGCTGGGACACAGGGTACCAAGTCCCTAGGCTGCACACAGCATGGGGACCCTGGGCTCAGCCTATGAAACCACTTTTTTCTCCTAGGCCTCAGGGCCTGTGATGGGAGGGGCTGCCATGGGGACCTCTGACATGCCCTGGAGACGTTTTCTCACTTTGTCTTGGGGATTAACATTTGGCTTCTCATTACTTATAAAAATGTTTGCAGTTTTCTGGAATTTCTCCTCAGAAAATGAGATTTTCTTTTCTATTGCATTGTCAGGCTACAAATTCGCTGCACTTTCATGCTCTATTTCCCTTTTAAAACTGAATGCCTTTAACAGCACCCAAGTCACATCTTGAATGCTTTGTTGCTTAGATATTTCTTTCACCACATACCCTAAATCATCTCTCTCAAGTTCAAAGTTCCACAAATCTCTAGGCAGGGGCAAAATGTTGCCAGTCTCTTTGCTAAAACATAACAGGGGTCACCCTTGCACCAGTTCCCAATGAGTTCCTCATCTCCATCTGAGACCACCTCAAACTGAATTTTATTATCCATATCATTATCAGTGTTTAGGTCAGGGAATAGAGAGACTAGCTTGTGTACAGCATGTGGGTATTTAAGTCACCAAGAGTTAAGGCAATGGTCATATTGCAAAAACCAACAGTGAGCAGCGGAAGAGCCCTGGGATTGTAGATGACTGTAACAGTGACTGATCAGTCTAATGTGCCATTCAACAAGTCTCTAGGGAGTTCCAAACTTTCCCACATTTTCCTGTCTTCTTCCGAGCCTTCCAAATTGTTCCAACCTTTTCCTGTTACCCAGTTCCAAAGTCACTTCCACATTTTCGGGTATCTTTTCAGCAGTGCCCCACTCTACTGATATCAATTTACTGTATTAGTCTGTTTTCATGCTGCTGATAAATCCATACCTGAGACTGGCCAATTTACAAAAGAAAGAGATTTAATTGGATTTACAGTTCCACGTGCCTGGGGAAAACCTCACAATCATGGTGGAAGGCAAGGAGGAACAAGTCACATCTTACATGAATGGCAGCAGGCAAAGAGAGAGAGAGCTTGTGCAGGGAAACTCTGCCTTATAAAGCCATCACATCTCATGAGACTTATTCACTATCATGAGAACAGCACAAGAAAGACCTGCTCCCATCATTCAGTTACCTCCAACTGGGTTTCTCCCACAACATGTGGGAATTCAAGATGAGATTTGGATGGGGACACAATCAAACCATACCAGTCATCATGATGGGATGCTGTCTTCCTTTCTGCTTTCACCCCTTCTAATGCACCTTGCACACTACTGTCAACCTTCATAGAGTGCACGAGTATGGCTTGCTTTAGTCTGTTTGGGAAGCTATGACAGATACCATAAATTGAGTAGCTAATAAACAACAGATATTTGTTCCTCATAGTTCTGGAGTCTGGGAAGTCCAAGATCAATGTACTGGTAGATTCAGTGTCTGGTGAGGCCACCTTCCTCATAGACAGCACCTTTTGTGTCCTCACATGGTGGAAGAGGTTAACTAGTTCTCTTTGATAATGGCACTTACTCCATTCATGAAGGTTTTGTCCTCATGACTGAGTCACCTCCCAGTGGGCCCACTCCCTATACAAGAACATGGATGATTAGGTTTCTATATATGGATTTGGAAGGGAACACAAGCATTCAGATCATAGCACTATTCCCTTGTCTACAATCCAGCAACCTGTCTTAGGTAACTTCATCCCTTGGGATAAATATTCAGTCTGTTCAAAATCTAGGTGCTGACATGTATTTGCTTGAGTCTTAAAGGTGAAAGGCTCCTACAAATAGTTTTGGGGACTCCTATGCAATCCTTTCTATTCAATTTCCTCATTGCAAATAGATCCTCCAAGAGAAAGAGGAGGTAGACTGTGCTTGTTAAAGTATGCAGCAATCTAAATACAGTAGTCCCCTCTTATCTGCAGGGGGTATGTTTCAAGAACCCAGTGGATGCCTGAAACCCTGGATAACATGGAACCCTATATATACAGTTGCCCTTAGTATCTGCAGGGGCTTGCTTCCAGCATCTCCGGCAGATACCGAAACGCACAGGTGTTCGAAAGGTCCTTATATAAAATAGTTTAGTATTTGCATATAATCTACACCTCCTGTATACTTTCAATCTTCTCTAGATTACTTGCTGATATGGTTTGGTTGTGTTCCTACCCAAATCTCTTCTTGAACTGTTGCTCCCATAATTCCCACAAGTTGTGGGAGGGACATGGTGGGAGAGAGTTGAATCACGGGGGTGGTTTTTCCTATACTGTCCTCATGGTAGTGAATAGGTCCCATGAGATCTGACTGTTTTATAAGAGGAAACCCTCTTCGCTTGGCTCTTATTCTGTCTTGTCTGCCGCCATGTAAGATGTGCCTTTTGCCTTCTGCCATGATTGTGAAGCCTCCCAGCCACGTGGAACTGTGAGTCCATTAAACCTCTTTTTCTTTATGAATTACCCAGTCTCAGGCATGTCTTTATCAGCAGCGTGAAAACAGACTAATACACTTATAATACCTAATATGATGTAAATACTATGTACATAGTTATTATATTATATTAGATTTTATTTGTATTGTTTTTTCTTGTTGTATGGTTATTTTTATTTTTATTTTTTATATGTTTGATCCAAGGTTAGTTGAATTTGCAGATGTGGAACCCATGGACATGAAGGGCTGTCCATCCTGTGTTCTTTTCCTATATATACAGAGCTATGAAAAAGTTTTATTTATAAATTAAGCACAGGAAGAAATTAAAAATAACTAGTAATAAAATAGAACAATTATAACAGTATACTGTAATAAAAGTTATGAGAATATGGAAAAAATGTTGTCTTTCAACTCTCCCAGGTAGGGTCTGGGTGGATGAGAGGGAGCTCCTCTTGGCAGAAGCTGGAGGTGTTAAGATACACACGTTTGCAGCCCCTTTGCTGTCTCTGCTGGGGTGCTGCTCATCATGTCTCATCCCCTGGTCCCATCTGGCTGAGATGTCCCGCTGCTTCTTGCCTCCGGATAACTGGCGTTCTTGGCCAATTGTTTTTTTGAAATAGAAGGAAAGACACGATATAGTGGTCCAGATGCAGATAGGTGGGCAGACAAGTGAGGAGAGCATGTGAAAGTTCTCTTCTGATCACCTTTGCTTTCTCAGTTAAACAGAAAGCAAGATCATCATGCAATGATTAATCCAGGGAAATCTCCCCTCCCTGTTCAGGGTTAAGGCCAAATCTCTGTCACCGCATGCTATGCCCTGCATAGCTGGCCTTGCCCACCTCACTTCTTGCTGTTTCTCTGTAATGCACTGCACGGGAGACTTTGGAGCACACCTTTCAATCCCTAAGCGTATGCCCTGGCCTCCAGCCTTCCGGGCCTGCCCTTATGTGGCTCCTTCTGTTGGGCTTACCCCACTCTTGTCTGCCAAGTGATCTCCTATCCATACCCCAGGGCCAATCCAGTGGGTTACCTCTGGGGGCAAGTTTCCATGAATACCCTGGATGGGGCTAGCTATTTTCCCTTTGGTCCCTGATATAGTTTGAATGTCTATCCCCTCCAAATCTCATGTTGAAATGTGATCCCCAGTGTTGGAAGTGGGGCCGGGTGGGAAGTGCTGGGTCATGGGAGTGAATCCTTCCTGAATGGCTTGGTGCCTTTCCCATGGTAATGAGTGAGTTCTTGCTCTGTTCACTCAGGAGTTGGTTGTTTAAAGGAGCCTGGCACCTCATCTCTCTCTTGCTTTCTCTCTCTTGCTCCCGTTCTCAACATGTGACATGCTGGCTACCTTCCCCTCCACCATAACTGAAAGTTTTCTGAGGCCTTACCAGAAGCCAAGCCGACGCCGACGTCTGGTCATGCTTGTACAGCCTGCAGAACCGTGAGCCAAATAATCTTTTCTTTATAAATTTCCCAGTCTCAGGTGTTCCTTTATAGCAATGCAAAACTGACAAACACAGGTCCCTTATGGTACCTCACCCGCATGCCTCTGTGACCACGTATACAATGATTTATTTGAGACATTTATTTATGTGTCCTACTCACCCTCTCCCCCAGGGTAGGGACCCGTCCTGACTCATGAAACCACCAGTGTCTAGCAGAGTGTCCTGCACATTGTAAATGTTCAATGCTTGCTTGTTTGAAGGCAAAAATGAACGAATGGACAGGATTTTTGCCTTTATCTAGGTCTTCAGCTAGTCACTGATTGTAGAGATACAAAATGGAGCAATTTTTAAAAAGTGAATAGTAAACAAACAAACAGAACATGTAATAACAGCAACTTAATTAACATTTTAAAGTTAAGTTGCTGACTAATTTCACTCCCAATATTTAGAAATGCTGTATAAGTGTAAGTCATCACTTTCTCCCTCTCATTTTCAAAGTAGAACTTCCAAATCAAATGATGCTGACCATTTAAAAAAGTTTATTTTCAAAAATAGTAGAATATATAGAGTTTTTAATCAGGAGGGCTCAATAATCACTGAAAATAATATCAAAGACTCCAATAGCAATGTTTTGCAACACATTACTAAATAATCAAAAAGCAAGAAGCCGTCATTTAGACATTGGGATGTGCAGATCAACTTGGTTGAAAGAATTGGTATCGTCAATTCAGGCGATAGCTGTGACCCAGGAAGGGATTACCAGTTTTGCTGTACTTAAAATTCTGTACTTTGCTTTGCTGTAAGTCCACGTTTCACTTGTGCCACTAGATGCTTATTCTAACTCAGTTTCATGTTGGGTTGTTGCTGTGCTGGGAAGATGAGCTTTCAGAGACTCAGTTCATAGCAGACAGTGGACTTCGGTTAAATATGAAGAATGCCTTTCTCTCTAAACTATAATAAAGCCCTTTTACATCACATTCATCCTGATATTACCTTATTTGCTTTATTGACTACAGAGTACTTATACATATGCTCGCGTCTTATAAAAATTGAATCTAGCAGCAGCTATAAATAATTAAACTTCTCCTAGCTGGGACTTGACTGTATAAAGATGTTATAAATTTAAAGTCATAACAGGGAGGGTAGAACAGTAATTTGTCACTAACAACTCTCAGCTTCTGGCTTTGTGTTTCTACTCATCTAGCTCATTGCTGAGTCCTATGGTCATTTGTGTCCGCAGAGCCCCATAGCGGGAGAAAGAGAGACACAAGAAACCAGAGGAACAATCTCAGTGGTGGTTTCTCATAACTGGATCCACGCATGCATAGGTTAGAGTGAGACTTTTCATAGCTAACTTCAATTGCTATTTCAGGAAGGTCCCACACAATCTGAAGAAATGCATCCACTCTGCATTAGTTTTAGAACGTGCCACAGTGACATGGGCGGGGAAAAAGGGGCCCTCTCTTACGAGCCTGGCGCCTGCTTGTAGCAGCAGACACACCTCTTATCTTCCCTGCTTTAAAAACATAACCATTCATCATCAGATAAACTCACTTTAAAATGTGAGCACAGTCGTTACCAGATCAGTCTCAAACTATTCACTTTTGTGACAGTATTTAATTATGATCTCAGCACAGGATAAAAGCTTCTGATGAAGTCTTTGTATATTCTCTTATAAATTTGATTACCGATTCATGTAAGGCACTACTCACAAAAGTAGAGATTAATGAATAACAATTGCCTTGAAAATAAAATTGTTACCAGAAAGAGAAAGGTGTGTATTTTCATTTTCCTTGGGTGTAACAAGGGTGCTTGATGCTGCACGTGTGAGATGTGGCGCTGAGGTCAGTTCCCCGGCACGGCTGTCATCTCACGGAAGCCAACTTTAAAAGGACTAAAAGCATCCATGGAGATGGGTTCGTGGTAGGAATCCCACGTCACAGATGAGGCTGGTGGGTTTTGAGGAGGGTGTTATGCCCACCTACCTGCATCAGGACCAGGAACTGTGTTTTGTGTGACCACAAGGCCAGAGGAGCTCTGGAGGGCGGATACTTCAAAGGCAGTTATTGTGTGCACAGTACACATGCAGAAGGAACAAAAACTGCTTGTGGGGAATAATTTGATCAAAGGAAAGAATGAGGAGAGAAAGGGGGGAGTCAAAAGAGGATGGTGTAGGAACAGGCTTGGAGAAAAGGGAAGATGAACAATTCAAGACAAATGTGAAATACTACATCTCAATTTTGTCGGGAGCCAACCTGTCTAATGGCAACCAGGCATTTTCTATGGTTGAGTGTGAAATTCCATTTTTGCAATAAGCCCCAGTGTTTTCAAAAGACAGGCCCACTACTCCAGGCCTGGGGACACCTACGACGAAGAATGAATGACCCCTCTCGAAGGTGGCCTCTTATGAGCACATTGCTTAAGCCCCACGGACACCAGGACCTGCTGGATGACTCATCCATCCAGGACAGCTGGTTTCTGCATTCTGTGCTTCAAAAACCTCCTGAGATGGAGACTCCAAATTCTCACATCTCACTTCCATGGTCGAGCTTGTTGAGAGTAATTTTTTCCTGCTTCAGTGAACAACTGTTCCCACTTGTTTATTCCTCTGTGAGAGAGAAAGCTGTTCATCAGAATTAAGAAAAACCCTCTTATACCTGACATTGTTAAACAGTCATTATGTAACCATATCTCAGCCATTTCAGTCCCTTTGCATATTTCCCTAAAATTGAGAAAGTTTATATTAAACGAGATGCAGAGTGCATGGCAGGGAGATAACATTTAAATGCATTTTTGCATCTACTTCTTAACTTAGCCACTTACTGAGCACCTACTATGTGTAATTCAGGCTGTTAATGGCAATGTCCTTCTCTGGAATCAGTTGATCACTAATGTGATTTTGCACAAGTTTCTTTTTTTTAAATTCATTTTTGAAAGTTTCGCTCTTGTCGCCCAGGCTGGAGTACAATGGCATGATCTCGGCTCACTGCAGCCTCCATCTCCCAGGTTCAAGCTTTTCTCCTGCCTCAGTCTCTCCAGTAGCTGGGACTGCAGGTGCCTGCCACCAAGCCTGGCTAATTTTTGTATTTTTAGTAGAGACGGGGTTTCACCATGTTGGCCAGGCTGGTCTTGAACTCCTGACCTCAGCTGATCCACCCACCTTAGCCTCCCAACATGCTGGGATTACAGGCATGAACCACAGCGCCCAGCCTTGCACAAGTTTCTTACTCCTTCTAGGGTTTCCCTAAAAGCGAAGTTGTAAAATGGTGATGATGATATTTAAATGATTGCCGTAAGAATGGCATCTTTGAAATATGTAGAATGCCAACTACATACTAGATGCTTAATAAATTTTAAATTTTGGCAAGGAACAGTGGCTCATGCCTGTAATGCCAGCAGTTTTGGAGGCTGAGGAGGGAGGACTGCTTGAGTACAGGAGCTCAAGACCAGACTGGGCAACATAGTTAATTTTGAAATTTTCATATGATAATAGCCTTATTTAGAATTAGTGACAAAAAGATAAATTAATGGCTCAATAATTAGGTTTGGAACAATGGGATAATCATATTTTTAAAGTTAGATTATTAACCACAAAATCTCAAATTACTTAATGGCTCTAGGTCTTCCCTAAAAGTGAAGTTGTAAAATGGTGATGATAAAATTTAAATGATTATCATGAGAATGGCATCTTTGAAACATATAGAATGTCAACTACATATTAGATGCTTAATCCATTTTAAATTTTGGCCAGGCACAATGGCTCATGCCTGTAATCCCAGCACTTTTGGAGGCTGATTTCAATGAAAAACACAAAACTATAGGAGTACTAGGAAAATTTTAAGAGAAATATGTTATAGCCTTTGGGTACAATGGGCCTTTCTTAGCATAACATCAAAGCTAGAAATTGTGAGAAAAAATATTCTTATAGGAATAATTGTACAATTATACAAAGATAGTCATTCAAAGATGTCAGTTGCCAAATAGTTTTAATGCTAATGACATGTAAAATGCTTAGCATATAGTTTTGCATGATAAAAATCATGCAAAAGCAGCCTACAAAACTGTTCACTCCATATTCTATGCTATTTTAAGAATGTAAATTCAAATACCTACAGCCAGTTGTGATGGCTTACACCTATAGTCCCAGCTACCTGGGAGGCTGAGGTAGGAGGATCACTTGAACCCTGGAGTTGGAGGCTGCAGTAAGCTATGATGGCACCACTGCACATCAGCCTGGGTGACGGAGGGAGATCCTGTCTCCGAAAAAAAAAAAACAGTTAATAAAGAAATTTTAGATTTTAATTTGGGGACTACTCTACGTGTAAAGGCTCACAGAAAGATCATGATTCAGACCTTGCCCTCCAAGAACATGTTGTCTATAGCGGGAGCCAGGCAATACAGGAGGGATGTGAGAAAGCCTCCAGGGAAACAGACCAGGGGTTGGGCTTGTTTGGGGGTGGCCTGGAAAGGTTTGCCTAGGTAAGACCTGTCTGTGAAGGGCAGGGGTACAGGGGAAGGTGACATAAAAGCCGTAAGGGGGGCAGCTGCCACAGCTGCAAGTGGTTGAAAGTCTCATCTGGGAAGAAGCTGGCCAGGCGGTGGCCTGTTGTGACTGTGCATTCCTCTAAAACCAGACAGTTCCCTGTTGGCCAGCTGAGGCCCAAGCGTGGGCAACAGCACAGCTCTCCTCCTCGGAGCCTGGTCTAGGAAGGAAGGCAGTACGAAGCTAAGTCCGTGGCTAGGGCCTCTCAGCCCAGGGTGCAGGGCCCTCGGCCTCTGGTTGGTGCCGCTGCAGGGCTGTGCCTGGGGATGCTATCGAGGTCGCGGGAAGACTCATTTGGAAATAAACTCCTGGTTGGCTGAATGGCTGCTGTTCTCAGATTCGCATAGATTGGACAGAGGCCCGTCCTGGTGGAGGGAGAGGAGCTTTGGCTCCCAGGCTCTCGGTTTCCAGCCTCCTCTTCTGCTATCCAAGCCCCAGCCTGGGCTGGCAGCTTTTCAGGGAGGGTTGTCTATCTGTCGCTATGCAGCAACTCTGATTCCCATGAAGGCAAGTTGCACAGGGACATCCACAGAGTAAAAATCCTTGAGAGACTAAACTGAGATTCAGCGTTGGAAATCCTAGAACAGCAGACCCTGACTGGATAGAAAAAACAACAGATCCCTCAGAGAACTACACGCCTGGCCACATCCCTCCTCCAAGGGCCGAGGCAGGTCAGTCGTGCAAATAAGGACAAGGCCAGTGGCTCCCTGGGCTTGGCTCTGCATCTCAGGGGCCATCAGTGTGTGCGTGACATCCAGCAGGAAGAGTGAGTTTGAATGGATCAGTGCCACCGAGACTCCTAATCTGTTTTGGAGAAGGAAATGCAGTTGACATAATTTCTGTAGTGGGCCGTGTGCCCCATGCTCTCACGTTACCATGACTCACCTTGCAGGAAACTGATGTATAGCTGTGGGTTGTGCTGGACTGGGGAACAATACCATTTTGAATGCTGAGAAGGGGAAAGAGTTTGCCAGACACATGGGCCTTGGGAGTGGTTTCGATGTCTGCCAGGCATCAGGTGGCCTCCCTCAAATGCCAGAGTTTTGTTCATGTCACCATGGAGCATCAGCCAAGGCAAACACCACCTTCCTCACTAAGCGTTTACTGTCCCCGGGTGGTTTCTGCAATAAAATAATAATCACTGCTCTTTCCTGAGAGCTAACTCAAAGCCCTGCATGCTGCATCATCTTCAATGCCCATCAGACTTAAAAGGCAGGATGATCACCATCATTTTGTAGATGAGAAAACTGAGGCTCAGGGAGCTTTAAGGACTTGTTTGGGTTTGCACAAGCTTGGAAAAAGATTTGAACACATGTAGGTCTAACAAAGCTCTTTTGTTTTTCCCCACCATATTATGCTTTACGTAATTCTAAAAGTTTGAGATCTATGTGTCTGTTACAGCCTTTGTTTTTTTAGAATTGGTGTTCTCAAGAGGCATTTGGGTCACACAGTGACTGTGCTGGGACTCCCAGCCACCTCCACTGGCTCCCTTCACTCAACGATGTAATCTTCTTGTTACTTTCCAGTCATTTATACTGAAATCTCATCAGAGATTAAATATTTCCTACCCCATTTCCATACGCTTCATGTTTTTTTATTTAGAGACAAAGTTTTGCTCTGTCACCCAGGCTGGAGTGCGTGACCTAATCACAGCCCACTGCAGCCTCAAACTTTCTGGGCTCAAGTGATCCTCCTGCCTCAGCCTCCTGAGTAGCTGGGACTACAGGTGCTTGCCACCACACCCGGCTTATTTTTGTCTTTTTGGTAAAGATGGGGTCTCACTATGTTGCCCAGGTTGGCCTCAATCTCCTAGCCCCAAACGATCCCCTTGCTTTGGCCTCCCGAAGTTCTGGGATTACAGGCATGAGCCATCTCGCCCAGCCTCTATTTTTCATATTCTTTAACTGCACATTTTCTTGAGCTAGTCTCAGATTCTGCCATCTGTTTTTCTTACTGATTGTGCAGATTTTGAATGAAGCCTCTCTCTTCTGCACATTTGCCTTCCCCAGACAGAGCTTGCTGCGGAAGTAAAATTTCAAAATAATCCTCCAACGTGTTTGTGGCCTGAAGGAGCAGAGCAGCGGTGGGAACAATTTAATTCCTAATAAAGTCCATACCTCTAAGTCGCTGCGTGCGTGCCATTGAAACGCAGAGAAGTTGCTAGAACTCCTCTACTCCTGCAGAGCTGTTGCCTCTCTGGGCCTGTGTGACAATGTTTGCTCTCCCTGCTGTCACTTTGCACTTCCCCAGGTCTCTCTGGATGGCCCTTCATGATTTCTCCCTGCAGCAATGATGGAAATATGTCAGCTGTCAAAGGCTCTGGCAGCAGAAGGCAGCTGAGAATAAAGTGGCTTCACGGTAAAGTCGGTGACCCCCTAACCACACCCCACTTTCCACCGATGATTTGCCTGGACAGTGTTGAAAGCAGATGAAATATACATTTTTTGAATCAGGTAACTATTTTCGATAGAAGCTGGACACTTTTATTATGGATTAAACCTGATAACCTATCATTCTTTAGGAGAAAATATAATAACTCATTCTGGATTGGTGTAATATTTAGATAGAAAGGTGTTTCCCTCTCTTTTCCAAACTCACCTCTCCAAACGTACATTGCACAAGTACATTTGTCAAATGCAACTTCCTCCAAATTATAGAATAGATTAACTATGTTAAATAACCTTAACAAGGGCAGAAATGCAGAAGTTCCTATGTGTGCACTTTTGTGAATTTCCATCACTGTGTGAAATGTGTGCTTCTTAGATACTGTACTCCAGTGAGCACTGACGTGGCTTGTGGGTGACTTAAGGTTACAGTCAGAATCATAATGTTGTTATTGGCCTTGATCTTAGTTTCACATTACCAGTGTTTCCCACCACTTGACTTTCTTATTTTAAAAAAGAAAACTAAATCAAAATTATTCACACAAAATTGCCCCATGTACACTTTGAATATTTTTAACAATATCTGAGTAAAGGGATGGAGGGACTGTTTTACTCCTGATAGCCAAGACTGTGCACCTTAAAGACCAATTTACATTTATAAATGCAAAAATGCACAAATGCACAAATCAATTGTTTTATCACACTTTTAGCTAAAAGTCTTAAATGTTTCTAAACTTAGTAAATTTACAAGGATGAAAGTGGCCTTAGATGGAGATGAAGAGATGGAGGTCCAAGTGAACCAAGTAGCCTGAGATCAAATAGCTAATTAGTAGATGAACTAGAACTAGAACTTGAACACGGATCTCTGCCCCACAAATGAGCCATCTTTCTGCCAACTGCTAAATATATTCAGGTTGTGATCATCTTGGGTGAAATGATGGTTGCTTTCTTGTCTTAATTTGTTTTTATTGTGATTTTTAAATTCAAGGATATCTCAAATTACTGGCCCATTAAATCTTGTATTCTGTTGCCTGTTGAAGGCAACAGGAGATGACCAGTGCTGGGTTTCATGGGAACCAGAGGATTTACAGCTTTGCTTGGGCTCCACGTACCAGCAGGAGCCTGATGAGGAGGGCGGCTGTGTTCTGAATTGTTTTAGGAAGTCTCCTTCAGCCCAAGACCATCCAGGCAAAATTGCCACAGGATCCTGCTGCTGCAGCAGGATGTTACCAAGTGAGACGCTGACTGAAAGAAGGGGAGCTGAGATCAGGAAGGCCAAGGTGGCATCCGAGAATTCAAACACACCAACGAGGCCAGGTGCAGTGGCTCACGCCTGTTATCCTAGCACTTTGGAAGACCCAGGTGGGTGGATCACCTGAGGTTAGGAGTTTGAGACCAGCCTGGCCAACATGGTGAAACCCTGTCTCTACTTAAAAAAAAAAAAAAAAAAAAAAATCAGCTGGGCGTGGTGGAAGGCACCTGTAATCCCAGCTACTTGGAAGTCTGAGGCAGGAGAATTGTTTGAACCCGGAAGGTTGAGGTTGCAGTGAGCCACGCCACTGCACTCTAGCCTGGGCAACAAGAGTGAAATTCAGTTTCAAAAAAAAAAAACCCAAAAAACAAAACGTCCAAAGGATATATGTGTGCTCTTGCTCTCAGGAAGCTTGTGATTCCTGGGGAGAAACTGATCACACACACACCAAGTATTGTAAAGTGATTCAAAGTTGCACAAGGGAGAGGCAAGTTCTGAGTCTCCCCCTGCCTCCCAGTTCCCTTCCTTGAATGCAGGGTCACTGACTAATTGGTCACATCCCAAGACCATGATTGGCTATTTTACAAGTAGACAAGGCCACAATGCTTTAAAAGGCAAGGCCCCATGAGCCACCTCTCTTTGTTGGAAGTTGACAGCCTCTGGCCCTCCTCTCACTTCTCGAGTGTAGGTTTGAGGTCTGGGAATGCTGCTGGTTGCTGTGGTCCATCCCTTTCAAGATTGGGATTTGGAAGAGAAAGGAAAGATCCTGTTTGGAGCCTGAGCCTAAGCTTAGAGCTCCAGCCTGAGATTGCAGAGAGGCCCAGCCTTGGGTGTGGGTTCCAAGCCCAGATGGCAATAAAGGAGCACCCTGTCTTCCCATGGGCTGGAGTTCCTTGTGAGAGTGCTTCCTGGGAAATGTCATAACATTGACATGGCAGAATTTCAGCATTTCTCACCCTTGGCCCTAATATCCATCTCCCAAGTCACCCCCAGTGCCAGGAATCATTAAGAAAGCAGTGGTAGTGTTGAGACAACCAAAAGGCTGTTAGTTTGAGAACCATCACATATAGCAGATGGAATTCTTGAAAAAGTGTCTTCAGCATTAGGTAGAGGCATATTGTTATACGTAAAGAAAGGCAGGAGAAAAACACCAAGAACTTTCTGGGGTAACTTCTCAACAGGAGGATGCTGTGTCCCCCTAGACAGCTCTATCAACATGTGAGGACTGGGAATCTAGTGGTGAATTGATGTGATTGGGTTGGGGCAGAAATGCCATGGGGCCTGATGCAGCACAGCTATATGTCATGGAAAATACTCCCTGAGACAGGCAGCAACCAGATGTAGAATGAATCTGTTTAAGTAAAGAGTGTTCGCTTTAGGAGAGCAGGATGCAGGACCATAGCCAGGAGAGAGCAAAAGCTGTTTGAAAGAGTTTAGGGATTTGTGATGTCCTGTCTGACACACCAGCATCCCTGATGACACTGTCAATGGCTTTCTCTCAAGTAGTCCCCCTGGACAGGTGGAAGCCGAGGTAAGTTGGGTAATTGATGTCTTCATGCTTCCACAAAGGGCCTACTTTGGGAAGATGGAATATGTTAATGCAGGTCCCTGCATGAAGCAGGGAATTCTGAACACATTTGCAGGCCAGCGAAGGAAAGGTCCTTCCCCGTGTCATGGTTCCACGTGCTCTCCACCATAAACTTGGAAGCATTCAAGCTGACACATCATGTGAAATTCAGGGTGAAAAAAGTCCGTTGAAATGGATAATGGAATGTGGAAGACCTGTGGAACATGTAGTTGGACCTTTAACTTTGTCTGTATCCACACAAAAGCCTGTAATAGAATGTGCAAGGATAACATCCTCGAATTTTTCAAAAATAACTTTACAGCTGATCCATTTATTTTGTCGGTAGGGTGAGGGGACAGAGAGAAGAATGGGAAAGAGAGTGAAAGCAGGGAAAGAGAAGAGTGATGAGTGAAGGGGAAGAGAAGGAATTTTCTAACAACTCCTTGCCACAAAATGATGAGTGATGGAGAGTGATCTAATTAGGTCATTAAGTGGATGAAATAACATGGCCAAGGTAGACTTATGTAAACTGTTTCTTATTTAAATTATATTGGATACTTGGATCATCTGTTTAATAAAAAATCTCATCCACTCTTCGATATTGGCTTAAATCCTCTCCCCTTAACAAAACCTTTTCTAAGCACTGCAACTGGGACATTTTTTAGTTCTTTTTACATTTTTTTTTTTTTACTGTATTATTTAGTTGAAACTAATTGCATAGAGCTCTATTTCACGTAATTACTTCCATGGGTCCATGAGTCTTATTTCTCCCCAAAGACATTTTTCTTAGGGAGGAGGAAACCAAGCTACAAACGTTTTTCTCATGTGCTTCCTACACTGTGTTCTGTGCAGTAGATGCTGCTGAACATTTGCCAGGAGCCTGATATTTGGAAAGTTTGGCTCATTTTCAAGGCTATGCAATTTAATGATACTGACAAACCCCAAAATTTCTAGATCCCAATTAAGTATTTAATTGTCCTGACTTCATTCATCATAATGGGAAATTAACTTACTGTCTAATATCTCATTTTCTTCTCTTTAACATAGATAATAATAAACTAACCCATGCAAATGTATTGAAGAATAATGAATAAATAAAATTTACAAGCAAATGTAAGTATAAAAATATATCTAAATGCACGTAATATTAATGGAGATGGATAAAATAAACCAGCTAGTAATGATGTGGAATTGATAAGGTTAAAAGTTGTACTTTTAAGTTCTTTACATGTACACATCATTTTGCAAACCAGATTTTTAGTAACTAGATAGAAAATGACTTGGAGAAAATACATGAGACTTTATGAGTAATTCTGAGGTGGGAGAGAAATTTTTTAAAATTCTGAGGATGTATGATGGGATTCTTTAAGACTTTCTCTCTTAGTCTCTTGAACTCTGTTTATAGTGTAGACATTAACTTTGTTTATAAATTTAATGAATCAGTTTTTGAGTAAATAAACATGCATATGGTAAAGAAATTCCGTGAGACTAAATAATTCTTCCACTCCTGTCTCCCAGTTTTCTGGTTCTCTTCCTCAGAGAAAACTACTGTGTTTCTTGAATTTTCTTCAGAGAATAATTCTCTGTAGATACAAGCATATTTCTAAATGTGCCTTTCACTTTTATAGCATGAAGATTGGTGTTCTAAGTAAGGATTCTACAGTTTGCTTGTTTTCACTTACCAATATGTCTGGAGATTGTTCCATACATACATGTCAATCCACCTCTTTCTTTTTAACACCAGAGTCTCTGTTATAGATATAACACACTTGGCCAGGCAGATAACGTCTCAGCTTAGCATTTTCAAGGTTGTTACATGATAATGATCTTTATAATGGATTTGTTCTCTTCAGAGCAGGTCTGGGCTTTTGATGTGCCATATGGATTATTGGTGGAAATGTATGAGTACATTCTCTGGAGTTGCAGTCACATTCAAGTCTGTATTATAACATTCACAATTATATAACTTGGACCCTTCACCTTCTTATTTTAATTTAGATTCCTTGTAATTCTGGACTTCCATACCACCATTAACCTTGAACTTATTTTGAAGCTCTCCTATGGGAGAGCTAGACAAGGATATTTCTTGTCTAATATCCTGGACAATATTCTCCAGTAGCAATGTACAAAAGAGTTAATGGAAGCTAAAGTTTTTGAGTACTTGAACATCTGAATATATCTTTATTTTGTTCTCACAATTGACTTAACAATATGACTAGTTATAGGTATCTAGGTTAAAAAGATTTTCTCCATAATATATTGGGCCTCAATCTGGCACCTTACAATGTTCATTATTTCTACTGAGAATTCTAATTCTTTTTCTTTGCAGGTAACTTATGTTTAGATCTAGATCTTTAGATATATTGTTTAGGTATCTCCATCTTTGGATTTCTGATCTGTTATTACATGTACCTTTTCTCTCTGGTTGTGACAGACGTTTGTTTAGTTATTTCAATCTAGTGAATTGTATGCTTTGGTTCTGAAAATTTTCTTGTACTATTTCTTTGACAGTTGCATTCCATCTCTCTGTTCTCTGCTTTTTCTGGAATTCATACTTTCTAGGGTATTGGGTTACCTGGATTTGTCCTTTACTACCTTATTTTTTCTCATATATTTCACTTCTTTTTATGGAATGTCAGTTCTATGAGGGCAGAGATTTCTTTCAGTTTTGTTCACTTTGTTATTCCCACCACCTGAAACACTGCCTGGGATGTGGGAGGTTTGCAGTCAATATTTCTTGAATATTCATTTTCTGTTCTCTCTGTGTAGATTTCTTCTATCCTATATCCCACCCACATTTTGGATTTTTAAAATGTCTTCTATATTTCTACTTTTCAGGAATCCTTTGTTTTCTGATTTTTCTTTTACTATAACATCTTATTCTTGTTTTATGGGTGCAGTAGAATGCATTGTGTTTCTTCTTTCAGCTCCTACGTTATTGTGATCTCTTTTGACTTCATTTTGCTTTATTTTGGGCTCTTCTTCATGTTGTTTTTTTTTCTTAACATCTTCTGTAAACTTGGATGGGGATTACCAATTGGAAAACTTCATTTTGGGTTAAGTGGTGGGGAGCCGGCTGTTTTGTTTGAGGAATTCCACAAATCAGAATGTGGAGGTCTTTCTCTGCAGCTAGTCAGTTTCTGCAGAAATGTCTGGGCGACCAGGATGCTGTCTTTGCCAAGGGCCAAGGATGTAACCATGCTATATGCACATTTTGAATAAACACCCCTGTTTCCAGTCTCATGATTCACTTCGCTTTCAGCTAACGCTGGGGCTTCC
The DNA here is from genome assembly GCF_006542625.1 of Nomascus leucogenys. Taxonomy (NCBI): domain Eukaryota; kingdom Metazoa; phylum Chordata; class Mammalia; order Primates; family Hylobatidae; genus Nomascus; species Nomascus leucogenys. The sequence continues at coordinate 46,134,536 of NC_044398.1, read as the reverse complement.
AAAGCCCTAGCTTCTCTCATTTAACTTTTCCATGAGAAAATAGAAACAAAACACAACATCATCCGACTTGGGTGGGATGGGGTGGACTGGGCACTTGAATGTCGGTGTTCTGGGTGGAGGTGGAGGATAGGGCCCAACACGGCTTGATGCTGCCTGTTTCTGATGCCACCAATTCCTGAGTCTGTCTGGTATTCTGCTGAACAAGATAGCTCTTTTCTAAATGGTCTGCTAACTGCATGCCTGTTAGTTTTGGCTCCCACTTGTCTCCATAGGCAGGCATTTCACAGAAGCAGGTTTCCCTGTTCTATCCAGTAATTCATCTAAATTTTGCTGAAATTTCACACACACTAATGCACCATTTCCTGCTTTAGTTTAAAGGGTACCATTTTCATTCTCCCATTTTCATTTTATTGGAATTTGCAGAAGGTGAAGACATAAGCCTCTAAAGGCTACGCATTGTCTTTACCCTTCAGAAAGCTCCATGCCGTCTTTTAGACTTAAGTTAGAACGTGTAAGAGCACTGATGCTGATGGCTACAAAGAAGGCTTTGTTTGCCCGTGATAGGGGGAGGTACAGGTAACACCAGTCCTTTCTTAGGACTCAGAGGTACTCAGGGCTTATTGCATTTGAACATTGATCTGTAGTCTAACAGAAAATGAACGCAGAATGTTTACTAACAGCTGGCTTAAAGAGGGGCCAAAGTGGCAAGACAGAGAGGAGAAGGATGTCAAAGTTGGGTACTACGTGTTTGGCTGAGGATAACTCATTATTATTTACAAAAATAAGTATTTAATAGGCAAGAAAACTCTGAAATATATAGCAAATTTTGCATAATTATTAATTTCATTATATTTATTTTATTCTTTGTCTATAAAAATTACAAATGTAAGAAATCTTTAAAAACTACAAATAGATAACAGAATAAAAACCAGTGACAATCTTACTACCCAGAGGTAACTACTGATGATATTTTTCACAGTTTCTTCTTGTAGGTATTTTAATTTACATTCTCAAAATAACATAAAATACCGAATGAGCAGTTTCATATGCTGCTTTTAAAAAATCATGCAAAGGCTGGGCACGATGGGTCACACCTGTAATCCCAGCATTCTGGGAGGCTGAGGCAGGTGGATCATGAGGTCAGGAGATTGAGACCATCCTGGCCAACCTGGTGAAACCCCCTCTCTACTAAAATACAAAAAAAAAAAAAAATTAGCTGGGCAGGGTGGCACAAGACTGTAGTCCCAGCTACTCAGGAGGCTGAGGCAGGGGAATCGCTTGAACCCGGCAGGCGGAGGTTGCAGTGAGCTGAGATCATGCTGCTGCACTCCAGCCTGGCGACAGAGTGAGAGTCGGTCTCAAAAAAAAAAAAAAATCATGCAAAACTATATGCTAAGCATGTTACATGTCATTAACATTAAAACTATTTGGCAACTGACATCAAATAGTAGAAATGTAACGGTTGTACAATTATTCCTATAAGAATATTTTTTCTCGTGACTTCTAGCTTTGATGTCATGCTAAGAAAGGTTCTTTGCACCCAAAAGCTATAATGTATTCCACTTAAAATTTTTCTGGTACTCCTATAATTTTGTGTTTTACATTAAAATCTTTAATTTATTTTGAATTTATTCAGTATTGTGTGGATAATAATCTAACTTAAAAAATATGATTATCCCATTGTCCCAAACCCAATTATTTAACAATTAATTCATCATTTTGCCACTAATTCTAAATAAGGCTATTATCCTATGAAAATTTGAAAATTAACTGTTTTTGGACTTTCTATTCTACTTCATGCACCACCACATCCATGGTAAACCTAAAATGGTTTAGGTATTCTGAAACCATTTCCACACTGTTTTATCTATTTATTTATTTAGAGACAGGATCTTCCTCTGTTGCCCAGGCTGGAGTGCAGTGGCATGATCATAGCTCACTGCAGCCTTGAGCCCCAGGGCTCAAGCGATCCTCCTGCTTCAGCCTCCCAGAGTGCTAGGCTTACAGGCATGAGCCACCACAGACAGCCTCCACATTGTCTTAATTTGTAGTAGTAACTTGTAGCTTTCTTTTATGTTTTGGAAAGTCCTCCTCATTTTTCACCAGAAATTTTTTGGCCAGTTATTTTACTAGATGAATTTTATAATCACTATTCAAGTAAAATCAAACCAACCAAACAAAAGTAATAACACAATTTGGGAACTTTGATCAATACTCTGATTTGATTTTGGCTGTATTACTTACTCACCCATTGATTTCTGGCAAATGATACAGCATTCAGAGCCTGTTTCTTCATTGGTGAAATGAAGATAATAAGACGATAACAGCATCTATCTGTTGAAAGCCTACTCTTCCCAAAGTGTTTGCAGCTCAAACAAGCTTCTGCTTTGAGAACTATAAAGTGCTATGTGCATACAGGTATCATTTAGCATTTATTTTAATGTATAGACTTGGACAGAAGAGATACATTTAAAGTATTAATCTTCTTGTGTGGAACCTGATATCCTCTTATTGTTCTTCAGTTTCATTTCAGATCTTTCCATAAAGTTTGCACAGTCTTTTCATGAAGGTCTTGCACACTTTTTTGGTCTTTGCACCATAGGTCTTTGCACACTGAAGTTTAAAGTGAAGACTGTTGGCTGGGCATGGTAGCTCACGCCTATAATCCCAGCACTTTGGGAGGCCGAGGCCAGTGGATTGTCTGAGGTCAGGAGTTCCAGACCAGCCTGGCCAACATGGTGAAACCCCATCTCTACTAAAAATACAAAAATTAGCCGGACATGGTGGTAGGTGCCTGTAATCCCAGCTACTCAGGAGGCTGAGGCAGGAGGTTGCAGTGAGCCAAGATCATGCCACTGCACTCCAGCCTGGGCAACAGTCAGACTCTGTCTCAGAAAAAAAAAAAAAAAAAAAAAAAAAGGGAAGACTGTTAATGTGTTTCTGAATGTGTTGTTATGTGTCTTTGAACCTGAAACGTTGCAGAGAAGCAGCAGGGTGTAGATTCCACAAGCATTCCTGGATTGAGGGACTCCCTGCCTTTAATTTGGGAGCAGGCAGCAATGGTTGATAATACGAGCTTTTGAAGCACTGCAGTGGATGAAGTAGCACTCTACCTTCTTCCATTTCCCAGAACATGGGCCTGGAGCCTGCTTCAGGAGACTGGGAAGACCAGGTTAGCACCATGTTGAGCAAGCTGTGGAACAGGGCCAAGCCAAGAGGCCTTGACCTTACACACTCTTGTAGAACCCCAGAATTATTCTGAGAAAACATCTTTTCATTCTGGCTGAGTTTTGGTGAAGATAAAAAGGAATAGCATGGTAAATTGCCTTTGGAGATATATGAGACACTTAGCTCTTGCCTACATAGGCAAAATGTTAAAACAGAGGAAAACACGTTACTAACAAAATTAAAATGTCACTGTAGCTTTATTCAAGATCACTGACTTGGAAGTTGTCATTTGAAGATATTTTGTTATTATCATATTTAAAGGGGCTTAATCACTCTTGAAATGCCAGCACTTTAGGAGGCCAAGGCAGGAGGATCACTTGAGCCTGGGAGGTAGAGGCCACAGTGAGCCATGATGGTGCCACTGCACTCCAGCCTGGTCAACACAAAGCGATTCTGTCTCAAAAAAAAAAAACACCCCAAAAACAAACCAAACCAAAAAAAACAGAAGGAGGAGAAGAACAAGAAGGAGGAGAAGGAGGAGGAGGAGGAAGAGGAGAAGAAGGAGAAGAAAGAGAAGGAGAAGAAGGATAAGAAGAAGAAAGAAGAAGAAAGAAGACGAAGAAGAAGAAGAAGAAGAAGAAGAAGAAGAAGAAGAAGAAGAAGAAGAAGAAGAAGAAGAAGAAGAAGAAGAAGAAGAAAGAAGAAGAAGAAGACGACGACAACATATCCTTAAGTAAACGTTTTATATGTTGAGAAGTAAGAATATCTTGTCAGAGTAGCACACAAAGTTACGGTATTTAAACTAGCTACTGGTGGGTCATTTTTAGAAGAGCTTAGCAAACCATTTCACTCTGCCAGTGTCAAGCAATCTGAAAATTCAGTCTATATTTTTTCTTGAAAGATCTTGGGAAAGTAAATGAAGCAGTTTACTTGGTCCCTGGAATCAGAACATTGAAAGTGCAGAGACATTTTGTTAGTTTGAAAATATTGGAACATTGATACCTTTCCCTGAAGACAATGAGCTATAGACAGGGAACCAGATCACTGGTCAGAAAGCTTAGCTTCTGGTCCAGGAGGTGTCACTGACTGATCTGTGACCTTAGTTGGGGTAATTGGCCTTTCCGAGCCTCAATTTCTGCATCTGTGAACAATCATAGTAACAGCATAGCAATATTGATGCCGTTTAACCCCAAAAAAACTATAAGAAGGTCCAATACACATGTGCCGTGAGAACTGTAACATGTTATGCACATTTAGGTTTAATTTAAATGTAGTTGAAGATGTAAAATTTGTACCATTCTTTTACCGGAGAAGTAAAGTATAGATGGACTGGACCTGACTTCTCACTCCTTTGCTAAATACTCTTTGACTTTGGGTAAGTCACCTGACCTCTCTGTGCCTCAGATCCCTTATTGATACAGTGAGGAAGGTGATGATATAGACTTCATGGAGTTATTGTGAGATGCAAATAAATGTATGCACTTAGGATGGTGCAAACACAGAGTAAGCACTAGCAACTTGAAACTTACTGTCTGTAGGTATAATTATAAGCTATGATTTCATATTCACTTAGTGAAATTCTCTATTTGCACTCAATCAAGTAAAACTGAATATCTCACACCGATTACAAAGCAGAAAATTCTCTGCATCTAGTGTTGACTTAATGACCATCTAAAAACTGACAAGTTTGCTTTGATTGTAAGACAGTTAATCAGATCCATTTTAAAGCTTAAGAACAAAACTATTTTGATTCAACTGAATACTCACCATGCCCTCATCTCTTAGCCACTGACTTGCCTCTTCCTCTCTCTTAGCACCCATGTCACTTATGCATGGTGCTGCGATCTCACTTTCTTCTTTCTCCACCACCTGCCTCAATCCAACCTCCAGCCCCAACAGTGCCCTGAATTGTCACCGGATTTACCTATAATCTCTATGTTGCTGAATCTGTTGGGGAGTTTCCAATAATCTTTCCTGGGCATTGGGCAGCATTTATGCAGTGGAGCACTCCCTCTTTCTGTAACACTCTTTTCTTGCCTCCTTTGATGGCGTTTCCTCCCTTCTTTCTTTGCTTCTTTTTCCTTTTTTTATACTTCTCTGTCCTTCTCACTCCCCCTTTGTAGTTATTTCTTCCCTATCTTGCCTTTAACTGTGGTGGTTAAATTCCCTTTTCATATATTGTCTCTCTCTGTCTGGGTGACTTCATCTAAACCAGGGTTGGCCAATATTTTTTGCAAATGGCCAGACAGTAAGTATTTAAGGTATGTGGGTCATGTGGTCCCTGTTGCCACTCTTCACCTCTGCCATTGTAGGAAGAAAGCAGCTATAGATGGTAGGTACAAAAATGGTCTTAGCTGTGTTCCAATAAACCTTTATTTAGAAGAACAGGTGACAGGCTGAATATGGCCTCTGGGCCATAGTTTGCTGACCCCCATTCTAATACAAGGTCTTCAATTACCCAGATGTAGACAACTTTCTGTATCCCCAGTCCAGAATATTTTTCTGCACTCCATACTGGTGTGTCAAGCTGCTTATTGAACATCTCACAAGGATTGCACCTCCAAAGATGTACTTAGGGTGGTCTTCCCTCCAGAGCCTCATACCTCATCTCCCTACGATGTTCCTGTCACAGTGCCTAGCACTGGGAGGGAGAAACTCAGGCATCATCCTTGTTACAAAAGGCTTGTACAGTCTTCACATACTCTGAAGCCAAGTTATGTGGATTCCAATCTCAGCTCTACAACTTACTCCTTCTGGGACAGGGGTGGGTTAATTAATCTCTCATGCCTTCATCTGTAACATGGAGGTAATGATAATTGAACAATACACATCCATAGTAGGTGATATGTTGTTTTGGGCTTTATTATGGCTATTATTATTATTTCTTTCTTTCACTTTCATTCACAGCCCATCAATCAAGGAGTCTTGATTTTACTAGTTAAGTAGCTATTGAATCTATACATCCATCTCTACGTTCTATTGTCTCTGCTGACACCACAGGTTGAATCGAGACCATCTCTTGCCCAGGGCACTGTGAGAGCCACCTGGCTCTTCTCTTTGTTTTCTCTTGCTCACTCCGAATCTGCTCTCCACAGTGCTCCCAGGGGAATCTTAGAAATGCCAATCTGCTTATATCACTGCCTTCTTCAAACTCTCCAGTGGTTTCCATTGCTCTTGGGATAAAATCTCCATCTACAGAGCTCCCCTGGCCTGGTCCTGGTCCTCCCTTCAGCCTCACCTGCCACCTATCCCCAGTCCTGCCTCTCTTGCGTCCACCACCCTGACTTCTGCTTCAAGTGTCCAGCCTCCTTCCCACCTCAGGGCCTTTGCACATGCCGTCCTGTTTGCCCCGCCATCTGCATCTAGTTCATGCCTCCTCCAGCACTCATCCTTGCATGGACGACCCTGCATTGCCTTTCATGCCACAGTGTGACCCACTTTCTTATGCGTATGGTTTAAAATTGTCTCTAGTACTGGAATGATGCTCTTTGAGTCTAGAACTGCATTGGTCTTACTCAATGAGATTAACCCACTGACCAAGATGATGCTTTTGCTCATTAAATATTGTATGAATGAACTAAATATTTTACACTCATGATTTACCTAAAATCTCAGTGACTCAGCTGTGTGCCAACGTAACTCTTTTGCATTTGTCCAGGATTTTATACTTTAAAAATACTTGCACAGACATTTACTGCATCAGCCCCGGAAGTCAGGGATGGCAACTCTGGTGATTTGGATTCTGAAGCTGGAGAAACCCAGTCAGGGTCACACCACTGGACTTCTCCCCTACACCATTCTGTTGCTTTCTTGGGCATTAGGACAAAGTTTGGCCAAGAATATCTGTAGCTGCTATAAAAGAGAAGCCACTGTTGCACTGAGACCAGCTAAGATTCACCTTTGTCATCTGAGAAATCAGACCTGGAAGAAGTATCCGCAGAGTCGACAGGAGCAGGGGATTAGGATAAGCCTGAGCTGGGAAGAAAGTGCAGTGTTGGTGCCCTTAGACCTCGGTGAGGGAACTAAATGAAAGAAGCAGTCTGTTCATGGAACCAAGGGTGAGCAAACCCAGCTATTTGTGATGTCCAGCATTTGGTATGATGGGATCCAAAGGTCACATGACCTGACCTCTTCCCTCAAGAAATGAGAAAATATGAAGCAAATGAGCATGTGAGAATACATCAAACATACCAGTATTTCATAAGCCAAATGAGCTACGTGATATCACATGCTTTTGATTTTTTTTTTTTTTTTTGCAAAATGTAAGCAGTATCAAAGTTTGAACATTGGGAAAGAGTTGGATAGGTGGAAGAGACAGATTACATTTGTTCATTAAAAATATGTCTTGGGCACCTACCACATGTCAAGCCCTTGTCTAAGCACTAGGGTTGCAGCAGTGAACAAAATGGCACTGTTCCTGCTTTTATGGAAATGTGAGGATAGAGAACCAGCAAGGCATGTTCCAGAGAGTGACACTTTTGCCTAGAATCACGCTATCCAATATAGCTGCAACTAGCCACTTGGGGCTACCTAGATTTAAATCCATTAAACTCAAGAGAAAATAGCAAAAACAAAAACAAACAAAGAAGGAACCAAAAATTCAGTTATATAGTCACACATTTCAAGTACTCAACAACCACGTATGACCAGTGGCTACCATATTGAACTGCGCAGATATAGAACACTTCCATCATCACAGAAAGTTTTGTTAGACAGTGCTGGCCAGGGATGTAATATTTAGGTTGAAAGCTGTCTATGAAATGAAGAACCTGGTCTTGGTTGACAGGCTGGAGCTAGGGAAGAGATGCTTGACCTAGGGTGGGGTCTTCCCCAGGCAGTGACTATAGTACAGGAGATGGATCTTGCAGGTGGCAGCAGAATTGCAGGTGAGGGCAGTAGTCGGCGATGACTCTGAGCTTTCCTCCTGAGTGACCAGAGGGTGGGGTCACCTAAAACAGGCATGGAAGAATTAAGAAGAGAAGCAGTTCTAGGGGCCATATGATAAGAGCAGTTTTAGACAGGGTCTGCTTAAAAACAAAGGAAAAAGCAAGCATCAATGTGTAGCAGACAGTGGAAGATGATATTGGAGAGAGAGAGAGCGTGAAGCTACTTTGTCTAAGACAAGTGGCTCATGAGTTAGTCAGCCAAAGTTCTAGACAGGACTGCCCGTATCGTCTTGAGCCTAACTTGCCTGATTTTCTGGCTCAGCTGGGTGAAAAATGTATGATTTGAAAGTCTGGTTTTGAAAGCCAAAATTGAGCCTTAGCTTTCAAGCCTAAAACTAATAATTTAAATGATTTTTTTGAACTTCTTATTAAGATTAAATATGATAATGGGCCAGACATGGTGGCTCACACCTGTAATCCCAGCACTTTGGGAGACTGAGGCAGGAGGATCGCTTGAAGCCAGGAGTTCAAGACCAGCTGGGCAACAAAGTGAGACACTGTCTCTGAAAAACAAAAACAAAAACAGATTAGACATGCAAATAAGTGCCTAGCACCATCCCTGGTCCTGAGCTGGTGATTCATACGGGATGGTGCTCTCCATATGGAGTGGTGCTCTCCCTTTCTAGCCTGGATAGCAGTGAATCCCTGATGAATGCCTCATAATTCAGCTGGACTCTGCAGTTGTGTGTATCCAGTGGAGGCATAGCCAGCTGTGTGACACTGTGCTCTTATTCCTGATGGGGTGACAGCAGCTCCCTGCCAACCAGAGGAGCAATAAGGGCAGAGAAGGAGCTCTGGGCTATTATCAGTGACTCTGGCTTCTGTCTCCCCAGTGGTGTGACCTGGGTCACTGGATTATTCCACATGTGTAAAATGAGGAAGTTGAACTGGCGGATTTCAAAGGTTCTTTCCAATCTAGATTCTGTGATCTCAGCACTCAGGCCCAGGAAGGATTTTCTATTCACTTTTAGATTGTCAGCTCTCAGACTGTCACCTGTCAGACTTGGGTATGAGATTGAGAAGGTAGCTATGCTTATGCAACCTGAAATGCTTCTAAAAAATCATGTATTCATCTAGGCACACTTTTCTGGTAGACATTGAATAATCATAGAATTGATGTGGAATGAGAATTGGCCAGTGTGGCCTTGGGACCTGATACGGTTTGGCTGTGTCCCCACCCAAATCTCACCTTGAACTCTAGTTCCCATAATTCCCACATGTTGTGGGAGGGCCCCTGTGGGTGGTAATTGAATCATGGGGGCAGTTACTTCCATGGTGTTCTCATGATAGTGAGTGAGTTCTCATGAGATCTGATGGTTTTATAAGGGGCTTCCCCCCACTTCACTCTGCACTTTTCCTTCCTGCCATCATGTGAAGAAGGGTGTGTTTGCTTCCTCTTCCACCATGACTGTAAGTTTCCTGAGGCCTTACCAGCCCTGCGACACTGTGGGTCAATTAAACCTCTTTCCTTTATAAATTATCCAGTCTCTGGTATGTCTTTATTAGCAGCATGTGAATGAACTAATACAGGACCTAAGTGGTGGCCTCTGTGCATGACGGTCCTAGTGTGGACACAGTTGAGTACTTTTGAAAGTAGCACATTCAGGGCTTTTGATGCAACAATTGATGAAGTTGGCCTGAACCACATCGTGGTGAAAGATGGATTATGCAGAGGAGACCATCGCAGGGTAGTGAACAGGGCACTGAGGAAAGGAAAGGACGAAAAAGGCCACAGTGTGCGATTGGGATGCCACCCTCCATGGAGGGCCTGGATAGTCTTTGTTTACTTCGTTTTTTTTAGACACAAGGTCTTGCTTTGTCACCCAGGCTGAGTACAGTGCAGTGGCGCCATCATGGCTCACTGTAACCTCAAACTCCTGAGGTCAAACTATCTTCCCACCTCAGCCTCCCAAGTAGCTGGGACTACAGGCTTATGCCCCCACACCCAGCTAATTTGTTAAAATTATTTTTTCAGGAGATGATGGGGTCTCACTTTGTTGTCCAGGCTGGTCTTGAACTGCTGGCCTCCAGCAATCCTCCTGTCTCCACCTCCCAAAGTGCTGGGATTATAGACATGAGCCACTATGCCTGGCTGGCCTGGACAGTCTTATCCTAAAACCCAGAAATCCAAATTATAATTGAGGTTGTGGTGAGAAAAAAGTGCATTTTGCTGAAAATCCAATTAAAGGAACATTTAATTGGGTACTTACTACTCACAAAGCACTGCGCTTGATGATTTTAAGAAGACAAGGATGAATCACATAGGCTCTGTACCCGGAGGGAATTTATAAGATAAGGAGGTGGCGGTGGGCGGGACAGGAGTGAAACAAACAACAAAGGGGTAAGTTGATGCTTCATAAAGAAGATGAGCTTGAGATGAGTGCAGATAGCCAAGAGATGATATTTGAGTTATGTGGGACTCCCTATTACTGAAGAAACCCCCAAAGAATCAGTTTCTGAATGACATCCCCACTTGTCCACAACCCCACCACCCATTATGCTTTGCCGTGTGAAAAGAAAGAGAAAAACTTTGGTAAATGATGACTTTCCTTAGTAAATCACATTTAAATGAGACAGCTGTATTTTTGTGCTTCATGCTTAGCCAAATCCTATTTAATTAACCTACTTAGACTTGTTGATTGAGGTTAATTAGACCCTAGGATTGATGTTAATTGCCATTGTAAACTGCCAATGTTATAGGCAGTATGTTTTGGATTTGGTGAAAAAAAAAAATGAGGTAGAGGTCTATTTTTCTTAGCTTGCTTACTTTTTGTTTTATGCTTCCTCCCTTAGATAAAAAGGCGTTCCTCCATCCCTAATTGTATTTGACTTTGCTTTTGTTGGGGGGAGTGTGTAGATGGGTTATTGAAAGAGCTGATTCCATTTTAGTCAGTAATTCCTTAGGTATGAAGGCAGTCTCTTTCTCTTGCTTTCCTTTTTCTCCCTGTCTTCTGATTATGCTGCCCGAACACATGCACATACACACATGCATTCATGTACACATGTACACAGATGCATACATGTACACACATGCATATACACACACAACACACATTCATATACACACATGCATGCACACACATAAATGTGCTCACAGGCATTTACACAATGCACAAAAACACACACAAACACATACATGCATACACAGCATATACATCCACACACACACACCCCCTGCCACAGTTCATTCCTTCTAGTTTCACTCTCCAAAGCTGCATGGATTTTTCTCAAGCAGCTGCATACTGTTCATAGGACACTCAATGGACCAACAAAGAAAATCAGGAAGGTTCTGGAAAAACGTGTGTGTGTGTGTGTGTGTGTGTGTGCTGTTGGTGGTGATAGTGTGTAAGCAGGGCAGAAAGGGAAAGCAAGTAGATATAGCAAGAGAGAGAAAGAGAAAAGGCAATACTTTCAGAGCCAGATGTGTAAGGGGTATGGTGTTTTCCCTATTTTATTTCAGGGATAAATGTTTCAATCCGGGAGGAAAACTCCTGTGCCACTAACATTGTCAACATTTCTCGCCTCATCTTTTTGTCAGTTTCTAGGTCTTCTTTTACATCAATTCAGTGCAGCTAATTAAATTCAGGAGGAAAAACTCCTGTGCCATTAATGTGGTCAACTTTTCCCACTTCATCTTTTTGCCAGCTTCTAGGTCTTCTTTTATGTAAATTCAGTTCAGCTAAAGAAAAATGAAACTTACTTAAAGGCTCTTTCTCGCCTCACACATATGAGTAGACATACGTACATGTATGAAAGGCTGTGAGTAGTTGCACAAAATATCTAAAAGAGGGTGTAATTTGGATCTCAGCTGCCTGCAGTGATTTGCTGTGGAAGACATTGTGATACGCCCTGTGTGGTGGTCTCTGAGCCCACCCACTTCCAGTTACCACCCTTTCTGTTGATGAGTGGCAGTTCTCAGCCACTCATCTGAATGGCTCTCTGAGCTCTGAATCCACACCCTTAGCAGACTCCAGACGGGTTCGATTTCAGTTCCCTGGACTCCTTCTACAAAACTGGTGCACTTGATGGACACATTGATAACAACATAGTGAATAAAGTAGCAGAAAATTCATCTCTTCCGTTTCTCTCATGATGTGGACTTGAACTTCAGGAACATTGAAGCTGTGAGAATATCAACTAAATCTCAAAAAGGCCAAGTGAGCTTTCATGAGCAAGGGGACGTGAGGAAGTGTGCTTTTCTGGATGTGTATAGATGCGTCTGTTGATGTTCTTAATATCAAAGTTGGTGCAAAAGTGATTGCGGTTTTTGTCATTGCAAGTAATGGCAAACACCTTCACATCTTTGTAAGTTGGATTCCTAGGTATTTTATTCTCTTTGAAGCAATTGTGAATGGGACTTCACTCATGATTTGGCTCTCTGTTTGTCTGTTATTAGTGTGTTCCTATACACTAATGCTTGTGATTTTTGCATATTGATTTTGTATCCTGAGACTTTGCTGAAGTTGCTTATCAGCTTAAGGAGATTTTGGGCTGAGACGATATGGGATTTTCTAAATATAAAATCATGTCATCTGCAAACAGGGACATTTGACTTCCTCTTCTCCTAATTGAATGCCTTTTATTTCTTTCTCCTGCCTGATTGCCCTGGCCAGAACTTCCAACATTATGTTGAATAGGAGTGGTGAGAGAGGGCATCCCTGTCTTGTGCCAGTTTTCAAAGGGAATGCTTCCAGTTTTTGCCCATTCAGTATGATATTGGCTATAGGTTTGTCATAAATAGCTCTTATTATTTTGACATACGTCCTGTCAGTACCCAGTTTATTGAGAGTTTTTAGCATGAAGGACTTCTTCAAGGAGAACTACAAAGCACTGCTCAACGAAATAAAAGAGGACACAAACAAATGGAAGAACATTCCATGTTCATGGATTGGAAGAACCAATATTGTGAAAATGGCCATACTGCCCAAGGTAATTTATAGATTCAATGCCATTCCAATCAAGCTACCAATGACTTTCTTCACAGAACTGGAAAAAACTACTTTAAAGTTCATATGGAATCAAAAAAGAGCCCGCATTGCCAAGACAATCCTAAACCAAAAGAACAAAGCTGGAGGCATCACACTACCTGACTTCAAACTATACTACAAGGCTACAGTAACCAAAACAGCATGGTACTGGTACCACAACAGAGATATAGATCAATGGAACAGAACAGAGCCCTCAGAAATAATACCACACATCTACAACCATCGGATCTTTGACAAACCTGAAAAACAAGAAATGGGGAAAGGATTCCCTATTTAATAAATGGTGCTGGGAAAACTGGCTAGCCATATGTGGAAAGCTGAAACTGGATCCCTTCCTTACACCTTATACAAAAATTAATTCAAGATGGATTAAAGACTTACATGTTAGACCTAAAACCATAAAAACCCTAGAAGAAAACCTAGGCAATACCATTCAGGACATAGGCATGGGCAAGGACTTCATGACTAAAACACCAAAAGTAATGGCAACAAAAGCCAAAATTGACAAATGGGATCTAATTAAACTAAAAAGCTTCTGCACAGCAAAAGAAACCACCATCAGAGTGAACAGGCAATCTACAGAATGGGAGAAAATTTTTACAATCTACCCATCTGACAAAAGGCTAATATCCAGAATCTACAAAGAACTTAAACAAATGTACAAGAAAATATCAAACAACCCCATCAAAAAGTGGGCAAAGGATATGAACAGAGACTTCTCAAAAGAAGACATTTATGCAGCCAACAGACACATGAAAAAATGCTCATCATCACTGGCCATCAGAGAAATGCAAATCAAAACCACAATGAGATACCATCTCACATCAGTTAGAATGGCAATCATTAAACAGTCAGGAAACAACAGGTGCTGGAGAGGATGTGGAGAAATAGGAACACTTTTACACTGTTGGTGGGACTGTAAACTAGTTCAACCATTGTGGAAGACAGTGTGGCGATTCCTCAGGGATCTAGAACTAGAAATATCATTTGACCCAGCCATCCCATTACTGGGTATATACCCAAAGGATTATAAATCATGCTGCTATAAAGACACATGCTCACGTATGTTTATTGCGGCACTATTCACAATAGCAAAGACTTGGAACCAACCCAAATGTCCATCAATGATAGACTGGATTAAGAAAATATGGCACATATACTCCATGGAATACTATGCAGCCATAAAAAAGATGAGTTCATGTCCTTTGTAGGGACATGGATGAAGCTGGAAATCATAATTCTGAGCAAACTATTGCAAGGACAGAAAACCAAACACCGCATGTTCTCACTCATAGGTGGGAATTGAACAATGAGAACATTTGGACACAGGATGGGGAACATCACACACCAGGGCCTGTCATGGAGTGGGGAGGGGGGAGGGATAGCATTAAGAGATATACCTAATGTAAATGACAAGTTAATGGGTGCAGCACTCCAACATGGCACATGTATACATATGTAATAAACCTACACGTTGTGCACATGTACACTAGAACTTAAAGTATAATTAAAAAAAAAGAAAGTAATGGCAAAAACCACAATTCCTTTTGTACCAACCTAATATCAAAGCTTGGGAAAATAAGCAGAATCTTAGCATCTCACCTTCTTTATGACCCATCTCACTCTTCTCCCATGGCCCGTTTGCTCCTTGTGTGTGCTTCCTTAGTGATCAAAATTTCTTCTATTTTTCTGGTTAATATTATGATCACCTGGGTAATTCTACATCACAGTTTAGACTACATTTGTCCAACATTAGGTATTTTAAATTTTCATTGAGGCGAGGTTAAATCTGTCTCAAAGAATCCAGCATAAACACTTTTATTTAGTTTCTGCAGTACTGTTGTAACATTCTGTAATTTTTGGAATATTTCCTAAATTCAAATGACAATCTGTTTAAAAATGCATTATTTTCTAGTTAGAGAGCTCTTATATCTTTACCAATGCAGGTGGGTGTAGTGATACCGTCAGTTTCAAAATATTTCAAGAGTGTACCACTTAATATTGAGATTGATGTTAGAACATCACACAAAAGGGCTTATTTCATTAAATTGTAATGTTAATTTAATAGTTTAAGCTTCAGTACTAATTTTAGCATTGTGTTTTCTATTTCCATGAAGAAGGGATTTTGATAGGGATTCTGTTAAACCTGTATATTGCTTTGGGTGGTATGGAAATTTTAATATTAGTTCTTCTGATTCATGAGCCCTGAACAGCTTTTCATTTATTTGTGCCTTCTTCAATTTCTCTCATCAATGTTTTATAGTTTTCAGCATATGAATCTTTCATTTTTGGGGTAAATTTATTCTTAGGGATTTTTAATACTATTATAAATGAGATTGTTTTCTTGAGTTTCTTTTAGTTATATCATCATTTGTGTATAAAAACACCACTGATTTTTGTATGTTGATTTTGTATCCTGCAACTTTACTGAATTCATTTATCAGTTCTGATAATTTTTTTTGTGGAATCATATATATATATGTGTGTGTGTATATATATATGTGTGTGTATATATATGTGTATATATATGTGTATATATATATGTGTATATATATATGTATCTATAATTTCTGATTTGGATGCCTTTTATTTCTTTTGCTTTTCTAATTTCTCTTACTAGTACTTCCAGTACCATGTTCAATAGAACTGGCTAGCGGGCATTTTACCTTGTACCAGATCTTAGTGAAAAAGCTTTCAGTTTTCACCCATTGATTATGATGTAAGCTGTGGGTTTTTAAACAAATGGTCTCTATTGTGTTGAGGGATTTTCCTTTCATACCTACATTATTGAGAATTTCTACCAAGAAAGGATGTTGGACTTTTTCAAATACTTTTTCTGTGTCTAATGAGATAATCATGTGTTTTTTCCCTCCATTCTGTTAATGTGATATATCACATTGATTGAGTTGTGTATGTTGAACCAGTCTGATATGCTATGAAAGAACCCAAAGAGCCAAAAAAAAAAAATCTAAAAAAGAAAGACAAAGTAGGAGGCATCATACTTCTGGATTTAAAATTATATTTCAAAGCTATGGTAATCAAAAAAGTATGGTGCTGGCATAAAATAGATACAAAGACCAGTGGAAGAAAATAGAAAGCCTGGAAATAAATCCAAACATATACAGCCAACCAGTTTTTGACATGGGCACTAAGAAGACACAATGAGAAAAAATAGTTTTTCAATAAATGGTGCCAAGAAAACTGGATTTCTGAATACAAAAGAATAAAATTGGACAATTATACTGTACACAAAAATCAACTCAAAATGGACAAATGCCTAAATATAAGGCAAGAAACTGTAAAACTCTTAGAAGAGAGTATAGGGGAAAAGCTCCTGGACATTGAACTTGGCAATAATATTTTGGCTATCATACCAAAAACTCAGGTCACAAAAACAAAAATAAATAACCAGAACACTTTAAACTAAAAAGCTTCTGCATAGCAAAGGAAACAATCAACAAAATGAAATGGCAACCTATGGATTGGGAAAAAATATTTGTAAAGCATGTGGTATGGTTTGGCTCTGTGTCCCCCACCCAAATCTCATCTCAAATTGTGATTCCCATGTATCAAGTTGGGGGCATGAGTGGCTCATGGGGGTGGTTTCCCCCAAACTGTTCTCATGATAGTGAGTTCTCACTAGATCTGGTGGTTTTATTAGGGACCCTTCCCCTTTCTCATGCTGTCTCTCTCCCTCTCTCACCTGCCACCATGTAAGATGTGCCTGCTTCCCCTTCTGCCATGATTGTAAATTTCCTAAAGCCTTCCCAGCCATGCAGATCTGTGAGTCAATTAAACCTCTTTTCTTGATAAATTACCCAGTCTCAGGCAGTTTTTTACAACAGTGTGAAAACGGACTAATACACCATATATCTGATAAGGGGTTAATATTCAAAATTTATTAAAAAACTCGTACAACTCAACAGAGGAAAAACAACCCAATTAAAATGTGGGTGAATCACCTGAGTAGACATTTTTCTAAACAAAACATACAAATGGTCAGTAGTATATGAAAAGGTGCTCAACATTTGATTTGCATTAATCATCAGGGAAATGCAAATCAAAACCACCATGAGACACCGCCTCATACCTGTTAGAATGGCTATAATCAAACATCAGAAGATAGCAAATGTTGGGAGGGTGTGGAGATAAGGAAACTCTTTTGGTGATGGGAGAGGGGGTAGGAAGTGGGAAGATGTAGGTCAGAGGTTATGATGTAGCAGATCTGTAGGATGAACGAGTCTAGAGATCTAATGTATAACATGAGGACAACAGGTAATACAATTGCACCGTGGAGGGGATTCATGCCAAATGAGTAGATTTTAGCTGCTCTTGCCGCAAAAACAGTGAAAAGGGTAACTATGTGAGATCATGGAGATATTAATTTGCTTCACTCTATTAGCCTTTTTTACTACCTATATGTATCCCTTAACACCATGTTGTATGCCTTAAATATACTCAATACACATTTTTTACAGACATTATCAAGAAGAAAATAAAATTTAAGTTTTAAAACCAGATTTTTGGCGTTTGATCTATTATAGTCTTTGTAAAGTGGCTTCTTATTGTTAAGAGAAGTGGTGCATTTTCCCATTTATTCCATAAACATTTTAAATATTTTTATGATATGCAAGACCTTATGCTAGATGCTAGGACTTCAGAGATGATAAATGATTCCTGATCTCAGGAAGCTCACTGGTCGTAGCAGGGAGCAGTCGAGATTATGAGACTCCACTGACTACAGGACAGGGTTCCAGCTGAGCCTGGAGTTCTCGGGAGTTGAAGAGCTCCTCAGAGATGAAAACTCCAGACATGATTTCTGAGTGATGAGCAGGAATTCCTCAGATTCTAGGGCTAGGAGTTTGCTTTAAGAAGATATAGAGGATGTTTTTAACCTGATAATGTACGCATTGGTTTTATGTGGTCAGGTCTTGCTATACCGTATTTGGCAAAGGGTTAGAATTGGTAAGATCCATTTATTTGGAATTTATCTTTTACTTCTAAAAATTACTTGTCTTAAATGATGATCATGATATGTGTGTGTATGTGTGTGTTTATGTATGTGTATGTCTGTGTGTATGTGTGGGTATGTGTATGTTTATGTATGCATGTGTATGTTTGTGTTTATATGTGTGTATGTGTGTTTATGTATATGTGTGTATGGGTATGTTTATGTATGCTTGTGTGTCTGTGTTTATGTGTTTGTGTTTATATGTGTGTCTGTGTTTGTGTGTGTGTGTGTGTGTGTGTGTATTTACACCCATTAGGAAAATTTAATGAAAACTAAACACCACAGGGAAAGTAGAATGGAAATAAAACAAAAATTTATAGAAGTATAAAAGACGGAGATGTGGTTTTACTTCTATTTGCTTGATTAAAAAAAACAAGAAAATTTGTCAGGAGAAGCAGACTTTTTCTTGGTACTAAATTTTAAAAGGAATGTATTATGTGGATCACTGTTTAAGAGACTTGGAGCAATTCCTCTCTGAATTATGGTTGTCTCCATGGGCTTTTAGCAATACCAAGAGTGGAGATTTCAAGCTTGGCAAGATTTCTTTGGCAAATGCCTGGTGGGCAGAGTCTCTGCTGCTGATTGAAGGGACATCTTAATTTATCAGACACCAGACACACAGGTAGCAAAGCTGATGTTTCTTTGTGAAGGATGAGGAACCCTAGCCGAATACTTTCTTGCTTTGGAAGCCCTTGTCATTCCAGTGTGGAACAGGGCTGGGGGACATTGACTTTGGATCTGCCTCTGTAGTTAAAACCCCACTGTTCCATGCCATAGATCATGGAAGAGATGACTTGGCCCTGGAAAATGTTAACGGTAAGCATTGCCAGTTGGCCAGCTTAATCATGAAAGAATCTCGCCATGATTCCTGCGGAACATTTGATCCTGACCACTCCTGCCTTCCTGTGCTGGGAATTAGCTACACAATGTGCCATCAAGTAGCCACTGGGGTGGAGTTACTGAATTTCTTGAATTCAGGCAATGAAGATGGTACAGTCTAAAACCCGACTTTTGATCCTAGTATTGTTTTTGGTTAAGCTGTCCTTTTTGATGGTAGACATCAGGTCCATTTTTCTCTTAAAACCATTTAGTGTTTACCGTAGTAAAATTATGTTTCTAATCCATCTAAAAGCTGCATGAAATTATTGAGATATGGAGGAAAAAGGTGGCTAGAAGAAGCCTCATCTCACACCACTTGGGATTATAATTGGAGCTGTGAGACAAAGCATTCCTGCCTTTTCAGATGGTTAGTGGTGTTATGGGCAGGTTTTGAAGGGGCGTCAGTAGCTGACAATCCATACCAGGACACACGATTTGACCCATAGACAATTTCTGTCCATGAAATCAGATGCTTATAATAAGATCAGTTAACAAGAAGACTCAGTTTTTTGGCATTGCTGCTGGTGGTGGTGGTAGAAGGTGAAACAGAGGACACGCTGGCTGTGAGTGGAAGTACTGTGCTTTAGTATTTTACGTGCAAGATAAAAACATTAACATACCTCCTTCTTGTAAAACTCTTCTGTTTACTAGGGGCTTTCACATACATACAGCAAAGATTTTGATTTTCACAGCAACCTTGTGAAGTACAGAGGGCAATGAGATTATCTTTGCTTTACATATTATGAAACTGAGATGAAACTCCGAGAAGTTAATGAATAAATCATGATCACACAGAAAATAAGTAGGAAACTTGGGGTTTAGACTTGGATTTTCTGACTCCAGATCTAATGTTCTTTTTACGGTATCCAAACTGCAGTACATTTCAAAGAAAGCAGATGTAGAGTTTGGATGAATTGAAAAGCAACAGATATTTTCTGTTAAAAAATATCCACCTAAATGTTAAATGACAAATCATTGTGCCATATTCACAAATTCTAGAATTTGTTCAGATTGAACAAAAATGATGAATGTAATTGAAGTATCTTACTGAATAAAATCACTGTAATTAGATGTTGAGCTATCTTGTGATGGAAGAAATATTTGTTAAGATGCACTTAAGTCCTTGGAAACAATGAAGAGCTGTAGAGATGAGTTCTAAAACTTCTGCTCAAATACAAAAGCTGGTCAGTTCTTTCTGCCCCAGCAAACATGGTACCCAGTGATTTGATCTCAGGCAACATGTGCGCAGGGACTTGGTGGTCATAAAGCATGTGGAAATAAGTTTCTGGTGACCTAGTAGGTTAGATTCTTTGTGCCCTTTATTCCAACAACTCTGAGGATGTCTAATGATATCACTGAAGTTCAACAACCAGCAAAACTGTGCCCCAAAGAGATTAAGTATTCCATGGTGTATATGTGCCACATTTTCTTAATCCAGTCTATCGTTGTTGGACATTTGGGTTGGTTCCAACTCTTTGCTATTGTGAATAGTGCCGCAATAAACATACGTGTGCATGTGTCTTTATAGCAGCATGATTTATAGTCCTTTGGGTATATACCCAGTAATGGGATGGCTGGGTCAAATGGTATTTCTAGTTCGAGATCCCTGAGGAATCGCCACACTGACTTCCACAATGGTTGAACTAGTTTACAGTCCCACCAACAGTGTAAAAGTGTTTCTATTTCTCCACATCCTCTCCAGCACCTGTTGTTTCCTGATTTTTTAATGATGGCCATTCTAACTGGTGTGAGAATACTATGCAGCCATAAAAAATGATGAGTTCGTGTCCTTTGTAGGGACATGGATGAAACTGGAAAACATCATTCTCAGTAAACTATCGCAAGGACAAAAAACCAAACACCGCATGTTCTCACTCATAGGTGGGAATTGAACAATGAGAACTCATGGACACAGGAAGGTGAACATCACACTCCGGGGACTGTTGTGGGGTGGGGGGAGGGGGGAGGGACAGCATTAGGAGATACACCTAATGCTAAATGACGAGTTAATGGGTGCAGGAAATCAACATGGCACATGGATACATATGTAACAAACCTGCACATTGTGCACATGTACCCTAAAACCCTAAAGTATAATAAAAAAAAAAAAAAAAAAAAAAAAGAGATTAAGTATGCTCTGCTCCTGAAGACATGTCCAGACATGCTTGTGCAGATGTGTGATGAGCTGAGAGAATAAAATCTCTACCCCCTTACCAGAGGTTCCTCTTTTCTTCATGACTTCATTTGTATATCATCTGTGATCTCAACTGGTGTGAAAAGACCCAGGAACCTGGGTTGTTGTTGATTCCTTTCTCAGGCTCACAGAAGAGCTTTCTCCCTGGCTCTTCTCTGCTCACCCTCCCTCCCCCTGCTAAGAAGAGCTGTCACTATTTTAGTAACTACAAGCAGCAGATCATTTTAGACTTTAATCCATAAATAAACATTTCTTCCTTTGAACTTCATTAAATTTGGATGTGTTTTCATTTTGACACAATCTGGCATCCCTATCATTTAGACATATAAAACTATAAAACTAGCAATTAATTTTGGTCTTTAGGAGCACTGGTGGTCTAGAAACAGGGAGTCTATGCCAAGAAAAGCAAATGAAAACCTCAAACATGTAGACATAACACTTAAATCAGAAAATCACAAGGCATTATGCTCAGTAGCTACAGGAGATTATCTTCGAATTGTTCCTGGTGGTGTCTGTCACATTTCTCAGCTTGTTTAAAGAATTTTGAAGATGGGAATTCTGTTTCCTTAAACATTATTCATCTGACTACAATAATTGTCTGATGAAAACCTAAAAATTAAGTCATGATTTGATTGATTATGAAGATACTGATGGCATGTATCAGCAAATATCCTTTCATTGCAAATATATTCAAGATCTGAGTGCTTATTGGATACAAAGCACTGTGCTAAATACTGGAAGGAGGGGATGTCATTTTTTTCTTTCAAAGAGCATATGAACTCATGAAGATGACACTTAACAAAAAGCAATTATCTCTTGACTCTAAAAGCCAGACACCTAGACACGGTGTGACTTCCAAAGCCAGGTCATAAAAGGCATCTCAGCTTTGGCCTTGGTGTTTCTTTGGATTCCTCACTCCGGGATGGGAGGGGAAGGGAGGTAGCCAGCCAGCGTTCTGCTCAGAGAACTCTTCAGCAGCCCTCTGGGGAGGCCCACGTGGGAAGCACAGAGGCTCCTGCCAACAGCCAGCACTGACTTGCCAGCCAGCGGGGTGTGTGAGCTACCTCGGAAGCGGCTCCTCCAGCCCTAGTGGCGTCTCCAGGTCCCTGCGGCCCTGGCTGACATCTGTTGCAACCTCAAGAGAGTCACTGGGCCAGAACCACCACCAGACGAGCAGCTCCTGAGCTCCCGACACACAGACGCTAGGAGAGGTCATGAGTGATTATGTTTGCTCTCAGCAGCCCAGTTTGGGGGCAATTTGTTACACAATAGATAAGGAATACACTGACAACCCAGCATGTGTCAGATGCTGTACTGGGGATTCAAGAGGATGAGGCAGATCGGCAACATCTGTGACCTCCCAGAGCTTATAACTGATCAAGGAGGTAATCAGCTATGAATAAACACAATGAGGCCATACATAAGATTTTGACCAATAGTTAAGCCTGGATATGAGACATTTCCAGTGAGTTGCAGTTATAATCTACAGGAGTTGGGAGATGATGAAGATGACCACTTGACTTGGGGAGTTGGGAAGCATCCTCTGGGAGGAGAGAGGTCAAGTGGGCTTTGAAGGGGGTATGTGATGTGGATGGGCGAAGCACAAAAGGAAGGGTGTTCCCGAAAAGGAAGAAAAACCAGCAAAGGCATCAAGGTGGGCATTGCCACCCCTGCTTGGGGTGTGGTGAGAGAGTCTGTTGGGACACAATGACAGTGGGGCATGAAGAAGCATCAGGTCATGAACTTGAAGACAGAGTTGGCTGCCTGCCTGAGGTCAGACTTGATCCCTAGGCAACAGAAATCATCACAGATTTTTGAGTTGATTTGTGGCATTTTAAATAAGAATTTAAAATGGGTTTATGATTTCCATTAGTGTTTATTGACCACCTACTAACAAGTCTACCACTCTATGAGGTATTGGGGGGTGACCAAGTTAATAACAAGCTTCCCCTGCCCTCAGGGAATGTATAGTCTCACTAGGGACACAAAATATACACACACGAACAACAGAGAGCATTGTATCATAAAATAAGAAGGCAGCAGTTAGTCATTTAGATGATCAATGTAGTCGATAATAATAGCAAAGGCTTATATTGTGCTTGCTGGGTGCCAAGGGCTATTCCAAGTCTTTACATATGTTAATTCAATTAATACAGCACCTACATGAAGTAGACTATCTCTGCTACTAGAGATGAGTAGGTTAGTATCTCTATCTTACAGATGAGGAAACATGGACACAGAGAGTTAGTACCTGCAACAACCAGTCAGTAAAGGAAAGGTGTAAACCCAGACAGTCTGGCTCTGGAGGCTATGATGATCCACCATGTTATGCTGCTTCTCAGATAATCGTTTACACTTACCAAGGCCTTGAATAAATCAACTCTTTTCATCCTCATTCACTTGCTTAATTTGTAGTCAATATATTAATAAATTGTTAGTTATGATCCAGTGTAAGGATGCAGACATGGCGTCAACATTGCTGAACTTTGGTTTCACTGCCTGGTGCTGATAAACTGCTACTGTAGGCCGGGCATGGTGGTTCATGCCTGTAATCCCAGCACTTTGGGAGGCTTAGGCAGGAGGATTCCTTGAGCTCAGGAGTTTTAGACCAGCCTGGGCAACACAGTGAGACCCTCTCTCTACAAAAAATTAAAAAATTAGCCAGGTGTGGTGGTGCATGCCTACAGTCCCAGGTACTCAGGAAGCTGATGTGAGAGGACTGCCTGAGCCCTGGAGGTCAAGGCTGCAGTGAGCTATGGTTCTGCCACTGCACTCCAACTTGGGTAACAGAGACCCTGCCTCAAAAAAAAAAAAAAATGAAAGAAAGAAAATGATACTGTAATGGTTTTGAAATACACTAGAAGTTGACTTAAGCAGGCTACCTATTTTAGGGACATATGGTACACCTATACTTCCATAATTAATGTTAACAAACACTGAGTATTGTGATGTTATTTATTGCGTGATGATGTTCACAGCAGGTATAAAATTCACACGGTGCAGTGGAAGGAGCCCAGACCTGATGGGTTCTAGTCCCAGCTCTGTTGCTTGTTGACTGTGTGAGCCTAGGAGTGCTGCCGTCCTTGCCCCAGCTTCCGCATGGCAAAGCTCCCCTTACCTGTTGTTCCCAGGCCCTAGATGAGTAAGACAGCAATGTGAAAGTCCCAAGAAAACCAAGACCCTTGGCTTGGAATTTACTATAAGTTCCCTCTTTGGAGGCATCAAAGGACAGTATGTGTGAAAACAATGAGCTGAGTAAATGTCAGCTACACATAAACCATTGGGTGTTATACAAGGGTAAGGTCATATTATTTTTATTTTTCTTGGTTGTATCTCACAACAATTCTCTGAAGAAGGCCCAAAGTTTCCAGACTGAACTGGGAAAGTTCTGGAATACAACAGTAGGGCTTGTCTGGTGTTTTCATTCCACCACCTTGTTTTGAAAGCAGAAGTACTGGAAATATTGCATAAAAACCCAGGCTGGCTGGATATCAAGACCTATTTCTAGACCAGAGTGGTTTGGATCAGGTTGAATAAGATTCTGAACGTTTGGATGTGGAGACAAAACCAATCTCAGCAAACTGAGAAATGGCAAACAAACCGAACATTTTCAAATTACGGAATGGTTTAGGGGCTACGGGCAAATGTCCACGGGTACCAAGGATGCAATTATCAAGCTTGTTTTTAGCCCATGTCCAAAGGTTCAGTTTTTGTTTTCCATTGCTCTCCTCTGAAGTGCAATTCCTGCTTGCCTGGCAGCAATCGTAATTAAAACGCCAACTTATTTTTGTGAGTTTCCATTTAAAATTTTGCTGAAAAATGATTATGTTAGCATTTCTGCTCACTTCCTAATAATTCTTATATATTCAAAAGTTAAAACAATTAAGAAGTTATTAATGATTAATTATAATATGTCATTATAACATGTGAATTAATGAATGATTCTGCATTAGTCATTTTCATGCTGCTGATAAAGACATACCTGAGATTGGGCAATTTACAAAAGAAAGAGATTTAATGAACTCACAGTTCCATGTGGCTGAAGAGGTCTCAAAATCATGGTGGAAGGTGAAAGGCACATCTCACATGGTGGCATAAAAGAGAAGAGAATGAGAGTCAATCAACAGTGATTTCCTCTTATAAAACCATCAGATCTCGTGAGACTTATTCACTACCACGAGAACAGTAGGGGGGAAACGGCCACCATGATTCAATTATCTCCCACCAGGCCTCTCCCACAACACATGGGAATTGTGGGAGCTACAATGCAAGATGAGATTTGGGTGGGGACACAGCCAAACCATATCACATTCCAACAGAATAATTACAATCACATGTAATGTAATTATCTCATAGAAGTCTTATTGGATATCTATTATGTACCAGATACAGGCCAAACACTGAGGATAGAGGTGAATAGGATAGGACCTGGGCCTTGGCCTCAGGGGGTTACAACTGTAATAGGGGTTGCAGCCCATGTCAGTGCAGCCTAAAGCATGAGGTCTCAAATGTGGCTGAGAACCCTCCCCATGATGGGGTATTGGGGGCCAATTATTTAGCATCAATGATGCAGCAAAGGCTGCTCAATATAGATTTTCTATGCTCCTCCCAATCCTTGCACTGCCATACTGTGTGGATGTATTAGTCCATTCTCACACTGCTAGAAAGAAATAACTGAGACTGGGTAATTTATAAAGAAAAGTACCTTAATTGGCTCATGGTTCTGCAGGCTGCACAGGAAGCATGGTGGCTTCTGCTTCTGAGGAGGCCTCAGGAAACTTACAATCATGGCAGAAAGTGAAGGGGAAAACAGGCGCATCTTACATGGCTGGAGCAAGAAACGTGGGGAGGCGCTACATATTTTTAAACAACCAGATCTCACAAGAACTCACTCACTATTGGGACACAGTACAAAGGGGAAAATCCGCCCTTATGATCCAGTCACCTCCCACCAGGCCCCACCTCCAACACTGGGGATTACAATTCGACATGACTTTTGGTGGAGACACAGATCTAAACCACATCAGTGTATTTGACAGATGAGGAAACTGAGGATCATGAAATAAGTGGCAACACTGGGACTGAGTCCGAGTGCATCTATCTTCACTGTTTCCCACTGGCCATGTTTCCAGTATGTGCATCTGCCCACCACTTCCTTTCAACCTGGAAACCACACAAAAAGCTGGCACACCCAATTGGAAGACCCACAAGGGGCTAAGGAAGATGTATTAATTCTTTTTGCACACAACGAGGTACTTGGGGAGGGCAGGAAGGCGGAGGCAGTGGGGCATTTTCCATTTCTCCCTGTCAGGAGAAGCCCCTGATTTCTCGAGCTGCTGGTGCCTATGTAGGCAGAGCAGCAGCTTCGGTGGCTACCTCTGTCCTGCTCTGGGAGCTCACAGGAGAGTACCACATTACACAGTCCCATGCATTTTTAATGACTTGGACTTGAAAAGTAGTTTCAGAAAGTGAGCAAAATACCGAGTTAATTGAGCACTGCTGCTCAGCTTCCTTCCCCCAATGTAGTCTTCATGTGGAATATGGCTGAAATATCAGCTGTCAGATGATGAATATTTTAAAGAAACTTCTATTATGCACCCAAGGTTCATTCAGCTTAGTAATAAGAGTAATGAGGACAGTTACCTTTAGGGAAAGGAAGTGAGATCACTCTTGCTGCTTACTGGGGGCTGGTTTGACAGGCATCTGCTCTGAGCATGGGACTATGTCTGGGGAAATCACAGCTGCTTGTCTGAACCTCACCCGGTAGGAAAAACTCTACCTCACAATGGTTTGGATGCCTATCTGTGGCAGAGAGCTGGCTGCAAACTATTTCTATTCCCTTGGCTAATGGTTGAGGTAGAATCCATCACCTAATGAATATTCAATAGGTGAAGTTGAAAAAAAAAAAAAGGAGAGAAAATGATTCTATCTCTGCTCTCCTGCAAAGCTCTCTGTGGCCCAAGCAGAAAGAAATCACAAAGGCAACAGAAGACAAACCAGAAACATCCCTTTCCTCTTCAATATGCACGGATGCTGGGAAAAGGCTGACCCTGGGAAAGGCAAAAGGAAAAGAAATCAATTTTCAAATTATTTCAGAGAAGTAGCCAGAAAAAAAGAGTGTCACCTTGAACTTGAGAGAATATTAAAAGTGAGCAAGGTGGATTCCCATTATTGCAGCTGCCTCTGGTAGGATATAGGCTGTTGGGCTTTTTCCTTGAGTTTGAAATGCAAGTTTGGGCACAAAAGGGAGAAAAAGAATAAGATGATGCTGCCATAGAATAGGCAGCCTCGACAGGGACTGTCAGAGCTCAGCAATGCTGGTTGTGCTGCCTGGTAAATACACACGCACATTTTTACAGAGCAGAAAAAGAGAGAATAGTTCTTTCTCCACAGGCCACATTATGAAGCCAGTTTTGCTAGTTGTGCAACTATTGCTTGTCAAGCTGAAATGGAAATACTTGGTATTTTAGTCCGTGCTGTTCCAGCAGGATTGGATGTGGCGACAGTGACTGTAACCAACCCCAGACAAAAGGTGCCATCTGCTCCTCTCGTCGTCCTTCCTGCACTTCCACTCCCATGCCAGTTCTCTCATCCCCCATGCCATGCTCATGGTACGTGGCCCCCTGGCTGTCCCCATCTTGTCCCTGGTTGTTACGGCAGTGCCTCACACTTCTGCATTGTGATGTTTTGCTTGGTGTGAAAACTGCATTAGAAGGAACTGAGAAGTCAGGCATCCCTTGTGGAAGAGTATGGAACACTCTTTATAATAAATGCTACCATGGATACCGTGTCCTCTAGGTACCTAGTATTTATCAAGCATATTACAGATTTTTTAATCCTCGCTGGAACCCAATGGCATGTGTGTCTTTTTTTTTTTTTTTTTCATTTTACAACAAGGTAAACGGGGATCAGAGAGGTTATGTGGTTTGGTGAAAATCACATAGCTTTAAATAGTTTAAATGGAGTATCTAGGGCTTGAACCCAGACCTGTCACCCACAGTCCATGCTTTCATTTTCTACCTCCAGGAGGACATGGGGGTGGGATAAAGTAGACTGGCCCTAGGGCTGGGGAGCTCTTGGTGGGACTTCTCTCCACATTCCCTGGGCTGTCAGGGAGGTGAGAAGTCACCTTGACTCTTCTGCCTGGTATGTTGCTTTCTGGTCATGGGTGGTCATAACCTAGGCCCAGGCAACTGCTTGTGGAATCCCAGGTGGCCAAGCCCACACAGCAGATGGGAAAGGGGTAGTGTATAAAGAATTTCTAGCATAAAATCGACACCCACCAGAGACAGGGTTGTAAGTAAGGATGGCCAGGAGCCTTGGGTAGGTCCTAGCCTGCAAAAGCTGAAGTGGGAAAAGACACACATTTGGTTCCAAAGTCTGATTATGGCAATCTAATATTAGAAGCACACAAGTCTGGTTTTTACCTAAAAACCTTAATAGAGTTTCCCTAGCCCCATAAAAAGGTTTTGGGCTTGTGATACAATGAAATAATGCCTAATGGAAAGATTGAGTGACTCAACTGTGAAGAGTAAAATGCTCTTTTCTGCTATCATGACCCTCCTTACCCTGATCAGTTTCTGCTGGCTCTGCTTCCAGAAGCAGAACATTCTAGACTGTTGGAATATTAATAGTAATGACTGGTACTGTGTAGCCGCTACAGGCAGACACATCATATGTATTATTTCCACCTAAGACATAAAACAATCCTAAAAATAATGACTATTTCCTCTGTTTGTGGAAGATAAATTGAAGCTCTGAAATTTTGACCACTTTCTCCAGATACCACAGCTGGTAAGCAACAGGAGGGGGAGTTTGAACTCAGACCTGCTTACAAAGCCTGGATTTCTGCTAGTCCTCTC
The DNA here is from genome assembly GCF_006542625.1 of Nomascus leucogenys. Taxonomy (NCBI): domain Eukaryota; kingdom Metazoa; phylum Chordata; class Mammalia; order Primates; family Hylobatidae; genus Nomascus; species Nomascus leucogenys. Next base: position 46,105,488 of record NC_044398.1, on the reverse strand, counting down.
ATTTCCTTTCTCTTTCTTTCTTTCTTTCTTTCTTTCTTTCTTTCTTTTTCTTTCTTTCTTTCTTTCTTTCTTTCTTTCTTTCTTTCTTTCTTTTCTTCTTTCTTCTTTCTTTCTTTCTTTTCTTTCTTCTTTCTTTCTTCTTTCTTTCTCTCTCTCTTTTCTTTCTTTCTTTTTTTCTTCTCTCTCTCTTTCTCTCTTTGTTTCTTTCTCTTTCTTCTTGATCTTCCTCTCTCTTTTTTAAAAAATAAGTTCTTGCTCTTTCACCCAGACTGGCGTGCAGTGGTATGATCACAGCTCACTGCATCCTTGAACTCCTGGGCTCAAGTGATCCTCCCACCTCAACCTCCAGAGTAGCTGGGACTACAGGCCAGTTTTTTTATCCACAGCTTTTTAATCCACTCATTGATTGATGGGCATTTGGGTTGATTTCTTTATTACACCAAGGAGTGCTGCTTTGAAGCATTCTTTATTATTTTCATCTACGTGTAAAGGGGCAATGCCGTGTCTGACACCTAGGGAAACACTTTATAAGTTGAATCTGTGTTCACCATGATCAGGTTCTCCCTACATCCCCCATTGCCTCACAAGGCACCCAAGCTCCCCTCCCCGAGCTGGGGCAAGGGACCTACATTAGTCATCACTGGGGGCAGGGGTTTCCGTGCTGCAAGACGGCTTTCTCCTTCGACTCCTTCAGATGTGCTCCCTGTCTTGTGCTGGCAGACTTCATCTTCTCTCTCATCTGGAGACCCCAGGGCTCCTCTCCAGGGTTCTTCCTCTGCAAGGCCTTCTGTTCACCTCCTGTCTCGTCCTGGAGGGGACACCTAGTCTAGCAACATGGTGCAGAGGATCTTGCCTGGAATGAGGTTGGATTTCCCCTCTTGTCCTCGCATGTGTTGGGAAGGGAAAAACAGACCCTGGGGTGCAGAGAAGGAAGAGAGAAGAGGTGGGAAGGAAACACACTGAGAACAACTGAATGGCTCTTTCCAGGTGACCTGTGTTGGAGGGAGCCTAAGCTCTTAGTCATTCTCAAGTCAGGGGTCTAGCTAAGGACTGTTGGGTTTGAATGCATTTAATTTAGAGGCCCTTCTAAAGACCAAGACCACAAAACTATCACTAGAAAATTAAGTGCAGAGCCCGAGAAGAGGTCCATATTAGGGAGAGGCTTTGAAATGTCATTCACCTCACATTGAATCTGCCTCTCTGCGTGGTGTGTAGCTTAATTTTAGTCAAGAGCCACCTAAGATGTTGGAGGTGGTGAGGGGTGGCTATTCTTTGTTACCCTCGCTATGGGGCTGTAATGAGCAGACATCCCTAAGGACATTTTTTAGCCAAATATTCACACTAAGCAGGCACAACGCAGTTTATGCAACCTGTTCTACCATTCGATGACACCCCAGCTCCTGGTCTTTTAGGTGACTCAAGCATACAGTATCTGTCAGGGTGATCCTGGCAGCTCCCTCGAGGTCACATTCTGTGCCTTCCAGGTGGCCTCAAGCAGTCTGACTACACTGCTCTGCCCAGGGATCAGACTTCGAGTGCTGTCCTTGGGGTACCCAGAACTGGCCGAATGCTCTTCTATGCCCGGTTCATGTAAGGCTGGGGAGCAATGACAAATAATTTTAGTGAATCCACATGCTCTGAATACATTTCATTTCACCAATGAAAGTCATTTTCTAATATTAATTATGCTACTTGAAAGTCACTTGCTTCACCAATGAAAACCCATTTTCAACATCCAATATGTTCATTTGCAAAACGTTTTAAAATTTTTTTATAAATGCATGTATTTATTGTTATTTTAAAAGTCATGGTTAAATAGATGAAACATAAAATTTACCATCTTTTCTTTTTTCTTTTTTTTGAGACAGAGTCTTATGCCGTCACCTAGGCTGGAGTGCAGTGGTGTGATCTCGACACACTATAGCCTCCACCTCCTGGGTTCAAGTGATTCCCGTGCCTCATCCTCCCGAGTAGCTGGGGCTACAGGCACACACCACCATGCCCAGCTAAATTTTATATTTTTAGTAGAGATGGGGTTTTGCCATGTTAGCCAGGCTGGAAAATGTACCATCTTAATTGTTGTAAGTGTACAGTTTAATAGCATTGAATCCATTCACGTTGTTGTGCAACCATCACCACCATCTATCTTCAGAACTCTTTTCATCTTGCAAAATGGAAACTCTGTCCCCATTAAACAGTAACTCCCCATTCCCTCCTCCCCCGAACCCCTGGCAATCATCATTCTATTTTCTGTCTATGAAGTTGATGACTTTCACTACTTCATTAAGTGGAATCAGACAATACTTGTCCTTTTGTGATTGTCCCATTTCACTTGAAGTAATGTCCTCAAAGTTCATTCCTATTGTGCCAGGTGTTATAATTTTCTACCTTTTTAATGCTGAATTCCATGACATGTATATACCACCTTTTGTTTATCCACTCATCCTTTGATGGACACTTGAGTTGCTCTGTGTTTTGGCTTATTGTGAACACAGCTGCTACGAACATGGGTTTTCGAATATCTCTTTGTGACCCTGCTTTCAATTCATTTAGGTAAATATCCAGAAGTGGGTTGGCTGGGTCATGTGGTAATTTAATTTTAATTTTTTGAGGAACTGCCCTATTGACTTGCAAAATGTGAATTTTTGATGGTGATAATGATAACAGATGAACTTATATTTGTTGCCCCAGTGTATTAGTCTGTTTTCACACTGCTCTACAGAACTACCTGAGACTGGGTAATTTATGAAGAAAAGAGGTTTAATTGACTCACAGTTCTGAAGGCTTATAGGAAGCATGACTAGGAGGCCTCAGGAGACTTACAATCATGGCAGGAGGAATAGGGGAAGCAAGCACATCTTACCACATTGGAGCAGGAGAGAGAGTGAAGGGGAAAGTGCCACACACTTTCAAACAACCAGGTCTCACAAGAACTCACTCACTATCACAAGAACAGCAAGGGGGAAATCAGCCCCCATGATTAAATCACCTCCCACCAGGCCCCTTCCCCAACACATGTGGATTATAATTCGAGATGAGATTTCAGTGGGGACACAGAGCCAATGCGCATCACCCAGTGTGTGGCCCTTTCTGATTAAGTACTGTTGACCGCCTCTGGGCTGGGCATTCTAGAGAGCAGGTGAGAGCTGATTATCCCTAGAATGCAGGCATAAACTCATTGCCCTTGCATAACATCCCAGCCATTGTACTGAGATATTACAGCTGTAGCTCACAGCCAGATGACGCCCTGACAGATCAGGAAGCCCTTCAACGATAGAGATCAAGTCTAGTATTTCTTTGTTTTTTTTTTTTTTTTTTTTTTTTTTTTTTTTTTGCTTCCGGACAGTTACTCAGTTAAATGTGTCAGAGAGGTAAGAAAGAGATCTGACTCAGATGGAAAATTCAAATTCTAGTATTGGGTCTTTTCTTTCTCATACAGGGGATTCTTGCAGAAGCTGACCATTTCCTTATCCTCGCAACTGCAAAAGTCTCCTACTGAATGAACTGAATGAAGGAGGATTTGTGTGGGATAATACAGCTGAACAGCTGAAAGCTCCTGTTCATCTGCCATATATGGGTATTATCATTTACTGGTGGGTGGTTTTCTGAGAGAGATGGGACTTCTTATTTTAATTAAATTAAATTAATTAATTTATTTATTTAAGTAGAGACAGAGTCTCACTCTGTCACCCAGGCTAGAGTTCAGTGATGCCATCATAGTTAATGGCAGCATTGAACTCCTGGTCTAGAGCTGTCATCCCACCTCAGCCTCCCGAATACCTGGGACTACAGAGCATGCCACCATGCCCAGCAAATTTTTCTACTTTTCTAGAGATGGGGTCTCGCTGTGTTGCCCAGCCTGTTCTCAAACACTTGGCTTCAAGTGATCCTCTTGCCTTGGCCTCCCAAATTGTTGGGATTATAGGCGTGAGCCACTGCCCCTGGCCAGGACCTCCTGGTTTCAGGATTTGCATCCAGCTGCTGCTGTCCCCCAAACACCTGGGCTATTCCTTCACATAGTGAAAAGTGGAGCGTAGGCTATTCTTTGGTCACTTTGCTGCTGCAGAAATCCTCACCCTGTTCTCTTTTAAGTCTCTCTTCTTTCTCAGGTGTGATCATGCAATTTGATTAGGGGTCGGGGAGAGGAGGAGAGCAAAAGGAAATAGGAGGTCAAGGAGGCAGATGAAGTTTCTTTTCCTCTTTGAATTTTGAGATGACTGATCAAACTGCCAGCTTCGCCTGCCTCTGTTTCTCGGCTTCATCTTACTTTCCAATTAATAATGGTTCTGCTGGGCCCAGTGGCTCCCGCCTATAATCCTAGCACTTCAGGACACCGACGCAGAAGGAACGCTTGGGGCCAGGAGTTTGAGACCAGTGTGGGCAATATAGTGAGACCTCATCTATACACATTTTTTTTGAGATGGAGACTCGCTCTGTCACCAGGCTGGAGTACAGTGGCACGATCTCAGCTTGCTGCAGTATCCTCCTCCCAGGTTCAAGCGATTCTCCTGCCTCAGCCTCCCAAGTAGCTGGGACTACAGGCGAGCACCACCACATCCAGCTAATTTTTTGTATTTTTAGTAGAGACGGGGTTTTACCATGTTGGCCAGGATGGCCTCAATCTCTTGACCTCGTGATCTGCCCTCCCCGGCCCCCAAAAGTGCTGCGGTTACAGACGTGAGCCACCACGCCTGGCCTACAAAAATTTTAAAAAGAAAACAGCAAGGCCTACTGGCATAGCCTCTAGTCCCAGTTACTTGGGAAGGTGAGATGGGAGGATCGCCTGAGCCTGGAAGTTCAAGGCTGCAGTGAGCTATCATGGTACCACTGCACTCGGGATTGGGAAATAGAATGAGACCCTGTCTTACACACACACACACACACACACACACACACACACACACACACACACAAAACTCAACAAAAATGATTGTAATCAGTACTTAAGCTTGTATCAGATCAAATGACAGAAACCTGAACGTTTGGCCCTGCAGCCTGCAGGCTCACACTGAGGCCTACTTGCAGGGACTCTGGCTAGGATTTTCTGGAGAGAAAAAAAAAAATAAGCCATCTCATCTTCGTTTATAATCAATGCAGTCACCAGTTTTTCACTCCAAAGTGTCACAAGCAGGAAATCAAAGAAGGTCTTGTAGAAATAATAAGAAAAAGAGGTTCTCTCTATTAGTAATGGAAAGCATTTTCAAGGAGAGCTCAACAGAGCGCTGACGGTCTCCACACTTCCTTCAGGTGAAACCTCTCAAAAATCATAATATAAATTATAGATGTGTCCAAGGCTTCTTAGGATAGGATATTAAAAGTCTCATTTTAATAGTGTCTTAAGTCAAAAGAAAAAACATAGAAGAGCCTCTTATCTAGGTCATAACACAAATCCTTCTAATTCAACCAAAATGAAACAAACGTTTAGCTTTTTTATGATTGGCTTTTGTTTTAGTTTAGTTACAATTTTGAGAATGAGTTTGTGAAGAATTATTCTAGAGATTTATTTTTGTTCTCTCATAGTTTCTCTGAAAAACTTGATCAGGGAGGGGTAAAGGGTGATCCTGGTTCATTGGACCTGTCAGATCTGAATCCTCAGCTGGAAAAGGGACGGATTCCCTGCGTCTCCTCTAGCAGTTTGCCACAGTGAGTATGAACTGTCAGTCATGGGGATGCAGAGCTGTGCGCTCAGTCCCCTTTGGGGCTGGTTGGTTTCCTCTGGGTTTGTTGTGTTAAGCCTGCTGAAACGTGCTAGCTGAAGCATGCTGCCTTTAACTCCTGTGCTCAAGGCGAAATGTCTCTCTAGGACTTGCCAAGACAATGCAAGCTAATACTCACTTCAAATGGCAACAAGCCCTGAGCATTAGTTGCTATTTACATTTTTATTCTTCCAGAAGAGGATTCTCCTTTCAACACCACCTTCAGCTAACAAACCCATGACCTCATTGCATTTCTCACCTGCGACTCCTCCCTCACTTTAGCAGATTCGGGAGTAAACTTGAAGCAAAAACCGTCACGTGGCAGGCAGTCCACAAGGATCTGCTGGGAAGCTATTGTTTCCTGGTAGCGTCGTGTCTTGATGTACATCGTCTTGTGTGCTCATCCCAGTCACCAGAGGAGGTTGGCAGAGAAGAAAATTTTTTTGTCATCCCAACTTTATAGGTGGAGAAGTTGCTGAGGGTAGCATGGCTGGCAAATGGCAAGCTGAGGTTTGAACGAAGAGAAATTTTCCTGCTTCTGGTCTAGGCCTGTTGTCATGAGACGACATTGCCTCTTAGAAACTGGTGTTAGGAGATGTGAAAGGATGTATGGTTAATATGAAATTAAAAGACCCAGCTTTGAATGCAGCTCTGACCACTTACTAATACAACCTGAGCATGTTTTGTTTGTTTGAGACAGTCTCACTCTGTTGCATAGACTGGAATGTACAATGTCATGATTATAGCTTACTGCAGCCTCAAACTCTTGGGCTCAAGTGATCCTCTTGCCTCAGCCTTCAAGTAACTAAGACTACAGGTGCATGCCAAATGCCTGGCTAATTTTAAACATTGCTTTTTCTTTTTTTTTTTTTTAGAAGGAGTTTCACTTTCGTTACCTAAGCTGGAGTGCAATGATGTGATTTTGGCTCACTGCAACCTCTGTCTCCCAGGTTAAAGCAATTCTCCTGCCTCAGCCTCCCGAGTAGCTGGGATTACAGGTACCCACCACCACATCCAGCTAATGTTTGTATTTTTAGTAGAGATGGGGTTTCACCACGTTGGCCAGGCTGGTTTCGAATTCCTGACCTCAGGTGATCCACCCACTTCGGCCTCCCAAAGTGCTGGGATTACAGGCGTGAGCCACTGCCAAATATGTTTTTAAATTATTTTTTTTTCCATACGGAGTCTCCAGGTTGGTCTTGAGCTCCTGACCTCAAGTGATCCTCCCACCTCAGTCTCCCAAAGTGCTGGGATTACAGGTGTAAGCCACCATACTGGGCCTGATCCAAGCATTTAAACCTCTTGAGGGTTCCATTTTCTGTCATTCAGGAATATACTATTTCTACTTATATGATCACTGAGGAGACTGAATTAGAAAATGCTCAGTGATAGCTTGTAAATATCCCTTTATTCCCCAGTAAAACCCACAAACCTATTAAACATTTTGAAATTGACTGCATTTTGCAATGAGGTACATTAATTAGCTACTCTCTATACAAGGGGGTGGTTTCAAAGGGTGCATGGAAGAAAGCCTGGGTCAAGAGCTCTGAGAACGCTGCTGCCCTGGCATCGTTACAGCAATGACAAAGGAGCAGAACCTTCATAAAGCAAATTAGAAAACTTCCCATGCTACCAGGTGGTTCTTTTATTTGTAAATGAGGAGTGGAATAATTAAAGAAAATCACAACTGCATTCTTAGAATGTGAATTTGCTGATTTACCAATAGATACTTATTGATTATGCAATATGTACCAGGCATTATTCCAAGGACAAGTTGTAAGCAGGACAGATAAGCTACTTTCTCTTATGAGTCTTTCATTCCAATATAGAAACAGAGATAATAAAGAAATAATGGGCTGGGTGCAGTGGCTCATGCCTGTAATCCCAGCACTTTGGGAGGCCGAGGTGTGTGGGTTGCCTAAGGTCAGGAGTTTGAGACCAGCCTGACCAATATGGTGAAACTCTGTCTCTACTAAAAATACAAAAATCAGCCAATTGTGGTGGTGTGTACCTGTAGTCCCAGTCACTCAGCAGGCTGAGACAGGAGAATTGCTTGAACCTGGGTGGCAGAGGTTGCAGTGAGCCAAGATAGCAACAATGCACTCCAGCCTGGGAGACAGAGCAAGACTGCATCTCAAAAAAAAAAAAAAAAAAAGAAAAAGAGAGAAATAATGCAATAGTACCTAAGAAATCATGGGTGTTATAATGAAAACAAAACAGGGTGATGTCGGTTAGAATGACTGGGAGGTTTCTTTAAACTGGAAAGTGATAGAAAACTTTTAAAAGGGGGTGCTCTTTGAACGTCATCCTGAATGACAAGGAGACAGCCCTGTGAGCCTTGGGGAAGAGCGTGGCAGCCAGTGGAGAGAAGCCCTGAAGTAGGCATTCTAAAATCATGGCTAATTGAAAAGTGGTCAGTATTTGTCCTTGAATATATTGCAAAAGATACCCAGAAGGCAGATGTATTTTCACACACAGGGACAGGCACACTGACATCTCGGAAGCTCAGATTTGTGCACAGTTTCTGGTCCTGTCTAAGAGGGCAAAGGGGTATGGGTGTCTGTAAATAACACACTTTAATGTGGCAGGTGCCATCATAGTCCCCAGTGAGGGACAATGGTGTGTTGTGATTAGGTGAATTGGGATTCCTGAAGGGGGTGAATTATTCTCTGTGTTTAGAAAGTGAAGGGCAGAGAGAAGCTGTGAAAGTCACTTGGGTCGAACGAGGACCAAAACTTGGCTGTAGCAAGAGTCAAGCAATGTTTGGGGACCAGTGAGCACATAGGTTTGGCCGAAGCAGAGGGTTTCCAAGGGACTAAAGAGAAATGACTATAGTGGAAAGGGAAGGGGTATTTGTGGAGGTTCAAGGGTGAGCCGTGGCAGTTGGGTTATATGGGACAAGTGGTGGAGAGCCTTGGCAGTGCTGAGAAATGGACTTTCTGAAGAGAGGAAGTCTAAAAATGTCCATCTCTCTGTGGGAGGATACTCACAGCTGCTCCCCGCCTCCGGCCCCTTGGCCGTCCCCTTTCTTCCCCCCCCATTCTGCCCAGTCCAGACTCATTCCTCACTTGTACCGTTTAGTACGCTTCTCCCTCCAGATGTAAGCAACCCCTTCCCTGAGTGCCCAGGTTTATAATAGGAAGGTTGCCATGACAACAACATAGCAGAAATAGCCAATAGAATTTAAACCCAGCCATGCTAGAAAAAGCTATGGTTTCAAGTGTCTATAATTTAGTGGAAATCAGGGAGAAACCTCACCTCATGCTTAGGTCAGTCCTGGAAGATAAACAAGTGTTCTCATGTGACAGAATGCAAAGGATCTGAAACCAGCCTGGCACTCAGCATCTGGTAGACCTTGGTCAGGAATTGGCTTATTCCTCCTCAAGAATAAAAGTTGGTTGGTCATATTGCTCACTTAAAAGCTGTTTTTGTTTTTGTTTTCCAAGACAGGGTCTCACTCTCTCGCCCAGGCTGGAGTGCAATGATGCAATCATAGCTCCCTGTTGCCTCCAAATCCTAGGCTCAAGCAATCCCCCTGCCTCAGTCTCCTGAGTAGCTGGGTCTACAAGTGCACACCACCAGGTCCATATTCTTTTGGTTATTTAAAAATGTACAGTAAGTTATCATTGATTGTAAGCACCCTGTTGTGCCATCAAATATCAGATCTTATTAATTCCAACTAACTATATTTTTGTCCCCATTAACCATCCTCACTCCCACCGCCACTCCACTACCCTTCGCAGCCTCTGGTAACCATCATTCAATTATTTTAATTTTTAGCTCCCACGAATTGGGGAGAACATGTGGAGTTTGACTTTCTGTGTTTGGCTTATTTCACTTAACATAATGTCCTCCAGTTCCATCTGTGTTGTTGCAAATGACAGGATCTCATTTTTTTATGGCTTCTTATTATTTTTATCGTACTCCATTGTCCTTATGTACCACATTTTCTTTATCCATTCATCTGTTAATGGACACTTAGGTTGCTTCCAAATCTTGGCTATTGTGGAGAGTTCTGCATTAAACATGGATGTGCATATATGTTGTCAATATACTAATTTCTTTTGGGTATATACCTATCAGTGGGATTGCTGGATCTTATGGTAATTCTATTTTTAATTTTTAGAGGAACCTCCAAACTGTACTCGTTAGTGGCCGTAGTAATTTACATTCCCACCAACAGTGTATGAGGGTTCCCTTTTCTCTGCACCCTTGACAGCATTTGCTATTGCCTATTTTTGGATAAAAGCCATTTTAACTGTGGTGAGATGATATCTCATTGTAGTTTTGATTTGCATTTCTCTGATAATCAGTGATTTTGAGCAACTTTGCATATGCCTGTTTGCCATTTGTATGTCTTCTTTTGAGAAATGTCTATTCAGATGTTTGGCCCATTTTTAATGGGATTATTAGATATTTTTCCTGTTGAGTTGTTTGAGCTCCTTGTATATTCTCGTTGTTAATCTTTTGTAAAATGAATTGTTTCTCCCATTCTGTGGGTTGTCTCTTCACTTTGTTGATTGTTTCCTTTGCTATGCAGAAGCTTTTTAACTTGATGGAATCTCATTTGTCCGTGTTTGCTTTGGTTACCTGTGCTTTTGAGTTATTAGTCAAGAAATCTTTGCCTAGACCAATGTCCTGGAGAGTTTCCCCAATGTTTTCTTGTAGTAGTTTCATAGTTTGAGGTCATAGATTCAAGTCTTTAATTTATTTTTATTTAATTTTTGTATATGGTGAGAGATAGGGGTTTAGTTTCATTCTTCTGCATATAGATATTGAGTTTTTCCAGTACCATTTATTGAAGAGACTGTTTTTTCCCCAATGTATGTTCTTGGCATCTTTGTCAAAAGTGCAATCACTGTAGATGTATGGATTTATTTCTGGATTCTAGATTCTGTTCCATTGGTCTATGTGTCTGTTTTTATGCCAGGACCTTGCTGTTTGGGTTACAATAGCTCTGTGGTATAATTTGAAGTCAGGTAATGTGATTTTTCCTGTTCTGTTCTTTTTGCTCAGGATGGCTTTAGCTATTCTGGGTCTTTTGTGGTTCCATATGAATATTAGGATTATTTTTTCTATTTCTGTAAAGAATGTCATTGGCATTTTGATAGAGATTGCATTTTCTGAGGGCTATTTGCATCCCAGAAACGTTCTGAGGGCTATTTGTATCCCAGAAACAATGACAATAACAATCCAAGAAAAATTTTAAAAGGAAAGAAAGAAAATATATTTGTAAGCCTACTCACTGAAACATTATTTGCAGTAGCAAAATATTGGAAACAACTCAAATATCCATCAGCCTAGGTGGGACTGCTACTGTATGCAAAAACAAATCACCATACCCAAGGTCACCTAGATTTTCTCCTATGTTATCTTCTAGGAGTTTCATAGTTTCGTATTTTACATTTAGGTCTATAGTATATTTTGAGTTAATTTTTATGAGGACGGTTAAGTCTGTGTCTAGATTTATTTATTTTGCTTGAGACAGCACCATTTGTCGAAAAGATGATATTTGCTCCATCACATTACCTTTGCTTGTCAAAGAGCAGATGACTATACGGATCTATTTTTGGGCCCTCTATTTGTTTCATTGATCTATTTATCTACTCTTTTGCCAACACCAAACTGTCTTGATTACTGTAGGTTTATGGTAATTGCTGAAGTTGAATACTGCCAATCCTCCAACTTTGTTCTTCTCCATCAATATTGAGTTGGCTATTCTGGGTCTCTTGCCGCTCCATACAGACCTTAAAATCAGTTTGTCAATATTCACAAAATAACTTACAAAGTTTTGACTGGGATTTTGTTGAATCTATAACTCAAGTTGGAAAGAACTGACAGTTTGATAGTACTGAGTCTTCCAATTTGTGAACATGAAAGGTCTCTCCATTTATTTAGTTCATATTTAATATATTTCATTAGAGTTTCATAGTTTTCCTCATATAGATATTATACATATTTTGTTGGATTTATAACTAAGTACTTCATTTTGAGAGGTGCCAATGAAATGGTAATGCATTTGTAATATCAAGTTTCACTTGTTCATTGCTGGTATATAGAAAAGCAATTGACTTTTGTATTTTAACTTTGTATCCTGCAACCTGGCTATAATCATTTATTAGTTTCAAAGTTTCTTTGTCAATTCTTTCAGAGTTTCTACGTAGAAAATCATGTCATCTGCAAACAAAATTTTATTTCTTCTATCTCAGTGTATATAACTTTTATTTACTTTTCTTGTCTTATTGCATTAGCTAGGACTTCCAGTCAAATTTTGAAAAGAGTAGTGAGAGGGGACATTCTCCCCTTGTTGCTGGTCTTAGTGGAAAAACTTTGAGTTTCTCACCATTAAATATGATGTCAGCTGTAGGTATTTTGTAGATATTATTTGTCTACAAAGGGGGAGTTCCCCTCTATTCCTAGTTTGCTAAGAGTTTTTATCCTGAATGTGTATTGGATTTTGTCAAATGCTTTTTCTGCATCTATTAGTATCATCACGTGACTTCTGTTCTTTAGCCTATTGATGCAATGGGTTACATTAATTGATTTTTGATTGTTGAATCAACCTTGCATAACAGATAAATTCCACTTGGTCGTGGTGTAATATTCTTTTTCTACCTTGCTGGATTTGATTTGCTAACATTTTTTTGAGGACTTTTGTCTCTATGTTAATGGAAGATATTGGTCTGTAGTTTTCTTTTCTTGTAATGTCTTTGACTGGTTTTAACATTAGACTAACGCTGATTCATAGAATGAGTTAAGAATTATTTTCTCTGTTTCTTCTGGAAGAGATTGTGGAATATGGGTGTAAATTTTTTCCTTCTGTGTTTGGTAGAACTCACCAATGAACCCATTTGAACCTAGTGCTTTCTGTTTTGTATGATTAGTTATCATCGATTTAATTTCTTTAACAGATACAAGCCTATTTAAATTGTTCGTTTCTTCTTATATGAGTTTTGACAATTTTGTCTTTCAAGGAATTGGTCCATTTCATCTAGGTTATCAAATTTGTGGGCATAGAATTGCTCATAGTATTCTTTTATTACTCTTTTAATGTTCATGGGATCTGTAGTGATGCTCTGTCATTCATTTCTGATCTTAGTAATTTGTATTTTCTCTTTTTTTCTTTAGTTAGCCTGGCTGGAGGCTTATCAACTTTATCAATTTCTTCAAAGAACCATCTCCTGGTTTTGTTGACTTTCCCTATTGATTTCCTATTTTCAAGTTCATTGATTTCTGCTCTAATTTTTATTATATCTTTTCTTCTGCTTAGTTTGAATTCAATTTGCTCTTTTTCTAGTTTCTATGCTCTGCCTATTTGCAATAAATATTTATTATTTATAGTAAAATAAAATTTTACCATGAAGTAAAAAGATTAGTGGTTGCCATTAGAGGTTGGAGAGAGGAGGGGGATGAAGGGATGGAGGTCTTATTTTAATATTGCCTTGCAAGGCAGGTCTACTGCCAACAAATTCTCTCAATTTTTATTTGTTTGAGGAAATATTTCTCCCTTCATTTTTCAAGGATAATTTCACAGAGTACAGAATTCTAAATTGATAGTTCTTTTCTCTCTCAACACTTTAAATATTTCACTCTACTCTTTTCTTCTTCTTTTTTTCTCCACTCTCTTCTTGCTTGCTTTTTTCTTGGGAGAGATTGACTCAATTCTTATCTTTTTTCCTTCAGAGGTAAGACTTTCTTTTTCCTTTCTTTTTTCAAGATTTTTTCTATACTTTGATTTTATGAAATTTGAATATAATATGTCTATGTGTAGTTTTTAAGGGATTTATCCTACTTAGTAGTCTCTGAATTTCCTGGGTCTGTGGTGTGGTGCGTGACATTAATTTGGAGATATTCTCAGTCATTAAAACTTTGAATATTTTCTTTCTGTTTTTGTCTTTCTTCCCTACATAATGGTATTCCCATTATGGGCATGCTACACCTTTTGTAGTTGTGACACAACTCTAGACTATTCTACTCTCTTCTTTTCAGTATTTTTCCCCTTTACTTTTCAGTTTTAGAAATTTCAATTGTTACAGCCTCAAGCTCAGAGACTCTTTCCCTCAGTCAAACCCAGTGTACTAATGAGCCCATTGTTCAATTAGTTTTGCTGTGATAATAATATGGTATGTTTTAAAAAGAAGTCCTTTTATAGATTCAAACAGAAGTATTATGGGCCGGGCGCGGTGGCTCACACCTGTAATCCCAGCACTTTGGGAGGCCAAGGCAGGCAGATCACAAGGTCAGGAGATCGAGACCATCCTGGCTAACACGGTGAAACCCTGTCTCCACTAAGAATACAAAAAAAAAATTAGCTGGGCGTTGTGGCGGGCGCCTGTAGTCCCAGCTACTGGGGAGGCTGAGGCAGGAGAATGGTGTGAAGCTGGGAGGCGGGGCTTGCCGTGAGCCGAGATAGCGCCACTGCACTCCAGCCTGGGAGACAGAGCGAGACTCTGTCTCAAAAAAAAAAAAAAAAAAAAAAAAAAAAAAAAACAGAAGTATTACAAATTAAATTCTATTACTCTAGCTAAGATTTGTCTCATACCTATCCAGTACAGTGTGCATGGGACAGGGAAGGGAAAGGATAGGCAGAGGTCTAGATGACCAAGTTTGGCTGTTAGTTAATACATGTTGAAGCTGGGTGGTATGTACATGGAGGTTTACTATACTAGTCTCTCCAATTTTGTATATGTTTGAAATTTCTCATAATAAAACAGATAAAGATAGATTAACAGAGAGGAGAAGAACAACCTAATGCAGAAAATAGATAGTGGTCATTTCAGATCTTGAGGAACCAGGGAAGAATGCTTTCCTGGGCCCCTCAAATCATACATAGGTTACCAAATGGTTTGCCTTTGCCAAGCTTGCCTGCTCAGAAACGATTCCTTCTACAGCTCTGTTATACTTCTGCTTCTCTAAAAGCTGGTGTCTGTGACTGCCTGCACAGCCCTGGGCAAATCCCAAGTGCACCGTTAATCAAGTTTCCTAAGCTGCCACGAAGTCTAGGGGTCACTGATCCCCCTGGACTCTGCTCGGTGCTATTGATTCCTGCCTGCTGCCCCGTGGTCTTGCGACCTCTCTGCGTGCCCCATGGCCTGTGTTTCCTGTCCCTCCAGGAGTGCGCTTGTCGGCTCCACGGTTTCCCTTGCTGCAGGGAGTAGAATGTGATGCCTAATGAAATTTACTGGGCAACAATAAGGTTCAAGGTTGGCGCCTCCTGCAGAGGAGTTAAGTCTTATCTGCTTTCAGCACCACTCTCCCTGTGGTACTTGGCGGGACTTGCTGCAGATTTTCAGAGCAATTGGTTTTCAAGCTGTTGCTGCTAACCCCAGCTCTAGCCTCAGAGGTGACCTTTCTCCGGGCTGGATTATTTATGTCTATCCTGCAGCCTCACTAGGGAAGTGTGTTTTGGCCCCCAAACAAAGATTACTGTCTCCTATATGACCTCAAAATATTTCCCTGCACATGGCTCTCCAGTGGGACACTTTGCTGAAGTTTGCTGACTTTTTATTTTAGTTGCTTGAGATTGTTTGCTTTTTGAGGTACCAGAGGCATCTCTTTGGGGATCTACTGTGCCCATTTCAAATAGGTTAAAAAGTTTGTGCTACAGACAATGGGTGCACTTTTCAGTTTTAGGATTTGGTACTAGTGTGGCCTGGTGGTTAAGCTCATGGCCATTGTCAGGCTGACTTAGGTTTAGATATCAACTCCTCCACAGCTATGTGATTTTTAATTTAATTCATTTAATTTTTAATTGACAAGTATTAGTTGTATATAGGCATATCTTGGAGGCATTTCAGGTTGGTTCCTGACCACCACAATAAAAGAACATCGTAATAAAGCACGTTGCACATGTTTTTGGTTTCCCAGTGCATTGTAAGAGTTATATTTACACTATAGTCTATTAAGTGTGCAATAGCTCATGTCTTATAAAGCAATGTGCATGCCTTCATTTAAAAATACTTTGTTGTCAAAAAATGCTGACACAGAGACACAAAATAAGCACATGTTGTCAAAAAAATGGTGCCGGTGGATTTGCTTGTTGCAGGGTTACCACAAGCCTTCAATTTGTAAAAAACACAGTATCTGTGAAGTGCAATAAAGTGAGGTATGCCTGGATATTTACAGTGTACACTGTGATGTTTTGTTATATGTATTTATTCACATATGTAAACCTTATGGAATAAAGAAATCAAGCTAATTAACATATCTATTACCTCATATATTTACCTGTTTTTTATGATGTGAGCATTTAAGATCTACTCTATTAGCAATTTCGAAATATACAACACATTACGATTAACTGTAGTCACCATGCCATGCAGTAGACCTAAAAAAATGTATCCCTCTGATCTAATGGAAACATTGTCCCCTTTGACCAACATCTTCCCATTTCATCCCACCCTGCCAGACTCTGGTAACCAATAGCTGTGTGATTATGAAAAATCAGCTAACCCCTGAGACTCAGTTTCCTCAGCTCCACTGTAGTACTTATCTTGTGGGGAGCTGCAAAGAGTAGGAGAGATACTATGTGCATGCTTGTCACATTGTGACTCTTCATTAAATGGTAATTACTCCTGTATTATTGAAAAGATTAACCACAATGTATAGTCATAATTTTGATAGTGACCACTTTCAAAACATAAATTGCACTCCATCGTACATCTACTATAACAGTTAATACCTTGTGCTGTAATTATTTTTTATTTTTATTTTTTTTTAAGAGACAGTCTCTTGCTCTGTTGCCCAGGCTGGAATGCAGTGATGTGATCACAGTCACTGTAGCCTTGAACTCCTGGGTTTCAGCGATCTTCCTGCTCCAGCCTCCTAAGCAGCTGGGAGTGCAGGCACAAGCCACCACACCCAGCTAATTTTTTTTTTTTTTTTGAGACAGAGTCTCACTCTGTTGCCCAGGCTGGGGTGCAGTGGTGTGATCCTGGCTCACTGCAGCCTCCACCTCCTGGATTCAAGTGATTCTCCTGCCTCAGCCTCCCAAATAGCTGGGATTACAGGCACCCACCACCATGCCCGGGTAATTTTGTATTTTTAGCAGAGATGGTGTTTCACCATATCAGCCAGGCTGGTCCCAAACTCCTGACCTCAGGTGATCTGCCCACCTTGGCCTCCTAAAATACTGGGATTATAGGCATGAGCCACCATGCTCAGCCACACCCAGCCAATTTTTTAAAAAATTATTGTAGGGATGAGGATTTGCTATGTTGCCCAGGCAGGTCTCAAATTCCTAGCCTCAGGTGATTCTCCTGCATTGACATCCCAGAGTGCTGAGATTATACGTGTGAGCCACCATGCTCGGCCAGTAATTATTATTATTATTATTATTATTATTATTGTCATTATTTTTTTGACAGAGTCTCACTTTTTCACCCAGGCTGGAGTGCAGTGGCTTGATCTCAGCTCACTGCAACCTCTGCCTCCCAGGTTCAAGTGATTCTCCTACCTCAGCCTCCCAAGTAGCTGGGATTACAGGTGTGCGCCACCACACCTGGCTAATTTTTGTATTTTTAGTAGAGATGGGGTTTTACCATATTGACAAGGCTGTTCTCAAACTCCTGACCTCAGGTGATCCACCCACCTCGGTCTCCCAAAGTGCTGGAATTACAGATGTGAGCCACCGTGCCTGGCCACAGTAATTATTTTTATGGAATTATTTCCTCACCTAGGCTAAATGGCAGAAACTCCCTCTCATTCTTTTTTCTTACTAATATCTAGCACATTCCTTAGCACCTAATAGGTAATCAATATTTGTTGATTGAAGGAATGGTTGTGACTGCTATCAGCAACCAGTGATACTGACTTTAAAATCATAAAACATAGCCAATACGCATGTGCATTCTCATGCACCTTCATATCTGTGATCAAAATATTGACAATCCCCAGACACTGCGTTCCTTATTTACTTCTTTCAGAAGTGGCTATAGAAGGCAACTTAAGGAGATTCCTGTGGGTCTTTGCTCCTCCTTCCTTACCCTGGAAAGAGTAGAGCATGAAATAAGGCCACTAAATGCTGTTCAGGGGGAAAATGAGCTGCTGTTTTGCAGATGCATGTAGATGAAGCTATTGACCTGTGGTTTGAAGGATATTCATTTTCTGTTTTTTCTTGTAGTGTGCAGCCTTCCAAATCTTCATATTGGCTAGAATTCTGCTGGATTTTTCTCAGATATGTCTGAGTTTTGTGTTTTGTGCTTCTGGAGCTTTGGAAATGGAGCACATCCTGTTTGATGAAGGCCAGTATTGGTGTAATGCAGGCAAGTGGAGATACAGATACTACATCAGGTTCAGATAACTGAAATGAGTGACAGATTAAAGACACCCCTGATTAAGCTTTCTCTACAAAAATATAACTCTTCATTAAAATAGTATTACCGTCAACTCATCCTTAATGAAGTACAGTTACACAGTTATTCACTTACCGTGAAGACACCATATGAAGCAAGAATTTAAAGAAATACATCTGTTCTTTCTTCTCAAATCTACAATTTTCTAAAGGCCTACTTACGTTGTTTCCCCAGGAATTTATTTTCTGCACCGTAATTCTCTCCTTCTGGCCAGAAGCAATTTGTAATCCTGATTCTGTGACTTGACCCTGGGCAGCCTTCACTGAGAAGAAGCCTTGGACTTTGACGTTCTTTGAGGTGGATCTAGGTTTGGGTTAAATCATTCTGTCTATATACCATAAAAATGACAACAATGGCAACGATAATAAAACACCATAACTTTTTGTTTCAGGTACATAAGAAAATTGTAGAAACTTATTGCCTCAACCTATTCTTTTCTCCCTAAAATCATAACACCTTTAAATGCTTTACATTATCTCTCTGGGGGAAATTCAAAATGCAATTTTTCCCACTGTGCATTTACATTTTTCAATACACACACGTATGTATGCATATACACAGATATACACAAATCACCACCACATAATAACAACAGAAATTCAATCTTTTCCTGGCATTTGAAAGCTTTTAGTGTCCATATGACTTTTCAAGGTAGGAAGCATCTCTGCGAGGGAGAGAGATGGCTCTGGGACCAACTTCTGCTGCTGCCAATCAGTGCCTTATCAGATACAGGCAGATTTTCTGAAATCCACAAAGTCAGCTTCCGTAGACTCCTAGTTTTTCTCTTCTGGAGACACCTTATTAGTTTAAGTCACTTCCACGTTTTCTACAGAAACATTCCCAGTGTATGTGAAATGTACAATTTTAAAAGCAAGCAGAAAAAGAAAAGTTCCACATCGCTGTCTCTAAAGAGGGGGAGGGAATAGAAGAACATGAGCTTATAATCATATGATTTAGACACAACCCTTGACAAGCCCAAGTGACTACTTCAAGGCACTGGAAGAGAAAGTCCAGGGGCAGCATGCTGATTAAACATTGCTGCACCAAAGTCAGAGTTCTGCATAAATACTATTATGCGTCACTGTTGATTTTCTCCTTTAGCACAACCGAAAATAAATTGCTCGCATTGTGTCCATCATCTCACCTTGAATGGAATTTCCTCAGTGTACAGAATATCAGAAGTGGGGCTGCCTTGCCCCTACAAAATGACGAAGTAGGTAAAGTTTATTTTTGCTGCCATCCTACCTTCCCTCTGCTCTCGCCCCGATTTCCTGGAGTTGTTCCTCAGGCTCTATCCTGTGTCCAATTCCCCAGGGCCTCCTTGCTGTCAGTTAATAATAGCTTTCAATGCTGTTATTCTTCTCAGAGTTTTTGCATTTTAATAGGACCCCCAGGGATTAAAATGCCTCCAGAACCAAAAGAGTGAATCTCTAATGGTGGAATTTTAGGTACCGGTGACAGGCATTGTGGGAGATTTCATGGGGAGGGTTCTCTCAGAAGACAAACACCCCCACAGCTTTCGACTTGACTGACTTGGTATAGTTGACCCTACAAAGGAGTGTAGGAATGTGAATTAATCAGCCATGAAATACTGAACGTTATTGCAAAGAAAACCTTCAACTTTGCTAATTACACTTGAATGTTTTAATCAACTTTTCAGTAAATGAATATGTGGTAATATTGGAGGTGTTTCCTGGCTGGGAAAATGATGCGGTATCTTAGGGAAAGTTCTCTCGTGTGACAGTGGAGTAGGGGATGGAGTGGAGTTGTTGGGATGGAAATGCTTAGTAATCTGTGTTCCAGGTCTTAGCCCATTACTGAAGGGAGCAATCACATTGACACAGAAGAGAATCGCCTGATTAACTCTTAGGTACAGGCGTGAAATAATAATAAATCCCATACTGAACTGTTGTTTCCATATACATTTTGCACGTGGGCAAAAAAAAAAAAGAAGCTGGGATATTCTTCTCACCATTGTTCAGCACAAGAGGATGTCAGATTCCTGCACTTTATCTGGACTTCTCTATCATTCTCTCTTTTTTCTCCTGCTAAGTAAACAGTGGAGCTTCATCCATTATTCAGCTATCAGAGACTGTCAGGATTTTCTGGTTGTGGAACTTGAGAGTTCTTAACATTTCTTTAAAACTGTGGAAAAATGTATTTGCAAAACTGCTGGAAAGGGAAATGAAGAGAGATATCAACCCCTACGATATAATTAATCCTTGTGAGCTTCTCCCCCAGAGGGCTAACTTGAGTTTTTCTTTAGTGACGGGAGTTTAGTTTTGTTTCTTTCTTTTTTTTTTTTTTTTGGTTGTCATTATTCACAGTTAACTACCTGTGGCAAGTACCGTGGAGGAGAGAGACTGCTGTAAACAGGTTTGGGGGTGCACAGGAAGGAAGAGCTTTGAAACCATGCCCCGTGAGAAAATGCATAGAGCTGCTGCGCACCACTCTACCTTAAAGCTGGTAAACACACAGCCCTCCCCACCAGCCAAATGTTATGAATTCTATTTTTATAGCTCTTGGAAGGCTTTCTGCAATCTTTTCCATGTTGAATGTTGCAGTTAAAAGATATCTTTAGGAGAGAATTTCCAGATCAAAAGTTGCAGGTATAAGAATATTGAAAAGAATGTAAAATCTTGTGCATGCAAATATCTATTTTATTGCTTTCATCTTTTGAATCAAGGAGGCACAGTAAATGACCCCTTCAGGCAGGGGAGTCATTGTACCCTCATATTTCCTGAAAGATTTCTTTTGGGTAAATTGCAAAGCATTATTGGAATATAATAGTGCAAGGCACTACTGGAGTATTTACTGTTTTATAGATTGCAAAGCACTATTGGAGTGTGCCTTCATTAGAATGGTGGAAAAGTTATTCTTGTGAATTTAATCATAATCTTCATCAATCTGAGGTTGTAATACATTATTAAATGCAGTAGAGAGTGCTCAGAATAGAAATGGTGGATTCTTGTGAGACTGCATTGGTGAACAAAGAAAAGAAAGCACACTCCTTTCCTCGTTTTTTTTTTTTTTGATAAAGTGATTACTGTTAGAGTAGTGGATTGCTGTAAACTTGATGTAATCATGATTTAATAAATAATTGGAAAAATTCTTTCATGATAGAATGTGAGTGTTCAGGTGGAAATAATGACAATAATGAGAGCTGACACCCAGGAAACACTTGTTATATGTAGGGAGAAATGTCAAAAGAAGGGAAGTAGTTAGAAAGATCCATAGCTTGTGAACAACCATATATCAAAAGTCACCAATATTATCCCAAAGAGCAGAGGTTCTCAGGGGAATGTTACAGAGTTTCATATCTTTCAAAATATTTACTAATGGCTGCATGAAGACAAAGAAGACATTTGTGGAAATCTAGGTGGAATAGCCAACAAGATTGATGAAACTACCAATATTTAATATAGAATCCAGTGAAAACAAATATCTGAGCACTCACAATTTAGATAGCCGGGAGTGGGTACATAATAGGGATTCTACAATTTCAACTGGGAGATCCAAGCATAAACAACTAAAATAAGATGCAATTAACAAGATGTGCATGTAAGCCTGCAATCAAATCCCTGTTGTAACACTAATTCGTACAATCTCGAGCTAGTTACACTTCGTCTCTAGAATTCTCAATGTTCTTATTTAGAAAATCGGATAATATTAGTACTTATAATAGAACTTAATAGGATAGGGCATGTCAGGTACTTAGCACTGTAGCACCCAACACCTTTTAGCTATTATTATTACTGTCATCATAGTTGTTATTAAGAATAATAAATATGGATAACAAATATGGCCAGCGTGGTGGCTCATGCCTGCAGTTCAGCACTTTGGGAGTGCAAGTCAGAAGGATTGCTTGAGGCCAGGAGTTCTATATCAGCCTGGGCAAAAAAGTGAGACTCTGTCTCTAAAATAATAATAATAGTAATGATAATAAATACTATAGTAGAGTTATCTAGTCCTTGTAGGTAACTGCACATTTAATGAAGATAATGATGCATTTAACATTTAAACAATCAGTTGTGCAAGAAAGGATTGGAGAAGTTTGGCATAACAAATGTTCATGTGAAATGGAGTGAAGGTTTTTGTTAAAAATCAACTTCGTTTTAACCAGTGGTGTAAATGAGCTATTGAAAAATATAATGGCTAAATGGATAAAAGCATATTGCCCAGGTTGGCAAAGTGGAGAGTTTCTTAGTGTTCTAAAATAGTCAGATCCTGTATGAAGGACTGGGCTCAGTTCCGAACAGCCAACTCTAAGATGGGTGGATTAGGATGCCTCTAGAGTCTTGAGGGAGGTGATAAAGGATACAGGTTAAGGGCACAGAAGAAAGCTTTGGAAGAAACTGGGTAACTGCTTTCAGTGGGTTTTCAGGCATCTCACTGATCACACAAATCAATTTTATTTATTTATGAATTTATTTATTTTTTGAGACAGAGTCTCACTCTGTCACCCAGATTGGAGTGCAGTGGCTCCATCACAGCTCACTGCAGCTTGGACCTCCCAGGCTCAAGGAATCCTCCAGCCTCAGCCTCCCAAGTAGCTGGGATCACAGACCTGCAGCACCACAGCAGGCTAGTTTTGTTTTGTTTTTGTAGAGGTGGGATCTTGCTGTGTTCATTTTTGTAGAGGTGGGGTCTTGCTGTGTTGCCCAGGCTGGTCTTGAACTCCTGAACTCAAGCAATTCTCCCACCTTGGCATCCCAAAGTGCTGGAAGACACATTGATTTTAATTTATAGAGGTGACTGAGCAGCTAATGTCATGGAAAGATTTTCATTGCTTCTACTTCCCAAGAGGATGGGCATGGCAGGCCACACAGGGCCACATGGGGGAAGGCCAGTGTTGGACAGGAGGTGGAGAGGAGCGAGGAGAGAGCGTGGGCCAGTCTTCGTTGTGTTTTCTGTGGAACAGGCATGGCAGGGCACGGGAAGCAGCTTAAGACTGGCTAGTTTGAATGACACCAGTGGGTTTGGGGGCAGAGGCGCTGTCCCTAGTTGTTTGGTACCTGGCCCTGCGTTGATTTCGGACAGGGAAAATATTGGCCTGGTATGTGTTAGATACAGGAGGTGGTTGGGGTATAGACTTTGGATTGGTTGGTTTGTGTATGAAAGGCACTCACACAGGCCAGTCATTTATCATCTTAGGAATTAGCTAGCCCGGAGGAGGGGGTCAGTCTCTCTTACCCAACTAGGTCCCCCAAGAGGTCAAAACATCTTAAAATATAAAAACTAAAAATTATGATTAATACATCAGGGTACAAGCTGTAGCTCCAGGGGAAGAACCCGGAACTAACAATAGGGAGAAGTTCTAGAGAGGCAGATTTTAGGGAAAAAGAAAAATAAACCTTTCTGTGAAATAGGGCCATTGGAAAGTGGAAAGAACGTCTTTGTGACACCAAGAATGACCGAACCCAGATATATTCTGGGATGGCATAACCAGGTTGCTCATGTTGTAGGTGGGATTCTTTCAAGGATTGGGAGGTTAGAATAAGCTCCAACTCATAGATTCCATTATTCGATGGCCGATGGCATGCCTAGAAGGAAATTGGATATCCATTGCTTCTCTTCGTGTACTACTCCTCAATTTCTCGGGAGTAGAACCAACTTAGAAAGATTAAAATTCAGCACTGGGAATAAGTGACATTTTTATATATAGTTGTAATAACTGGGGCTCTGACAGGAAAGACTGGAAATCAGCCACTGGAAAAAAGAACCCCTATTTTAGTGCCAGTTAATTGGGAGCCAAGTGGCCAGACGCCTAAGTTAAAAACAATGGGCTGACCTTGAGTTCTCCTGAGAAACTACAGACTATAAGGTTTGTATTGGCAAAGTCTTTCTATGAAGTCATTCTTCCACTAGAAATATATTGAGCTCTGGCTTGGCCGTGTCCACTGGGGACTTTGCTGTGTGTTAGGACCATTTTTTTTAGAACCAGCTTTTTTTTTTTTTAATGGTTATCATTTTAAGTCTGAGCTTCCATTAAGTATTAAAAGATGCTAATGGATGGTAAGATCCTCAGTTTCCTCTTCCTAAACATGAAGAGACTGTACTAGAATGATCTAAAGGTTTCCTTCTGATTCTAAAATTCTTTGATTTTGTGACAGTATTCTCTGTTGACCCCCAAAACTCTATTCCTTGAATTGACTCTACTTGCAAGAACTATGCGCTGTTGTTGACAGTACACTGTGTGCCTGTCTAGTGTTATTCTAGGTGTTTCCATTTGTTATCAGATAGGTAGGGATGCTCTTATTTTATAGACAAAGAAGCAGAGACTCAGATTAGTAACTTGTCCAAGATCAAGGAGCTAACAAAGGGGAAGATCAGGAAAGACTAAGTCTCTCTGTCTACCTCTTCCTGTCCTATTGCAGAGTTCCATATTACAGTGATGAGCGTCAGAAGCTGACAGAAAATGACGCTGGGAGTGCCATTCTTTGTTTGACAGTAAAGTCACTGCCTCTGGCTTGGAAGTATTGATCACTGCATCTGAGATCTGAGAATTGATGGTGGTTAACTGTGGTCCCACGTGCCCCTGTCTCCAGATGAGAGTTTGTTTTTTTCTGGTAAGGGTGTGTAGGGAAGAGAAACAAAAAAGAGAAAAGATACATTTTAAAATCATGGAAATATTTTGATTTTTCTTTCATTTAATTATGTCTTTTTGTCCCAAGTTTAATATCAGTTTTTGTTTGCTCCAATTCTACCTAAGGCAAGAAGAAAATTCCCTTTCACTTCTAAAATTCTGTTTATTTTTTCTTCGATATTTCTTTCAATTTTTGTTTTTTTTGAGATGGAGTCTCGCACTGTTGCCCAGGCTGGAGTGCAGTGGCGCGATCTCAGCTCACTGCAGGCTCCGCCTCCCGGGTTCACGCCATTCTCCTGCCTCAGCCTCCCGAGTAGCTGGGACTATGGGCGCCTGCCACCACGCCCGACTAATTTTTTGTATTTTTAGTGGAGACGGGGTTTCACCGTGTTAGCCAGGATGGTCTCGATCTCCTGACCTCGTGATGCACCTGCCTTGGCCTTCCAAGGTGCTGGGATTACAGGCGTGAGCCACCACCCCGGGCCCTCTTTTAAAAAATTTTAAATAATGTTCATGGGTACATAGTAGGTGTATATATTTGTGGGGTGCATGACATATGTTGATACAGGTATACAATGTGTAATAATCACTTCAGGGTAAATGGGGTACCTGTCACCTCAATCATTGATTATTTCTTTGTGTTGCAAATATTTCAGTTATGCTCTTCTGTTTCAGTATGCAAAGACAGATACCTGCCTTGCTTTTAAAATCCATCTGAGCTCAGGATGCCATTCACATTGGGCATTTTAAGATAATGAAGGTTGTTCGAGAATCCTGGACATTCAGTACTCACTTGGGGCAAGAGAACTCTTATCCAGTTCTAGAAAACATGCTATTTCCATCTGGATGGCCTCTAAATTCTCATGGGAAATATATCAGATTAGTTTTCTTTCTCAGATATGGGTCGCTGGATCTGCATTTATTTTTTGTCTATCATGTGGTCACCATAACTGAAATTGTCATTTAATGTATTATTGCTATGATAAACCTCAGCTCTATTTATTTTAAAATAAACGCACCAACTATATCAGGTATGGTGCTTTGTAATGCACAAAAAATCAGGAGTGGGAGGTTCGTTTATAAATTCATGATGTTTAGGCTCAAGAATCTGTCAGGACTTTGAATTGTCTGGAAAATAGATACTAACCAACTAGGCTAAACAGTTTGTGTGGCCATCTGTTCAGAATTAAAACATGGAGGAGGAAATTAGATTAATCATTCTACAATTTGCGGAATTCAGTATGAAGGTCTGTGTTTACTGTAAATGCCTTTATTTTTAAGCATTTGAATCAAAGTTTTTCTACAACTGGCTTCCACTATGTGTTTGTGAAAATGAACTTTAAGGTGTGTTTGTGCATGTATATTTGTGGCATGTGGTATGTGGCACATGAGTGGCACAATTTTGGGGATGTGGTGGTGGCAGGTGAGACAACCAAGTGGCTAGGCATATCATAGGCTTTAGTGTTAGATAACTTCTGGGTAAGAGTACCTTACTTTTCTCAAGTGTAAAAGGGAGGAATAAAATTATTTATTCCACAAGGCCTTATAAGGATTATGTAAGACAATTACTGCATGTAAAGTAATTTGTATAATGCCTGGCACACAGTAAACATGCACTAAATATTAGTCATTATTCTGTGTCAACATTTATCATCATCATCATCATCATCATCACTGTTACCACCTTTGTCCTCTTATTTCAAAATACAAAATGAATTTTAAACCCTTCAGGAATAGCTTTTTTTAGATTTCTCTTCTAATAGGTATTTACTGCATTAGTAACAAATTAAACAGTGTGTGTGTGTGAGTGTGAGTATAAGCATAAGTATTAGTGTGTGAAAGTGTTGATGAGTGTGTGTATGTGTGTTTGTTTTAGTAGATCCAATCTTTAAAAACTCTGATCCACTTAAATTAATTGCTTCATTTGCAGAACTAATGCCTGGTATTAACAGAGAATGACTCCTTTCCCCCTTTTAAATTTACAGATACACTATTGAATATTTTGTTACAGTGAATGTTAAAATAATGACTAATACACAAGGGACCAATTTAGCAGGAACTCTTAATCATGACTTCCTGCAACCGGGCCCCTGATGGAAGTATATAATTACGGGTCAGAAATTGTAGATAACACAACACTGGGAAATTGAGTATAGGCCAATGCCAATAGAAATCAGCCCCAAGCTCCTTTCAATATAGATTTTAAGAAATTGAAGCTATCTTGGGTATAATCTTGCTTCATCTTTGTCTCTCCTCTTTCACTTTTTTTTGGACTCCCACTTCAACCTCACCATCCCCAACCAGCAGTTCATAATGACCAGAACTCACCCTCTTTCCCTTCCTTCCTCCCTCCCCTCCCTCCTTCCCTTCCTACCTCTCTTCCTCTCTCCTTTCTATCCTTCTTTCCTTCCTCTTCCCCTCTCTCCTCCTTTCTTTCCTTCTTTCCTTCCTCTACCCCTCTCTCCTCTTTCCCTCCCTTCTTCTCCCTCTTTCTCTTTCTCCTATTGCCCCTTTCCCCCCAACACATCAACTGGGCATACTCTATGTGTCAAGCCTTGTGCTAGATTAAGTGGTGAATAGTACAGACATTTTACTTGCTTTCATGAAATTTACAGAGCAGACATTAAAAAAATACACACATAATTAATGTTAAGGTTTATGACAATGAAAGAGAAGTTCACAGTGCATGAGAGTTTGTAACAGGGGACTAACTTGTGTTATGCTGGATGGGCAAGAAAAGTCGTTATGGCAGGATTACATTTGAGCTTGATGGTGGAAGAGGAGTTCACTAAGTGAAGCAGGGAGGCAGGTGTTTTTATTAGAAGGAATAGCTCAGCTTATGTGAAGGCCCCGAGACAGGAAAAGTCATGGACAGTGGGGAACTGAGTCTGGAAAGAAAACGCTGGACAAAGAGCAGCTTGAGGCTTTTGTCTTTCTTCTAAGAGAAGTGAACAGCAATGGAACAATCCTCAAAGTGATTGTGTTGAAATATTGTATTTCAAACATAATGAAAATTATACAATGTAATAAACAAAGGTATGTATGCACGGTAAATAACTTCTTCAGGTTGGTGGTTTATCTTGTTTATGATGTTTTTTGACATACAATAAGCTTTAGCTTTTAATTTAGTGAAAGAATGTCTTGTTTTCATTTATGGTTTGTATTTTTCGTTGTCTAGTTTAAAAAATCATTACCCAAGATGTTATTCTAAGTTATTTATCATATTATTTTCTAAATTTTTAAGAGTCCGATACTTCACTTTTAGGTCTTGAATCCAACTGAATTTATTTTTGGGTATGGATGTAATTTTACTCCATTTTCCTTATGAATAATCAATCATTCTAGTACCATTTGAGTTTTTCATCCTTTCTCCTTCCCTTAATTTACATTGTCACTTTTTCTATGTGTCTAGTTTTCATAAATGCATGGTTCTCTTTCTGTACTCTCTATTCTGTTCCATGGGTTTACTTGTAGATTTCATTACTATAGAACATGTAACTTCATAAAATGTCTTGGTATTTTACATCGTAAGTTGTTGTTCTGGCTCTTGACATTTGTTCTCCATATGAGTTTAAGGAGCAGCTTGTCAATGAAAACCTCTTTGGGGCTTTTAATCAGAATGGCTTTAAATTTATAGATTAATTTTTAAAGAACTGATATCTTAACTCTGAGTTTTCTATCTATAAACATAGTTGCTCTCTCATTCATTCCAAAATTCTTGTATGCCTGTTAATAATTATTTTTTATAATGTTCTTATATATTTTTGTTTGTTGGATTAATACCAGGTATTTCTAATTTTGATAGGAATTTTCTGTGGGAATTTAAAAAATTATATTTTCTATTACATTTTAAGTGGCTATTACTGGTGTAAAATAAAGTGATACTGACTTTTTATCTAGGACCTTACTGTACTCTTTTATACATTCAAACAATTTCTAAGTTTTTAAAAATATTGGTTCCTCTTCTAATAGCCAAGTAAGCTCCTATCAGACTGAGCTTTCACCTTTAATAACTATACACATTGAACAGACAAACAAAAGAAAAGGAAAATTAAATAAAGCAAAAAGAGAAAACAAAGGCAACACTAGAAGGCACTGGAAGGTGAACCAAAGCAGGAATATTATGAAAGGGAGCTGATGCTTAAAAGCAGGCAATGACTCTAGATGAGTGTCTCATTTTTAGGCAGCTGGGGATTCTGCAGCATGTGAGGCAGATAAAATTCTGAGAGAAAATCTATAGTATTTCTGGCATGAAGAACCAGAGGAATAATTCAGGCAACAATAGTCTCTGGAAAGTTAAGGAGGAATCTCAGATAGCAGAAAGCCAGAAAGGGAATCTCCAAATTGCTTGCAAAACTCTGCCCAAATCTTGTTTAACACTTGAGCCATATATGTGTGAGGCAGACTCGGAGAAGCTCAGCTAACAATACAAGAAGTGAACTGAGATTTGAGTTGCTATCAAACACACGGAGTTTTTACTTTGAGTCTAGTCATATTAATTGCCTTGTAAACAAACCCAAACAATCCACACTCTTTGAAAGACTAGTGACAAAACCCAGAGATTCCATAACATGATATTCACAATGTCCAGGATAAAATCCAACATTATTTGACTGCAAAGATTCAGGTATATGTGACCCATTCTCTAGGGAAAGAAAATCAACAGAGACCATTACTGGCTGTTGAAATTATCAGGCAAACTGTATAAAGAAGCAGCTATAAAAATGGCCAATGCCGTAAAAGAAAATATGCTCAGAATGGACAAAGGGAGAGAAAATTTCAGCAGAAGCATAAGAATTCAGAAATATAGAAATTCTAGAACTAAAAAATAAAATATATTAAATTTAAAATTCACTAGACAGTCTTAACAATTGAATGGAGATGACAGGGTATTGTAGTTATCTTAATGATTGATCAATAGAAACTATGCAATATGAAGAACAGAGAGAAAAAAGATGAGGAAAAAATGAACCAAGCCCCAGAGAACTGTGGAGAAATAATGCTATCTAACATATGCATAACTGGGGTCCCAGAAGTATAGGAGAGAGATAATGGACAGAAAAAAATTACTTAAAGACAATGTGCTGGGTATGTTTGCTCATGCCTGTAATTGCAGAACTTTGGGAGGCTGAAATGGGTGGATCGCTTGAGCTCAGGAGTTCAAGACCAGCCTGGGCAACATGACGAGACCCAATCTCTACCAAAAATACAAAAAATTTGCTGGGCATGGTGGCACATGTCTATAGTCCCAGCTACTCAGGAGGCTGAGGTGGGAAAATCACCTGAACCTGGGAGGTTGAGGCTGCAGTGAGCTGTGATTGCTCTGGGTGACAGAGTGAGAGCCTGTCTCAAAAAAAAAATCATAATACTAGAAAAGTTTCCAAATTTGATAAAAGATACAAATTTACAGTTTCAAGAATTTCAATAAATCGTAGGATAAATTGACAGAAAAATATGCCCAAGCACATTACAGTCAAACTGATGAAAAGCAAAGATGAAGGGAAAGTCTTCAAAACAGCGAAAAATGATACATTGTATATAAGGAAGCAATTATTCAAATGACTGATGACTTCCTCAAACAATAGAGTCCAGAAGTTAGTGAAATAACATATGTAAGGTGCTGAAAGAAAACGACAAAATCTGTCAACCCAGAATTTTATATCCAGATAAAATATTCTTAATAGGAATAATAACAACACAAAACATTTTCAGATGAAAGAAATGAAGGGAGTTTATTTCCAGCAGAACTAGCAATGCTAAATTTCAAGAAATGTTTCAGTTATGAAAATGCTAAAAGAAGTTTGTCATGCTTGAAGGAAATGATACCAGATCTTTCTGAAGGAGAGAAGAACATGAGAAATAGTTAAAATGATAGATAAATTTTCAAGTCTGTATTTTCCTCTTAATTACTTGATAGTATGTATTCTTATTTAAGGCATAAAGTATAAGAATGACTTGTGTCGTTTATAAATCCATATATAGACATATATATAAAACAACTATAGGATCAAAGCTGAGAAGGGTTGTCAATGTACCTATATTATTGCAAAATTTCTATATTAAAAGGATTACAATAATAACTCTAGTCTTTTGGATTTCCTCTGTGAACAATAATAGCACCTACAAATGAAGGCAAATTTTGTCTTTTTCTTTTTAATGTTCATACTTATTATTTATTTTTCATGTCCTATTGAATTGAATAGGGAATTCAATGTAATGTTAAATACAAACTGTGGTAACTGGAAACTAAGAAGTTCTTGACTTGAATAAAAATTTTCTAAATTTCAAATCGAAGTGCAACATTTATGTAAGTTTGTGGTGAGGTATTTCAGTTTAAGAATTTTCCTGTTACTGAACAGTTTTACACTGTTGGTGGGAGTGTAAACTAGTTCAACCATTGTGGAAGACAGTGTGGCAATTCCTCAAGGATCTAGAACTAGTAATACCATTTGACCCAGCCATCCCATTACTGGGTATATACCCAAAGGATTATAAAGCATGCTGCTATAAAGACACATGCACACGTATGTTTATTGCGGCACTATTCACAATAGCAAAGACTTGGAACTGACCCAAATGCCCATCAATGATAGACTGGATTAAGGAAATGTGGCAGCCATAAAAAAGGATGAGTTCATGTCCTTTGTAGGGACATGGATGAAGCTGGAAACCATCACTCTGAGCAAACTATCACAAGGACAGAAAACCAAGCACTGCATGTTCTCACTCATAGGTGGGAATTGAACAATGAGAACACTTGGACACAGGATGGGGAACATCACACACCGGGGCCTGTTGTGGGATGTGGGGAGGGGGGAGGGATAGCATTAGGAGATATACCTAATGTAAATGACAAGTTAATGGGTGCAGCACACCAACATGGCACATGTATACGTATGTAACAAACCTGCACATTGTGCACATGTACCCTAGAACTTAGAGTATAATAAAAAAATTAATAAATAATTTTCCTATTCCTACCTAGTTTTCAAATATATTTTAATGATGAAAAGATGTTGAATTTCACCTAGTATTTTTTTTTTTTTCTGAGATGGAGTCTCACTCTGTCACCCAGGATAGAGTGCAGCAGCATGACCTCGGCTCACTGCAACCTCTGCCCCCCGGGTTCAAGCTATTCACCTGCCTCAGCCTCCTGAACAGCTGGGATTACAGGCACGTGCCACCATGCCTGGCTAATTTTTGTATTTTTAGTAGAGGTGGGGTTTCACCATGTTGGCCAGGCTGATCTGGAACTCCTGACCTCAGGTGATCCACCTGCCTTGGCCTCTCAATGTGCTGGGATTACAGGCGTGAGCCACCGCGCCCGGCCCATCTAGTGTTCTTTCTCCATTTATTGACAGTTTGATTTTTTTTCCCTTCAATCTCTGACTATGCTGTATTACATTAATAGATTTTTTCTGATCTTGAAATATTCTTAAAATCCTTATATACTTTACTTGGTCTTGGTCACGATTATATTGTTACATGGTGTATTACTTTGATTTGCTTTTTAAAAATTAATTTTTAAGGATTTTTGCATGTATATACACACACAAGATTTATCTGTAACTTTCTTCTATGGCTTGATCTTGTCTTTTTTGGGTATCAAGGTTTTAACTATATCCCAAAATGAGTACCTTTTTCTTCTCTTCCAACTCAGAAACAGTTCAAGAGAAATTATCTATTCCACCAATGTTTGGTAAAACTCGCCTTTAAAATGCTCTGGGTCTGATGACTCTGGAGATGAAGATTTGACTACTGATTTAATTTTAAAATGGATTATTGATTTATTCATTTTTCTATTTCTTCTATAGTCAATATTGGTGATATGGTTTGGATCTGTATCCCCACCAAATCTCATGATGAAATGTAATCTCCAGTGTTGGAGGTGGGGCCAGGTGGGAGGTGATTGGCTCATGGGGGAAGAGTTCTCATGAATGGTTTAGTTTCAGGTGTTTATAGCAATGTGAGAACAGCAGAATACAATTGGTAATTTTTATTTTCCAAAAAGTTATTTTATCAAGCTTTAAAATTTATTTTCATACAATTATTTATTGAATTCTCTCAATTAAAATTTTTATGCCTATAATCATGGCTCCCTCTTATTCTTAATATTATTAATATGTGTTTCTAATTTTTTCTTAACCAGTCTTGAAAGTTATTTGTCATTATCATTTTCAAATAATCAGCTTTACATTACCTTATGTTACTCTTTTACTTTTATTTTATTTCTTTCTTATCTTTATTATTTCCCTCCTTCTTACATATATCTTCCCACCAAGCATCTAAATTGAATGCTTAACCCATCTATATTTCATCTTACATGTTTTATACATTAATACATTTAACATTATAATTTTATACTTAAATACTTTTATGGCTTCATCTCATAAGTTTTTATACGTAGTTAATTCATTACTATTGTTTAGTTCTAAACAGTACTAGTTTTTATTGTGAATTTCTGTTTTACTTATGAGTTAATTTTGGGCACTTATTGTCTCTAATCACACATTTTTTGGTGCTATCTTTGTATATTTTTACAAAATTTGATTACATTTTGATGAGAAAATGTGGTTTATATTATACTAAATCTTTGATCTTCATTGAGATTTCCTTTGTGACCTAAAATATCACTATTAAAAAATATTTGATGTAAAAAGAGTGTCTATTGCTAGTTCTTTGAGTGCAGAATTATGTACAGCCATTCTTCTCTATCCCCCTTCTATCTCTTCTTACTCATTTTTTCTTAATTCATGTTTTGCCTAGTATTAACATTTTTGTATTAGGTTTGTCTTTAACATATGTGTTTGCCTGGCATATTTTTCCTCTTTTATTTTTAATCCTGTAGGATCTTTTGTTTTAGATGTTCTCGTACAAGTAGCATATAGCAGGAGTTTTTATTTTATTTTATTTTCAAAAACAGGGTCTTACCATTTGCCCAGGTTGGAGTGCAGTGGTGTGATCATAGCTCACAGCATCCTCTACCTCCTGGGCTCAAGCTATCCTCCTGCCTCATCCTCCTGAACAGCTGGGACACAGCTGTGCACCACCACATCCAATAAATTTTTAATTTTTTGTAGAGACGGGAGTCTTGCTATGTCTCCCAGTCTGGTCTCGAACTCCTGGCCTCAAGGGATCCTCCTGCCTTGGCTTTCCAAAGTGCTGGGATTATAGGTGTGAGCCACCACCCCTGACCTATTTTTATAATCATTAATCTCTATCTTTGAATATATGGATAAATCCTCTTACATTTAATGTACTTACTGATACATTTTTTACCACCCTATTTTGAATTTTCTTTTTCTTTTTTTTTTTTTTTGAGACAGAGTCTTGTTATGTAGCCCGGGCTGGAGTGCAGTGATGCAATCTTGACTCACTGCAACCTCTGCCTCCCTAGTTCAAGTGATTCTCCTGCTTCAGCCTCCCGAGTATCTGCGATTCCAGGCATGTACCACCATGCCCGGCTAATTTTTGTATTTTTAGTAGAGACAGGGTTTCACCATGTTGGTCAGGCTGGTCTCAAATTCCTGACATCAAGTGATCCACCCACCTCGGCCTCCCAAAGTGTTGAGATTACAGGCATGTGCCACTGCGCCCGGCTTGAATTTTCTTTATACCATACCATCTTTATATGCCTTTTTGTTTTCACTTTTCTGCTCTCTATTGGATGGACAACGTTTTCTAGGGTCCCCCCTTTTAATCTGTACTGATTTGGAAGCTACACATCGTGTTTCTGTTTTTCAGTTATTTTTAACTTTTTAACCAACACCCTTAGCTGTACATTTTTCTAACATATTATTTCCTTTCTGCCCCTGAATGTGACGTGGGCATATATCAACCATCCATGGAATATTGTATGCATCTTAGCATTGGTTTTAGTTTCTTTTTTAAAGAATATTCTTTTTCACGTAATAGTTAAATACGTTTACTAAAACATTTTACCTTTTCCCTGATCACTTTTACTTTTAAAGTTCTATATACGTATATCTCTGAGTTTACTTTTTTTTCCCCCTGAAATAATCCTTTAATTATTTTCCTAGCAAGGGTCTGTGGGTATTTAACTCTTGGTTTTTCTAAACACAGATTTCCCCTCCATGAGACTTGAATTGATAGTTTATCTGTAAATAAAACTAGAGGTTGAGAGTTACTAATTTTTCTTATCAAGTTGAAAATAAAATTTCATTGTCTTCCATCATTTATTGTTGCTGATGAGAAGTTCCAATGTTGCTCTAACTGTAGTTCCTTTTCTCTCTGGTAGCTGTAAACATTTGCTTTTTATTCCTCACGTTCTGCAGTTTTACTGTGACACTTCTGGGAATGGCTTTACCATTATTTATCCTGATGGGTATTTGGGGTGTACTGTCCATCTGAGGATTCATGTCTTTCTTCAAATCTGGAAAATTTTAAATTCTGAATAATGCTTCTTCACCATTTTGTCTGTTTCCCTGTTAGAGAATTCCTGTTGGACCCTTAGATCATCTCAGTCATTCTCTGTGGATGTTAATGTGTATAATCTTTCCGTACCGTGTTCCGGGCAGATTCCTAGCAGTTCTTCGCTTCTCTCTGTGTCAGATCTGGGCATATACCGTTCATTAAGTTGTTTTTTTTTTAACTCCATACCTTCATTTTTTTCATTTACATTTGCTTTTATTTTAATATCTCGCACTTTTAAAATAGAAGTTATTCATTTATCTCATTGGGCAACTGAACATACCTATTTTAAAGTTTTGCCAGCTGGATCCACACACTTAATTTCCTCTGGGGCATATTCATGTTTTGAAGGTTGATTTTGTTGGCTGTCTTTCTCAGTATTAGATTTCTTCCTCTGTTTTGGAATTTTGCTTTGCAGGCTTATTTTGAGTGGGAGGCTTTTGTTTTTGTTTTTCTTCTTTCTGTTTCCTTCTGTGTTCACCCCTCCTGGGCCGGGGGTTTTGTGGTCACCTTTGTGCAGCTGTTCAGGACTCCCTGCCCTAAACCTGGCGGTGCTGCAGTGCTCCTGTCCCACAGTGGCTTTGCGGATATACGGTGGCTTCCTTCCTGTCTTGATCGGACACTGTGTTTCTGTCTTCTTTTTCCTTCCTAGGTTTGTAGCTTATTCAAAAACTCTAGCTCCCAGGGGAGGGTTAACCGCAGCTTTTAGTTTCTTTTATGGGTGGGTATTGGGAGTGATGCGAGTCCCATACTCTTGAGTAGAGTAATTGTATCCTCTTTACCCCACTGGAACCAAACTGCAGACTGCCACAGCCTCCTTCCAGAACAGCCGTCTAGCAGGCCCCCAGCTCCAGCAGAGCCCACTGACTTGAATTTCTCTTCTGTTTGTGGTTCATGGGGAGATTTATCTTGTTATTTGAGTCTCACTATGCCTTCAGTGCTGTGTGTTTCTACTTAATCTATTTTTTTCTCTGTATTTGGATTGGGGGAGGCATGTCCCATAAATAGGTCTTAATTAGGAAATGTCATAAATTGAATTATGTTTTAGAAAGAGCTCTCTGGGCTGGGTGTCGTGGCTCACGCCTATAATTCCAATATTCTGGGAGGCTGAGGTGGGAGGATTGATTGAGGTCAGGAGTTTGAGACCAGCCTGGGTAACATAGTGAGACCCCCAACTCTACAAAAATTTTTAAAGAAATAACTGGGCATGGTGGCATGCACCCGTCCCAGCTACGCAGGAAGCTGAGGTGGGAGGATCACTTGAGCCGAGGAGTTCACGACTGCAGTGAGTTTGTGCCACTGCACTTCAGCCTGGGCAACGGAGTGAGACCCTGTCTCTAAATTTAAAAAAAAAAAAAGGTGGCAGAACAGTTTCCCCTCTAATTTACTACAAAATTCCAAATCGTTACCAGCTGAGAGACAATTACTACTACCCCAGGGTAGGAATTTGCATTTGCAAAGCCCCACACATGCAGTTTCCTGGGATCCCCAGAGGGACCCAGGAGGAAACAAGGGCACATGCTGTCATCTCACTTTCAAAAAATGAGAAAACTTGGTTGAGTGAGATGTTCAGAGTCACAGGGCCAGTGAGTGTGCGGGAGAGCAGTAAGCTCCGCCCTCTGGAGGGTCTCTACCCACAAGTCTTGCAGGTCAGTGTCTTGTTTTGGACCAGATTAAGTGGGTTAAATTTGGGAGCACTTGGTAAAATGAGGGGAGACCCAACTTTTTTCCCTTGAAATCTGGTGACTCGTTCAGTAACAGTGAAGGAAGGAAGGAAGGAAGGAAGGAAGGAAGGAAGGAAGGAAGGAAGGAAAGAAGGAAGGAAGGAAGGAAAATGAAATGCAAATAATCAGACCACTGTCTGTCTGGTTCTCTGTGGTCTGTTTGTAGTGGGGTCTAGTTGGGCGTGG
The DNA here is from genome assembly GCF_006542625.1 of Nomascus leucogenys. Lineage (NCBI taxonomy): Eukaryota > Metazoa > Chordata > Mammalia > Primates > Hylobatidae > Nomascus > Nomascus leucogenys. The sequence continues at coordinate 46,068,512 of NC_044398.1, read as the reverse complement.
GTCACACCTTGGCAGGTCAGGAGACCTGTGTCCTGGGGGTGATCACAGATCAGTACATCTGGGAGTGAAGACTGCTCTCTGAACTGTTTGTGTTTGTTGGGGCCAGCATGAAGAGGTTCGTGAGATCCCATGGTGCTTTCTGCTTTTTCCCCACCGTTTTCATCCAGATAAAATCAGATGCCATGTGGGGAACGGAGGGGAAGGAGAATCGCAAAAGGCCAAGTGAAGTCTGAGGGCCAGAAGATGCAGGGGAAGGGAGTATATAGACCCACACATCTACTTGTTTATTATAAAGTCATCCACGACATGCCTCTGACATGCCAGGCCTCGTGCGCAATCCCAGGATGCAGTGTGAGCCACGACAAAGCCCTCCACTCCCCAGGACAGTCCTTAAGTCTTGCAGACAGACTTGCAGGTAAACACATCTAAGGTGTGAAATTAAGAGTAGCATTTCCCTCGGATGGCGAGGAGCTTTGTGGGCTGGTTCAGAGCATAGTTTCCAGGACCAGCTGGCTGGGAAGGCGGGTCTCTCCCCAGCTGTCTCCCTCAGCAGGGGATTCAAGGAAGGAGGCCAATTGTGGCTCGCCAAAAATGGAGTGCCCATTTGCTCAGAATCAGGCGTCAGCGCTGGCAAAACTTCCCCAGTGGTGACCAAAATTGCTCCCCTGGAGGCGTGTATTTTCTGCTTTTCTCTGTTTCAGGTAAGAAAGACTCAGAAAGGGGAGAGAAGACGGAGCCAGTCATGACACAGAGCCTCAGCAGAGGCTGGTCTCCAGTGTCAGGCACTGATGACGTTCGCCAAGCCACAGCCTATGCCTAGAAGGTTTCTGATGTTCATATAGACCACAGACCTTCTCCAGAAGTCACCACCAGCAGGGGCTACAAGATCACTGACAAAGAAATATATCAGAGTGCCATTCTAACAAAATAGATTCTTAAAAAAACATGCTGTGACAGAGGCAGAGTAATTGCAAGAAGGTCATTGCAAGAATAACTTTTATTGCCTCTGTACTGCTCCCTCCTAAGAAAACCCCACATGTCTGTGAATATCTTTGCAACTTCCTATATAATTCTAGTAATTCTAATATAAGTATTTAATAGACATTGCGGGTCATTGGAAGTCTTCAAATTCCAGTTAATTTGGATACTGTACTAAACATGATTACTGTCCATGTGGCTTAGGCTTCAAGGGAGAAAATTAAATAGTGGGATGTCATTTGATACGGTTTGGCTGTGTCCCCACCCAAATCTCATCTTGAATTGTAGCTCCCATAATTCCCATGTGTCATGGGAGGACTCAGTGGGCGGTAACTGAATCATGGGGGTGGGTCTTTCCCAGGCTGTTCTTGTGATAGTGAATAAATCTCACGAGATCTGATGGTTTTATAAACGGGAGTTCCCCTGCACAAGCGCTCTTGCCTGCCACCATGTAAAACGTGACTTTGCTCCTCCTTTGCCTTGTGACATGAGTGTGAGGCCTCCCCAGCCATGTGGAGCTGTGAGTCCATTAAATCTTCTTCCTGTATAAATTACCCAGTCTTGGGTATGTTTTTATTAGCAGCATGAGAACAGATTAATACATTGTGTATCTAAATAATATCAAACCTGTGATAAGAATGCATTTGATTAGATGAAGAGAGAGCTCCCGGTGTTGGTTCAGTGAGCAGTGCTGCTGACCTGCAGCCTCAGGGGGCCCAGGGAGAGAACAGGCCTTTCTGCCTCTGGGTGTCCCACAGACAACAGCACCCACTCCATGCCCAGCCTGGACCCTGCAACTCAGTCAGGACCCTGCTTATCAATCCTGGGCACTTGCTAGGTTTTCTCTTCAGCTGCATGCAGTGCACAGTTAATTACTGAGATGAGGAGAAAATGCCCCCTTCCACGGAAAGTATGGAAATGCTATCAGACGTTAAGGATTAATGAGTATGAACAGCTGTGAGATTAGATGCAGCTGAAAAGAACGCGGCATGGTGGCTGGCTGTTTGTTACAGTCATTGTTAAAGCTGCCAAAACAAAACAAGAAATTCTATTGCTCAGGTGATTTTTCTTAAAAACATTTTTTCCTTCATTTTCACTAAGCATTCTCGTTTCCTTGCCCATGTAGCTAATAATCCCATTGATGAGGGACTTTGCATGTAGCTAATAATCCCATTGATGAGGGACTTTGCCTGGGAGGATCAGTTTCATCACTGGTAGCTTCACAGAGAGTTGAATGACTCACACACAGGTCTCAGCCTTGTCAATCTAGAGTCCATGCTAATTGGCATCCCTAAGAACACGCCCCACCAGCTTGAAGTAATTTACAACCTCATGTTTCCAATCAGTCATGTATAAGGGAAAGCTTGCAGGAGTGGTGGACACTTTTCAGGAAAGTCCTGTCCCTTTTTACAAAACACACTAGACATGAATCTCGGAACGTTATTGTGCTTTTTTTTTTTCGGCTGTTGTTGTTAACATTCAAATCCCTCCCCAGTCAGCCATGGGGTGATGTTGTTCGATTTCAGTCACATGTAGGACTCTAAAGCTACAGGGTTGAAGATGCCGTGAGATCGCCGCCCTCCCACCAGGGGCCCATCCACAGACAATGCATGATGGAATATGGAGCATGGGGAGAGCCTGCCTTTGTACTTGGTATGTTTGATTAATTAATGTGAGAATGAAATCTATGCCATGTACAAGGTACTAGAACTGGCAGGATGCACCTTTTATAGAGAAGCTGTTTTTCCCAAAAGGAGCTTGTATTCAGAGTGGGAGATAAGACTCTCTTAGGTAATGGATCTGAAATGGGTTTCATCATCTTACTGTCGTAGTAAGGATATGGGATCCTGGCGAGGTTCGGTGCTCATTGCCGGCATCCCTGAAGGCCCATCCAGGGGCTGGCTGTGACCACGAGCAGATTAAGGGCCTCCTTTGGTAGTTGCTCCAGTGGGAGTTGTTGGCTTCTGGGTCTTCGGTTCCAGCGACCCAAACTCACAACAAAAAGGGGATTGATGAACTTGGTGTCGAATATTCATTTATGCTGAGAGACTTAACTGTGAAGATTAGGATTCTATTTATAACAGCCCTATATAGAGACACTCGCCTTGTAGGCGATCCTTCCCAGGGAAAGAATGTGCATCTCTGTGTGGCATTTCTCAAAAGGGAGCACCTCTCTTCAGGGTGCTGAGGCCTCTCCTGGGAGGCTGTGAACTGAAACTTGCATTCAGCTGAATCATGGCAGGAGGGGAGACGTGATGGGAGTTTGGAGTGGGGGAGGGCGAATGTTAGAGTCTGGAAAATGTCATTGACCATGAAGGCAGTTTTCCACAGCTGCAATTGAACAAGCTGTTAATTCATTCATCTCAGCAAAGCCAGAAGGAGACGTTCTGGAGGCAGACTCCAAAATCCCGTAACTGGCCACACTTCTCCCAGCCTACTGGGTGAGGCTGGGAACTTTTCCCAAACCAGACTGAAGTTTTAAAATGCAAATCCTGGTTGAGGTGACACACTGAAATTTATGCCCACTAAATAAAATCACACTACTGGTCAAGTATAAATGACAAATAGCAGACTTGCTTTGTAAACTTTAAGATAGAGAAGGGTGGAGGGAGGGAGTTCGGGGTGGGTCTGGGGGTCGGAACTCAGGGAGAGGGAACACCTAGAGGAGAAGCAGAAGAGAAAGCTCACGTTTGCTGTGATGACGGCCCTACCAAGGCTTATTGGTTCACTATGTGCCAGGCACAGGCTGACTACTTAATTCCACTCAGTCATTTCAACAATGCTATGAAGTACAGGTTATTCACTCCCATTTTATTGATGAAGAAGCTGAGGCTTCAAAGGCTACACGGTGAAATTTCTCCCATCCCCAGGAGGCTTTCTGCAGCATTTTGTCACGCCAGCTGGAGGCCTTTGCAGCACAGCTTTGACAGTTTCTACAGTTTTTTTTCCTAATCATTCATGTGCTTTGACACAGAGAAAGTTTCATCCCACAAGCATTATAATTGGGATTTTCACTGGAACTTACACAGATATGGCAGCCAGTGCTAAGTGGCCCAAAGAGAGTTGCTGACAATTAAATAACACAGAGCGCAGTTCAGGCCAAGGAGCTTGGGAGACTTCCTGGAAGGGGAAAGATGTGAACGGGACCTTGGCGGGAGGAGGCAGGACGAGAAAGTCTGCATACAGGAATGGGGGGGAGCCGTGGATGACAGAGACTTTAGGAATGAAGACACTAAAGAAATTGGTGGCTACTTTGATGAGATCAGGGATGAAGAAAAGGAAGTGAAACAAGTTCTGGTAATGGTTGACTAGAGGATGGTGATACCATCTCCTTTTCCTCATTGGAGTCAGATGTAGGCTCTAAATCCATCCTTTAATCATTAATACCTACCTCCCACTCTCCTTTTGTCCATGACTTGCTTTACTTTTCTCCTCAGCATCATCATACATATATTTATTTATTTTATTGCCTTTCCCTCAACTACATTGTAAGGTCCCAGTGCAGGGATATTTGTCATTTTGGTTCATTGCTGTGTCCTCAGAACCTGGAGCAATACAGGACTAAGTGTTCTCTGTGTGTGTGTGTATGTATATGTATATGTATATGCATATATATGTATATACTGTGTGTGTGTGTGTGTGTGTGTGTGTGTGTACAGCCAGAGCAGTTAGTCCTGTTTTACATTTCATATACTTTTTAGTTGTTTTTTTTTTTGAAACAAAGTTTCACTCTTGTCGCCCAGGCTGGAGTGCAGTGGCACACTATCAGTTCACTGCAATCTCTACCTCCCAGGTTCAAGCTATTCTTTTCCCTCAGCCTCCCAAGTAGCTGGGAATACAGGCACCTGCCACCACGCCTGGCTACTGTTTGTATTTTTAGTAGAGACAGGGTTTCGCCATGTTGACTGGGCTGGTCTCAAACTCCTAACCTCTGGTGACCAGCCCGCCTTGGCCTCTCAAAGTGCTGGGATTATAGGCATGAGCCACCATACCTGGCCTACATTGTAATTCTTAAATAAGAAAATTTCACACAAATGGTAACTAATTTATTCTGCTAATTGTCAATATAGCAGAAACTGTTCAAGTACCCACAAAACCCCTTTGTTTTTTACTTTCAATACAATATTCAAAAAATTACATGAGATATTCAACACTTTAGTATAAAATAGGCTCTGTGCAAGATGATTTTGCCCAACTGCAGGCTACTGTAAGTGTTCTGAGCACGTTTAAGGTAGGCTAGGTAGGCTAAGCCCTGCTGTTCGGTAGCTTAGGTGTATTAAATGCGTTTCGACTTACTGTATTTTCAACTTAAAATGAGTTTTTCAGGGGTTGCCCCATTGTAAGCCAAGCAGCACCTGTATTTCCAAATCAACATTTGGGGAATGAAAATATTTAGGACCAGGGGAATAGAAAGGACTGAGGAGTCTCTGCAGGTCTTGCTTGTCTGGGGTTGCGTGGGAAGAAGGGAACCAGGTGATTGCACGCAGGGTCTGACACAGATGCCTGGGAGCAAGGACCCTGTGGAGTCAGCAGTGGAAAGCTGTGGGCTGGCACTAAAACGAGCAGCTGCTGCCATGTCACTGAGTGGATGTGGGGTGCCAGTGAAATCAGTCATATCACTGAGCCCTGATAGAATGGTGGAAAATATATACTCCCAGCAACATGATTCTGCCAGTGCCTAGAAGAATATAAATGGACATCTTCGATAAGGAGAAGCAGCATGGCTCCTCAAATCTTCCTGCATTGAATTAAAGCTACAGAGAAAAGCTGTTAGTGCAAATAAGCTCTGCATTTAGGCACAGGCTTAGGTGATTTGTTTTTGATCTCACATGTTTTCTGATAAATATATCTGGAATTACAAATTTCCTTCTGAGTACTGCATTTGTTTTATCACATACATATTGTTGTGAAGTATTTTCCCCTTTATTTTTATTTGGCATATAATAATTGTACATATTTATGGGATACAGAATAATATTTTGATGTGTATACATTGTGTAATGTAAATTACATTTGACCGTATTCACCCCAAAATGCTGACATGAAGTACTTTTTATTAATGTTCAGTTTTAGTATTTCAAATTTATAATTTCTTCTTCACATAAGATGTACTTAGTGGCATGTGTTTTTGTTTCCAGACATATGAACTTTTAATTTTTTATTAGCTAACATTTTTGTTGATTTCCACTTTTGTTAATAATTGTTAATAATTTCTACTTCTACCTCAGTGTGATAAATAAATACAGTTTATGCAATGTTATTTCTTTTTCTAAAACTTGTTGAAGATTACTACGTGAGTAGTCCCTGGTCAATTTTTACAAATATTATGTGTGCTTGAAAAAATTATATTTTTAAGATTCTACATTTATCTAATATTTAAAACTTATTAGTCATGCTATTTAGATCTTCTATGTATGCAAACTTTTTGCAGCTTGATCTATCCCTTTCTGAGATGAGCATGTTAAATCTCATTGAACATAAATAAAGGCTATACTATCAGATACATATATGTTCGTGATTATTAAAACATTTTGATCTGTTTTTTTCCTCAAAAGGAGTATATGTCATTCTATATATAGAGATATGTATATATGTTTTTTCTAGATGATTTTTGCCTTGAATTTTGTTCAATATTAAAATTTGTTCCACAACAGTGCACATATCCACCTGACCTTTTCATCTTTACATTTACCCTATTGCCACAGCCTAATGTCACTTAGCACCTATGATACTGGGAATGTACACAATAATTTCAACCAGCATTCTCCCAGAAACCCACACTTGGGCCGTTGCATCAGCAAAAATAGCCCAACTGTGTGTATGATCGCTTCTTCATGGTGCAAACTTCTCATGTTGGTGCAGTTGTCTGGCAACACTTAGACCATATCTAGAACCAGAGCTGCCAAGAGGTCTGAGGAATGCAGTTTGTGTGTGTGGCATTAATGTTCTAGAAGGCATTTGGAAAAGACGTTGGGCAAGTCAATCCATAGTGTCTGCCATATTTGATTATCTCCCGTGTAATCTCTGCCTACTCCTAGGGATCTTGTGCTCTGTAATATTTTTAAATCCCTTTTTCTTCTATTATCATATTTATTTGGTTTCTAGTGAAGCTTATTTTATGTAGTCTTTCAACTGGACTGTTGAAAAAATATTTGAGGACTTTTTGACCTGGGAGTACCTGGGAAAGTATCTTAAAATATCATATAAACAAATATTTGCTTATTAAACAATGCAATTTCAAGAGACTGGATTTATAAAGATATGTTGTGTTTTAAGAAATTTTTGTAGATAAAACCAAGAATTTATAAATCTGAACACACTTCAAGAGTGTGATTGCTTTATAAGGGAATTCTTCACTTTAACAAAACATTTTAAAAGGTTTAGCACAGGTTACACAGAAACAATTGTACTTGTAGAGGACTTCAAATGTGAAATGGGGCCATTACTTATAGCAAATCACATTCTAAATGGGCACGGTGGCTCATGCCCGTAATCCTAGGCCTGTAATCCTTTGGGAGGCTGAGATGGAAGGATTGCTTGAGTCCAGGAGTTTAACATTAGCTTGGGCAACATAGAGAGATTCTGTCTCTACACATAAAAAAAATTAGCCGGGTATGGTGGCACATGCCTGCAGTCCCAGTTCAAGATACTTGGGAGGTTGAGGTGGGAGAATCATTTGAGCCCAGGAGGTCGAAGCTGAAGTGAGCCGAGGTTGTACTACTGCACTTCAGCCTGGGCAACAGAGTGGGAAACTGTCTCAAAATAAATAAATAAATAAATAAATAAATAAATAAATAAAATAAAAATAAAAAAAGAAAATCACATTACATATGACATATAAGTAATACATCTGTAACATAAAGCACCAGGTACCTTTAGAATATTTAGCAGTAGAGTAATTGAACTGAGAGAAGACAATGTGTCACCAAATGCTGACAATAATATATCGGACAGAACAAAAAAACAGCATTTAGAATGACTTGACATCACAAAAATCATCTTAAACATGATTGCTTGTATTATTTATAGCACATTCACATCTGATCTCTGAAACACATTTCAGCATGGCGTATCTGAGTGTTTAGACAACATGATGATTTCTGCCTATCATTTTGACCTTCCTCTGGATTGGTGGTGTGGCGATGTGTGTTCATCACTCATGCAACATGCAGAAAGTCCATCTACTGAGAATCTTGGCTGTTTCTCTTCTCCCCATCATCACTGCCAGTTGCCCTAGTTTAGGTATGAGCTTTCTCTCTCTTTTCCTTTTTTTTTTTTCTTTTCATGGCTTGGACAAATGTAATAGACTCTTATGTCTCTTTTGCTTCTGTTCCTTTTCCCCTTAGTATGTTGGGGAATGCTTTGGGCTACAAGAAATAGCATTATTTGACCTAAGCTGAATTAAACCATAAAAAACTTACCATGGACCAGACACAGTGGCTCATGCCTGTAATCTCAGCACTTTGGAAGGCTGAGGAGAAAGGATCACTCGAGCCTAGGAGTTGGAGACCAGCCTGGCCAACATGGTGAAACCTTGTCTCCACTGAAAGCACAAAAATTAGCTGGGCGTGGTAGCATGCACCTGTAGTCCCAGCTACGCAGAAGGCTGAGGCAGGAGAATCGCTTGAACCTGGGAGGTGAAGGTTGCAGTGAGCCGAATCATGCCACTGCACTCCAGCTTGGGCTACAGAGTGAGATGAGACTATATCCCAAACAAAGCAAAAAACAAAAACAAAAACAAAACAAAACAACACCACCACCAAATTTATTATGTTGAATACCTGGGAGTCGGGGGTGGAGCTGGCTCAAGGCAGCTTAGTCTGAGTGATGCTATGAAGAGCCACGGCTCACTTTGTGCCCCTACTCTACCCTTCTCAGCCTCGGTTTCACTATGGAGCTATCTGTGGCAGTTCATGGCAACAGCGAATGCATGTTTTGCAAAGAGAAAGGGAGAGGGAGGGACAGAGACAGAGACAGACACAGACAGAGAGATCTCCTCTATGCATATTATATGCATCATCCTCTTTAGGCTGATTGGCCCAAATAAGTCTCTTGTCAGTCCCTGAACCAAGAACAGTTATGAGAGCAATGCCATATATTGAATGGCTTGGACTAATCAGGATCGCCCTTTCGAGCTGGGGATGGAGTAGCAAGACAAGTGTCTATGCAGGAATCAGATGGCATACTCAATTCCAAAAGAATTCAATAAAGAGGGACATTAGTGAGGTACAGGGAGGGTGAAAAGAGCCAACCAACAATGGTGACGCTGTCAGGGGACCAGTAAGTGTGGGACGCTAGTGCCATCCCCATGCCTAAGGGGCAGGGAGAGGGACTAATGTTACTGACACACAACAAACGCTGTAGCCATGGGAGGGGCCCACAGACAGATGCTGTGGACAAGGAGGGACACACAGCCACGGCCAGGCCAGGAGGCGATAGAAAGAAATACCCCAGGGTCTCTCTTCTCCCAGATGCTTGTGCTTCCCAAGGCTGGACCCAAACAGAAGCCAGAGGGCAACGAAGGCTGGTGATGTGAAGAACAGGATAGAGAGAGAGGAGGCCAGTTCTGGAAGGACAGATGCAGACAGTCAGCACAGTGACACAACAAAACCTGTGAGGCAGGAAGACAGGGGGCGTAGGAGATAAGCGGCAACCTCTGTGTCAAGGGGATCACTCAGAAATGCAAATGCAATCATGTAACTGTCCCACTTTCCATGTTTCAGACTCCCCCGCACCCTTACCATAAAATCTTCAGCATGCACTTCAGAATCTCATGATCCAGCTCTGCTTCCCTTCCCAGCCCCATTTCTCCCTTCTTTCCTTCAGGTGCCCTGAGCTCCAGGCATATTAAATTCCTCCAAGTTTCTTCTGGTTTAGTACTTTTGCCGCCTTTGCACAAATTGTTTCATCTATCTTCCCACTTTGTAGCCTGGCTAGCCATTGTTCCTCTGGGACTAGTCAAGCATCTCCCACTCTGGAAGCCTCCTTTTCTCAGTTTCCCCCAGGTTGGGAGGTCTCTTTCCCTGAACCCACATGGTCCTGGGGTTGACCCTGGTCTCAGCTGACCACACCACAGGGTGACAATTTACTCCTCTGTTCTTTCCAAGACCATGAGTCCCTCCAGGGTAGGGATTTGGTTTTTCTTTCCCATATCAATGAGGAGTTGTGGAATAAATGATTTCACTCAAATGTACATTGATTTCATTCTATGTCACAGCCTTTATCAAGGTCTCAAAGAACACTGGATTTAGGCCTGGGCTCAAGTCCCGGTTGTACCCTAAAATTGCTGCATGAGTTTGTGTAAACCTTTAGCTTTTTGAGATGATTTCTTCATTTACAGAATGGAGATAACTTTTCAGGGATGTTTTGAGACATGAATGTAATAATTGTAAACCTTCTCATACTCGCTGTCTGGCTCTTAATGCTCTCCACGATCCAGTTTCCAAATCACCCCAATCTAAATGGCCATGCCCAGCCTTTTACTACAGACCATGTTCACTATACAGGCACCTTGACCATGGTCCCAAGGCCACCAGCCCCACCTGCCAGCCTCTGAGAGCTTGCCATCTATTGCTGTCCTCAGTCAAACTTTGCCCTTTTCTCTGTCTGCAAACTATATGTAGGCTCACGCTTTAGGGAACTACATCAGAGAAACTGTTTAGAAATCATATATAAAGCCAAGGGGGCTTTTTTCACTAGAAAGTTAGATGTTATTTTGCCTGAACATCAGGTTTCGTTCTGACACTTCTAGCAAACAAAAATAAGGTTCAAGCCAAGACATTTTAAAGAACCAGTAATTGCCATTACAAAACGATTACAAAGACTGTTATTATTATTCTCTATGTTCACTTCAATTTGACATTTTGCTACAATCGTTTGGGAGGAGAAGGAATAATGAATGAATCCATTATTTGTCTTCAGCGTGGCCAAGAGCTAGGTGATCTGAGTCCCACTTGGTCATGCTTGGCTATACCAGCCCTCCCCTCCCACCCAGCCTTCCCACAGTGGGTGTGAAGTCTTCTCCCTTCCCCATTATTGTCAAACCATCCACTTGCCTTCTTTGATCTTGCTTGTTGCATGGAAATAACTCTATTTAAGGACTGTCAGTCTGTATAAAATTCATTGCAAAACTGGATGGCAGTACAGAAATAACAAACGTCCCATTCCACTTCAGTCCAATTCAGAAAATGGAACACAAATAAAAGGTTCCAAAACTATGATATATTTAAATTTAATAAAGCCCTTTTCACCCTCCAGACCCCCAGTTTTCCAAATAAACTCATAACAAATAGTCCATGTGAGCCTTGTCAGGCAGTTTTAATATTCATTGTCCCACAGCAGCACTGAATCTAAGGAGAGCAGCATAAGGCATTTATATAATTGCACAAATTAGAGATACCCCGAATGAAAGGTTTCCTGCTGGTTTTTCTCTGCTCTTGCATTTGTTGGTTACAGAATTAGGAGTGCTCCTGCTGTGCCGCAGCGTCTCCTCTCCTGGGCTGCGTGCAGAGCACCACTGCTCCACACCCCTCTGATAATGGCTGTCTGGGGCACCTGAGTGGGTAGCCTGTCCCCATGGCTCCTGCCTGGGGACAGGCTGCTCCTCCAGCCCAGGTGGTTCCTGAGCCAGCGGCCACCTGGATGCACGCCTCCTTCTGTGCATGCCTCCAACCCAACTCCAGGGTCTGCAAAGTGACAGCCAGAGATTAGGCGAAACCTTGCATGACACATTTGTATGAGATAGCTTATCTTTCGCTGCCTTTGTTTATAAATTGTCCTTTAAAAAGTCCTAGAAGGTTAACTGCCCTTGAAATGATTTGCTGGAAGCACCTTCTGCAGATTGAAAACAGTTAATGTTTGAACATTTTTAGAGCATGGGTAACTAATGGAAATATTTGATTCCACGTAGTTTAACGAAGAGTTTGTTTCTTCTTTCAGAGGTGTTGGCTGGTTTAGCAGAAGGAGGATTAAGAGCCTGCAGGCCCGGTTGAAGGTGCTGCACTGCTCCCTAACCAGCTGTGTCTTCCTTAGCAAACTTTCCTCCCTAACTTGGATTCTCATTTGTCAAATTGCAAAAATATAATGTCCACCTCACCTGTTTTATGTGATACCTGTTAGAATCAGGGAAGATAACTTTATGTTAACCATAAAACAACTTTATATTATTATGAAGGTATAAAATCATGTAGTAAAATGTGCATGTATTTTAGTCAGGAACCCCGGACTTAAGTGCTGACTCTACCACGTGCTGTGTGATCAAATGTAGGTCAGCTCATCTATTTGATTTCATTTTTATTTTAACTTGTAAAATAATTTCCTTATTCATCTCCCAACTAGGACAGTGTAAATGCAAGTTCTTTGTAAAACTGCAAAAGTAGTAAATCACATATAAATACTCTCGAGATGTCAGGAATTGTGCTAGGTATACAGTGTATTCTTTATAATATTTATTGTTATTTGAAAAAAGTTATTATTTTATTTTATATTTTAGATACACAGGGTATGTGTACAGGTTTGTTACATGGGAATATTGTATGATGTGAGGTTTGGGCTTCTATTGATCCCATCGCCCACATGGTGAACCTAGTACCCAATAGGTAGTTTTTCAACCCTTTCCCCTCCTTTTCCTCCCTCTTTTTAGAATCCCCAGTGTTTGTTGTTCCCATCATTGTGTCTGTGTTTATGTTTTTTTGTTTCAAGAGATGGGCTCTTGCTATGTTTCCCGGGCTGGTCTCGAACCCCTGGGCTCAAGTGATTCTCCCACCTTGGCCTCCTGAGTAGCTGCCATTGCAGATGTGCCCCACCATGCTGGGCAACAATGTGTTCTTTTATAATCACAGTGATCCTTTGAGGGGAATAATTATTATCCCAATTTCCAGCTGAGAAAACTGAGGCTCTGATAACTGGAGCCAACATTCAATCACACATTTGTTTCACTGCTGAGCCTGTTTTTAATCACTGTCCACACAGCCATGATTACTGTTTTACTTTTATTGTTTCAGCCAATGACAGTGACATAGTGAAGGCATGGAGGATGTTATTTCCTCAGAGACAGGGGTTCTTATGGTTGACCTGCTAACATTATGTATTCCTCAATATAATTGCATTTCCACAAGAAATGTTAAGTACTAACTCCCTAAAAAACCATGAGAAGGGAGAAGACCTCGGCGAACTTGATCCCACCCCTCACGAGTTAGCTCTACTGCTTAGTACAATTATTGAGTTATCCTTGCCAGATAATCAAATACAATTTTTTTTTAAGAGACAGGGTCTTGCTCTGTCATCTCGGCTGGAGTGCAGTGGCACAATCACAGCTCACTATAGCCTTGAACTCCTGGGCTCTAATGATCCTCCCACCCCAGCCTCCTGAGTAGCTGGGATTACAGGCACATGCCACTATGCCCAGCTAATTTTTAACTTTTTTTTGTAGACACAGGGTCTCCCTGTGTAGCCCATGCCGGCCTCAAACTCGTGGTCTCAAGGGATCACCCCTCCTCATCTCCCTAAAGTGCTGGGATTAGAGGCATAAGCCACCAGGCCTGGCCTGTAAATATGTTCTGGATATAAGTTAAGATCTTTTGGAGATGAATTTCTCACTTACTAGATTCCTACTTTAGTACAGTGAATGATATCTCCTCTCTGTTGCCTTTGGTCATTTATATTAATAAAATGAGGAGGAGAGCACAGGGAAACACAAATATATTACGCGAGGCTCTCTGATAAAGGATTTTTATCATAAAGGGCTGAATTTCTAAGCTGGGCATGGGTACTTGTTATTTATTATGTATTTATTCATTTATTTATGTTGGCTTTAGAGTATTCACTTCCTTGTTATTGGATAATAACTATTAGAAGAGAAATTTGTCACTCCTCCTTCTGGTCCCCCCTGCACTTATTCTGTGTCTGATAGCGTTGGTGGGTTAGCAGGGGGTGATTTTCTATATAGCCCACACCTGATGATTCTGCATAGAGAACAGTAAAGACCAGAATTAGGAGGGTTGGAGGTAAGAATGAAAAGGACTTCAGAAAAGAGAAAAGGGTTTTCATTCCGTAGAAGCGATTTGTGCTCTAAGGATCTGCCACCCAACCAGCCACTGGCTGAGCACCGTCAACATTCTCAGCACTAAGGATGCAAATGCTCTTGGTTGGAGCCTCCTTTCTAGCGGAAAGGTGATCTTGGATAGGGGCTGGGGGTGGGAGCAAAGGGATGGAAATTGCTCACTGGGGCCAGGTGAGGACACATAACTTTCAGGGAAGAAGAGCAGAAATCTCTTTCACGTAGAAGAGTTGTTTGATCAAATAGTTCCAGAAGCTCAAAATCTGTGGTGACCAGAGGGGAGGAATTCAGTTAAGACATCCTTTTACTGAGAATAAACAACATCTTGTGTCTACTATGTGGGCTTACAATTAACCTGACTTGGAGGGAGTTTATATTCTGACTCATAGTTGTATCCTTTATGAAGGAAGTCTCATCAGAAGAAGTCATGGTTCTTGGGGTGCTTTATTTGCAGAAACTGGACTCAGGGCAGGGCTGGGGAAGGTGGAATGGCGGTTATGGGTCATAGCCACAAAGACCCTGCTGCAAACATGTCATTCAAAGCAGGGAGCTCTGTTGCCTCAAGCCTTGGGGTGAGCCTGGGATCTTCCTTCAGAGCGCTATGCTTCTGACTTTCGAGAAGTGTCTTTCCCTCACAATTCATATAGATTCTTTTATTTGTTGTTTTTTGACTCCTCCTATAGGCCTGATATGGGAAGAAAAATGAAGAAATGCTCAGCTAAACTCATTTTGACATGCACCTTTTAACATTCTGCAGCTGCCTCGGCTTTTGATGTATGATTTTTCTTGTTGGTCACTTTGCAAGCCAGGGACTTCTGGCTGGTGATGCCCCACCTGGGCCCTGCTTGCATGCTGGCATGCCCCAGCTTGCCCGTGTTACAGCTTGTACCTGCGTTCAGCAGTTCCCAAGCTCCTGTACTATGCCCAAGAAGAATGAGGATATGTTGGACATTGAAGGGTGAGGAAGGTGGAGAAGAATTTTATTGAGTGATAAAACAGCTTTCAGCTGAGAGGGGACATGGGGGTGGTCCCCCTACCCAAAGGTGAGAAAGTTCTGCGTGTGGCTGGGTCTGGGGCTTTTTATGGGCTCAGAATGAGGATTGTGTGCTAATTGGTTTGTGAATATGCCAAAAAAGTTAAAGTGAAGGCACCACTTAAACGTGGGCATGACAGTGTAGAAAAACCAATTAAAGAAGAGTAGGTATATGTAAAATAGGTGAAGGGTGGGGACCAATCAGAGGAAAGCACACCAAATGGGAAGACAAGTTCTCAATCTAGTCTGAGGATTTAACTGGTAGCTTGGCTTTCAGGCTTTAAACTGTCTTCGGCTTGGAGGTAGGGTTTCACCAGGACCTGCCCCTATCTGTTTAGGCATTTGGTTGTCTCCTGTCACTATCAATTTCTTTTGCTCTCAAAAAACAGTCATGTCCAGCAGAGAAAATTCAGCGTTGGTGTGAATGCTGGACACGTAGTTTCCCTTAGTCTTATTTTATTTTTGGTAGTTGATTCATGACTTCATGTCAAGGCAAAAAGTCCTTTCTCAATTTGTCAAAGCCACTGAAGATTTTTCTCCCAGGAAAGTGCAGGCAGTAGAACTATCAGATTCAGCTGGGTTTTGCAGAGATTCCCAGCTAGCAGCTCTCCTTGCCTTTTCTGATCTAACTTCAAACCTGGTGTGGGTGTGGTGACATTGTTTTCGGAAGTCATAATCAGACACCCCCCGTAATTTCATGATCAAACAACCTCTATGATCCCATAAGCAGACACCCCTATAATCCCATGAGCAGATGCTCCCTGTGAATCCCAATCAGATGTCCTCGGAGCTCCCTCAAGAGCCCCTGGGCCCCACCTCTTTCATCCCATTACCTGGCACTCTCAGAACCCCTCGCCAATTCCCCCGTTTGAGCATTCTTCCCCAGCAAGCATCAGAATTAGGGGGAACAAAAAGTAGCTCTTCATCAGGAACAAGTTGCCCTCAACTGAAGGGAGAAGGGTAGAGGGAAAGAGAAATAAATCCCTAAAGGCATTATGGATTTCACAGCTCTAGGGTAGATACTTGGAGAAATAAATGCTCTGAGCCACAGTCTGCATATAAAATGGGATGCAGAAAAACTACCCCAATTCTTACCCTTTCCATTCCCTTCTCTTTTCTCTTTGCTCCCTCTTTTCCTACCTTTTCTGTTTGTTAAATGCATTTGCTGTTCACAAGGTCTCAGAGGACAGTATGTTTCTAAATGGTTCTCTAAAATGCAGAGGTCTAGTTATATAGTGCCATTAGCATCTTCCTTCTCAACACAAGCTAACCACCTAGAGTCCTGACATTCATTCATGGATTCCTTTGTTCATCTCATTTACTGAGTGTATACTTTGTTCCAGTCCTAGTGTTTCCAAAAGAATAAAAGCAATGACAACTATTATTTGTGAAGTATTTTCATCAGTAGACACTATATTAAGTGTGTAATAGGCAAAATACATTCACAAAATGGTCCCAACAGCTTAATTGTTACTGCCTCTTTTCCAGATGAAAACTGAGGTTTCAAGAATTAAATCACTTGGTCAAGGTCAGCAGAGCCCGGGCTGGCACACAGCAGTTTGGGGATGGACTCTAACCTTGTTGTATGCTGTGCTCTTCCTAGGACTGGTTCTCCAACTTTAGCTGCATCGAAATGCCTGGAGGGCTTTTAAAAACATGCCTTTCTAGCCCCTGCTCTCAAAGTCTGTGATTTATAAGCCTAAGAATTCTCATTTCCAATAAGTTCCCAGATGTTGTTAAGGGGGATCCCACTTTGAGAACCACTGCTCTATGTGCTTCTGCCGCACCCACAGTCTCCCTCAGGTGTATCTGCCTTAGGAAAGGTGAAACGTACCTTGCAATTAGTTTGCAGCTCAAATTCATGCTACCTGTAGATGGAAGAACCTGCTTTCCTCACCCGGATTCCAAATGCTACCCTTTTCCTGCCCTGTATCCGCAGCTGCGAAGTCACCCTGGATTCTACTTCTTCCTTCGAGCACTCTAAGAAAATATTCTGGGGAGAAAACCACTCTGACCTGAAGTGCTGGTTGCTCTTAGTGACTGGCTGAAGAAGCTACTCTGTGTGTTTCAGGTACTGGGAATGAAAGTATGGCACACAATACAGGCTGGTAAACAGTCCCCACATTCGCTTCCGCTCAATACACCAGCGTCAGACTCTAGTTGTACCAGAACACCATTCTGAATCCTGAAAACAGATAGCAAAAACAGCAGCTGTACAGGGACTGTTTATTTACAGAATCCGTCACGTAAACAGAGTGAGGGTGATGGATCATCACTCGGCCCATAAACATGACCGTGCTCCGGCAGAGGCCTTGTCCTCATCTGAGCCCACTGACCTCTTCCTGTGTCTGCAAACAGTGGCAAAGCGGAAACAAGGGAAATAGGCGTGAGGAAATGGTGTTGAGCTGCAAAACATGGAGAGAACAATTGGCATTGCGATTCCCAGGACGAGCAGGACCCCAGCAGCTCGCAGAGGCACCAGCTTGAGAGGGGGTGGTTCTGTTCTCTGGCCCTGAAAGTATGCATTTTCTGCAGCCTTGAATTTGTCCTGCCTCTAAGGAAGTTATTTACAGTTTTGCACAGTGGGATAGTTTTATGAGCCAACCCTCTCATTTTTATGAGGGTTCCCGGGGTAAAGCAGTTATACAATCTTACACCAGCACACCAACTTCAGTGAAGAACAAACAATATAAAGTAGGCCATCCAGACCCATAAAGCAGGCAACACCGAACAGTCGTGATTTCAGTTCAGTTCAGAGGTGACCTGGCTTATTACGATAAGATAGAGGAATGAACAGGGCCTACGTAGAGAGAGCGAGCAAGTGAGTCGGAAATAAATAATTCATTGTCTCCTTCCAGAAGCTGTAAGTTGAAGGGACAGAAATCTTGTTATCAGAAAAAGGACCAAAGTTCAATTGCTAGAATGTTCTTTCAAATTACTTTTCAAATTTGTTGGTTGAAGGAAATGACACCATCTTCTACCAAATATTTGGTAAGCCATCCATCATCAACACAAGGCTTTCAGATTTTAACATGGCTTTCTGTGTATGACAAACCAACTTTTCCTCCCTGAACTTGTAGAGAACGAGGTCTCTGGGTGTGCTTGTATTTACAAATGAGTTTGCTAAGCTTTGACTTCATAAGAAGACAAGGTTAATTAGGAGCTAGACTGTGGATCTTAAATTTATCGGCAGGCTAAGTAGCTGGTGACTGCCCCAGTCAGAGTCAGCTTCAAGGAAATGAAACGGGACTTATTTACATTTAGAGTGATGCCCAGCTTCTTAATCACCTCAAAGCATTTACAGATTAACTTTACTACCAGCAGTTCAAGAGGCAGAAATGAACCCTGGGAGGGCGTGTGCTTCTCTGTCTCCCTCTTCTTCTGGAGCTGCCAATTCCTTATTTCAGCCTGTGTTCCTTGCCTGTATCTTTTTGCTAAACCCTGGAAAGTTTCTTTCTGATGCTGTTCTGCGAAATAATCTGTGGTTTATTTGGTAAGCCTCCTGATAAAGCAGTTTTCTAAAACCTTACCAGAATCGCTAAGGGTCACCAGCATGGCCTGGTGTATGTGCACAATATAAGGCAGAAATCTTTCTGATAAACTTTCTTTGATAGAAAATATTTCTATTAAATTGTTGGGTTATTATGGATTGCACATGCTGGATAACAGAGGTGACCCCAGGCTTCTCACGTGGCTCTGTGGTTGCTTATAAATGAACACTAGTAAGGATTAGATAAATTTTGGATTAGAAATTTCTAGTTAGCCAATAAAGTGACCAGAGCAGTTAGGATGACAGATACATATATCAATGGCAGTTTCAGTCACATTTTAGTTTAACACAATCTCCAGTTCAATTTGAAATTTTTATTATGGTATTTTAATCTGCAGTCTCTAATTACTTTATAGTTTCTCAGCAGAGGATAGGAGTTGCTGGTGGGCTGTGAGTGATAATAATACCTTCCCTGCTTTATCCAAAGAACTGTTGTAAAGATTTATAAGATTTTTTTTGTCAACTGAAAGGAGTTGTGCAAATATAAGCTAACGTGACATTCCATTATTTAATATTTTAATAACATATTTACCCATGTTTTTATTTTAGTTTTAAAAATTGAAACTACATAAAATACTCTCTCTTTAAAATCATTATGTTTTTTTCTTTATGCAATAAGCTACTATGCAAAATCTTTAAAGAAAACTGTCTTCTAGAAGGGATTAATGAAAAAAATGGACCCATTTGGTGCATTGTCAAGAGTACCTTTTTGGTTATAGAGCAAAGAATGGAATATTTATTTGCATTAAAAGGGTGTGTATGCCTTATATTTAGAAATCCAGTACACTAGGAATTTGGATAGGATGGAGACTCTTCCTTCTTGCTAAATGACAGCAGCTATGAGGCCAAGAAATAGGTTTTTGGGGTTTCAACTTTGACCACAGAAGTCAGTTGCTTATTTCAGCAAAATGTGGTACACTTGGGTTCTAAGAGCCAATTCTTAAAAAATGAGCAGAAGCCAGCGAGTCTGGCTTTGTATCTTCATTATAGGCAGAACCTTCTGTACTTTACTGTTCATATTGTGCCAAGTCTGCTGGAGGAAGATTGGCGGCTATAGCTCTTGGGCTTTCCCAAACAAGATGTTCATCTCTGGAGGCTATCCGGGAAAGCCAACTGCACATAAATCCATTCTAATTAAATATGCCACTCTCCAGGGGGAGATGCTTTCGTTACTGGACTTATTTCAGGGGAATATAGATATGTGTATATCTATATTTTAGTGATAGACACCGGAGTCTGTTTGCAAGCAAGAGAATATACCATCCCCCTCTTTTCCCTCTCATCTTACATCTTGCTATCTAGAGACTCACGCAAAGCAAATCCCTTGGGATTGCACTTACTTTCAGGTATGTGAAGTTAAGCCCTTCTCAGACACACACATCTTTCCATTACATGTACAATGAGAAGCTTTCTATAACTCCAAATCCAGTGGTGCCATTTCCTAATTGAGGCACCTGGCCCAATTAGAAATAAATGAGTACTTGCTGATGAGAAAGTTAATGAGCAGCTAGTTACAGCCAGAACCAAGAAGGATTTCTTTAAAAAAAAAAAAATATATATATATATATATAGTCCAGAGAAGAAATGTGAGCCTACAAATAAGTGGTCATCCTTTTGCTTGTTTTTAAAAATGAAATACTGTCTGAACTGAGGTGTCAAGTCTTATAAAACAAAGTTACACTCGAACCCCAAACTGACTCATTAACCAGACTCTGCCTTGGAAATAGCGAGGTAAAAGAGGATTCTGGAAGCACATTCCATGCTTGGAAACAGTGTTGCCACCTTCCTTTCCCACTCCCTGCCTCCCATTCCTCCTGGGAAGGGATCACCAGCAACAAGTGGCAAGAATATTCAGGTCAGGTTGGTTTCTGTTTTACCTCCACTACACCACCAGTGAAGAAGAGTGAGACACTGAGACACTTGAAAAGCCATGTCAGGCTGGGAGTGGTGGCTCACGCCTGTAATCCTAGCACTTTGGGAGGCTGAGGTGGGTGGATCACCTGAGGTCAGGAATTCGAGACCAGCCTGACCAACATGGAGAAACCTTATCTCTACTAAAAATACAAAATTAGCTGGGTGTGGTGGTGGGTGCCTGTAATCCCAGCTACTTGGGAGGCTGAGGCAGGAGAATCACTTGAACCCGGGAGGTGGAGGTTGCGGTGAGCCCAGATGGCATCATTGCACTCCAGCCTTGGCAACAGGAGTGAAACTCCATCTCATTTAAAAAAAAAAAAAAAAGAAAAGAAAACCATGTGACCTTCTACCCCAAGGATTTAGCTGTTGTAGGACACCAGGTACCTGACAAGAGAGAAACGAACCACGAGGCAGACGTGTTTAAAAAGTCTACATATAATCATACTCAAGACTTTTGGGCAAGTGCTCAAAAGCAGACTTTGACTTTTATATGGGGAAAAATTTACCTTTTAAAATGTCTTTCTATGCCAAAAGCAATCACAACAAAAGCAAAAACTGACAAATGGATCTAGTTAGACTTAATAACTTCTGCACAGCAAAAGAAACTATCAACAGAGTAAATGGAAACTATACAGAATGCAAGGAAATATTTAGAAACTATGCATCTATAAGGAATTTAAACAAATTTATGAGATAAAAAAAAGTAACCCCATTACAAAGTGGGCAAAGGACATGAACAGACACTTTTCAAAAGCAGGTATACACACAGCCAACAAGCATATGAAAAAAAGCTCAATATCATTGATCATGAGAGTAATGCAAATCAAGAGCATAATGAGATGCCATCTCAAACCTGTTAGAATGGCTATTACTAAACAGGCAAAAAAACAACAGGTGCTGGTGAGGTTGTGGAGAAAAGGGAACACTTAAACACTGTTGGTGGGAGTATAAATTCGTTCAACAATTGTGAAAGACAGTGTGGCAAATCCTCAAAGAGCTAAAAATAAAACTACCACTCAACCTAGCAATCCCATTACTGGGTATATACCAAAAGGAGTATAAATCATTCTACTATAAAAACACATGCACACAAATGTTCACTGCAGCACTATTCACAATAGCCAAGACATGGAATCAACCTAAATGCCCATCAATAGCACACTGGATAAATAAGACATGGTGCATGTACACCACGGAATACTATGCAGCCATGAAAAAAATCAAATCATGTCCTTTGCAGGAATATGGATGAAACTGGAGGCCATTATTCTAAGCAAACTAATGTGGGAACAGAAAACCAAATACCACATCTTCTCACTTACAAGTGGGAGCTAACTAATGAGAACACATGGAAATAGAGATGGGAACAACAGACACTGGGCCTACTTGAGGGTGGAGGTTGGGAGGAGAGAGGAGATCAGAAAAAAATGCCTACTGGGTACTATGCTTAGTATGTGGGTGATGAAATAATCTGTACACCAAACCCCCATAACATGAGTTTACCTATATAACAAACTTGCACATGTATCCCTGCACCTAAAATAAAAGATCAAAAAATAATTAAAAAGTCAGTTCACATCAGAGTGCTATGTATTTTATGATTCCATTTATGTGACATTCTGGATAACATAGAATCAGGAAACAGATCATTGGTTGCCTTGGGCTGGAGGTGGGGAAGGGGAATTGACTATAGTGAGGTACAAGAGAACTGATAATATGTGGTAAATCAAAGTCTGTCTTTAAGAGAACTTTCTGAGCTAATGGAGTCCTACGTACCTGTGGTGGTGGTTACAGAACTTTATATTTTCAAAACCCATGGAACTGTACACCTAAAAGGGGTAAATTTTACTGTATGTAAATTATATATCAATATACCTGACTTTAAAAAATAAAAAATAAAATATCTTATTAAATGTCTAGGTTTCAAATAAAAATAAATTATATTAGAGGAATTTACACTCAGGTGAGAAAAAAACATTGTTTTGATGACACGTGAGAAAGGAGCTTAGCCAAATGTCCATTTCATAGCATGTAGACCTGCTGCTATATTATTTTTCTGTTTCTATGAAAGTTATCACTAATTTATTTGCCCCACATTGATGATCTGCCTGCTCTTATGTATTCAGATGGTGTGCAAATTCTCTGAAGTTTTCCCTGGAGACAGTATCCAGAAACTTGTGGTGAAATTGGACATAACTACCTTGGTATTCTCATGTTGAGATTTGCTTGGCTCACTAAGGGGCCTTCCTTTTGGTCAACAGGGCTGATATTTCTGGGTTCCTGACAATGAGAATGTGTGCAGAAAGTCTGTTTCAAATTGGGACAATGACCTTTTAGTCCCACGTGCACTTTTACTTTTCTTTTTAAAAAAATTTTACTTGAACTTTGGGAATAATACCCTTTGTTCTCAATTAAAATAGTATCCTGCAAGAATTTCTATTTCTGAGTAAGAAGTAAGTCAAGACGAAAATAATCCATGTGAAATGACTTCCTGAGAAATGACTTTTGAAAAAGATTTTTAACCAATACTCCACGGGATCACTGAATTTCTTTTGATTTATTGATGGTGTATTGTAAATATGACACCTTGCCCTAACATGATAATGACATGTCTTCCTTCCTCCGATAATATATGGTATATTAAAGTCTGTCTTTAAAATCTGCATTTTGAATTTTGGGAAGGTACTCTGTGTGCTTTTGCCGAAGTCCTTGGCCTAATATTTATGTTGCATATTCTAAGATAAAGACTGCAAAATTGGCCGGGCACGGTGGCTCACACTTGTAATCCCAGCACTTTGGGAGGCCGAGGCGGGTGGATCACGAGGTCAGGAGATCGAGACCACGGTGAAACCCCGTCTCTACTAAAAATACAAAAAATTAGCCGGGCGTGGTGGTGGGCGCCTGTAGTCCCAGCTACTCGGAGAGGCTGAGGCAGGAGAATGGCGTGAACCTGGGAGGCAGAGCTTGCAGTGAGCCGAGATTGCGCCACTGCACTCCAGCCTGGGTGACAGAGCGAGACTCCGTCTCAAAAAAAAAAAAGACTGCAAAATTGGCTTGGCTGACGATCGGGCATAAGTATGAGTATAAACATGTTTTCCAAATGCTGGCAACACTGAATATCATGAGGGTTTAGTCAGTGGAACTACAGGAGAATGTTAAGAATGAAATCTTGACCACACACAGCACACATGCGCTTTACCGACGGGGTATGGAGAACACCGAGCTCTGATAACAATACTTGTTTAGGGTCTCCCAACCCCGCCTTTGTCTAAGGGACTAAGTGTGTACCTAAGTCTTCTTGGTAGTAAGTATATATGCATGATTAGGAGCAAACATTGGTTTCAGAAGCAATGCATCACATGTTGAAGTTGCAGCTGGCTTGATAGAAAAGTTATGAAAAAAATATGGAACTAAATTCCAGCAATTGCATTCTAAGCTGTGCCCTGCCAGGTGACACAGACTGGGGACACTTTTTAATCAAGTCAGAGATTACCTTAGTGAAGGGAAGCAAGGAAGAAAATGATTTAAAAGGAAATGTGGTTCTTATTCTTGAGAATCTTAGAGTCTAATGAGGAGACGAAACAGACTTGATGGTTTAAGAACATGATCAAACAATGTCAGTAAATGAAAATACACTTAATGATTACCTAAAATTTATCCTAATTTTTTTTTTGAGACACAGTCTTGCGCTGTCGCCCAGGCTGGAGTGCAGTGGCATGATCTTGGCTCACTGCAACCTCCACCTCCCGGGTTCAAGGTCCGGAATAGCTGGGATTACAGGGACATGCCACCATACCTGGCTAATTTTGTATGTTTAGTAGAGATGAGGTTTCACCATGTTGGCCAGGCTGGTCTTGAACTCCTGACCTCAAGTGATCTGTCTCTCAAAGTGCTGAGATTACAGGCGTGAGCCACAGCGCCCAGCCTATCCTAATTTTTTCATGTAAAAAAGACTGTCTTCCCACTCTAGCAGAGGAAGTCCATGTTGTGCAACCCCTGCGGCTCTCAAAGCTACTTGAGGCTGGATCTGAGAGCCAAGTGGACTCTCATTTTGTCCCCACTTCTTGCTAGCTAGGTGGATTTAGGGGAAATTTCTTAAATGTTCTAAGCTTCAGGTTTTTTTTTTTCCTCTAAAATGGAGCTAAAATGAATAGTCTCTCTTTCATAGGTTTTTATAAGCATTTGCAGACCATAAGGCTACAAGCAGAGAACACACATCCTTGCCTCCTCTCCAAGACTAAGTGGGGACTAGTGGTCCTGGGCTGGGGTGATCAGAGCTTCCAAGGAGAATCAAGCTTCAACATCTTCACCCACACCAGCTGCAAAAGGGAGGGTTGTCCAGTTAGCTGGTTGAAGCATCGCTCTCATAAAGTAACTGCTTCCCCTCACAGGATGCTGCATGGAATATCTCCAACCCC
Source organism: Nomascus leucogenys (assembly GCF_006542625.1). NCBI lineage: Eukaryota > Metazoa > Chordata > Mammalia > Primates > Hylobatidae > Nomascus > Nomascus leucogenys. The sequence continues at coordinate 46,043,562 of NC_044398.1, read as the reverse complement.
AACCTGGAGGAGGACAAGAGGAGAGGCTGTCAAAGCAAAGACAATTCTGCCTGTTGGCAGACGCCCTGGCCCCAGTTTGTATCTTGCCTCTTCAGTCATCACTGCTAAGATGTTTGGCCATGAGAATAGGAAACGTCAGTGAGTCCTGCTATGGAGCCACTTGCGAATCATGAACCAATGGCCAGGACAGGATAAATTCTGGGGCTTAAGCTAGAATTCCAACAAGCTCCGGGAAGGTCTGTCCTGAGGCTCCTGTTCTAGCGTCGGTAGTTGGCTCTGCTTTCAGGGGAAAATGCTGTGGATGACACTCTTCCTTGTGGCTTTGGGGCATGAAGTGCCTGTCAGCTCCTCCCAGTCCTGGGAAGGATCACCCCACCACCCCTTAGGGGATCCTCCTGCCTGACACTGATCTTGAAACCCGGCTTATCTAAGACCTTATTCTTGCAAGATGTTGCCTGATATAAACTCCTCTTACTTCCTCCACCCCCATATTCTTAGACTTATTTCAAAGTTGTAATCATTACTTATTTTAGAATAAAAGTTAGTGCAGCTAAGAGTGCTAATGTCTCCCGATTGCGAATCAAGGAAAGCAATGCCAGACAGCAGCACTGACTTAGTTTAGGATGTAGGAACCCAGACCATGCAGAAAGTCTGCTCTTACAACAAAGGCGTGATGAATACTCCTGCCGGGGTCTACTGAGCTCTTCTTCTTCGTGTGTGTGTGTGTGTGTGTGTGTGTGTGTGTGTGTGTGTTTTTAGACGGAGTTTCACTCTTGTTGCCCAGGCTGGAGTGCAGTGGCACCATCTCGGCTCACTGCAACCTCCACCTCCCGGGTTCAAGTGATTCTCCTGCCTCAGTCTCCTGAGTAGCTGAGATTACAGGCATGCACCACCACGCCCGGCTAATTTTATATTTTTAGGAGAGATGGGGTTTCTCCATGTTGGACAGGCTGGTCTTGAACTCCCGACCTCAGGTAATCCACCCCCCTCAGCCTCCCAAAGTGGGATTACAGGCGTGAGCCACCTCACTCAGCCAAACCTGCCTTCTGCCAAGTTAAATGACAGGATGGGGTGGCAGAGGAGAAGCTGTGGGTCCGGATCGTGGCAGGTGGGTAGGCTGTCGGGAGCAGGACCAGAACTGTGTTTAGGGGGATGTCCCAAATTGAGTGGTAGCCTTATTTGGGGGGAAAAAGTCCTCAAACTCACCCCACAGTAGTCTCCCTCCGAGAAGCAGCTGTCCCCTGGAGGCATCAGAAAGCTGCACAACAAAGCCGTCCAGCTCAGTTTTGCAGTGGTCTAACTTCAATGTGTGTGAGACATCTTCTCCCACCGTTTGTTTCTTCTCTCACTCACTCCGGTTAAATGATAGATAAATCAGCTTGGCAGAAACATTATGTTTCTATTCATTTGCTGGAGTGCTAGGCCCACAGAGCAGCCTTGATAGTGTTCAACGCTAATACCGTGACGATCAGGCAAAGCCCTTGAGCCAGGAGTGGCATTTGGAGAAAACAGTGGGAAGGAGGGATCTGTAAATATGTACAAGCTTGGGCACATTGCTCACCTTTGCCATTAAGTGGCTTCCAAAATAGACTGTATCCTGCGAGGGATTTGAATGGAGACATTCTTCCTGAGTGGGAAAGTATGTGCAAATTGTAGTGAGATCAAGCTGCAAGGACAGGAAATTGCAAGCAGGGGAGACGACAGAGTGGCAGCGGATGAGCAGGCTAACGGAGTGACAGAGCCCAGGGGCAGCGGGGACGCTGCCAGCATAATTATCCCCGGACCTCGTCACTGTAGCCAGCTTGGCACCTGGGCCGTGGCTGCAGGTGGAGGATGGAACGCAGCCAGCCGGCTGGATACTACCTTTCCAGGGCTGTCCTGCGTGCTTTGTTTGTTCTCATCCTGGGATGAGAGATGGCGGCTCTTGTTAACCAAAACACAAGATAGGAAAATCATATTTTTTAAAACGTTTAATTTTTCTTTTCTTTTTTTTTTTTTTGAGACAGAGTCTCGCTCTGTCGCCCAGGCTGAAGTGCAGTGGCGCAATCTCAGCTCACTGCAAGCTCCGCCTCCCAGGTTCAAGCGATTCTCCTGCCTCAGCCTCCCAAGTAGCTGGGACTACAGGTGCCCGCCACCACGCCCGGCTCATTTTTTGTATTTTTAGTAGAGACGGGGTTTCACCGTGTTAGCCGGGATGGTCTCGATCTCTTGACCTCGTGATGCGCCCGCCTCGGCCTCCCAAAGTACTGGGATTACAGGCGTGAGCCACTGCACCCGGCAAAACGTTTAATTTTTATGGGCATATGATAGGTGTATATATTTATGGCGTACATGAGATATTTCAATACAGGCATACAATGCTTAATAATTACATCAGGGTAAATGGGATATCCATCTCCTCAAGCATTTATCATCTCTTTATGTTACAAACATTCCAATTATACTTTTTTTGTTACTTTTAAAAATACAAAAAATTGTTGACTGTAGTCACCCTGTTGTGCTATCAAATACTAGTTCTTACTCCTTCTGTCGAACTCTATCTTGTATCCATTAGCTATTCCTCCCATCCCCACCCCACTACCCTTCCTAGCCTCTGGTAACCATCTTTCTGTTCTCTGTCTCCATGAATTCAGTTATTCCTAATTTTTAGCTTGCACAAATGAGTGAGAACATGCAAAGTTTGTCTTTCTGTGCCTGGTTTATTTCACCTAACACAATGACCTCTAGTTCCATCCATGTTGTTGTAGATGACAGAATCTCATTCTTTCTGATGGCTGAATAGTGCTCCACTGTGTACATTAACCACATTTTCTTTATCCATTCATCTGTTCACAGACACTTAGTATGCTTCCAAATCTTGGCTATTGTGTCTTATACTGTGAAAAATAATAATTTTTAAAGTAGATCACGTTCTATTAGCTGTGACTAGCTGTGAAAGCAGACTTGCCACCATTAGAAAATAGTCAGTCATTCAAAAATGCATATCTGCACCCTCTAACTGCCCAGTAGAGTAGTTTGAGTCATTGCCCTTGGGAATTTAAAAGGCCACACACTGAGAATGCCAGTCCCCAGGGACTTAGGGTGAATTTCTCCAAAGGCGTGTGTGTCTGTGTGTATGTGTGTGTGTGTGTACATGTTCTCCCCAGGGTACTGACCCCGGATAGCCCGCATTGCTGTGGGCACCTCAGCATGGCTTGGGCAATAACAGAAGAAACGGGAGGGCAGACACAGCTCCTGTTGTGGGAGCCAAGGACACTGGAACCCTGCAGTCAGTCCCCGCCAAAGCCCCCTTTCATCCTACCTTCCTCAGAGACCTCTGGATTTCACAGTCCCAAGGTCCCCTTCCTGTGGCTGCCTGGCCACAGGAGGGACTTCAGGGAGCGAGTGAATGACAGCCGTGCACAGCGCCTGATTGGTGACAGGCTTCCTGGTTTATGGGGTGGGTAGAGGATTCCCACATCATGATGTGGTGGGGAGGGGTGCATGGCAGGGCTCGCAGTAGAGGGGGCTTGCAGCATGGGGTCTGCCCCTGGGTTCCTGCCCTGCTGGTACCCAGCTCCCGGGCCCACTGAACCCAGCTCTGACCAAGTTTCTCCATGGAGGAACCCATGGATGATGGATCATGGAGGCCAGTTGTCTCCATGACCTGAGGATCCGCTGAAGCACAGGTGGTCTTCTGAGGCCTTCGGAGCCTGGGTTCTTCTAGCCCTTGCCTATAGCTGCCTCACCTCAGTTTATGCTGCAGTAGATAATAATAATTCCCTGCCTTTGAAGGGAGAGTATTTCAGAATTTTCAACATCTTCTTGCACAAGTCATTTGATCTTCATGGCCGGCTTTTATGGGGGATATTATTTTAAAGATGCAGATTCCAAGTCAGGGAGAAAAGAGAGAACTTCATTCATGTGTTTGATGTGGACGAGTTATAACCTGAACCCAGGCTGGTAAGTGCCAGCCCTGTGCTGCTGCCCCGGAAAGGCTTGGAAGCCATGAGACCCCATAGTGCAGCACGGTGGTAAGGTCTGGGCCCTGTAGCCAGGCTGCCTACCACCAACTAGCCATTCATCTGAGACAAGCACGTTCATCTCTGCGCCTCAGCCTCTGCATAAAATGGGACTAGCACCCACCTCATAAGGTTGCATTAATACATGCTTGTTAGTACAAGTTTGTGTCTATAATGATAGCAGTTCTCTTTTGGTGCTTATTACGTACCTGGCACTGTGCTTTGCACTTTATGGCATTCATTCATTTAATCATCACAGTAACCTTAGGGGATAGATACGCCTTATTTTCCCATTTCAGAGATGAAGAGACTGAGGCACAGAGAGACAAAGTCATTTCATAACAGCAGGAAGACCAGGGACCATGCTCTCTTGATCACAACACCAGGTTTCTTTTAAAACAAAGGTTGGCTCCCAGTAAATACTAAAAAAATGTTGGCTGCAGCTGGGTGCGGTGGCTCACGCCTGTAATCCCAGCACTTTGGAAGGCCAAGGTGGGTGCATCAGCTGAGGTTAGGAGTTCCAGACCAGCCTGGCCAACATGGTGAAGCCCTGTCTCTACTAAAAATACAGAAATTAGCTGGGCGTGGTGGTGGGTGCCTGTAATCCCAGCTACTTGGGAGGCTGAGGCAGGAGAATCACTTGAACCCAAGAGGCAGAGGTTGCAGTGAGCCGAGATCACACCATTGCACTCCAGCCTGGGCAACAGAGCGAGACTCCATCTCAAAAACAAAAAACAAAAAACAAAAAAAAAAACGTCGGCTGCTATTGCTATTGGGGTTGTTGTCATTGTGGAGTGGTATGATATCCAGGCCCCACTCTCCCAGACACCTCCTCTGCAAGTTAGTTCCCAGTGGCTGGAACACCACAATCAAGACTTCAGTTTGGCTGAACAGAACTCTTGTCTTGTGTTAAAATGCAAAGTCCTCCTGGAAAGGATCCCATTAAACCTGAACTTGCTTGGAAGCCCTGGCGTCAGTAAGTTCTAAGGCTGTGTCTGGGGAAGTTTGATGGAGGAGAGAGAGAGAGCTTGACCATACTGCTTGGAGTGGTAATGAGGGACAGTTCTGCTGGTGGAAATGTGGCAGAATGAGGTAGAAATTATGTAAAAAGGGAGGATGAGGACTCGTCTATCTTACACCTTTTCCCAGCTGTTAAAATGATCCGTATCGCATAGGACCTCATTAGAGTTCATTCTTGGAGCACTTTTTTCATGAATTGTTTTAGGGCTGTTATGTGTTGGGAATCACAGACTAATAGGGCTTCTTTGACAGATGAGGAATTCAAAGTATGGCTAGGTCACACTGCTAGGCAGTAAAAATCCAGAGCCAGCACCTTAGAATCCTGCCTCCCTGTATGAATACCATTTATTTTCCTGTTCTCTGATAAGCTTTACAAGGAGCTATCGTATATGACCTTTGCAATAAATTTTAAAATTTCAATGTTGATTTTTCTTCTCAGCCTCAGCTTAGCAGTAAGGGTCAGGAGTTCTTCCTTGCTGGTTTTGGCACCAAGGCTGAGCCTTTCTGGTACAGGGCTTGTCATTTAATGTGTAGTTTCCAATCTCCTCTCCTGAAACCCGGGTTTAATGATGCTTCCCTGCCTTCCAGGTATGTAGTGAGGGTTAATTAGATGATGCTTGCATAGGGCTTTGAAGATGAAAGCACCATGTAATTGTTATTACATATCATCTCTTCCAGAAACCAGGAATGCTTCTACTTCAGGGAACACTTGAACGTGTCTCCACTTGTATTGTTCACTTTACGATAAAACTTGTCAGGCATCAGTGAACTAATGATACTGTGTAGTGCACTGGGGATCAAACAGTCCAAACAAACGAACACTCAGAACTCCTTGGATCACCAGGAAGCAGCTGTCAGTGGGCTTGGTGATGGAATGAGCCCACCAATTCAGCAGAAACCTGCTGGGAAGTTTTCCCCGTAACTGGGTCCCCAGCATGAGAAAACGTGAGTCATTAAGAGAATGTCATGGCTCCAGAGACCAGAAAGTGCTGGAACGGACAGGAGAGGCACTATGTGACATTTTGGAGGAGCTGGGGCAGGTCATGGGAGAGGAGGGTAGCAGAGTGAAAGATGTTTCTTACAGTGTTTGAAAATTATTTCAAGAGCCTCCTGATGGGTCTCCCTCCCGGTGGTCTGATTTCAACACACCAGTCCATGTTCCTTCCACTGCCAGCCTGACTGTACTTCCATCAACCTTCAGGGCTTTCCTCTTGCCTAGAAAATAAAGTCTAGTTCTTTTAAAGCCGTGCTATGGCATTGCCGTGACTCTCGATTTTCTGCCTCTTGTTGATTTTCCTTCATGCTCTTCTTCCCTGCGTGAGAGCTCTCTCCCCAACCAGCTCATGCTGCCCTGTCATACTCAGACTAACATGACTTTCCCACCCTGCACCTTTACCACATGAATCCTTGACATTAGCCCAGCTGCTTTGTCCCTGCTGGTTCTTTCCCTGATTCTACAGTTCCCAAGAGCACCCTCCTTTTAGTCAGTTCTGTTTGCTGTTCGTTTACTTAGCATTTATCTACATTTTGTTATATTGGCATGTATCTGTTAATATGAATATTTCCCTATTTGCTATTTGGACTGAAAAATCAGGGAGACCAGGGTACTGTTTCTTATATTCATGCAGAGTACTCCGTGGGAAAGTTTTTTTTAGAGTTAGGGGTCTCATTCTGTTACCCAGGCTGGAGTGCAGTGGTGTAATCATGACTTACTACAGCCTTGAACTCCAGGATCAAGCAATCCTCCCTCCTCAGCCTACCAAAGCACTGAAAATACAGGCATGAGCCACCATACCTGGCTAGGGTCAGCAAGTTTTAAACTCCATTAGAGGAGGGTATCTCTAATACCTAACACAGTGCCTGACATACCTTAGGGGCTTTCCCCAGTTATTTACTGCTGTGTAACCAATCACTAAAGGTTGATGGTGTGCAATACCAACAATGATTTATTATTATGATCTCTCTTGGTCCTGGGGATTGAGTTGGCTCAACTGGGTGGTTCTGGCTTGGGACGTCTCATGTGATTGCAGTCAGATGGTGACTGGGCTAGGTTCTTCTCAAAGGCCTCCCATGCCTATTTCGTGGGCTGAGAAGACTTGAAGAGCTGCAGAAGCTGATGTTCCTCAGGTATGCCTCTCTATCTGTATTTGAGCTCTCCAGGTGGTCCCTCTAACATGTCAGCTTCAGGGTAGCTGGGCTTTTTGCATGATAGCGTAGGGTTCCAAAGACACATGCCCCCAGAGAGCCCTGCAGAACTGCACCCCCTTTCTAATGCATCTGGGAGTCAAGCAGCAGTGTCTCCACTGTGTCGTGTTCATTCATAATGTCATATGCCAGTCCCTATTCAAAGGCAGGGGAATTGACCTCTTTGATGGGGGAAGTGTCAGAGGATTTGGGGGCATATTTTACAACCACCAGTTCTCAATACACACTTCTTAATTGATTGAATGAATAAATGAATGAATGAAGTGCCATTTTTATTTATTTTTGTTTTACCACTTCCAATATGAAAGAAAGACAATGTGATAGTGTAAAGAATTTTTCTTACTATCTTCTTCAATATAACAAAAATATTTGTTTATTTTTTAACGTGTTTACAACTCATGAGAAAGTGTGAATTTCTTTTGTCCTTCTTATAAAATCACATTATGTTATTGGGTGTGGACTTCATTTCTCTGGATATTAATTTCCTTCTGTGGTTGCCTCAGAAATACCTAACAGTATTAGCTTTGATGAACCTTTGCTGTTATCTAAAAAAAAATTTTTTTTTTTTTTTTGAGACGGAGTCTCACTGTCCGCCAGGCTGGAGTCAGTGGCGCGATTCTGGCTCACTGTAAGCTCTGCCTCCCGGGTTCATGCCACTCTCCTGCCTCAGCCTCCCTAGTAGCTGGGATTACAGGCGCCCGCCACCAAGCCCGGCTCATTTTTTTTTTGTATTTTTAGTAGAGACAGGGTTTCACTGTGTTAGCCAGGATGGTCTTGATCTCCTGACCTCATGATCCACCCACCTCGGCCTCCCAAAGTGCTGGGATTACAGGCATGAGCCACCGCGCCCAGCCTAAAAAAATGTTTTTTAAGAGTCCAACATCATTGATACCTCTTATTTCTTGTTCATCTCATACTAATGTACTACTTTGCTAGGGCAAGTTAAGCAAGATTTTGGAAACTTGATTAAAGTTTTTAGATTGCTCTGGGATCCCTAAGAGTAAAGTAATCAATAAAAGAATGACAGTTTTGTGGTTGTTGGTTGTTCTGACAATTTTGTTTCATTTTAGGTTTAGGGATACAACTACAGGTTTGGTATATAAGTAAACTCATGTCATGGGAGTTTGGTATATAGATTATTTCATCACCCAGGTACTAAGCATACTAAGCATAGTACACAATAGGCATTTTTTCTGATCTTCTCCCTTCTCCCTCCCTCCACCCTTAAGGAGATCCCAGTGTCTGTTGTTTCCATCTTTATGTTCATGTGTTCTCATCATTTAGCTCCCACTTATAAGGAAGAACATGCAGTGATTGGTTTTCTGTTCCTGCAAACCAAGGATAATGGCCTCCAGCTCTATCCATGTTCCTACAAAGGACATGATCTCATTGTTTTTATGGCTGCATAGTATTCCATGATGCACATGCGCCATATTTTCCTTATCTGATGTGCCATTGATGGGCATTTAGGTTGATTCCATCCATGTCTTGGCTATCATGAAAAGTGCTGCAATGAGCATTCAGCTGTATATGTCTTTATGGCAGAATGATTTATATTCCTTGGGTATAGGAAGTCATTGACTTCACAGGGTCTCCCCCATCATGTGGACATAGAGTCATTTTGCCACCTGTCACTTCCTTGTGCTTTCTTCCTCTGCTCTTTGAAACTTGGTTAGTCAGACCAGGCCCATGCCTGGGAGCTGGTTAGAAACGTGGCCTCCAGCCCCACCTCCGCCCTCCTGAATCGGAATCCACACTTTAACAAATCCCCAGGTGATTCCCATGAGAAGCACTGCCTTAGAACTCTCTAGTCTCTCTTGTCCTCCACCTCATTCTTTGCCCTCATCTTAATAACTTTATTGAAATCTCAAATGTAAAAGGATCTTCTTCAGTTTCAGATATTCAGTCCTGGCAAAGCATTCTCATTGGTGATGAGGGACGCACTATTCAAATGGCAGTGAGAGACCTGCTGCTGATCACCTTCAGGGGTCCTGGCTGGCTCATGGAGGGAGGGAAGCTCTGTGAGGACAATGTTGTCAGTAATCATTTATTCTGCTAGATGCCACCTGAAAAACAAGTCCCCAGCCTCTGGGGCAGGGGCAGTTTGCAGAGGCAGGAGCTGCTGTTCATTCTAAAGGCAGTCTTTTGCCCACTGAACATACTCGATCCTAAATGAATTTCTTCTTATTAATTTTGCTATAATTGGGGCAAAAGCTGCTCCTAAGAATACACTCATTTAGCTTATGTTGTGTTGCTTACAGAATGCCTGCCTTTATTTCTCTGCATCTTCTGTCACTACTCTCAACAGGGTGGATGGAAACCTGCTAGGTCAGTTTCCAGACAATATTTATGCCCCCCCCCCATTTTTTTTAAATACTCTTCTAGATTCCTCTGTCCTTACATAAATGGATGCATTTTTCTAAGGAATTGCTTTTTTTCGTGGCACTGACCTGCAGGCCAATGGGGTAACTGCAATTATTTTATATTGACTGTTACGTAGGGGATCCCTTCCTGTGCTATGTGAGGGGGAGTTAAGAATGTTGAATGTCATCCCAAGGGCTAGCAAGAATGCATATTACAGTCTTCTCTACTTCAGTATAGCTGAGAGACAGGCTGTTCTCTTTCCAAACACCCACAAATATCTGGATCTGAGATTCTTTATATGCCAGTCACATTTAGGCTTGATTATTTTTAGTCTGTAACATATTTAGGAGGATACAGGAGACTTCTAACTGGCCACTCTTTCACAAATCATGGCAATGAATGTGGTGATTTCTCCCTTGGTTAAAAGATCTAAAATATAATAAATGATGGTACTGATTTGCTTCCATAAGTCCCCAAAATGTTTTCTCCTGTATCCTTGCAATGAGTAAAAATAAATGGCCTCTCTGTCATTTTAGAAGTTAAGAATTTTTTTTTTTTTTTTGAGACGGAGTCTCACTGTCGCCCAGGCTGGAGTGCAGTGGCGCGATCTTGGCTCACTGCAGGCTCCGCCCCCTGGGGTTCATGCCATTCTCCTGCCTCAGCCTCCCGCGTAGCTGGGATTACAAGCGCCCGCCACCTCGCCTGGCTAATTTTTTGTATTTTTTTAGTAGAAACGGGGTTTCACCGTGTTAGCCAGGATGGTCTCGCTCTCCTGACCTCGTGATCCGCCCGCCTCGGCCTCCCAAAGTGCTGGGATTACAGGCGTGAGCCACTGCGCCCGGCCAAGAATTTTTAAAAATATGTCATTCTCAGTACAAGTTACATTCTGCTTCTGAATATCATGTGCCTATCTTTTGAAGACATTATGTTGTCTAAAAAATAAAACCAAAATTCTAATTTTCTTAGTAGAATTCAAGTTACATTTCAAACCATTTCTCCTTTTATGACGTCTCTAGCTATTGGAATTTCATGATTACGTCTTGAAACATTAGCTTAGGATCATTAAAAGAAACACCTTTTTAAAATAGCTTACAACCTTAAAAAAAAAGAGAAAAATTTAACCCATCGTACTGCCATATCACATAAACACAGACATATGTGCATGTGCACATACACACTCCCTCGATCACGCACAATGTGTAATTCTGTGACAGGCAAATTAGCTGGCTGTGTAGTGATTTCGCATATAGTCCTGGTTCTTACATCTGTTTAGACCTAGCTCTTTCCCTGGTGCTTCAGCTGTTAGCTTGCATGCAAATACCTGCTTCGAGGGGTCTGAGGCCTGCACTGCTTTGGGCCTAAATTGGTTGCTGAAGTTACGGGACTGAAATGCCTCAGGTAAAAAATTCAGTCAAAAGAAAAACATTAAGTCGACAGCTATGAAAAGCATGCTGCCTGACAGCCGAGGATGCTGGGAGGATGGAAAAGCTACCGCAAATAAGGTCAATGGAATTAACACTCAATTACCCCTTGACTATGAAAGGGCTATCGAAAGGAGTTGCCACTCATCCCAATACATTTCTGACTTCAGTGCTTTTTAGGTTAACCCCCTTTTTACATTAACTATCCATAAATTAAAGACAACTGATTTATTTTTTTCTCCTCCTCCCTCAGTTTAAAAATGTTCTCTTTAGTATTTATAGATGTTTTGGCCTTTAAGTGCAGAAAAGTGCATTAATATGACCAATGCTACTCCTTGTGCCACATTAAAAGAATAATTCCAATCTCAGACTCTTTTTTTCTCCCCCTTTGTCTCCTAACCTCATTATCAACTGCCTGGCTTCCTATAGGGTACTCATTCTTGTGTTCTTAGCGGGTGTCCACCTTCTCCAGATGAATATCTAAGAAAAATATATAATGTGGTTTTATATATGCTCTGAGCTCAACCTAAATATTATTGTAGAGTACTCCAGGTTGAACTTATACATTTTTAAATCAACTTTTGTTTTTCCATTGATCGTCCTTGGCAATCAATCATCTTTTGACCCCTGAGTAATAAACCATTGTATGCATGAACCATGTTTAAAAATATTTTCCCCTTTGCTATGATAGTAATTTTAGTAAGTATCTCTGTGTTTATTGAGTTCTCTGGGGGTATATATCCAGAAATTCCTGTGTTATAGAATATGTGCTTACAAAATTTTACTGCCTATTGCTAGCTCGTACCAAAATGGCTGTAATAAATGTTTGCAAAGTCGCAGCACATATGAGACTTCCTATTTCTTCACAGCCTTGCTGAAGTTGGCTGTTATCTGAGTGTTTATTTTTTATCAGGGTAGCCATCAATTGATGCCTGAAAGCTGGAATTTCCTGATGACCTATCAGTGAGTAGGCACATCTCTTCCCATTGTCCACCCAATTTCTACTTCAGAAATCAGGTTCAGAAATCAGAAATGGGTTTCCTTTCTTGTTTTTACTAATTTGTGGGAGTTTCTTCAATAGCCTGGGTATTAACTCTTTCTTGGTTGTATACATCAGAAATATCTTTTCTCCATCTGTCATCTGACTTTTAATCTTCAGTGTATTTTGTAGAGCAGAAATCCTTAATTTTGATGTCATCAACTTGTTTCATTTCCCTCTTTAGAGTAATATTTTTTCTGACATGTTTGAGAAATCCTTCCTGATCCAAAGTCATAAAACTATTTTACTACTTCCCTCTCCCTCAGTACTTATTTTATATGAAGGTTTTAAATCCATCTGGATTTATTTTTGCTTATGGAGTGAGGTAGGGATATAAATGGATCATATCATGACAATGAGCTAATTTTTCCAATAGCATCAATTAAATGATCCAGTTTTTTCTCTCCTTATGTGTGACGCCGCTTCTATTATTACCCACTTTTGATAGAGTACAGGTCTGGTTTTAGGCTCTCCCTTTTGTTCTCTTGCTCAATTTTTCTATAACTGTGTAAAAAATGTAATATTTTCACGATTTGGCATGCTCTGTGTCTTAATGTCTCATTAGGTAATTTAACAACATGACTCTTGTTTGCCAGAATCCATCTGAGGTTTTGATTGGCATTGCATTGGTTTATTATAACAGTTGGTAGCTTTTTGCATTTTATCTCTGCACGTATAGAATACTTTCTCCAAATAGCACAGGAACTCTTCAAATTTCAGTTTCAAAATGTTCAAATTTATAGAGAAGGAATGAATTTCTGTGCCAAATTGAGTTTTAAATTATTCAGTGGTATGAAGAATTACCTGTGATGGTGGTTTTGAGAAACTCTTATCTGATGAGTCTTCATTTGCTGATATGTGAACTCACCTACTTGCTGAACAGTTATTGAGCGCTGGCTGTGTATAAAGCACAGTACTAAGTGCTGCCAGTAAATATTTCTCAACTTCCATGCCACTCACGTGTTTTGCATGAAGCTGCTGTATTCCTTCATTGTTAGTAGACTTAACTACTGCTTGAACAGTGAGACTTTGGGGATCTATACTCTGTATTAAGAAACTCTGCTTGTATTTTTAGTAAGTGATGCTGACACTGTCAGAAGTTAATGTTGTCAGATTTGGACCCAAATGCTGGTAAATATTCTCTGGAGGTCTGGACTTTATTCCATTCTGCCACCTGCCAGGAGGTCAGTTAAATGGTCTGTGCCCCCATTTCTTCATTTGTGAAATTAAGACATAGGACCAGATGTTTTCTACAGTCTCATTCACCTCTAAAATGAATTTATGAGTCTCTGACAAGTGGGCCATGGAGGTTCTCTGATTACACATGAAAGGGTACCTTTGGGTCTTGGTAGGGAAGAGACTGCCTATCATGGGATAGAATAAGATACTGAGGTAGGTTGCTATGGAGCAGAGGTCTGCAGGAGAGGAGGATGTAGGTCATTGAAGGATATATGAGGCCAGGATAATGGCAAAGAAATACAACCCATATGTGAGGGTGGAGGGTAGATTTTTCTGGTTGAAATATATCTGAGCTAAGGCTGAACATCAGTGAGAAGTAAGAGTGTCGGTTGTTGGCAGACCTTAAAATAATAATTAATAATGCTAACAATAATTAATTATTATATAATTATGTAATGCTATTAATATTATTATATAATGCAATTATAGAATATATTTAATAATAAGTATAGCATTTGTCTACTTATGCAATAGAAAGTGAAGTCATACATTATCCATTTGGCCCTAAGAATCCCATCTTTATTCATGTTAAGTATTCTTAGCATTATTTTGCACCTGAGGAAACTGAGGCACAGTTTCTGAGGTAGACAGTTCCAACAGCCTGTCTACCAGCTTGTCATAGCAGCGCTGGCACTTCACCCATGTACCTTCTGACTCCCCAAACCCTACAATTTCCACCTTATCGCAGTGCAGAGTTTCAATCTGATGAGATAAGCATACAGAAAGGGTCTGTGGTGATTTCTCTATCTAGGGACTCACAAAGAACTCTCTTAAACCTGAAGGGTTTATTTAACTATCTTAAGTAACCAGGGCTCCGATGGAAGCCCCCTTGATTAAGGAAGAATTACACTCTACCTTGATTTTTAAAACATCTCAGTTTATACCTATTGTTGAGAGAAACCTCGCCATCCTGGGGGCTTTTCAGACTCTTGACTGACCTCCCCAGATCAGATAGTCAGTGTGAAGTGCAGCAGAGGAAAAAACAAACCCTGATTTCCTTTCTTCATATTCGTGCCCCTGTGTTTTGCAGCTTCCTGATTTCATAGCATAGGAGAATTTCAATTAGTCAGCATATAATTGACACTTTTTTAGTTCAATTGGCCAAGATAGGCTCTTATTCCTAAAATAGCATTTAAAAAACAGATGGAGATGGGCTTTGAGCCTGGCAAGTCTATCCGAGCATCTGGAAAACCCCTGTTGTTAATTAGGGCATGGCTGGGAGCTGCAGGTTGCATACCTTGTAGCCTTTATGCAGGGCTCAGGGCTTGTTTGTCGTGATTTACAGAAAGATGGTTTGGATAGCACTTCCCTAGAACTAGCGGGGATTCTAGCAGTACTCATCAGAACTTTAGCTGCTTTGAATTTTGATTTTATTTTTTAAAATCAAAAAATTTCATTTTTTTCTTTTAATTCAAGCTCATCTTTCTTTTTAAATCACATTCATTTTTAACATCCTAAGAAATGCTTTCCCAAGAAAATGAAAGAGAAATAAAACAGGAGAGATTCTGTAATTGGCTGCTTTAAGTTTCCCAAATGTGTTGAGTCCATTCTAGTTACTATGTTACTTATTTTTATATTGCCAGAATTCCGTGGGTATCTCAAGGGAGAGACAAAAATGTAACAACTTTGCTTTCTGTTATGAGAAAGGGACAATTGATGCAGACGGCAAAAAAGTGCATCTTTATGATTTGGTTATATGAGGTTTTTCTGTTGGCAAACTAGACTTCTGATGGTATGATAAGATTTTTTAAAGTTCCTGCTGCCTGTCAGCAGAGATTTTGATTTGTTGTTATTAGAACATCTTAGGTGATTTAAATGCTCTAGCTGGGTTGAGAGACATTGATGCCTGGATCATCCCTGACCTGAAGCTGCTCATTTCTTTAGAAGCCAAGTATGAGAAATAGACTAAGGAGGGTATTTTTTTAATAATTAAAAATTTAATATGACTCATAATGTATTTAATTTTATTTTCAGTTAATGAAACAGTTTTAGTTTTACAGAAACACTGAGCAGAGAGTATAGAGAATTCCCATTCACTCCCCTGCACACAGTTTTCCTGTTACTAACGTTTTACATTAGCATGACGCATTTGTAACAAATGAGCAAGTAATGAGTCATTGTTAATTAAGTGCACGGTTTATTCAGATTCCCTTAGTTTTTACCTAAGGCTCCTTTTCCATTTCAGAATCCCATCCAAGGTATGGGATCCCCATATTACCTTCAGGCATCACGTCTCCTTGGGCTCCTTTTGGCTGTGACAGTTACTCAGATTTGTTTTGGATGACCCTGAGTGCTTTGAGGGGTACTGGTCAGGCATATTATAGGATGCCCCTCTATTGGGATCTGTCTGATGTTTATCTGATGATTAGGCTGGGATTAGGGATTTTGAAGAGGAAGAGCACAGAGGCAAAGTGGCCATTTTCCTCACATTATATCGAGGGGACATAATATCAATTGTTGGTGTTGACCTAGATCACCTGGCTGACACAGCCTTTATCAGATTTCTCTGCCCTAAAGTTATTCTGCACTCTGTTTCTATATTATATTCTTTGGAAGGAGGTTTCAGGGGAATATCACTATTAAAAAGCAGAGAATTATTGTCCCCCCATTTAAAGTGAAGTATCTACATAATTTATTTTGATTTTTTGTGCATGTGAGATTTGTCTTTATTTCCCTGTTTATTAATTTATTAGATTACTTCTTTCTATCAGTATGAGCTTATGAATGTTTATTTTACACTTTGAATTATAATCCAATACAACTTTATTTTGTGTTCAGATGTTCCAGCTTTGGCCACTGGGAATTCATTTTCATTGGCTTCTGTCCCTGTGACACGCCCCCTCATTATGATAGGATTTTTTATTTTTTTTTAGTCATTTTTCCAAGGCACCTTGGTTCCTTTTATTGGAGAATGGTATTAGAATCCCAGATCTGGGAGCTCAGTTTATTTTTAAAGAAATTGAAATTCCACTGGGTAAAAACTCTTAACTTAGCCTGATCTGCTAATGTGTTGTTCTGGTGAATGGAGTATTTGTATTAACTGGGATTAGTCCATTCATTTTATGACATTTTGGAGGAATTTGTCCTTAATTGCTCTTAAATTCATTCAAATATAAATTGTGATATTGGTTTATGAATGATATGCTCTTGAACATGTTCAGAAAGTGGAAACAAGTTAGCAGGGTCAGTTACACTCCAGGCTTGTCTAGTATTTGTTTTCAAGGTTTGCTTCTAGGTAAATAAAACACATTTTTAAAATCCTTCTCCCACCTCCAACTATGACCCCCCAACCATGATATAAAATGAGAGGGAAACACATGGATGAAGTTCTGAGACCTTTGTGTTAAAAAGCCACGAAATCCCTGGTACTATTTTTAACACACAACCCCTGTATTTTAGTAAAAAGTGACAACATTTTAGTGTGATATGTCACTGCTCAAGAGCTAGTAGAACTGCTTGATCATAACTCAATGTAAGTATATGCACAGGATTTGAAGAAAATATACCAACATATTTAGAGTGGTGATTGGTTTCCCATGACCTATAACTGACGTTTAATGTTTTCATTTTTAGTATTTTTCAAATTTAAAAGAAAATGGGAATAAATCAAAATGAAAATTGAGAACACGCTTTTCATTTTAAGGACCTATGCAGAGGCATCCGTGGGGCTCCGCCCAGCTGTCCCACCAGCTTCCTCAGGGTTTGCTGTCCTGATACCTTTCATCTTGCACTCTGCTCTTTATCCACCCCACAGAATTGCACAGGGCTGGAAAACTGCTGGTTCACTTCACTCTTCTCAGTATAATTTTGCATTTTGAAAGTGGAGTTTGTCAAATACATGAGTGACTACCTGGTAGAATGTGTAGCAGAGGAACCTTGTGTTTTATTCTGGAGTCTGTGCCCGTTGTTGTCCCCATACACACAACTGAAAGAGTTCATGCCGGATACTGTCATTGATGCCCTTTGACCTTGCCCAGATTACTTCACCCCTGGGCCCCCGTTTCCATATTTTGAAAAATTAAAAGGTTGAACTGTATAAGTCTGTAAAGTCATTTCCACATTGAAACATATTGTAGAAGGAAAACTTTTTTTTGGATCATTTTAAAATTTTGTAACTATCTACAAGATAGTTTTGGGTGATTATTTTCACCCTTTTTCACTTGGACATCATTCCTAAATTTTCGATGAAATGTTTTTCATGATTAATTCTTCCCTCACCAAACAATATGTAAGTTTACTCTTTGGTTGAAGGAAGAATACATATTTACTTTTATTTTTCACCTTATGTACTTGTTCATTTGTCCCTTATTAAAGGGACAAATGAGGAGGCTTGTCTTCCTTAGACAGAAGTTTTTAGGGCAGTAGTTTTTAAACATTTTTGGTTCAAGTGTCATACTACTGCCACTAAATACTCAAGAGAATCAACTCATTAAGTATTTGGGAGTCAGAAAATGTCAAGCTTTTAGTGAGTCGCTAGTGAGCTGGTAAGTATTTTTGCTAAGCCGTTACTTTATATCAATGACACCTATAGAATCTTATAATTTAGAAAGCACTAATAACGAAATTGGTAGAAGAGAACTTAGAGATCATCTCATCCAACTTTCTCATGTTAAAGAAGAAATGGAAGGTGAAGAAGTTCGGCAGCTGGTTCAAGATTCTAGAGCTGATTAGTGGTGGAATTCCTGCAATCCAGCCTACTCGACCGGTAGAAACTACATCACCAAATGCAATGTTCAGTTTATAACAGACACTAGAATACGGGTAGTGTGGGGCAAGGGACACATGTTATGGTCATCGCTAGATCCCTATTGCCTAGAACATTGCTTAGCTTGTAAGTAATTGTTGGATGATTAACACTGAACAATGATCCATAGATCACTCTGAGAATGTCTTGGGCTTAGCAAATGCACCTTTGTAATATAGCACTCAACGTTCATCCCATTAGTCTTTGTTGAACACCCAAAATACGTCAAACATTGGGTTAGCCGCTAGGGCTACAACTATGAACAAAAGTGGATATGGTCTCTGCCTTCAGGGAGCTTGCAGTCTCATTGGGGTGACAGAAGAACCTCAAAAATACAGGTAGAATTACAAATGGAGCAAGTGGTGCAAAGGAGAACAGTCTCTGAAGACCCATCATAGAGGGATCCAAGTGGCCAGGGAGGACAGGGAAGCTTCTCTGAGAAAGAGGCTCTGGCCTGCAATGTCAGGAAAGAGGAAGCATTGGCTAGATGAAAAGAGGGAGATTCCCTCCAGTTGTACTTGTTTATGCTGAGATTGAAGATCATTGAAGAAGAGTTTTGGGAGTGTGTTGTGTGTGCGTGTATGTATGCACATGAGAGAGACATGATCAGAACTGACTTTTACAGAGGTAATGCTTCTAAGCCATAAAATACTTACCGTAATGCTCCGAGGAAAAAGCTGTTATGGCTACACATAGTCAAGTTAAGAAAGTTTTAATCTAGCCTGATGGTTTTATATATAATATAAAACCCCAAGTGTTCCTGTCTTTAGTTGGTTTTCCCACTAAATTGTCATTCCCACTAAATTGTCCCACTAAGTTGTCATTCCCACTAAATTGTCACTCCCTTTTCCTCTGTTAAAATTTTACTTAATAAGATACCACACACAGAAGTGCCATCACTTAGGTTGTGGTCCTTAGCCATTAGAATGCATAAGAACTGCCTGGGCCGGGTGCAGTGCCTCACACCTGTAATCCCAGCACTTTGGGAGGCTAAGGCGAGTGGATCACCTGAGGTCAGGAGTTTAAGACCAGCCTGGCCAACATGGTGAAACCCCGTCTCTACTAAAAATACACAAATTAGCTAGGTGTGGTGGCACATGCCTGTAATCTTAGCTACTCAGCAGGCTGAGGCAGGAGAATCACTTGAACCTGGGAGGCAGAGGCTGCAGTGAGCTGAGATCTTGCCACTGCACTCCAGCTTGGGCGACAGAGCGAGACTCCATCTCAAAAAAAAAAAGATTGCCAGAAGAGGTTCCTTACAATTTGGATCACTGGGCTGCACCCTCCTGATATTCTGGATAAATTGATTTGTGGGGGGAGGGGGGCTCACTGATTTGTCATCTGACTCAGCTGTTTTGTCCCCCAGGAATTTTTCCTGCTTTCTCAAATTGATCTCTTCCAAATTCTCATAATTTGTTGATTTATCTTCCATAGTAATTGCAGTGAGCCTGAAATATCAGAAAGTGTGTGCATACTTGTTTCTTTGTTTTAGTTTTCCAAATAATTATCTTTGTACCCTGCATTACACAGTCACAGCACATTAACAGTGTACTACCTCAGTAAATAAAGTTAATTTTATAACAAGGGCAAAAAAAAAGGTCCTTTTGGCAGTGGTAGGGTCTATAGTTTGGGGAGAAGTCAGAGTGGATTCGAGCCTCAGGGTGCTGAAGTTCAAGTGCAGACAGTGGAGTTGGAGAAAGGCAGGAAACCTGGCAATGGAGCAGAGGAGGAGGGTGAGAGAAAGAGCGGTGTCATGGCTTGCTCCTTATTTCTGCCGTGAGCCAATGGATGAATTATGGGGTTATGTCTTCTTTGCAGTAGAGAATACTGGAGGAGAATCAGGTCTAAAAGCTGGGTGGGAACCACAGTGAAGAAGTGGATATTGAAGATTATGCAAATGATGCACTTGAGCTTTTCTTGAAAAATTACCTAGATTGCCCTCAATAATTTTAGAGTTGACCTTAAGGTATTTTGAAGCATTTTATAGAGGTATGCACACTTGGTTTTTTTTTTTTTTTTTTTTTTGAGACAAGAGTCTCACTTCTGTCACCCAGGCTGGAGTGCAGCGGCATGATCTTGGCTCACTGCAACCTCCGCCTCCTGAGTTCAAGCGATTATCCTGTCTCAGCCTCTGGAGTTGCTGTGATTACAAGTGCCTGCCACCACACCTGGCTATTTCTTTTGTATTTTTAGTACAGATGGTGTTTCGCCATGTTGGCCAGGCTGGTCTCGAACTCCTGACCTCAAGTGATCTGCCTGCCTCGGCCTCCCCAAGTGCTGGGACTATAGGTTTAAGCCACTGCTTCTGGCCTACACACACATTTTTGTACATTCCCACCAGGCCACTGAGTACAATTACCATGTGATAGACATAAGAAGGAAGCAAGAGGGCATCCTGTCCACTTTTGAGTTGAGGGAATGGAGGCCCGGACATGACTTCCCTAAGGGCCCCCGTGAGTGAGTGACAGATTTGGAAATACAAACTTCTTCTCAGCACAGGATCTCTGCATTGCACCAGCTGCCTTTTAATCCCTTTGTTCCTTGTTGCTGAATAAAATTTGAATTTTTAACATTAAGCATTTGGGTTGATTTCAGGTTTTGGGAAATCCTATTAAAAAAGAAAGAAGAATCCTTCCCTTCCCGCCTTATTTTTTCCTGGACATCCTTAAGGCTCCCTGGGGAACCTGGAGGCTGATGAGAATCCTTAAATGCAAATCTATCAGCTCTGTCTGGGGCCACAAAACTTGAACTTAAATCCAGTATTTTATCTCATGTTTCATGTCTACACTCCAAAAGTGTATTATAACACATTGGCATGTGGCCTTTTGACAGAGAATGTGCAAAATATTCTGTAGCCATGAAAGATCTCAAGAAATATTCTATTTTGCTGATATTGCAGAAACAGATCTGCAGTACAGAATTTTAAAAAGTTGATCATATATTTGCTTTGTTTACATGGTAAAATTATTTTGCTAAACTAGTCATATTTATCTTCCCCTTTGGCCCTTCTCAATTGGCAGAGTGGAGAGAAATAGAGATGTGAGAGGCTATTATCTAGGTAATTCCATGGAAAATATATGTACTTTTCCAATAGTTGAAATATTTCATATTTACTAGAAATAAAAACCGTAAGTTAGAATTCCATTGTTTTCTTTAGTTGCATACGTTAAACTGAAGGAGTCAGTCCAAGACGTGGTTGAGCTGATTATTTTAAAGTGGATTGATCCAATTTGATTATTCACATAATGGAATTTTAAGAAATCACCCAGACAATAGTTAATTGTATCATGTTTCCACTTTACCTTAGGCAAAAGAAGAAGGCCCACCACAGATGTACAGAGTTCATTTGAACTATGTGGGTGTACAAATGTTCCTGGGGGCTTTTCCCTCTGGGCCAAGGTCAGCCGGGGGCAGTACCCACACACTCTCCAGGGTTAGCTGCATTCTCCGCGGAGCAGCCTTTCTCTAGTGAGGGGAGCTGAGGGGCACTGGGAGGGTCCCAGGCCCCAAATATCTTCCTAACTTCCTCTTCCCATAATGTTTGTGTGTTTTGCCTTTGTGTGTCAATCTTTTCATAAAACCCCAATAGATTGAAATCGTATCTCATGCCCTTATCAGAAAAGTAGGAGGCAGCAATCCGTTAATTGTAGCATGAGAATTGGCAATTGATATGTGAGTCCTGTAGGTGATCCTGGGGTGCTAACAGGGTCATTGGGAAGCCAGCAATGTATGAAATGCACCTGTTCCGAAGTTTTCCTAACATTGGCCAGCTGAACCTACAACTCAATACTTCAGTTTGGGAATGCATGTTGGTAGGATACCCCAGTCATAGAAAACACGCTTACTCTTCAGGTCCTGCTTTCTGTTTATATAAAGTGAGAGGCTGGGAACATGACCTCTGACATGTCCTCTGGAACTCCCCGGGGACTTCCTTTTAAATGTGTAGTTGACAATGAACTCTTTGGAGAGGCAGCTGCCACTGGCCAGTGTGTTGCTGGCAGGGTATTTTCACCCAGACACTGCTGGGTGTGATGGAGCAAGTGCTGCAGACCCACGTGTTCTGGCTCCTCCTTCTCAGCTGCAGCAGTTTCACGCCATGGCCTTCCTCGGTGAATATGGTATCATCAATGCTGGAGATCTGCTAATAATTTATGAAGTGCATGAAAATATTATTCTATTTATTTATTTATTTACATATTTATTTATTTTTGAGACAGCGTCCTGCTTTGTCACCTAGGGTGAAGTACAGTGGTGTGATCACAGCTCACTGCAGCCTCAACCTTCTGGGCTCAAGCAGTCCTCCCACCTATGCCTCCTGAGTAGCTGGGACCACAGGCATGTGCCTCTACACCTGGATCATTTTTTAATTTTTAAAAAATTTTTGTAGAGATGGGGTCACACTATGTTGTGCAGGCTGGTCTCAAATGCTTGGCCTTAAGTGATCCTCCTGCCTCAGCCTCCCAAAGTGCTCAATTACAGGTTAATTTTTTTTATTATTACTTCTTGTAGAGACAAGATCTCACTATGTTGCCTTGGCTAGTGTTGAACTCCTGGCCTCAAGCAATCCTCACACCTTGGCATCCCAAAGTGTGGGGATTACAGATGTGAGCCATCTTGCCTGGCCTGAAAATCTTATTGAAAGAAAATTTTGGGGAAAAAAGCTGTGCTCGCTCAGGCTAATAGGCTAGAAAGATGCAGTAACTCAGGAAAATTTGCATTTTTGTGGTTAGAGAGCAAATCTGTGTAAACGATGATATAAATGTGAATGAAATAATAAGTGCGTTTGAAGTTTTAGGAGGTATGATGGGTTGAATTCTAAAGATTTAAATGGAATTAAGAAAGAAATATATAAAATTTTTTATCTTCTCTTATCCTTTTTTTCCTGAAAGGAAACAAAATCTAAATAACAGAAATAGGACAAAAAAAAAAAGAACTCAACTTTTCCAGTAAAGGAAATATACAAGACAAAGTTATAGAAATGTCTATAATGATTTGAATTTTTGCAGGGTAATGGTGCACATTCCCAGACGCATTATTTAATCATGATTATCTTGGATAGAGTCAGGTTTTTCTTGACACCATTTGCTTCTTTCCATGGTATCTGGGATAAACATCTTAAACTGGATCTTTTACTTCCTGAAAATAATAATCACAGGTTTTTACATCTCTTTTCATTTCTGATACTAAGTCAATGTGAATCCTTACATTGCATCTGCAGTTTGACTAGGACTATATTTCTACATGAAAGTTTCTTGGGAAATGATTATTTGACAAAATTTGTTTACTGTTTGAGCATTTAGTAGGATATAGAAACAGCTAATGACCTGCCCAGACGGGTACTGCACATTGTGCAGATGTCAATATCCATATCAAATAGATCGGATTACAACAATGGAATTGATTTTTAGCATAAATCAAGCCTAACACCTACCAGCCACTTACCAAAGGAGTGAACCACATCTGAAAGAAACAGGAGTCCTGTCAAAGTTTTTGTAAATATGTGACACTGTAATTTTCTAAGTCTATTTATGAGATGATTGGCTCAAGTTTGGGGGAAAAATGCAACCACTTGGAACCACTGAATTCTAGGATAAGTGAGAAGCCATCGCTGTCATGCTGTCAATAGAAGTCCTGCTGTCTGTCTGAAGCTCACCGCAGCTGCTGGCGCTTTTGCCTCCGTCAGATTTCAGATGAACTGTCACGGACACTCAAATGAACGAGAGCTATCTCTTACATAGAAGCAGATGTAGCAGAAACCAAAACAAGTCAAAACTATCACTTGTACACAATTCACAAACATTGCCTCTATGTGTTGCCAAAATTATCTATGTTTGGGTGATGTATTGCTAGGGGGCAGGGTTAAACATTCTGTGATGTTTATTCCAAACTAACAGCTGAGAAATGCTCAAAAATTAATAAGGGGTTACATTATCTTTTTAATTTTATGTTCAATAAATAACATTACTTTTCTGTTAGGCAAAAATCTAGAACTGATCAAGATGCTATTATTAATTACTAACAATATTGCGATCAATAAAAAGATGCTTTTAGTTTGAAAACCTTCTCTTAACCTTTTCTAAGACTCTTTTTAATTTACTAAAGCAGACAGTTGAAGAGTAAAAAATAAATTATTTAATTTAAATTAACAATTTAACAATTAAATCATTTCTTTGCTCTGTAAGACATTTTCCCTGCAATAATTGTTTTGGTACCATGAAGAATAAATTGAGAAAATCAAACTACTCTTTTTAGAGCCTGTTATGGGCCAGTCACTTTCAAATGCATCCTGTGGGTTATGTAGTATTATTTTTATTTTTTAAACGGGGAAGGTTAGGCTCAATGTGGTTAAATTGTTTGCCCAGACTCTTACTATTAACAAGTCCTGGGGTTTGCACCCACACTTGCCTGACTGTGAAGCCTAACTCTTTGGACATGCCATTCAGACAGGGCATGAGAAACATCTCTGTAACCAACACTCTGAAAGAAAGTCAGCTATTTAAGTCCAACATAAGCTACTGTGTATTACTTTTCTTCCAGGAGTCTCAAATTACAGATGGACAATCTGGTGTGATTGTTACTGTCTCACGCTTATTAAACAGAGTCACAAAGTCTTGGGACCAGTGGAGAGAGGAACAGTGTAGCACTAAAGGACATTACCAAAGCGCATTAGAGACATTCTTAGAAGCCTGTTGAAAGGAAGATTATACAGCCTCCCCTACTTCCCAGCAGCAAAAGTACAATTTCTAAGTCTAACAATCACCCCTTTCAGAGTTTTCTGAAGTTGTGGTCTCTCCCAAAATATTAAAAATTATATAATATAGTGAGAAATAGTTTAATCTTTCATTATGGACTGTGAAAGTTTCTTTTCAAAGCATGATAGGATCTGACAGAGTAATGCCCAGCTGTCTAAGTTCAGCACATGTGAAAATCCAGGAAAGTAACAAAGTGTTTGTCACGTGTACATTAAACCACAAGCAATAGCAATCTATAGCAAGGTTAATGTGAGATGTGCGGATGTGCGAGGCAGTTTCCTCTGCATTGCATGAAGCAGATGCACTGTAAATAAATTCAGTCATCTCAAACTTTTATTTCTTCATCTTTGAAAATGTTGATTATCAATTCTAGCCATTACTGAGTGTCTGCATGTGTATATGTGTGTATGTATACGTGTGTAGGTGTATATTCTGTGTGGGTGTGTTTTTTGTATGTGTGCATTGAATAATCAAATGATTAATTGTTAATTATTCATTAAATAAGAAAAACTAGCAGCAAAATACAGCCTATTCCAACTTTTATAAAAAGTTCTATTTCATATAAAAGTTCTAGTTCATATAAAATGTGAACTAGAAATATGTGATATCATTGAAGACCACATTAAAGATTACATATTTTTAATGTGTATAATGTCTATTGGAACAAGTTTTTCCTAGATTTATAGAAATAGTGAAGGTGATTTTAAAAATTACAAATTCTTCACAGGAAAATAAAAATCATACTGAGATCTGCTTGCTAGCCACTGTTGGTAATGAGATAATTAGAGGCAATAAATATATTACTATATTATAGCTCTAATATACAAGTTAATGAAATAACATTTTAACATTATGTAGAAGTTAAAACTCTTAAAGTGGCTTTGCTATATAGCAGGTGCTCAAGAAATATTTAAATTCAAATTTAATTTTTGAATGATTAGTCAGTGTTAGACACTAGGTAACAAATGTTTACACCCATGACCGCCTAATAATTTTGGTGTATTTTTTTGTTCCAACTTTACAGATGAGAGAGTTGGGAAAATAAGATCTAAGTAATATTTCTTGCTTTGATTGCTAGGAATCTTAGCAACTAATTAAAAACCCAACTAGTATCATAGTTACACATTTTGTATATTGTTAATTTTGTTCGTCTTTCCTTATATTTTCTTACATTATTCATGTTATTTTTTTAACCTCTTGTATGTCTCTCTATAAATCACCTCAATTTCTTGTTTTCTCTTTTGTTTGATTTTGCTGTACAAAGAGAAAAATTAACTTGATGATTAAATACATGTGTGATGCTAATATTCGCCTCAGCTGTTGTGTTTTGCTAATTTTTGACAGTCGAGGCTGGAACTCAGGCTTCCTGACTCCACTCCTCCAGGGCTAGATTCTCAATGATCATAAAAGTATCAGGTGAAATTACGCCTTGTAAAAACTACAATTCCACCCTCAAATAATCCATGAAGTGGTTGGTGAGAGAGAGAGAAGATGAAGATTTAAAACAGAAAACAAACATACTGATGGACCAAGAAGCCACTGAAGCAGCATCCAGGAGCAGAGGGGACGGTCCCAGGTTGGCTTCCTTCCTTCCCTTCTCTGGCCAACCCCTTGAAGTCTGCAGCCTTGAAGTTACAGACCAGACCTCACTTAAAGTGAGTGAAAGGAGAGGAAGCAAGTCTGGCCACGCAAGGCTCCAAATCAGAGGGAGTTTCTTTCAAACAGGGTGACTTGGTTAACAAGAGGCACTTTTCTAGACATCAAAAGGCAGACACAAATGGAAACAAATGCCAAATGGACCTAATCAACCCTAATTGAGCATATTTTGTCAACACACTGTCAGGAGACCTTCTTCTGTAGACACTGGTGATGTCAGGCAGCAACGTGGACTTAGCCAATGCAGCTGTAAACTCACAGCGTGTGAAGTTTAAAGCAGTGAGCTGATTCCGAGAACCACACTGCAGATCCAGAGCTGTCATTTGCTGTGGCTTCTCTGTCATTTGTACCTATGTGTTTATGCAACATCTATCAGACAAAATTATTTTCAGTGTATTGACATTCTCCAGAAAAAAAAAAAAAGAGAGAAATGACTTTAAAAAGTATCTTCCACACAGGTGCTTATTAAGTGTTTGTTGGGCATATAAATATGCAAATGAATGAAAAATGACAAAGTGAATTGAAATGACGCCCAATGCAAGAATATTGTACAATTTTTGTTCGAGAGAGGATCCCAATTTGGTGAGAAACATAACTGCTTCTTTTAATGCAGAAGTGCTGTGTCACAGAGTTTTAGGGATGCGGAAACTCAGAAAGCTGTGACCTTGGATGTTATTTTTGCTGGAGAGAACCAACATGATATGGAACAAATTATAACACTGAGAATATTTCTCTTAGAAAACAGAGACAGATCTGTGGTTTTAATAGATTAGCAAGTAAGCGTGAGCTCTGCATGCAAGCACAAGCAAAACAAGGACTTACTAGATCATCAGAGGAAACTGTGGAGCAGCAGCACACAGTAAGGGCTGAGCTGTGTTTCTTGAAAAGCTACAGAATGTCAGAGGAAGGAATGTGTGAGTCATGAAATCACAGGTAACATCCAAATGGCATTGGAGAGGCAAAGGAGGAGAGGGGGTTAGGAGAAAAACATTTTAGGGTCTTGGCTGGGATAAAACTAAAAGAGAGGCTTTGTGGGGAAATCATACAAATTAAATTATAGAGGAAATAGGAAAAAATCAAATTGTTGGAGCATAAGATTTTGTATGTTTTGCTGCAATGCCACTGACAATTTGAGACTGCAGGCAGAGGAACCAAAGATGGTTAATAGTGCCACAGCCATTTCTTTGTTATTTTAGTGACATGAAACTGAGAAAGAATTAAAGGAATAAAGAAGACTTACATTCCTGATTTAGCCCCAGATTAAAAACAAATTTTTATCCATTTTGACAAGTTTTTTTAAACACAATAAAATTGATGTGTTTAAGCATCATTCTTTTGGCCACTTCTCCCTGACAAAAGAGCCCAGAAATTGGAGGTATCAGAGGAGGGCTAGAGAGGTTGGCAAGACTGGAAACCTGTAGAGGTGAGGAGAAGCCAGAGGATGTATTTAAACATTCCTGTAACCCTTCATCATTATCAATGAGTTTCTCTTCGGTTCCCACATTCTTTTATTCTTTGGCTCATGTGTTCACTCATCAGATACTTATTCTGCCTTAACTATGGGAACACACTGCTCTGGTATCTACAAAGGATATTACATCGAATAAAGGAAGAACTCCCAAGGGTGCTAGGAACTGTGGGACAATTGAGATACATTCACTTATTTTCCTGAATTCCAATTGTGTATTGAGTGGAATGTAGAGGCATTGTTTCGTAGCTTTGGCAAGGATAGGAATCCCTTATTTGGGCAAGTTAGGTAAACTTATTAGGAGTAAAAATGTGAAGTCATTTGCATGCTTATAGGGCCAGACAATTGAGAAGTGGCTTCCTTCTAAATTCTCACTAGACTTCCCTTCCCCCAGTAAAGACAGAGCAACACACCACCCACTCGCTTCTCTTTTGTTGTCCTGGTTGTTGATTTTACTCTTTAGAAGAAAGAGTAATGAGGACTTTGAAGGTTTATCATAGCGGGCAACAGGAACTACTCAATTTAATCTGTTGTCCTTTCCCTTAATTTTAAAATTACAATTCTTTCACTTCAAATAGGCTTTGATCTTTTTTCTAACTAGTCTTTGCAGAACTACAGTCTGGATAATTTGTGTCTAGTGTATATCCTATTGATACAAATGTCAGGTGTACATACACCCACTTATTGGGTTAGCCTAATTTATCATTACCGGATTTTCGTGTCTAGCCTAGGGCTGGGTTGTAAGAGAGACAAAGTACTTCCACATTTTCTTCTGCTTGCCAAAAATTTCCCTGCATTATATTACGTTGAGTCTTTGATTTTTTTGTCTCAAATCTTGCTTGACTTTATTTGTGAGTTGAATTCTTTTTGTATTTTTATTTCCATTTTGTTCTGAAAGACATTTTAGAAAGTATTCTTTACTTACTTAGGATTTGCAAATTATTTAAGGCAGCATTCTTCCAGCAACTGGAGCGCAGTTTTTCCCTTATGTTTTATGAAAACACTTTATCTTCAAAGGAAAAACCTAACAACCCTTTGTATTTACTAGAAAACTGCAGAAGAATCATCATGTTTGTTAAGTAAGTGAAGATGGTGCAGAAAGCTCCTGGTCCATCTTACAAGCAAGGAAACAGACTCATGGGGACATCTTGCAGCTCACTTTCGATCCCCAAGCCCGCTAAGCTGCGTGAGCTCCCTGGCCTCCCTCCCAGGATGTCACTGTGTTGTGCTGCTTCAGCCGCTGCTGTCTTCTGCTTTACACACCTTGTGCAAGACCGTCCCGCTTCCTCTGCTCCAACCACTCTGGGTCTGCTGGTCCTGCCTGGCTATGGCAGAGATAGGAGAAAGAAGTACCTCCTGGATGTGATTGTGTTATGGGAGGCTAAGAGGCTCCCTCTGGCTTTTCCCTATCCCATGGAATGTCACGCCTGTAATCCCAGCAGTTTGGGAGGCCCAGGTGGATGATCTCTTGAGGTCAGGAGTTTGAGACCAGCCTGGCCAACATGGTGAAATCCCATCTCTACTAAAAATAGAAAAATTAGCTGGGTGTTGTTGGCGCATGCCTGTAATCCCAACTACTCAGGAGGCTGAGGCAGGAGAATCACTTGAACCCGGAAGATGAAGGTTGCAGTGAGCCGGAGTCGTACCATGACACTCCAGCCTGGGCGACAGAGCTGTCTCAAAAAAAAAAAAAAAAAAAAAAAATTGCGTCTCATCCACCATGCTCTGTGCTTACCTCTTCTGCAGTGCTGTCTTAGTGACACAAGGAATGATGCACAGACTTCCCTTCCTGGGGCCTCTCTATGCCTCTTGCCTGCTCTGCACTCCCCTGCTCAGACATCAGACTGATAAACATTTGGGGAATGGAAGAGGGAAGAATTCTAGAACTCACCAAAGAGGCACGCGTGGACACGCTTTTCCCTGAGACTTACTGGCCTCAGGTAAATGGTCAAATGGTTAACTGCAAATCTGATTTATGTCCTGACAGAGACTGAAGATACTGGGGATTTCCAGAACCGTGAGTTATGCTTTGCGTGTTTGTTTCCCCGCCAGCACTGGCTTTCCTGACTTTATTTTTCTGTCTTGCCTCTCTTCACTCATCAAGTTGTGACCTCTCAGTCACCCAGACTCGCCCTTGGTGATGCAAGACCTTTCTCTCTTTCTCACCGGGGGAACAGCATTGCTTCGCTCCATCCATCCTGTTTCACGCCTTTCCAGCTTAGTTTTAAATTCCTTACTGATTAATTCCGTAATTAAATGATTTAGATTATTTTAGGGATATAGAGGATAAAATGTCAATAGAAAGAGATCTTACTGAGCTCTGTGTTTAAGAACAAAACTAAATATTACTAACAGTTATTTTGTCTTCTTGACTTCTTCACAAAGTATCTTTATGAAGATACTTATTCGTATGGTAGCGGTGCAACCAAATTATGCATATGGCATAAGCTAAAATTTATCTTCACAAATACTTATTTGATGAAAACATGTTCTCAGATTTTACGTGTAATTTATTCACTGAGAATTAATGTAACATATGGGCCCCTATGTAACCTTTTGCAGTTGATCTATTTCTGCAATTTCCATTGGCAGTGTATGTGGGCTAGGCTCCCATGATGTGACGTGGGGATACATTTTCCATAACTGGTGTCTGGTTCCTCGCTCTTGCTTGGTGCCAATTCTCTCTGTGAAAAAAGAGGTTCTCTAAGAATAGCTAATGACTCTTTATTGGAGGTTTTCGAGAATGATTCCAGACCCGAGGATTCCCAAATAAGACATGAATACTGAAAATACCTTATGCCTTTAGTGATGCCCGTAGTCCATCCATTGGATAACAGAGGCTAAAAGCGTATTCTGAATTTGAAATGCTCTTTGTCAGAGCATTCTTTTATAACCATTTCTATGTGCATTCAGCAAACATCTACTGGTTTGTTGCCAGGCACTGTGCTAAGTATTGGAGGTAGAAAGATAAAGAACACACGAACCCCGTCCAAAACTTTACAACGAAGTAGGTCAGAAAGAGGCACAAAAATGATTACCATTCCATGTACCATGTGCCACCACTTGTACATATATGCACTCACATTCAGAGCCGGCTTTATGGGTGTGTGATTTGTGTTGTTGCACAGGGCCCTGTGCTTAGTTAGATGGGACCCATGCTTGATCTAATACTCCACTGTTGCCATGTTGAAATTCTTCACAACTTTTGAACAAGGGCTTTATATTTTCATTTTACAATGGGCTCTGCAAATTACATAGCCAATCCAGCTTATAGTCATACCTTCCTTTTTTTAAAATTTTCCTCTTGGTTCTGTTTAATACTGTTGGCAAACTCAAAGGTTTGAACAATCCCCTATGCAATAGAAATAACATATTTAATGTGTTTACACATCAGGCTTTGGGCTTTTATTGATGTCCTAGTAGTGTAGCTTTTGTATTTCTATTTTAAGAAAACAACAGTATATCTTAGACCCTGGCCACTTTAAGACACAAAGTTAATTTTAAAAATGTGGTAATTGTGCTAAGTGGATTTTCTTTGAATTTTAAAAATGTGGTACTTGTGGTAAGTGGATTTTCTTTTTTCATTGCTTTAATATACATGTTTTCTCTTTTTTTCCATCAACTTTTATTTTAAGTTCCAGGGTACATGTGCAGGATGTGCAGGTTCATTACGTAGGTAAACATGTGTTTGCTGCACAGATCAACTCATCACCTAGGTATTAAGCAGTGCCTCCATTAGCTATTTTTCCTGATGCTCTTCTCCCCCCACTCCTCCCTGACAGGCCCCAGTGTGTGTTGTTCCCACCATGTGTCCATGTGCTCTCACTGTTCAGCTCCCACTTATAAGTGAGAACATGTGGTATTTGGTTTTCTGTTCCTGCATTAGTTTGCTGAGGATAATGGCTTCCAGTTCCATCCATGCTGCTGCAAACGACATGATCATGTTCCTTTTTATGGCTGCGTAGTATTCCATGGTGTATTTGTACCACATTTTCTTTATCCAGCCTATCATTGATGGCCATTTGGGTTGATTCCATGTCTTTGCTATTGTGAATTGTGCTGCAGTGAACATATTCATGCATGTATCTTTATAATAGACTAATTTGTATTCCTTTGTGTATGTACCCAGTAATGGGATTGCTGGGTCAAATGGTATTTCTGCTTCTAGATCTTTGAGGGGTTGCCACACTGTCTTCCACAATGGTTGAACTAATTTGCATTCCCACCAACAGCGTAAAAGCATTCCTATTTCTCCACAGCCTCACCAGCATCTGTTGTTTCTTGACTTTTTAATAATCGCCATTCTGACTGGTGTGAGATGGTATCTCACTGTGGCTTTGATTTGCATTTCTGTCATGATCAGTGATTCAGCGTATCTTTGTTGAGTGCCTAATAACTGTCAAGCACTGTTCTAGGTGCAAGGATATATCACTGGGCAAGACAGCAAAACTCCCTGCCCTCATGGAGTTCATATTCTAGTTGGTGGGGAGAAAATTTAATAATCAAGTGACGTTACAGTATATCATGTTTGAAGGTGGTAGGTGCTATGGAAAAAGCAGAGCAAGGGAAGGAACATGAGTATTCAAAGAGGGAGTCCAGTTTGAGTAAGGTCAGGAGCTGCAGTGTAAAACGTCTTTTCCATGTGTTTGTCTTTAATAGTGTGACTTTACTATTAGAACTAAAGAGTTTCACAAAGCCATGAGAGATATGCAGAACCCAACGGGGCGTCATATTACTATCTCTAAGAATTGGGGGCGAGGCACGGCTGCTCACACCTGTAATCCTAGCACTTTGGGAGGCTGAGGCAGGAGGATTGCTGAAGCCCAGGAGTTTGATTTCTTCTGCACCTCAGCCCCAAATTTCTCTGGTTAATAATTAATCTTGGTCAACTAAACTGGAACAAGCTGGAAACCCCCACTTGTTTGGAAATCCATAAACACCATTTAATCCTGGGAATGATGAGCATAGTTACAGAAATAACCAAGTAAACCTGACCCACAATACTCTCTTTAAGAATCATCTATTTGTACATGTTTGGGCGATTTAAATAGTGGCCAAATCAAGATATCTAACAAATAGGCCTCATGATTCAAATTTAAAATATAGTTGATATTATTGTGCTTCAAAAGTTCTAAGTTTACTAATTGTGTAAACAGTATTAATATATTAATAAAATCTAAAATTTGTCAAGCTTATGCATTAAATTTATTTCATTTATACAAACATATTTTAGAAAGGTTCTAGTTCTTAGAGGCAGTTGAAGAACATAAGAGAAATCAAATATATTACATTTAGGTATGCAGTTTAAGGCAATTAATGAAGTTGTAGAAGACTCCTTATGAATGGTTTTTAAACTTATCATATTATAAATAATATGTTATAAATAATTAAAATATATAAGATTATAAATCTTTAAAGATCTTTATTGAATTATAATTAAATTTAAAAGCTTAGGTAAAACATAAAGAGTTTTGATTAGTATCTTTAATAAATCATAATAACTTTAAAGTCCAAAGTAACCATAAATAGTTTTTCCTGTGCCTAAATACCTACCCTTAAAGACACCTGAGTTAATTTCACCATGTCAGCTAGAGATAGTGATAGCAGTTGAGTCTGGGAATCCAACTTGCATTTTTTTAAAAGGCCTAACTTGCTCTTTTGTTAATTATAAGACAAACAAGGCAGGGCTGGTGAAGCTTCTCTGCTTCTTTTAAGATGCGTGGTTATAAAGGATTTTTCAGAAACTAAGAAGATTAATTTTTATCCAAGTAATACTCCAATGCTTGAGATTCCTAGAATTAAAAATACATTCATTGAACACAAGCAGTCCTAGACTTTTGAGAGATAAAAAGACAGGTTCCTTATCCTACTGGATTTTATAGTCTTTTTTGTTTTTGTTTTTGAGATGGAGTTTCACTCTTGTTGTGCAGGCTGGAGTGCAGTGGTGCCATCTCAGCTCACTGCAACCTCTGCCTTCCTGGTTCAAGCTATTCTCCTGCCTCAGCCTCCCAGAGCAGCTGGGATTACAGGCGCCCATCACCATGCCTAGCTAATTTTTGTATTTTTAGTAGAGATGGGGTTTCACCATGTTGGCCAGGCTTGTCTCAAACTCCTTACCTCAAGTGATCTGCCTACCTTGGCCTCCCAAAGTGCTGGGATTACAGGCTTGAGCCACCGTGCCTGGCCAGATTTTATAGTCTTGTTAGGGAGACAGGTGTATTTAATAATGACCAAGAAAGAGTGCAGAATATGATAAGTGCCAGAAGGAAAATCCAGGCGAGATCCAGGAGTGGAGCATAGAATTCCGTTTAGGGAGGGGGTGGCAAGGAGGTCTGGAAGGACATTCTGGAGGAGCAGCCTTTGAGGTGGATGTTGGAGGATCTTTAGGGTACCTACAGGTAGAGGTGAGGTGGGAGGGCAGGCAGCCACACAAACCAGTGCAGCCAGAGATACAGGGACTGGGACGTGAAAGGCATGTGTAGGGAGTGATGAGTGCAAATGGTGTGGCTGGAGCCTGATGAGATAGGGATGGGGAGGGGAAGTCAGGCTGGATAATTCTATGCTCACTTCCAGCTTCCCCAAACACCATTCCAATACCTTCCCTCCATTCCTAAGAATGCCTCTTCCTCCATTCAAATCCTCCCTTTGAGACTCAGGCCTGGTTTGTTTCCTTACTCCGGCATGGTACCTCCCCTAAAATTCTTGTCCACACTAGTCCTCTGTCAGGTAATCACATATTGTGTCAGACAGCTTTCATGATGAATTATAATGGGAGAGGAACACTTATTCCCAGCTCCTCTTGTTTCCAGGAGGGAGGGATTTTTCCCTGAACACTCTGGCTTCTCACTCTGTTTGGTGAGACTGGGATAAAAAACTGGGTGGGCATAGCTTGGCCCTTTCCCCTCTCCTCCTCTCTCAGGAGCCAGGCTGCCAGATATTATAGTTTGCTTCTCTGCTTGAGAAGGTTCCTGGGGACAACTTCAACATGTGTTTGCGACTAGGTGGGTTTGTCTTATTCTGGGGTTTTGTGTTAGAAAGTCCATTATTGCCTCACAACACACATTTTCCAACCCAGTTATTCCCAGCAATGAACATACTCTTAATTTCCATCTTCCTGCTCCTTGCCTATTTCTTAATTGATTTAAACATGGTTATGGTAACTCTAAAATAAATATTTTATCTCTGCAATGAGGCCACTAACACAAATAGGGAAATAATATGTGCCTTTTTTTATACTCTCTTATTCTTTCGGGAAACATTTATGGTTCATCTGCCATATCTTCTGTAGATAGATGCTTTTTTTTTGTACATGGTTATACTATATATTAGGGCCATACTATAAAAATGTTAAGGGCTCAAATATTTGTTGACTGAATGTTAAGGAATTTGGATTTCACTCCATAGGCAAAGAAAAGTAATCAAAGGTAAACAAGACAAGGTCAAAGTCTCCCTCTCCTTTCTTTGCTTAGAGATCAGGTTGAAAATGCAATGGAAATGGGGTCATATTGGCTTCACTGCACATTTATGTATTAGTCACTGGGTGTTCCCCGCATTCATGTTTTCTAGGACTAACATGAAGATACCACAAGGTAAATCTAAGGAGTGGAAGGGGTGATGGTGACTGCAGAAAAAAACAGGTAGAGAATACTTAAAACAGATTCCAATAAGTGTGTTTCAGCAGAGAATAGTGGAACACTTAGGCATAGAAAGTGACAAAAAGGACTTCCATGCGTCTGCCCTTTGCTATTTTTCTTATCTCTTTGCAAGGTACCCTGAAAATCACAGTAACTAAACAAAACATCTACTGATTTTTATACTGCTTGTCTCTTTAAGGCCGTAGTACCAGTCCTGCCAGGCTGTTCATCAGCACAGCCTGGCTATTTTGACAGGTGGCCCAACTAGATCTAGAGTCTTAAATTTATTGTATCAAGATACAGATCATGACACCTGATAGTTGACAGTAAAACTATAACCTGGAAGGCTCACATCATTGGATTTATTTACAAAAGAGGAATGCAACATGTCAAATAGCTGCCTTATAGATAAATGGAGCCAGAGACGAGGGAAGATCATCATTTTTTTCCTCTGCCTGGGAAAATTTTAGCCCTGCTGGGCTATGTCTGGGAAAAGATTCCCATTCTGGCTTCCTGCTGCTAGGAGGGTTGGCCTAACTCAAGGCAGAATTCAGCTCAGAGCATTGAAGAGTGGTGCACACAGACCCTCCAGGCAGGGTGCATGAGGCTCCACCCAAAATCTGCAGTACAGTACTGCATGATGCTTAAAGAAAATAGCTCTCTCTCTTTTTTTCACTTTTAACCAGAGGCGTTTCATGTAATGAAAACCAAAGGCTTTGTGGTTCTTCTCAGGATGGTGTGCTACTTGTCACAATGTGTTTGCAAAATCAGAAGGAGCCTGAATGAACATGTGTGTGTTTAATTCCCCAGCCAAGTCCACCACCACAGCAGGGGCTGGCGCTCAGTGTGATATTGGTTTTCACCAGCTGTTGGGGAGCGAGACACATAACAGGTGGGGAAGGCTGGCAGACGCAACAGCTTGCCTTCTGGTTGCCAAGAAATAGATCGGCCAGCTACAAATGTGGTTGGTCTGAGGAGTGGGATGCCTTTTGCATGGCAAGGACAGGATGGCCACCCTGACAGTGAAAGATGCCAGTGGATCCTGGATGTGCTTGGGTGGTCCTGATTTCAACCACTGTAGGCGCTGTCAGACCATGTGATAGGTCAGTTAAATCCTGGGTCCCGATACATCCGTGGACCCGGAGAGGTTGATTAACAGGCATCAAGCAACACCTGTTTCCTCCAAATTGCACTCAGTTGTCACAGAGTCTGAAATTCCATTATTAGGAATTCACTACTTTGGTCTTGAAGCCCTTTTGTAAAAATGTTCAGGAGTCCCCATTAAAGCAGCCGAGTTCATAAGCAGTGGCTAACAGAGAGCAAAGCACTTATCACAAGGTGAGTGGGTATCAGGAGTGAAAGAAGCCACTAACGGCTTCTGAGGCCCTCCTCCAGGACAGCACTTATGCTGAATGCAATTTCTCTTTTTCCTATTAGATTATGACCTGTATAAGATCAAACACTAAATCTTCTTTATTTTTGCCTCTCTTGTAGCTACCCACAACTGTATTAACGTAGATAGGAAACTCAATGAAAAGCTGGAAGCTGAATGCAGGAAAGCCCATCCTCAATTGTATAAAATGGCTGCACACTCACATGCCCAGATGCTTCTCTTTCTCATTTCATACCCTTGAATTTTAAGTATTGTGTTGACCAAACAGTTCCTTGTGCAGCCAGTTTGGACCAATTTCAGATGCAATTAGTCCACTGAAGAGAAAATGATAGAAGTTGGTGGGTCCAATGTCCCTTTTGTTTATTTGGGGAATTGGATAAAATTAGGTTATCCTGCATCATCGCACTTCACTGTAAGCATACAGGCTCCCATTCAAAGTGTGTACAGATAATCTAAAGAAAAATTCACCCACTCGCTCTTTTTACTCTATTAGAACAGAATATGCCTATTTTCAGGAGCACAGATTGTCAACTTCCTCCTTGACCAATCTTCCATGTCAAATTCATTTATCATTTCATCCGTCTTTTTTGCGCTGCTTCTCTGTGGTAGAAAAACATGTAACCTCCTCTTTCTCCCCCAA
The DNA here is from genome assembly GCF_006542625.1 of Nomascus leucogenys. NCBI lineage: Eukaryota > Metazoa > Chordata > Mammalia > Primates > Hylobatidae > Nomascus > Nomascus leucogenys. The sequence continues at coordinate 46,005,986 of NC_044398.1, read as the reverse complement.
TTTATACCCCTTATCCTCCTCATTCTTCCTTCCTTTCTCCTTCTCTATCTACCCTGGTGTTCTAGCTTCCTTCCAACTTTCCAGTTGACCCCAGACTTAAACAAAAACTTTAAAAAAAAGTCTTCCATATAGACTTACCTGATGGTCCTTTTTCTTAATCTTAAATATGTTTAACTCTTCCATCTTAAAAATATTTCTTCTCAAGTGTGCCCTGCTTCAAGGCCTCAGCCTAAAGCCCAGTTCACAATTGCCACGCTTCTGGAAAGAGGAGTCCACAGCTCCCTGTGTGCCCAGATTCTAGTCATCTCCTCCTTATGGCCTTATTCTGCTGATGCTGGTCTTGCGAACATCACCTCACAATTATCCACTTTCCAGGTCTCATTGTCATTTACCTCTTTGTAGAATGAGACGCAGTGGACCATGCCTTCCCACATTTTTTTGGTACACTTCCTCTTGCTTTCATTTCTGACTTTCCTGCTTTTGCACCTTAGCTTCTCTAACAGTCTGCCAGGGCTTCCACAACCCTGTACCAGAGACCAAGTGGCTTATGCAACCTAGACTTATTTCCTCACAGTTCTGGAGGCTGGAAGTACAAGATCAAGGTGTCAGTAGGGTTGATTTCTTCTGAGGCCTCTCCTTGGCTTGCAGATGGCCATATTTTTCTGGTATCTTCATATAGTCATCCCTCTCTGGATATCTGTGTCCAAATTTCTTGCACATATAGGGACACCCATCACATTGGCTACCTGCGTAACCTCATTTTGCTGTAATTACCTCTTTAAAGGTCATATCTTCTAATACAGCCACATTCCCAGGTATCAGGGGTGAGAACTTTGACATATGAATTTGGCGGGGGGCATCACTGAGCCCACAACACTGCCTACTGCCAGATTCTCTTTCTTTGCCTCTTTCATTTGCTGGTGCTCTCTGCAATTATCTCAGATCATTCCTTGTGTTCTGTCTACATCTGTGTTTCTTAAGAATATGGTTGTAGACTTCTGGTTACAAATATTCACCCCTTTGCCACATCCCTGACCTCTTGGATCAGAATCCCCGGGGAGAGATTCAAGGAGTGCGCCTTCTGCAGCCTTCATAGATGATTCTTGTGCACCTCGGAGTCTGAGAACTAGGACTCTGCGTGATGCCCAGTCACCTCATTTACTGCCATGGCTTCCACTACCATCTCTTGGTGGATGTCTTTACATTTAGGGCTCTTTACCTACTTTGTAAGCTTCAAATCCACATTTCCAACTATTATGTGGACAAATCCACCCTGGTGTCTCATTGATATCTCAAATTCCACATGTCCGAGAGGAAACACCTCCTCATTCGTCTCCAAGTCAGTTCTAAACGCCGGACCCCATCTAATGGCATTCCTGTCTACTTACACTTCAGAGCTGGAAACCGTAGTGTTCTTCTTTATTTCTCTTATTTCCCTCACCTTCTTCCCTATAAAATTCAGATGATTCTTTTACAGAAATGTCTCTTCAGCCTGACTCTCCTCTTCCCCGTAGAACTGTGCTCCTGGTGCAGACCCTCACCACTGCTGTCTTCCTTGGGTCACTGCACCAGCGTTACCTCTGGTTTCTCATTCTCTCCACACTGCCATGCAACTCCACACTGCTGCTGGGCTCACTTTTCCAAAACCTCAATGTCATCGCCTCCCTTTCCCTATTTTAAGCCCTTCTGTGAGCTCCTTTGTTAGATGACGGCATGCCTCCCAACATGGCTGGTCATCAGAGGAACTGGGGTAGTTTTTAATAACCAGACTCCCAGGCTCCAAGGCTCTCCTGATTCACTGGTCTGGGCTGACATCCCGGCTATCTGAGGATCAGCCAAGTCTGGGAACACCTAGGAGGTGGATTCTAGCCCGCAGGATAAAAACCCAACCCCTTCACTTAGGTGGTTCCCAAATGACTTAACCAACCTCCCGAGTCTTGCCTTCCTCTGCCTTTCTCCATGTCCACATAAAACAGGGCTTAGGTTTTTCTAAATCTGATCTAGTTTCTCACCATAACTTTGCAGTTTCTTTCACCTGAAAGTCCTTTCTTTACTATTCATTGACAAATTCCTATTCACCCTTAATGACCCAATTTAAAGATCCTCTTTTGTCAAGCTTCCCTAGCCCTGGGTGCCCTTCAGCTTATTATTCCTATTTCTGTACCACAATTATTACATCACAATGCAATTTACCTATGCATATATCCAATCTCTCCAAAAGATCAGAAACTCAAGTATCTAATATCTAGCGACACGTAACAAGAGCCTAGTAAATATTTGTTGGATGAATAATCTTTTAACATAGAGGTGCTCTGATCTTATGGATAAAGAAAAACCCACAGTGTTTTTGTCATGATCAGAACATGCTTCTGTTTGGAACAAGAGCCCAGCCAGGCTCTAGGGGTACAGTTATTCTCTGAGGAACAGGGGACAGCCAGAATGCAACAGGCTGTGACTCAGAATAGGACTCCAGACCCAGTGAATTAACCAATGTCCGTCAGAAAATAGATTCAATATCACAGTTAAAGAATGTGGATATATGGGGCCTGGCACTGCAGCTAATGCCTATAATCCCAGTGCTTTGGGAGGCCAAGGTGGGAGGATTGCCTGAGGCCAGGAGTTTGAGACTGGACTGGGCAACATAACAAGATTCTGTGACTACAAGAAATTAAGAAATCAGTCAGGTATGGTGCTGTGCCCTGTAGACCCAGCTACTTGGGAGTCTGACGCAGGAGGATTCTTGAGCCCAGCCTTTTATGAGACTGCAGTGAGCTGTGACTGTGCCACTGCACTCTATCCTAGGCAACAGAGTGAGGCTCTATCTCTTAAAAAAAAAAAAAAAGGATGTAGATATACAGAACAGAGGGCATCACCTAATGCTATAACCATATTGAGTGGGGTTAAAAATGTCCACGTGTTCTTTGAGGCCCCTCCCACTAAGAGGTGGAGCTTATTTTCCCACCCCTGAATCTGGACTGCCCTTGTGACTTGCTTTGCCCAATAGATGACATGGACATTACAGGGCATGACTTCAGAGTAAGGCCTCAAAAGCCCTTGTAGTTTCTGCTCTTGCCTTCTTGAAATGCTTTTTCCATCATGAAATAGAGTCCTGCTCAGCCTCCCGGAGCATGAGAGGCCACATGGAAGAGAGCTGAAGTGTCTTAGCCAACAGCCCCAGGTGACCACCAGGCAGGTGAATGAGGCCACCTAAGATGAGCCCCTCGCCAGCTGAGCTGCCACCTGACTGCAGGTGCACAAGGACACCCAGCCAATACCACATGAGCAGAGCCCAGCTGTCCCTGCCACACCCCACTCTCACTGCAAGGACCCAAAATCATAACCAGTTAAATGAGCGGAGATTTTGCACCACCGAGTTTTGGGATGGTTTGTTTTGTAGTAAAGATAACTGGTACATGGGTTGGCAGGCATAGTAGTGGTATTTTGGAACAAGAATTACTGAACTGACAAGACATTTTCCACAACCTGCATGAGATAAGGGAGGCCCTGATGTTCTATAAGCCTTAGGCAGGATTGGCTTAGGGACTGAATGGAGTTGAACCTGAAGCTGAGATCCAGATCTCACTCTTGGCAGCTCAGAGACACCAGGGGGAAACAGATTGGCTGGAAAGGAGAGTCAACAGTAAGCACCACTAAACTGCACAACCATGTTTTCAGTGATCACCTAGTGTGCTTGAGCATGTGCTGTGTGGCTATGGATGCAGTCACTGTCAGATATGTAAAAACATAGCTGGGACTATAATGGAGTCTTACAATGTGATCTTGTCCTGAGAACTCCTGAAAAATTATATGCTTTTCAAAGTTGTCTTTTATTGTTAGTTTCTTTAGTAGTGTTGCTTTAAGCAGCTTCCTAATGCCACACAAATCCTGGATTGTGTATAGGGATAATTTATAGGTATAGCCTAGGTTCTCTTAAACAGAGTTCTTCTGAAACATCTGCCCCACGGTTCCACAGCTGACACAGATGAACTGGTGATGGACGCTTAAACACATCAGCAAGATCCGTAAAGGTGTGGGAGTGTTTGGCATAAATGGCCTCCTGGTTTTGGGGGCCTGCTCTTCCGTAGACGCAGTGCAATACTCCCCTGCACTTCACCCCTGTGATGGCTTTTGTCTGTCATCATGTCTCAGTGCATTTCAGAACTCAGCTTCTGTTGTCATTTTTTTTCACTCTCCTCTTTACAAGATTTCATTACATTTTCCATGTTTTAATCCAAACAACCAGTGCCAAAAAAAAAAAAAAAAAAAAGGAAAGAAAGAAAGTACAGCTGTGGTGAGTCATTAAAGTGATTTTTCCAGCTGTTTAACTATTATGTCTGGCCCCACAGCAGCCTCTAAAAGACTAAGAAAATGTTCTGCTTAGACTTTCTAGGGTTGAGAGTTTACAGATCACCGATTTTTCTTATATTAACAAACCCTTGTTATCACCTCTTGGAGCAATGGAGCAGAGGAACACAGGGAGGAAACTAAGGATTAAAATGTTTTAGTGTAGTCATAAAAATCGCGAGCACTGGAGTCAACAGACCTGGGCTTCAATCAGGGATCAGCTGCCGATGAGCTCAGGACACTGAACATATGACTTAGCCTCTCTGCGTCTGTGTCTTCATTGGTGATATGAGGGTATCATCTCAGTTACAGAGTCATTGAGGAGAATAAATTGATTGATGTAAAAACATTTACTTCAGCAGTAACTGCCGCGTAGCCCGGGCTCCAACCTGGCGGCTGCGATGATTTTGATAGTCTGGTGGCCTTGTCTGCGGCCCTGGCTCTTCCTTCCCTGGCGGGGCGTGGGCTTTGCATTGTGTTTCTCCCAGCAGTTGGGGTGTGGAGGGGGATTGCACAGCAGGCTGCGGTGTTGTGCCAGATGGCCCAGGTGTATTGCTTTCATGAAATTTACAACACGGGATATTTACACCTGTCACAGCTGTCACTCACTACAGGCAGATCAGACAGTGCTCCCTGAGAGCTGAGCAGGAATCTGTCACAATCTAGCTCTGCAAAGATGCCAGGCTCTCTTTCCTGCCGTCTGGCAGAGTGGAGAGGATGCTTTTCCGTCTTCCCCACTTGGCAGCTAACTCAGTGCAAGGAGAGTCCCGTTTTGTACTCTTGCTCCCGCATTCCCTAACACCCTTGGGAATTTAGGTATCTAGGGGGAGGGTGGTTCTACCTTTAAGAGATTGCTGGGTATATAAGAAAATAACCTGGTGCAGCTGGGAGGGTCTGGGACTGGAGTCTGGCACTAGACTTACAATGGGGTTGCTGGTTAGCAGTAGCTGCTTCTGCATAAGAGTCACTGAACCTCTTCAGATGCCAGCTCCTTTTTGTTAGGAAAAATAGTATGCATTTTGAATAGGAATAATCTCTAAGAAACCTACTATGTCCATATACTTCTGACTTTTATATCAAGAAGACTTCATCCCAGGTTGCTAAATGAAAATATTAGACACAGCAATAAAAAGAAAGGAGGTCTCAGTGACACATTAACCCCTTGGCTTTACCTTATAATTATTTCCAAAGTTCTCATAATCATGGCTGCAATTGATCGTGGGCTTTTGGTTCGCAATGAGAGGAACTGAGAGAAATCCAACACAATACCAGTTCTTAACAGAAGCATGAATCCTTTTTTCCGTGAGCATGAAGCAAAATGTCCATATGAAAATAAGAAATAAGTATAAATGGTACAAGAATACACATTCAGAAAAAGTTGTAAGACTATCTAAATTAATTGAATGTTAACAAAAGGGAGACACATTTTGATTAATTTGAAAGTGAATAAACACAAATTTTATTTCTAATCATTGTCTTATCACAGAAGAGGTAATGTTACAGAAATATATTATAAAAACCCAATGTTCTCAAGAGTTCTTGACCAATCATAAACTTATGGAGAAGTCCAAATAAGTTACTTAAATACTTGTATAGTGTTGGGGATTTTGATTAGGAGAAAGGAGTTAATTCTAGTGATCGATTGGGATGTTATTTAACATTATGTTTTATATTGCATGTTAGGAAAGACGGTAGAGGTAAATCTCAGTATTAATCATTAGACAAGTATAGCTTAGCCCCAGTCTTCTCAGAACTTGAAGTTCTAGTGGCTTGTGGTTCAAAAGCTTTCTGACTTCATGAATGGTAGAATGGTACGTCCATAACAATGAATGGAATCCACGAAACACAGTGTTAGAGGTGCATGGATGAAATAACATCCTCCAGCACCCTTTGACCCCTTGCTTTCCTTGTCCCCAACAGTGCTGGTAGCAGAGGGCAGCTGGCTATGGTCCACTGCACAGGATGGCTGTGATGTCATTTAGGAAGCCATGTGGAGGTTTGGCTATGAGCCTGTCACAGCTTCACCTGTGCCATGACAAAATGCTGAAATATCACAGATTTCTTCCGGGCCCTTAGCTTCTGCTCCAGGGACACATTAGGACTTTGAGGATCTCATAAAATATTTCTTCCTTCATCCTTGACTCACTTTTTATCCAACACGATGCATCTAATGCATCTTGGGAGAATAACTCAGCCTGCTCTCGTGCCTCCTTCTTTCATTTTGGGGTCTATATTGAATAAAGTGATTGATGTATCAGTACATTTGACATATTTGTATTATTGCGTCTTTAGGTTTCCTAGAAAATAAGATGTATTCAGGCTTGGTGCAGTGCTGACTCCTGTAATCCCAGCACTTTGGGAAGCCTAGGTGGGTGGAACTCTTGAGCTCATGAGTTCGAGACAGGCCTGGGCAACATGGCAAGACCCTTTCTCTACAAAAAATACAAAATAATTTAGCCAGGTGTGGTGATGTGCATCTGTAGTCCCGGCTACTCAAGAGGCTGAGGTGGGAGAAAGGCTTGAGCCTGGGAGGAGGTTGCAGTGAGTTGAGATTAGGTCACTGCACTCCAGCCTGGGCAATAGAGCCAGACCTTGTCAAAAAGAAAAAAAAGTAAAATGTATCCTACTGTGATCAAACAGGGCATTTGGTTAGAAATAACTGTTGTGGGATGATGTGTGATTCCTATGAAATGGTCTATTAATGGCTTATTTCAATACTTTCAAAAACTTTTTAATTTTATCAAAAATCTTTAAAGTCAATAAATCTTAAAATATTATAATTGAGCTGATTCTCCCAACTGCCATTTTTTTTTTCCTTGAGGATCCTTAAAATCTCAGGATTTTTTTTAAAGCTGGTACTAGATGACTGTGGAGATCAGTTTATAGGAGTCAAATATAAATTTATAGATGTAGCTAACCCCTATTTTTCATTAAGCCTTAAAATAGCCTGACACCTTTTTCCCTGAGGTCAATGGCAGAACCATTTTTTTCACTTTCACAAATTTTCGTAACCAAACGGAGTTTGATTAATTAGTGACATGATTTATAAACTCTAGATATAATTCTCAGCTATAGGGAGATTTCCAGTCATTGGGAACTGCCCCTTTTCATGTAGGCAAAGAAGCCGTTGCACGTTGTGGCCAAGAACACACCACTGCCTTCCAAGTTGGTGCTGATTTTGCCTATCATGGTGGTTGTGAACCACATTGCAACTTATTATTATTATGTTTTGAGATGGAGTTTTGCTCTTGTTGCCCAAGCTGGAGTGCAGTGGCACGATCTTGGCTCACTGCAACCTCTGCCTCCAAGTTCAAGTGGTTCTCCTGCCTCAGCCTCCTAAGTAGCAGGGATTACAGGTGCCCACCACCGTGCCTGGCTAATATTTTGTATTTTTAATAGAGACAGGGTTTTACCATATTGGCCAGGCTGGTCTCAAACTCCTGACCTCAGGTGATCCACCCGCCTCGGCCTCCTAGAGTGTTGGGATTACAGGTGTGAGCCACCAGGCCCGGCCTGCAACTTATTTTGATGGGCTTCTTGATCTCGATTCAGTCTATGTGCTGCTTCCCACCACTGTTTGCTTAGTAATATTTACATTAATTTTTTCATGTTTGATACATAATTTATTATTTTAGCTAGTAGTTAAAATGTATACACAACTGTATTTAACTATGGATCCTTTTTATTGTTGGAAATCCCCTAGGAAGAAATAAATTTGATATTATAAGTATGGAACAGTTAAGACCCTCACACATTTTCCTTCAAGTAAATCAGTTTTTTTCTGCAAATTGAAATCACAATGAAATACCATCTCACACCAGTCAGAATGGCTATTATTAAAAAGTGAAAAAATAGCAGATGTTGGTGAGGCTAGAGTGAAAAGAGAATGCTTATACACTGTTGGTAGGAATGTAATTTAGTTCCACCATTACGGAAAGCAGTTTGGAGATTTCTCAAAGAACTAAAAATAGAGCTACCACTTCACCCAGCAATCCCATTTCTGGGTATATATACAAAGGGGGAAAAAACACATTCTACTAAAAAGACACATGCACTCACACGTTTATTGAAGCACTAGTCACAATAGCAAAGAAATGAAATCAACCTAGGAGCCCATCAACAGTGGATGAGATAAAGAAAATATGGTACATATGCACCATGGAATACTATGCAGCCATAAAAAAAGAATGAGATCATGCCCTTTTTAGGGACATGCATGCAGCTGGAGGCCATTATCCTAAACAAGTTAACACAGAATCAGAAAACCAGATATTACATGTTCTCATTTGTGAGTAGGAGCTAAACACTGGGGACACATGGACATAAAGATGGGAATAATAGACATGGGGGGCACTACAGGGGAGAGGGAGGGAGGAAAGTAATGGTTGAAAAACCGTCTATTGAGGCTGGGCGCAGTGGCTTACACCTGTAATCCTAGCACTTTGAAAGGCGGAGGTGGGCAGATCACCTGAGGTCAGGAGTTCAAGACCAGCCTGGCCAACATGGTGAAACTCTGTCTCTACCAAAAATACAAAAATTAGCCAGGCGTGGTGGTGCACGCCTGTAATCCCAGCTACTCAGGAAGCTAAGGCAGGAGAATTGCTCGAACCCAGAAGGCGGAGGTTGCAGTGAGCTGAGATCGGGCCACTGCACTCCAGCCTAGGGGACAACAGCAAGACTCCGTCTCGAAAAAAAAAAAAAAAAGAAAAAGAAAAAAACCTCTCTATCGGGTACTTTGGTCAATACTTGGGCAATGGTTTTAATAGAAACCCAACCCTTAGTATCATGAAATATACCCTTGTAACAAACCTGCACATGTACCCTCTGAACCTAAAACAAAAGCTGAAAAAAGTAAATCCAGATTTCTTGACACTGGCACCATTAACATTTCTGGCGGGATTATGATTGTGGGGAGGGTCTGTCCTGTGCATTGTAGGACACTGAGCACCATCCCGGTCTCTGCCCACCTGCTGTCAGTAGCATTCCCTCCCCCAGTCTTAACAACTAGAAATATTTATAGGAATTGCCAAATGGCCCCTGAAGGGCAAAATCATTTCTGATTGAGGATCGCTAATTTGAACAGTTGCTTTTATGATATAATTTGATAACATGCAGTTTCTTAGAAATTCAGCTCTCGAATTACAGTGGCATAGATTTTTAGTGCTTAGAGAAGTATTTTAATAACATGTACAATTTGTTTCATCAGCACCAACATAAAAGCAAGGTATTTTAAATATTTATCCACATTTTGTCACTGAAACTTACCACCCTACTGCTCTAAAACCTTAAACATTGAATGTTCATCAGTCAAGAAAATTAAACCTCATTGTGTCAGATCACTGGGATTTTTTACTTCTTTATTTTTTCCTTCCTTCAGTTTTTAAATATTATTTTTAAATGTTGTCAAAGTCAATTTAACAGCCTTCCCCATCCCTTCAGTTTTACCACTTTAAATTCTGGAAGATAGTCTAGTTTTTTGGAATTATTTTCAACACAAACATATATAGACTCTAAGGAAGAGTTTGAAGCTCTCTTTTATGAAAACCATGTGAGATCTTTAGGCAGCAATTTTGGAAAAACCCATATAATTGCTCGAAAGTTTTCTAGATCTTGACTCTGTGCTAAAGAGTTGAGGTTACCAAGTAATGAATCTTTGAGTAAGTAAAGTTTACTGTTCAGAGCTAACTGGTGCTCTCAATTGTAGGAGGTTCTTTTTACACTGAATCTCCAATAACCCTCTATTGTTGGAATATCTACTAATTTTTATGAAGGTATTTCCATGACAACCAGCTTACAACGTGACGCCCCATGTCTCACTACATCTGTCAGGGCCTTGTCCCCCTGTTTCCATTAGATTTTGCCTTTTTAAATGTCTCTTCACCTTTCGACAGACTGTTCTTTCTGCTAGGGCTGCCTTCTCCCTCTTGTGTAGCAAACTCCTACTCACACTTCAAAGCCTAAGTCACTACTCACCTTCTCTGTGAAACTATCATACATGTGTCCAAAGAACGTCAGCCTCCTCTTCCTTGGACTGCTAACAGCCTTCAAACTTTTCTCCATGTTTCATTTACTCCACTTTATTTTATTTGCAAAATTCTCTCCTCCAGCAGGCTGGGCACTCCCGGGGGAAGGAACTTCATCTTTTTCAATATTGGTGGCTCTGGCACTGGCCCTTTCTGTCTGGGACTGTTTTGGTTCTGTACGCACAACTGTCTTAAACTTCTTGCCAGTTACCCTTGTCTTTGCCATTCAGGGCAGGACAGGGTGCTCATATTGATTCATGAAGGACACTCTCTTTGTTGGGCGATTTGCACGGTGGTTATGATAACTAATGGTCCTTACTGTTTCTGTTTGATTAAAATAGAGGCAGCCTTTTCCCTTGCAGAGACTATCTTTCTGTAGAAGAAATGCCATGGAGAAATTCCAGAGTTACTGCAAGCACTGCTAGCAGGGATTAGTCTGAATCAGACCATCATATTCTGTTAGTCATAGTAATGGAAAGAGAAGCGCTTTGATATTCTTGCTGGTGCAACACAATGAGGACAGGGACCAGACAGAAGCTCACACACATCTGGTTGTTTAATTCTTTTTGTAATTTATCAGGGACAATCTGTCTCATTTTTGAAGATAACTGGAGAGAACAGATCTGGGGGAAGGTCTAGACAAAAAACAAAACAAAACAAAACAAGAAACAAACCAACCAAAAAAAATGAACTTGAAAATGAAAACTACTCAATAGAATATCCACTGACGCTGGTCCTAAATAAGTTCATTCAAGGGGGGGATATTTAAAACACAGGAAAGAAACTCAGACTTCCCTGTTCATGGAATACAGTTATAGCCACTGACCAACATAGTCTTGAGACGGAGTGAAAGATACTGAAATACACGCCTGAGCTGTTTTCTCAGAGGCTTTGACTTTGTAGCGTGGCTGAGATTTCATTTGCTCTGTAGCTGTGGCTTCTGGGTTGCAGGGAACAAGGACTTTGGGGAGGTTGGAGAGTTGGGGGAAAACTGGCAGCTAAGCAGCTTGCAAGCTTCAGGCTTCTTCTTATTTTCTTCCCTAAAGGGATTCCTGGAAAAGGAAAGTGCTTCGACTGGGGAAACCTTGGCCAGGTTTGACCTGCTTCTCCTTGCAATTTCAAAGAGCCCTGCTCTCAACCTGGCCTCACCCTGGCCTCACCCTGGCCTCACCCTAAGGCCAGCCTTAGACCTAGTTGTTGTAAGTCTGCATCAGGAATGGAACTGTCGCAGCATGAGGGAATGGCTATTTTCTCCAGAGTCCAACTCTAAGCACAAAATGCTAGGATTTCCTCAAAGTGCATCCACATTGGTGAGTGTCATGGTTAAGATTAATGATCCGACTTACTTGTAAATTTCGGGTTGACTAAGAATCAGGAATTTTAGGGTACTGTATGGCCCAGTACAAATATTGTAGGGCAAGAAAATAGCTTTGTCCTTCCTATATTTTTTCTCATAATTTAGCTCTTTCTTCACCACGTCATGCAGCTGAATTGAGCCAAGCGTTAGTGGTGGGGATAAAAATAATGCTGGAATCACTCTCCCCCATTCCAACTTCCACTTTCTTCATGCGCACAGCTCCACTTCGTACAACATTGTCATTTTTGGAGCCAAAGTTCTCCAACATGTTACCAAATGAAACACAATTAAGTAATTTTATTTTTTTTTAGAGACAGGTCTTCCTCGGTTGCCCAGGCTGGAGTGCAGTGGTGTGATCATAGCTTACTGCAGCCTAGAACTCCTGGGCTCAAGCAAACCTCCCACTTCAGCCTCCCAAGTAGCTGGGATGACAGGAGTGTGCCAAGCCTGGCTTTTTTTTTTTTTTTTTTTTTTTGGTAGAGATGGAGTCTCACTAGGTTGCCCAGGTTGGTCTCAAACTCCTGGGCTCAAGCAATCCTCCCACCTCACTGTCCCAAAGTGCTGGAATTATAGGCATGAGCCACTGCACCTAGCCACAATTAAGTAAAACTTATGATAAGTCTATAAAGAGCAATTAAGGGGGTAAAAAACTCTTTGGGAGCATGTAGTTTACCACTAAAGAATCATGTCATGCCATAACCTCTCCCATTGGAATAAGGCTGGAGGCAGCCTTATAGGTTGAACCCACTCACTTTGGAAAACGCTTGTTCTTCCCCAGGTCACACGTTATTTCCACAGGTTGGGTCCTGAGCTCGAGCTGTGCTTGCCATATGAGGGGTCTTCTGGGTCTCCTGGCTTGGAGTACAAGTTGATTATGCAGTGGATCCCTGTGCTCCGAACGCACCCCACACCTCCTCTATTTTAGCATATTCCCCAGTTGATTCCAAATGTGTGCTTACTCATCCTTTCCCCCCACTAGACAGTAAGCCTGATCTTGCTCACTCGCAGTTAGCTTCTGGACAACTTGTGGCATCTAATAAATTTTGCTCAACAAAATTTATGAAATGAATGAGTCTCTCCAATTTGAATCCAAGCTTTCCTTGTTATTTTGGAAACTTCCATGGGAGCTGTGTCTGAATGTGGTGACAGGTGAAGGTGTCGTACTGTCAAGACACTTCCCTAGGTACCGAGCCATGCTGGGGCTGCCTTTCCACTGAACTGGTTGTCATGCTAGCTTCTGGTGGGTGTGTTTAAGCTGATACACTCCAATCTCCAAGTAACATGCCGATCTTTATGTTTACAGGCGGTTGGGTATCTTGACTGCACTGGGGGCTGAGCTGGTCTCCAGGAGGTTGGAGTGTGCAGACTTCATACCGCCCATCCACCTGCCTTTCATTTCCCTCTTTCAAGCAGCCTATAAACTGAGATCAGAGCTACAACCCAGCTGAACTGTGTCCCCTCTGCCTGTTTTTGTCACATTTCTATTACTTTTTTTTCCTCAAAAATTAACTTCCAAGACTTAAAACACCAAGAACCCACCCCCAGTGGAAGGCGGTAAGAGGGCATGGGTGTGTTTAGCAACTGCAAGTTGTAGTGGCTCCATCTGAAGCATTTCAAATGTAAACTGGGGTTAGAATGTACAGGGCTCACTAACTTGAGCGACTGCTCACCCTCCCTTTCCCAAAAAGAAGGGGGCTTATTAGAGGCAGTACTTTGCCTTAAAGAGTGACTGTTGTTCAGTGTATTTCTATCAAGCACATAATACACATTCACACACACACACACACACACACACAAACACACACACACTCATAGAGGCTAACCAGTCCTGAATTCCATCGTCTCTCAACTGTTTGATTCAATGATTGTTATTAAGCAGTAAACCCACACCAACCGTGCAGTCATTGTGCTTCTAAAAAATGTAAATGTCACTTTTTTGGTCTTTAAAAATTATTAAGCAGAGAGAAAGATAGCAATTTCCAGTGTTTGCTCGCATGGTAAGATGCAGGAGAATTCGCATTACTCTTGAGAGCTGCCATTGGTTAGCTGGAGGGAAAAAGGATATCAATTATACATAATCTAAGAAGCCTCTGCATAATAATCAGGCCCAGTAGGGGCTTTGGGGCAGCTTCGTTATTCTCTTGTAAACACAAGAGCCCAGATAGACATGTCAGTCAGGAGTAGCGGCAGCAATTCTTCCTTTTTAACACCTTCACATTCTATTGCTTCAATATGCAAACAAGGCTGTTTAGCTGAGGGTAGAGCGGTGCTAATGAGCTCCCTGCACTAACCCTGAAGTAAAAAGGTTCTGTTTCACAGCTGCTCAGAGACAGCTCCTCTGGGCATGCTCAGGTATTGGAAAATAATGCCTTTTAAACAGAGAAATGCCAATCAGGATTTTGTGCATACTTTCCCTTTTCTCTATGTGCTAATGCAATTACCTCATAACTTGTGAACTTCCAGTGCATTTGTCTGGTGTTTTCTCCCTAAATGATATGTTTGGAATGTGGATGTGGAAGAACGCTTGCAAAATGCAGGGACTGGAAAAAGTAGGCAGTCTCTTAATGCCTACAGGACGCTACCTCAAAGCCCATGCGCACGTTTCCGCCTTCAAGGTGGACCATTCTTTTATCTCTTTTTTCCCCCAAATATTATTATTCCTTTTCTTCCCAGGGTCACTTTAATGACCTGAATGGACAATGCAGATCAGGACAGGCTTCTCAAGCCGCAGGGTTTCTGCCCCAGCCTCTGTGGTTTGGGAGTTACTGTGGGTCCCGGGCTCTGGGCACTGCTCCATCTTGGCAACTCCATAATTGGCTGAGCAAAGACACACAGGACCAAGGAGAGGGGGCAGGGAGGGAGGGGGCTTCACATTGCAGTTGACAGTTTCAAATCAAGACACCATACATGATGGCTTTTCAATATCCAATTATTCTCATGAATAAAGAAATCTCTTACACAGAAATATTCTTCCAATCCCCACTGGGTTAATTTACCATCTACAGAAACCACTCAGCTTTGCTGGCGAAATAACAGGGTCTGTGATTTCTTGTGTAATTATAGGACCTCCTCCTTCTCACCATTAATTCAACCTCAGGGCCATGCCTTCTAGGTGCCTGACATGGGAGACAGGCCGTCCGTTGCGCCTGATAAATGGATGTTAATACCAGCATGAATATCCTCCACTGTTAACCAGCGTCTTAACTCTTTCCCATAAAAAGAGGTGCCATATTTCCCATCCCTTAGTAAACCAATCAGCAGGCGGGTTTCTAACCACTGTCTCCGTTTATGACAGTACAGTCAGGTACTACACAGTCAGCAAGAAAGCCTTCCTGCTGGAATACTTCAGCATTTCAATTATTTATTACATTAGCTTTATGGCATATCACAACCTATTTGAGACAGGTAGCGTGAACTCTTTTCTGCCACACAGAGGCTCATTAAGTGGCCATCATGACTGGTGAGACTTAATTGTTTTACACCGGGCAGTTCTCTGTCATGATTTAAATCCCTAGTAAAGCAGCTGACCCCAATTCTCAGGGTGATTTGGATCCCCCCCCAACTTGGAAAATCAAAGCCAGCTGAGAGTTGGCTTGCACATTTTAGCATCTGGTAAAAGCGTGCAAGCTGGTGAGCTGTGCAGGGAACAAGTCATTGGCAATTGTGTGTGAAAACAGTTAATTAATTGTTTATCTGTGTCAATTTGTTTAAATGATCATAGAATTGTTCACATTATTTTGAAGATGTCTCCTTCATGTTTTTAAAACTGTCTTTATGTCTTCCACGTGTTTATAAAAGGGAGTTATAATCATTTAGCAACTCATTGTTTATGATTAGAACCTAATGTGCAAAACCAAATTAACAATGCTATTGTATCCAAATTCAAATGCCAAGTGCTTTTGGCAGTGATTGCACGTACATCTGACTGATATATAGATAGACAAATGCATAGATAGATATAGATATAGACATAGATAGATATAGATATATATCGAGAGAGAGTGGGGAGGGAGGTTTTGCTCTGTCAGGCTGGAATGCAGAGGTGTGATCACAGCTTACTGCAGCCTTGACCTTCCAGGCTCGAGGAATCCCCGCACCTCGGCCTCCCAAGTATCTGGGACCACAGGTGCATGCTGCCACACCTGGATAATTAAAAAAAAAAAATGTGGAGATGAGATCTCACTATGTTGCCAGGCTGACCTTGAACTCCTGTCCTCAAGCGATCCTCCTGCCTCGGCCTCCCGAAGTGCTAGGATTAAAGGCGTGAGCCACCGTGCCCGGCCTGACTGATATTTTAAGGCCATGTTGTTGATTCTAAGTGAAATGATAAAGATGTTCAGCCAGGTGACTTTTAGATTTGTGAATATTCTGCTGTGTTGGTATACTGTTTAGATTTGTCTTCTTATGTATAAGGAAGAGTATAGCCTATGGATGAGAATGCAGACTTTTGAGCTGGACTTTTTGGATTCTGGCTGTGACTTAGTGGCTGTGTGATCTGGAGCAGGTTAATCAACCTTCCTGTATTTCAGTTTCCTCATCTGTAAAATGGGTACAGAAATAGTGCCTACCTCATAGGGTTGTTGGAAAGATTAAATTACTGAATATATAAAAAGCCTCTTTTGATGCAACACACGTTGGCTGCTGTTGTTGCTCCTTCCTGTAATATACAATAGCCTTAGTGTTGTTTACATGGTGGAGACATCTAGGTTGTCTTCTCATGTGATTATCACCACATAGTAATCTGGATTTAGAATTTGGTGATCAAATGCTACATCAACGGTTTGTCTTCCTGACAATAATGAATCCAATCTCATTGTCGGTAATATTGATATTTATAGACCTGGAGTGCATTAAGGTTTGCATCAAGATAAAGCACCTATTGATGGATTCACCCATTACTTCACGCTAAGCTCTTTATGATGGCTAAAAGAACCACAGACTATTCCCGTTTAGTTCATTTTATATCATTCATGCACCCCTTATCATGCTAGATATAATGTATATTGATATAATTAAACAAAGAATAGTGGTGCTGTTTCTATGACTTTCTCTAGTCCTATAAAGTGGATTTATCTTTTGATCATATGTTCTGGAGTGGACGACAGTCTTAGCAGAATAGGAGTTATAATAACATACATAACACATTCAAGTCTGCTTTGAAGGAAGTAAGCAGTTTTTCAAGACAACGCAATTTGAATAAGCTGCAATTTGACTCCCCTCTTTCGCTGTATCCTGGATGTGAATAGGAGGAACCGATGAATCTTGCGAAACTGGTGTAAGTTGTTGTTAAAAAAATTATTCTCCTTTTTCATTAAGTGCCATTTGCTCTATAATTTAAGGGGTTGTTATGCTCAGAGTGAATTTGGGGAATTCAATGTCTTCTCCATAAAGGGGAATCTCTGACAGCCTTATAATTAGCTGGATGATAAAGTAAAGGTGTGCTGAGATTAACATACTTTATTCCAACTATCAAAGGGAGGGTGGGAGGGAAAAAAGGGGAAACACTTCTGTTTTGCATTTTGATCAGCTCAGGGAGCTTTCCTTTAATTGGAGGATGGATATAGCAGGAGGGTTGAAGAACTTAGAGTGTAAATGACTATTTTTGAAAGACATCTTCAAAAATAAGACAGTTGTGTTGAATGATTTGGGGATCCTTTTTTCTACCATCTGGAAATTAACCGTGTGTTTAATTCCACAGGTGGATTTCCTTTGGTCCCTCCCACAACCACCCACCGTGAGATTGGACAAGTCTAGTGGGTAGTGGTCTAGAGGTGATGGATCTTCTAGAGGGTTGCAATCAGAGCTGGCTTCATGAGTGTGCAGAGGGGTCCCACACATGGTTGAATGCTTTCCTTCACTCTTAAAATTATTAATAGTGTTTGAGTAAGGTATCCCACATTAGTTTTCATTTGCACTGTGCCCCACAAATTATGTAGCCAGATTAGGTTGCAGTCAACATTTGGACAATATTAACTCTACTTATTGCACACTATTTTTCTAAGGTAAGTAGGAAAAATGCTTGCATGTCAGAAATGTTGTTGTTGAAATATCTGATGACTTAAGCTGTCCTATATTTCAGCTGATTTCTCTCCTTATACTTTTTCTGCCATTAAAGTTAGGGATTAGATAGACAGATCAAACAGGGCAAGGAGAACTCAAGAAAATCTGGTCACTTCAGTAAGTGTTGGTGTGTGGGGAGAATCAAGTGAGAAGTGCTTTTAGAAATATCCATGCATATGATGGAGCTCTAGCATGCCAGGTGAGTGGACATGGCTTGAGGAAGGTTGATGGGTCAGAGCCTGTCTAACCTCATAGGGAACTGATGGGTGGAATAGGAGAGAACTCTAGGCTCCCACTAGCCTGGGCAGGGTTGCAGAGAATTCAGACATTTGTGTGCTCACGGAGGGGAGGCCGAGCTTCTGAGGGTGGAGGTTAGGGTCACAATGGAGAGGCCACCACGTGTGTGAGGGACTCTGAGATGGGAGGCAGAGGGTTAGGACAATGGGCTTTACCCATGGAGCCAGAAAGTTACCCTGCGAGGGTGGATGGTGCTGGGCCACATATCTCAGTGGTCAGATCCAGGATCTTAGCAGTCACACCCATCGATCAGGGATCGGACCATGGCAGGCACGCTCGGCAAAGGCCCCAGTGAACCAGAGGACAAGCAAGAATTCTGCATCATCTTCGCCTCCATGATCCTGAGGACTATGAGAGCCAAGGTAAGGACCTTGACAGACAGATTTGTTACCAGGAGGAATTCTTTGCCTACTGAATAATTCTGAATATGTCAGATTTGTCTAAATAGATCCCACCTGCTCCCTGGTCCACTCTTTTCCAGTAAAGAGGCTTATGTGGAAGATTAGATCTGTTATCAAAAATAAATTTTAAATAAAAGCCGCATTCTTTTTGTATATTTTGTGACAAAATGTGTACCTCTGAAGTATTTGTTTTAAAGATAAAATAATGAATTCTGGCATCTACTAGGTATTTCTGGTAGACCTCTCATAATGTTCCCCATGATCCCATCTCCCTCTTTTCTCTCTTCCTCTCTCTTCCTTTTCCTTCCTCCTCCAATGCCCTGATTCGGGAATTACTCTGAAAATAAGTAGGAAATTTGTGATCTTCATTTACTTCTTATATTATTATTATTTTTTCATATGGAGTCTGGCTCAGTTGTCCAGGCTGGAGTGCAGTGGTGTGATCTTGGCTCACTGCAATCTCTGCCTCTCGAGTTCAAGAGATTTTCCTGCCTCAGCCTCCTGAGTAGCTGGGATTACAGGTGCCCACCACCATGCCTGGCTAAGGTTTTTGTGTTTTTGGTAGAGACAGGGTTTCACCAGGTTGGCCAGGCTGGTCTTGAACTCCTGACCTCAAATGATCCACCTGCCTTGGCTTCCCAAAGTGTTGGAATTACAGGCGTGAGCCACCGCCCCCAGCCTACTCCTTATTTGGGAAGAAACATTGGCTTTGTTATATTTGTTTGCAGGCAGACTTTAGTAGGGCAAATATTTGCATAATGAGGGGTTTTGGTTTCTTCCAATTACATCCTCAGCTATACCTGCAATGTTTCCCCCCTCTACACCTGGGGCAATATTTGTATGAGGTTACAGAAAACCAGTGGTTCTCAAACTCTGCTGCACATTAGGGTCACCTGGGGAGCCCTTAAAAGTACAGATGTCCAGGCTTTGTTCCATTCCAATTAAGCCAGAACATGGGGTGGGGAGCAGGCACCGGCATCAGGGGTTTTTTAAACTTCCCGAGAGATCCCAGTGTGCAACCAAGCTGAGAACAAGAGTTCAAGATAGCAGTGCTTTCCAAACCTGCTTGATTATAAGAATTACCCATGGTCTTTTTAAACTACGAAAATTACCTGGCCTCTTCCATAGAAATTTGGATTCAGCAGGTCTAGGTTTGGGGCTAAGACTGTATTTTTAACTAACAGGCAAAAAGAACTGAAGGAAGCAGGTTTTGTCTAGTGTGGATGAGTTTTTGGGGGATTGGTGAGAATTTCTGAAGTTGTTTTTTTAAGGGAGACAAAATAAGAAAGTGAGAAAAGAGAAATGGATTAAGTGCAGCAGTAATTTATGTGTGTGGATTTCCTTTTTACCCTCTGAGAGAAACGCAAGTGAAGGACTGAAGTTATTTTACAATTTCTTTTGGAGGTGTGCTGTGCTTTACTGAATAAGAAATCTCTCCCAACTGGACTATATGAGTCTAATGCAGTTCTAAGGAAAAAAGAGGCAGAGACACACTTGGATGAAGAAGGCTATAGAGAGAGGGTTGGAAGTTTTAGGTATACCGGGTAAGTTTGAAGCAGCTCCCCAGGAGAATCAGGGAGGGACCTCATCACAGATATGGTACAGAGGCGCTTAGCCAAGTGAGATAATGACTGAGCTAGAATATCCTGTTTCTAGTAGCCCCTGTCTGAAAGATTCTGTGATTTTTTCACAGGATTGCTTAGCCACACAGGCATAGCAGCGGAGGAAGCAGAAAGCTAGATGAATCCAGGGATGGAATTTTTCAGGAGAGTGACGTAGTGCATGAAGGTGAGAGAACCGAGTGTGCTGGAAAGAGGATGATTATTTGGGGATGGTAGTTGCTTCAGCTCTCTATTGCCACAGTGTTGCTGCATAGCAAACCACAATCCTCAGCTGCATGCATTGGTAAGCTCTTTTGCTCATGGGTCTGGGATATAGGAAAAGCTCTCGTTGTTCATGTGTCTGTGATGCAGGTAGGTGGCCCTGCTGGTCTTGGCTGGGTTTGTTCACATGTCATGGATTTGCTGGCTGTCTGCTGGCCCTGGAAGTCCTCAGCTAGGGTGATAGAATCAAACTATGTCGTTGAGACAAAGGTATATGGCAGAGTATGCATGAATGACAGGTGGAACATTGGTGCTATTTTTGCTGTCTACCACAGTAGCTGCCAATATATTTTAGCATCTTTTTGAAAACATTTCAATTTATGTTTTAGATTCTGGGGATACATGGGCAGGTTTGTAACATGGGTATATTACATGATGCTGAAGTTTGGGGTATGGATGATTCCATAAGCTGGGCATGTGCATAGTGCCTAATCGGTAGTTTTCCAGCCCACACCCCTCCCTTTCTCCCTCCTCCTCCCACTGTCTATTGTTGCCATCTTTATGTCCACATGTACCCAATGTTTAGCTCCCACTTATAAGTGAGAACGTGCAGTGTTTGGTTTACTATTCCTGCATTAATTCACTTAGGATCATGGCCTCCAGCCATATTCATGTTGCTGCAAAGAACATGATTTTGTTCTTTTTTATGGCTGTGTAGTATTACATGTTATATATGTATTACATTTTCTTTATCCAATCCACCATTTATGGGCATCTGTGTTGGTCCTATGTCTTTGCTATTGTGAATAATACTTTTAGCATCCTTTGAAAGCATACTTTTATAAGGGACTACTTTGTACAGATAAAATAAAATATGGAGAAAAGTAATTCAGATCTTTTTTCTTTAAAATGCTTGATATTACTACCTAATAAAACCTCAACCATCTTAAATAAAACCTCAACCATCTTAAGCAACTAAACCAAGAAATACTATTTTTCCATTGTTCCTTTTTATTATGGGCCATGTGTGTAGATATCTCTTTTATGGATCCCAATCAGGATTCATTCAGCATTTTCAAGATAGAAAATGTCACAGTTAAAATTAAATTCTGCCTCTCTAAAATCATTCCTGGTATTAAGTTTCCTTCAGGACATTCTTTTTTGAAAAATGAGTTAAGATATGCAAAAGAACTTTGTACTTTGTCTTCACTATAAAAGTGCCTGGAGTGAACAACTTCTCTACTCAAGCTAAATTGTTAATTAGTTCAAGGTACACCAGAGATGTGATCTTGGAATCTTCCGATAGCCAACATTTATTAAAACAGTAGTCATTGGTCTTGATTAGATTTATGTGTGCGTGTGGGGCGGTGAGTGGGGGAGGGGGGCGACTGGCAGCTTAGAGTAATTTTAACGCGTTATAAAGACTAGTGTTGGCCACGTGCAGTGGCTCATGCCTATAATCCCAGCGTTTTGGGAGGCCGAGGCAGGCAGATCACCTGAGGTCAGGAATTTGAGAGCAGCCTGGCCAACATGGTGAAACCCCGTCTCTACTGAAACACACACACACACACACACACACACACACACACACAAAAATCAGCTGGGCATGGTGACAGGTGCCTGTAATCCCAGCTATTTGGGAGGCTGAGACAGGAGAATCACTTGAACCTGGGAGGTGGAGGTTGCAGTGAGCCAAGATCGTACCACTGCACCCCAGCCTGGGCAACAGAGTGAGACTACATCTCAAAAACAAAACCAAAAAAATACTAGTGTTGAAGAATTTGACAATGGTTGTCTACCTAACAAAACCCACTAGTACCTCTTTAATTCAGAATTTCTAGAAAGGTATGGCCTCATCTTGAGACATATTCTTTTTCATCCTCAAATGCACATTTGATTTCTCTACAACTGATACTGTTTAGGAGCCTTGTTATATACTTTCATAAGCTCTTACCTTTCTTCTGTTATAGAAGTTGCTTGCAATTCTTGGTGTGATATGACTGGGTTTCCTTCCCTACTGGATAGTGAGATTCATGGGGGCTGAGCTCTGTGAGCTTTGCTCATGTTGCTGGAGTCTCAGCCACTGACACAGAGCAGGGACCCAGTAAACACTGTTGCATGAACAGGTGCATGAGATCCTTCTTCACAAGGACGAAGTAGGTACCTGCCTGCCTTGAGTGATTTAAAGCATTTTAAGATATGCTTTGCTGCCTCTAGATATTTCTCTGGTTAGATCCCCACAAAGATATCTGTAACATTAAGCTCTGGGACCATTTGAGAGCAGACTAGCTGCTCACAGATTCCTGAAAGAAATGCAAAACCTTTTCTCTGGCCTCAGATATTCAGCTTACTTTTTTCTCCTCCATCTCTTTTTGCCTTGCCAACATGGAAACTGGAAACCCCATGGAATTATTTCTCCCAGCTCTTATCTTTGAGGGTAGAACTCCATCACCACCCACCCTTAGTTTCTGTTTCTGCAGAGCCAATCACAATAGAATAGCAATAATTTGCATCTCCAAGCTTCTGTGACCTGGATGCATGGCATTTTCTGAGACTCTGGCTTCAAGGGTGCACAGGTCCCCTGCAGGCTGTCCCTGCTGGGCTTCAGGCTGGACAGCTCTGCCTTCCTGGCCCTAGGGACATCCCTGTGATTGACATAGCTTGGCTTCAGTGAAAAAACACAAAGTGCCAGGTTTTTCACTTTGGTTTTTTACCCTTTCTTTGCAAACAGAAGAAAAACTATTTTCCCCTTGTGCTTTATCAAAAGATATACATATATATGTTTTAGTTGACATATTTAAAGGAAGAGAATAGGATCACTTCTTTCCACAGCCTCTTAGCTTGTAGAGAGGGCCTTTTTTTTTTTTTTTTTTTTAATATCCATGCTTTTAAAGATATGTGGAAACACACAGCTACACCAACAGGTTTTTCAATTCTCAGATTTTTTTTTTTTTCTCTAATCTGCCTTCAGCACTGGCCTAAGCCTTCCCAGAACCCTGAGTGAACATTACTGGAAGCCTCAGGAGAGAGTCTCCAGCTAGATCTTCATTTGTACAACTGTCGGGATTCTGCCTCCTTTTAAGTCTTAAACCAGCCATTGACAGTTTTGCAACATAAAGCCAAGATGGAACTCTCCCAGGTATTCAAGCCTGGAAACAAGTAGAGATAAACAAAGATAGTAGCGTTTGAGGCAAACGCACTGTCTTTAAGCTAGACTGGAGTCCGTTTGGGTGAGTACTTTTCCAGGAGTTCTGTTAGTGATCTGGGGAAGGCTGAATACTTTCAGACCTGTGTGTTTCCTTCTCTGACCTTTATAAATAGAGAATATCCAAACAGGATGTTAAGGAGATTTTCTGTCAGCTGTAATTAAGCAAAAGGGATGAGATGGAAGGTTTTATTCCTTAGTCCTCAACTTCTTCTTAGTCTGATATCTCTGCCCTCCGGGATAAAGGCCCAAAGGGAAATGTCATCTTCTTGGTGCTGGGTTGGGGCAGGTGGTCTAGAAGTAGGTGGTGAAGTTAGAGAAACAGCCTTAAACTATTTTCCCCTTCCTTCCTTCTTTCCTTTCTCTTCCTTCCTTCCCTCCCTCTTTCCTTTTCCCCTTCCTCCTTCCTTCCTTCCTTTCTAGCCACTCTTTGTTTCCCCCCAAATCATCTTGTTCTTTTATTTTTGGAGGTTGTCATTATTATTTAATAAAATCTGTCTTTTATGGTAAGATCAACAGCAGCATGTCAAACGGGTTGCCTACTAGGTTCTTTGGTTGAAATGACTTCAATATCCTGAACCCCTGTGTATTATTATAGGAGAATGTACTGTTAATTATCAGCTAATAACTTATTTATTATATACTTCCTATAATGTTTGTTGAGCCCTGTAGGAAATATGTAAGTGAATAAAATACAGTCCCTGCCTTCAAGAAACTTCTGATTTAGGGAAGAAAAGCAATACACATCTAAAAAGATAACTGTACCAAGACAATTAGTACCATGTGTGGCCTAGACAGGGAGGTGTTTAAGGGCAGTGCTAGCACAACATGGCCCCTCGCAGCTCTGCTGACTATTTTTTCTGTGCTTGTGATCACTGACAGTCTGTGGCCTGGAGCTTCTGTAAGAGTGTTAATCATAAATATCAGATTTCTGTTTGTAGCAAAGCTGTGAAATTCAGCACTAGCAAGGTATTTCAAAGTTCCAGATGAAATCCCTTGAGGTAGCATGTGAAAAGGACCCATATTTGCTAAAGCGACTTGGAGTGAAATTCAATGTCTGGCAAAAGATCCCCTCTGGGTGAAGTATGGGAAGTGCTCTCTCGTCTCCCCTCTCTTTTATTCTCATTCCCTTTTTGTCTCACCTCTCCCTCATTTCCTCTGACCCTTTTGCTCATTTTAGTAGCTTTCCCAGTCTAATTGGGATCCCCTGCAACAGAGGGTCAGTGAAGGCTGGAAGAGAAAGGAGGGATATTCCGAATGAGGAAGGCAGGATCCTATTACAGAGGCAATTTGCCCACAAGTGAAATTTCATGTCTAACAAATATACTGCCCTATTCCAAATTCACTGCAATTAAAACTCAACTACATCATCTAACTGTACTCAGCGAAGTAGAGTAACTCTTGGGATATAATTTTGAGTGTTCTCATTATAATTGCTAAATCATAAAATCAGTCAATTCACACTGGGTCTGTAGAGCATTAATATCTAATAATGAAGTTCTACCATGGTGGGAATTCTACTCAGTTCTTCTTCCAAGATATTTCCATTAACCCTTGATGAACGAAATATATAGAGTCTCAAGGAGTCAGATTCTCCGATTCTTCTGGATACTCAATTAGTTTGTACAAGGTCATATTTAAGATGATTGGGCAAGGCTTCTGTATGAGTGGAAAAGGCTGAAAGAATCATAGCAAAGCACAAGACAGGATGGTTGTGGGTGTGTGGGTTGGTTTGTTTTTATTTTAGAACTTTGAAGACAACATTGTGGAGCAGAAAAAAGGGGACATGGGATAGGTATATACCTGCTGGAAAGGTATGACCTCTTTTGGGTTGGCTTTTGATAAGCAATTAGAAATGTTAGAATTACATTGTAGAACTTTGAAACTAGTTATGAGGCGAAATACGTGGAAGTGAAATGTAAAATGTGACTCTTTTTGACACCATTGATTGTTGTTGCAGATAAAATCTAATCCTCTTTTTGTTGGTGATACTATTTATGTAGAGGTTGGTTTTCCTTACACATCTTTTTCTTACACTTTTCATAGCTGTGGGATGAGTGTGATATTTTTTATTTAATAGTATAAACTCAGTGGCGGTATAGTTCCCAGATCTCCTGGGAAGGAGGTAGAAGCCTTAATCTTCTCTATCTAAGTGGGCGAGTCATTCTCTGTGTCTCTAGTCATAGTTGTTTCCGGAGCTCTGGGCACGGGAGAATACATAGTGATCTCAGGACAGGAAATGGCTAGCCCTCAACTGAAGCCATCATCACCGAAGGTGAAAAATCTTAACTTTAACAGTAGGAACCACGTGGTTGTCACGTTTTCAGGAAAACAAAGAGGAGATTAAATGTGTGGGTGGCATGGGAGGGGTGAGTTGGTATGAGTTCAGAAAGGCAGAAACAACTTCATTTCCCTGAGCAGTTTCCATTGTAATCAATGTGTTGGGTCAGCACCAACCTCTTTACCTGAGATAAAATATTTAATGCATGTTTCTGTCAGCCTCAGAATATGCTTTGCCCTCTTAGGTTTATATTTGTAAGTCTGGGGTCTGGATTAGGCCCAGAACTAGTGGTCTAGCCAACCTCTTCCATGAGTTAGTTTTATATCCAGCTTTGGGTGGAGCCGCAACCTTTGAGGATCCAATTATATGAAGTTCTCAGAAGTGAAACAAAATTCAGGAGCGTGATCAGAGAAAAGACTTCATTTTCCCCTCACTGTTGCCCTAGTCCTGGGGAAATTAACATGGTGGACGGTTATCTCTGAACTTCTCTAGGCAGTTGACTGTACAAAATGGGAGAGTAAGACATAACCACAGGTTCTCTTCCTGCAGAAAAGAATCTGGAAACGGATCCTCTCTTTTATAAAAATATTCCACAATGACCAATGTGAAGCAGCGTTATTGAGAGCATGCATTCTCAGCAGAGGCGACTTAACCTCAAGCAGCAATAACTGCTCCTTGAAGATGGGGCAAAAAAAATCTCAGACACTCAATGGTGCATAGGCTTCCAGGGGTCCACAACAGACAGCGCTGCTACAGAGCACATCACCAGCATTCAAGTGTTGTGGATTGAGTGAGGTTGCAATTAGGAAAAAAGAAATCTCTAAAAAGACTCCTTAAGGGTACCATAATAAAAATATGGTTAAAAAGCACTGGTCAGCAAAGCGCGGTGGCTCGTGCCTGTAATCCCAGCACTTTGGGAGGCTGAGGTGGGCGGATTGCCTGAGCTCAGGAGTTCATGACCAGCCTAGGCAACACTGTGAAACCCCCATCTCTACCAAAATACAAAAAATTAGCCAAGCGTGGCGGCATGCACTTGTAGTCCCAGCTACTTGAACCCACAGAGTGGAGGTTGCAGTGAGCCGAGATCGCGCTGCTGCACTCCAGCCTGGGTGACAGAGCGAGACTCAGTCTCAAAAAAAAAAAAAAAAAAAAAAAAAAAAAAGCACTGGTCCAAGGTAAGGTATGATTTGATTTTAGGGGCTACAGTATTGATATCTTTTTGGGGACACTTCTCCATGGAGCATTAACATAATTCGTAACTTTTTCAAAAGAAAATAGAATCCAGGAAGTTTTGATATAGAAAGAGTTCAGTATCTAAAACAAACAGTAAGAAAAACCTTTAAAAAATAATATCGTCCTTGGAGCACAGGAGTCTTCCTGTCTCTGATGTATTCCCTCGAGCTCATTTAAAAAGAGGACAATGTTCAGATCCAAGAGGCTGGACAGAAACAAGTGCCTGTAATTCTTTCTGATATATTAACCCTGAGGATGAAGATGAGCTGACTGTCTTGGTATCTATAGGAAGAAGATCGATTATCTGGTACATAGTTCTGTGTGGCTTTCAGAAAGTGGACACATTTTATCTTGGATCTAGACTTTTAAACTATATATTGGTAAATGTTGACAATTGAGAACACTGCCTCTGTGTTATGGTGTAGTATAATCCAAGACATTTGTCTGTATTTATAGAAGTTCTTTTCAGAGGTAACCAAATCAAACTCTTTA
Organism: Nomascus leucogenys; assembly: GCF_006542625.1. Classification (NCBI taxonomy): domain Eukaryota; kingdom Metazoa; phylum Chordata; class Mammalia; order Primates; family Hylobatidae; genus Nomascus; species Nomascus leucogenys. Next base: position 45,978,470 of record NC_044398.1, on the reverse strand, counting down.
AAAATATTGCCATTGCATTTCTAATGATTTTAATTAATTTAGTAAATATTATCTTTTTTATTTGATAAACTTGATACACAATATCTGAACTCTCTAGATTTTACTCACCATCTGTTATTTTGCTTGCACAAAATAGTGAAATTGTATTATGTTTAAGTATATTCAAAATCATTGTTTAGAAATGATATTTTTATAAGAAGGTGTTAATTGCTTGGTTCTTATTAAAACCTAGTAGTCATTTCTAGAAAAATCATCAATAATGTTGTAGGAGAATAGTATTAAAGACAGAAAGCTTATACCCCCTGATTTCACCACAGGAACTTAAACTTTGATAAATGAAGGCTTGGCTCTACTTCTGCAGAAATTGCAAAATAGGCAATTCTGGCCTAAAGTAAAGTGAAAGTTGTTTCTGTTTAGATTTAAAAATTGTGAAGCAAAATCTTATAGGCTTAAATAGGAGTTAAAATAGACTACTATCTTTTGCCCAATGGATCTCATAAAAATAATTAGACAGGTACTGAAAAGAAAGTTCTTTAATGTCAAATTTCAATCTTGATCTTTAATAAGGCTGTAGCAGGAAAACTATGAAGGACCTTAAGAAAACTCATTCTGAAAATAAATCAGACCTCTGATTTCCAGTCTGGTATATAAGAACCTTGGAAGTCATACAGTAACCCCATCCTAATACCGAGTAAAAAGCTGAACAAACTGAAAATCAACAACTCTTCATAGAACCTTCAGACAAGGGAGGACACAGGGCAAGCCTCTGCATCCTAGATTGGAGGGACAGACAGGCAAATACAGAGAATTACAACATGCCAAAGTGGAGAGCCACAAGCAGAAACATCCAGGGAAACAAGCACGAGGGCATGGAAACCTGAACTGTAATTGGTGAATTGCTGAAGGCTCACTGTGGACAAGTCTGAAGGTTAAGAACTCCAGGGGGGCCACTCATAGGGGCACCCTCCTATCCTTGCAATTTTGTGAGTTTCACCTCTAGGATCTCAGCTCTTCTAAGTTCTCACAGTGACTATCTGAGAAAAATCCTCTCATGCTTCCAGCAGAGAAGAAAAAGTAACCATTTTGAAATATGTCAGAAATGTCTGTTCATGAAAAGGCCTGCCCACAGGAGAAACTATCTTACCAGTGCCTAACCAACCTGAGAGAAGACAGATTCCTATTTCCAGCCCCTTCTAGCAATCCTGTCTCATGTAAGTGGGGACAAAACTGAGAAGCACTGATAAAGTCCACAGTCCAAAGACACAGGCTCACCAAGACCTAATCATAAAACTATAGAGCACTTTCCTTCCCTCTGCCCCTTACTACTACATCACTACATGTCTTGTTACCAGACTTCCTTAAAAAAAGAAAAAAAAAACCACATAGGGTCTTGCTTTGTCCTCCAGGCTGGAGTGCAATGGCACAATCATAGCTTACTACAGCCTTGAACTTCTGGACCCAGGTGATCCTCCTGCCTCAGTCCCCTTTGTATTTGGGACCACAGGTGTGTGCCACTATGCCTGGCTAATTTTTTTATTTTTATTTTTTGTAAAGACAGGGTCTTGCTATGTTGCCCAGGCTGTTCTCAAACTCCTAGCCTCAAGCCGTCCTACCACCTCAGCCACTCAACATGCTGGAATTACAAGTGGGAACCACTGTGCACAGCCCAGACTCCCTTTCACCTGGTATCATGTCTAATTTCTAACAAAAAATTACAATCATACTAAAAGGCAAAGAAAAAAAAAACCCACCCCAAACCCCAAAACAAACAAACAAACAAAAAAACCCAAAACAACAAAAAGTTTCAAGAAACAGAGCTAGCTCACAGAACTGTATTCAGATATGGCAGGGATATTAGAATTATCAGATCAGGAATTTAAAACAACTATGATTAATATGGTAAGAGCTATAATGGAAAAAATAGACAATTTTTACAATTTGTAAGCAGAGAGATGGAAAGTCTAAGAAAGAATCAATAAAAATTCTAGAGATCAAGAAACTAACAAAAATGAAGCATGGCTTTGAAGGCTCATTAGCAGACTGGGTGTGGCTGAGGAAAGAATCTTGAACTTGAGGATATGTCAAGAGAAGCTTCCAAAAATGAAAGCAAAGGGAAAAAGACTGAATAAAAAAGGAACAGAATATCCAAGAACAGTGGGGACAACTACAAAAGATGTCAATAAGCATAGTGGAACCCCGGAAGAAGAAGAAAGAGAGAAAGGAATAAAAGAAATATTCAAAGCAATAATTAATGAGAATTTTTCTAAATTAATATGTGACACCAAACCACAGATTCGGGAAGCTCAGAGAATACCAAGCAAGATAAACGCCAAAAAACTATGTCTAAGCATATCATATCTAAACTGCAGGAAACCAAGGATTAAAAAATAAATCTTTGAAAGAAGCCTGAGGAGGTAAAGGGAAACCTTACTTATAGAGGAGTAAAGACGCAAATTACAGCTGTCTTTTCAGAAGCCACACAAACAAGAAGAGAGTGGAGTAAAAAATATTGAGGGGAAAAACCTATCAACCTAGAATTCTGTATCCTGTGAAATTATCCTTCAAAAATGAAGGAGAAGGACTTTCTCTGACCAACAAAAATAAAGAGCATTTGTTACCAGTAGATCTGCCTTACAAGAAATGTTAAAAAGTCAGGAAGCAGCAGGTGCTGGAGAGTATGTGGAGAAATAGGAACACTTTTACGCTGTTGGTGGGACTGTAAACTAGTTCAACCATTGTGGAAGTCAGTGTGGCGATTCCTCAGGGATCTAGAACTAGAAATACCATTTGACCCAGCAATCCCATTACTGGGTATATACCCAAAGGATTAGAAATCATGCTTCTATAAAGACACATGCACATGTATGTTTATTGCGGCATCATTCACAATAGCAAAGACTTGGAACCAACCCAAACGTCCAATAATGATAGACTGGATTAAGAAAATGTGGCACATATACACCATGGAATACTATGCAGCCATAAAAAATGATGAGTTCATGTCCTTTGTAGGGACATGGATGAAGCTCGAAACCATCATTCTCAGCAAACTATCGCAAGGACAAAAAACCAAACACCACATGTTTTCACTCATAGGTGGGAATTGAACAATGAGAACACATGGATACAGGAAGGGGAACATCACACACTGGGGCTTGTTGTCGGGGGAAGAGGGGGGAGGGATAGCATTAAGAGATATACCTAATGGTAAATGACGAGTTAATGGGTGCAGCACACCAACATGGCACATGTATACATATGTAACTAACCTGCACATTGTGCACATGTACCCTAAAACTTAAAGTACAATAAAAAAAAATAGAAAGAGGAAACATGATGTAGGTCAAGGAAACTCAGATCTACATAAAGGAAGGCACGACATTAGAGAAGCAATAAGTGAAGGTAAAATAAAAATTTTTACTTTTTAAAATTCTCAGTTGATCTAACACATAATTGTTTGTTCAAAATAGTGATAGCAATACTGTATTTGATGATCATAGCTTATGTATAAGGGCAGTGAATTACAACAATGGTACCAGGGACAGGAGAGAGGAATTAATAACATTTTGTTATACCTCAGAACCTAAAATCAAAGTTTTTAAAAAAAGATATCTGCCCTAGTTGTGAAGTGATATAGTACTATTGAAAGTGGATTTGGGTTAGTTATAAGTGTATATTGGAAACTGCAGAGTAGCCCCAAAAAATGTAAAAAAGAAGAAGTATAACTGATGTGCTAAAAAAAAAGAGAGAAAATGGAATCATAGAAAATGCTCAGTTCAAGCCACAAAAGGAAGGAAGAGTGGAAAGCAAAGATGGAAACAAAGTACAAAGGCAATAAATAGAAAACAATAACAAATATAGTAGATATAAATTCAACTATATCAATAATCCCCAAATATTTGGAGATTAAACAACATAACTCTAAATAATACATGGTTCAAAGAAGACATTTCAAAAGAAATTAAAAAATTGAACTACATGAACATACACCTGATTAAAATTTGTGTAGTATAGCAAAAACAGTGTTTAGAGGAAAATTTATAGCATTGAATGCATATATTTAGAAGAGAAGAAAGATCTAAAATCAATAATCTAAGCTTCCACTTTAGAAACTAGAAAAACAAGAGCAAGTTATATCCAAAGTAAGCTGAAGAAAATAAATAATAAAAATTAGAGCAGAAGTCAGTGAAATTGAAAACAGACAATCAATAGAGAAAAATCAATGAAATGAAGAGCTGTTTTTTTTAAAGACCTCTTTCTGTGAGGTCAGGATTGGCCTAAAATTAAACCAAAGACATTATAAGAAAGGAAACTACAAACCAGTATCTCTTGTGAACATAGATGAGAAAATTCTCAACAAAATATTAGCAAATTTTATCCAACAATTATAAAAATAATTATATGCCATGACCAAGTAGGATTTATCCCACATATGCAAGGCTGGTTTAACAATCCAAAATCAATTTAAGTAATCCATCTCAACAGGCTAAAAAAGAAAAACTGCATGATCATATAAATAGAACCAGAAAAAGCATTTGCAAAATTCTGCACTCATTCATGGTAAAAGACAGCTACGAAAACCTATAGCTAACAACACACTTGATGAGAAACTAGAAGTTTTCCTGCTAAGATCAGGTAAGAGGCAGAGATGTTCTTTTCTCATCACTCCTTTTCAATAATTTTGGGAAGTTGAGCTAATACAATAAGAAAATAAAAAGTATACTAATCGGGAAAAAATATAACTGTTTTTGTTTGAAGAACACATGATAATCTAAGTAGGCAATCTGAAAGAATCAACCAAATACTCCTTGATTGTAGCAAGGTTGTAGGATGCAAGGTTAAATATTTTCCTATATGCCATCAATGAACAAGTAAAAGTTCAAATTGAAAACACAAAATCATTTTCATTAGCACTTCCAAATATAAAATACCTAGGTATAAATCTAACAAAATGTGTACACAATCTATATGAGGAAAATGACAAAACTCTGGAAGAATTAAATAAATTGAGAGATATTCCATTTTCATGGATATAATGACTCAATATTGTCAAGATGTCACCTTTTCCCAACTGGACATATAGAGTTAACACAGTCCCAATCAAAATCCCAGTAAAATATGTTTTTTTGGTATGAACAAACTAATATTAAGGTTTATATGGAGAGTCAAAGATCTAGAATTAGCAACATGTTACTGAGGGAGAACAACAGTGGAGGACTGTCACTATTTGACCTCAAGACTTCCTATAAGGCTACGCTAATCACCACAATGTGGTATTGGTAAATGAATGACCAATAAATCAATGAAACAAAATAAAGATCTCAGAAATAGACCATAAATATCATCAACTGATCTTGGGCAAAGAAACAAAAGCAATATAATGGAGCAAAGACAGTCTTTTCAACAAATGGACCTGGAACACTTGGACATTCATATGCATAAGAATAAATCTAGATATAGGCTTTATGCTCTTCACAAAAATGCACTCAAAATGGATTATAGACCTAAATGTAAAGAGCAAACTTAATAAAACTCCTAGAAGATAATACGAGAAAATCTGGGTGACCCACAGTATGGCTATGAATTTTTAGATTCAACACCAAAAACATGGTCCATGAAAGAAATAATTAATAAGCTGAACTTCATTTAAAAACTTCTGCTCTGCTGAAGATCCTGTCAAAAAAATAAGAAAAGCCACAGATTTGGAGAAAATATTTGCAAAAGATCTATCTGATAAAGACTTTATCCAAAATAGACAAAGAACTCTTAGAACTCAACAATAAGAAAGTAAACACTGATTTAAAAATGGTCAAAACACTTGAACAGATACCACACCAAAGGAGATACACAGATGGCAGGCGAGCAATCGAGAAGATGCTCCACATCATATATCATTAGGAAATTGTAAATTAAAACAACAGTGAGATGCCACAACATGCCTATTAGAATCACCAAAATTCTAAACACTGGTAACACCAGGTACTGGGGAGGATGTAGAATAACAGGAACTCTCATTCACTGCTGGTGGGAATGAAAATGGTACAGCTATTTTGGAAGGCAGTTTGGCAGTTTCTTACAAAACTATACACTCTTGCCATATGATGCAGTAATCTCTTTAGCGTGTACTCGAATGAGTTGAAAACTTATGTCCATACAAAAACCTGCACATGGATGATTACAACAGCTTTTTAAAGAATTGCCAAATCTTAGAAGCAACTGAGATATCCTTCAGGAGGTGAGGGGATAAACACATTGTGGTACATCCAGAAGATGGAGTATTATTCAGTGCTACAAAGAAATTAGCCATAAAAAGACATGGAGGAAACCTAAATGCATAACACTAAGTGAAGGAAGCCAATCTGATAAGGCTGTGCAGTGTGTGATTCAAAGTATGACATCCTGGAAAAGGCAAAATTATAGAGGCAGTAAAAGAATCAGTGATTGCCAGGGTTTAGTGAGGAAGGAGGCAGGAATAGTCAGATCACAGGGGAGTTTTAGGGCAGAGGAACTGTTCCGTATGATATTGTAATGGTAGATACATATCACTGCCCATCTATCAGAATATATAGCATGTACAACACCAAGAGTGAACCCTAATGTAAACTATGGGTAAACCATGGACTCTGGGTGATGACGATGTATCAGTGTAGGTTCATCAATTGTAACAAATGCACCACTCTGGTGGAGGATGTTGATAATGGAGGTTGGGCATGTTGTGGGAGGGGTAGAGGGTAGATGAGAATTCGCTGTACTTTTTTTCCTCAGTGTTGCTATGGGACTAAAACTGCTATAAAAAATTAAAGTCTATATAGACTGGTCATGGTGGCTCACACCTGTAATCCCAGAACTTTGGGAGACTAAGGTGGGAGGATCTCTTGAGGCCAGGAGTTTGAGGCCAGCTGGCAAAATAGTGAGACCCCATCTCTACAAAAACAAAAATCTAGCCAGGCATGGTGGGGTGCATGTGTAGTGCTAGCTATTCAGGAGGCTGAGGCTAGAGGATCACTTGAGCCCAGGAGGTTGAGACTGCAGTGAGCTATGATTGTACCACTGCACTCCAGCCTAGGCAACATGGTGAGATCCTATTAGACAGAAAGGAAGGAAAGGAGAGAAAGGAGGGGAAGGAGGAGAAGAAGGGGAAAGAAGGAAAGAAGGCAGGAAGGCAGGCAAGAAGGAAAACAGGAAGGCAGGCAGGAAGGAAGGATCTGTATATAAAAAAGTAAATCAGATGGTCACTGTTTTTCTGGAATCTAACAGAACAAATGTCTACACAGACTTGTATGTAAATGATCATAGCCACTTTATTCATCATAGCCCAAAATTGGGGGGAAAATTGATCTTTTGGACGATAGATCCCAAAGAACTGTAGAAAAAAAGTGATAAAATAGCGACTGTTAGATTCTGAGCAGACAGCGCCCTTGGTAGATATCCAGCCTGAACCAAAATCATCGCTGAGGATGATCTGCATGTTCCTGGGCTCATAGAGGTGTGAGGGCTGAATCAGGCTTGAGAAGTGGGGCCTGGCTGGCTGTGGAGATGAGCTCTGTTGATGAAAGCCTGCAGCCCCATGCTGGACATGAGGGTTTGCTGAACTTGCTGCATGTGGGCAGCTGAGCAGCGGCACTTTATACTTGGGGTACACCTTGTGCTCTCCCACAGAATGTGTGACTTGCTTTTCTATATTTTAATTATTGTCAGGCCAGCACCTGATGGTTAAAAACCTCACTTTGTCCCTTATCGAATGCGTCAAAGGCTTGTTTCAGTCTTTTAAACTTGGATTTATTTTTGACCTCTTCCTCCTTATTCTTGTCCCTCATAGTTCATCTTTTATCAAACACTTCTCGACATTTTCTAGCTCATTCTGTCCCTCCCTGTCAGCCACAGCCACCTCAGGCCTAGCTGAATGCATCATATTGCTCCCAGCTGCCCTCTGCCTTCCAGTTTATTCTGCAAACAGAAGTCAGGATCATATTGTTTATGCTGGTTTTGATCATATCCCTGCAATCTGATAATTCCAGAGCACATCCCAAATGCCTTTGGGATCCAGTTAAACTTGAACATGTGGCCTCTGTCAACTCTCTCTCTTCTTCTCTCCATTCCTCTTTCCACTTCCACAAAATTGATTCGGATGTCTATGTCACTGCTACTGTTCTGTGATCACATAGATCCAGTCCTAATTATGCTTTAAACACACTGCCTCTCAAATCCAGGGCACAGCAAACACCACTGCACATGGCCTGTAATACCCTCCACATTTCCTGGGCAGCCAGCCGAAGAGATCATGCCATGAATGTCACTGTAGAGGGTTGTCCCTGGAACCTCAGAATGTGACCTGATTTGGAAGCAGTCTTTGCAAGTGTCAATAGTTAAGATGAGGTCATACTGAATAAGGGAGGGCTCCATAGCCAACACTGCTGTCCTTGTAAGGAGAGGAGAGGACACACAGATGCACAGAGAAGGTCACATGTAGATGGAGATAGAGCTTGGAGTGAAACAGTCATGAGCCAAGAGATGCAGGAGTCACCAGAATCTGCAGCGGGCAAGGAAGGGTCCTTGCTGAGAGATGTTTACAATGGTGTGGTCCTGCCGAAACCTTGATTTCAGACATCTGGCCTCCAGAACTGTAAGATAATAAATTTCTCTTGTTTAAAGCCAGCAAGTGTGCTGTGATTTCTTATGGCAGCTCCAGTGGTCAGGTGCAATGCAATGAACATGAACATGGACACTGGAGTAGCTCTGGTTTCAAATTTGGACATTCTTATTTACCCTTTAACCTTGTGCTGGTAACCTAATCTCACAACCTCAGTCTCCTTATCTGTTTAAATAGGGATAATCATACAGATGCACTGCATGGTGGGTGTGAAGATTAAATTAGGCAACACATGTACAATGCCAAGAGAGAGAATATCCTTTCCTCCTCTGCTCCTCACATTCCTACCTTGGTCCACTGAGAAGAAGAAGAGATGTCTGTTCTGCTTCCCACCCAAGGAGCAGTATAGTGCTCCTTCTCAGCCTCCTATTCACTCCTCCTCAATTGCTGGGCATCTGTTCCATCAGAACTCAGGGCCTGATATTCACTGGCTCCTGTCTTCCTAATGGTCATTGCCCCTGTATAGAAGGTGAAATCAGGCTGTCTTTCCTTCTCTCCCACTGTCTCCTCCTTGGGAAAAGTTGGCCCATCTGTTTGTTGGTCGCCTGATACAGTTTGGATGTTTGTCCCCTCCAAATATCATGTTAAAATGTAATCCCCAATGTGGGAGATGGGGCCTAGTAGGAGGTGATTGGCTCATGGAGGCAAATCCCCCATGAATGGTTTAGGGTTGTCCTCTTGGTGATAAGTGAGTTCTTGCGCAGTTCACACAAGATCTTCCTGTTTAAAAAAGTGTGGCACCTCTTGCTTTTCTCTCTTGCTCCAGCTCTCCCCATGTGATGTGCCTGATCCCCCTTCATCTTCCACCATGATCATGAACTTCCTGAGGCCCTCACCCGAAGCAGATGCTGAAGCCATCCTTGTAAGGCCTGCAGAACCATGAGCCAATTCAACCTCTTTTCTTGATAAATTACCCAGCCTCAGGTATTCCTTTATAGCAATGCAACAATGGATGAATCCATTCCCCCCCACCCCCACACATCTGAGTGTGTGGGGCAGGTCTAGATTCCACACCCTGCAAGTTGGTTGGGGCAGCCTCTTTGGAGTCTTCTAGGTCTTTGTCCTATCTTTGTACTGACCAAGTAGGCTGATTCCAAGAAAAAGATCTACCGAATGACCAGTCCTAAGCTATGTTTTCTCAGTTGGGGTTTAGCAGAGATTCCTGTAGTTGGAGTTGTGGATTCTTGTAGGACTGATAAGCACTGGAATTTATTTCCTGTTTGTGACTATGCTCCATGAGGAGAAGGCATGAGTGGCCCTGCAAACCCCAAACAGCCACCAAAGCCCTCAGACAGCACCAATTCCCGCACGGTCCTTGCTGGCTTGCTCCTGGAAGGAAGAATATAATTTACAAAGGTGTACATATAAATATATAGATGGCAGTGCTAACACCTGTTCATTTAACCTAAAAATATAAAAAGGGAAAGAGACTTGATGGGGGACTCACTCGTCCTGCAAACTTGGAATTACCGATTTATCTTATTTTCAGTGGACTGGCTTCTCTATCATGCTCATCACAGTGAGACCCTGGATAATGACTAATGGCCTCAGCAGGTGAAAAATGCTTCTATTCATGAACAGAGGTTCATTATACTGCTCCTGCCTAGGCTGAAAATTTTTGTTGGCTTCAAGTAAAAGATTCTATCCTGATAAATCCCACTGGTAAGAGAAAAAGTTTGTGTTCTCATAGTGTGCTGGAATTTCACAACATGTACCTTCCACAGCAGGTCTCAAGCTCCGAAAAAAAAAAAAAAAATTACTGTACCTAAAAAGGCCATGTGATCAATTTTGCAAAAATGAGTCTGTCTTTTTTACCTCCTGTTATCTGCTAGTCTTTCTTTCTACAGGCAGCTCTAGTTTTCCTTCCCCTGCCCATAGCCTCTTTTCCATTCATGCCACAAACAGCACCCTGCATACTGACGGGTGCAGGGTATGCTAGCCCTCTCATACAACAGGAAGTGCTGGGGGTTCGGCCTGATCATAGACTCTTGGGGCCTACGCTAGCCCATTTTTGCATCACTATGAAGGAATATCTGAGGCTGGTTAATTTACAAAGGAAAGAGGTTTATTTGGCTCATGGTTCTGCAGGCTGTGCAGGAAGCATGGCTCCAGCATCTGCTTATGGGGAGGTCTCAGGAAGCTTCCAATCATTGTGGAAGGTAAAGGAGAAGTTGGTATATCACATGGTGAGAGCAGGAGTAAGAGAGAGAGGTAGGAGGTGCCACACTCTTTTAAACAATCAGATCTCGTATGAACTCGGAGTAAGAACTCACTCATTACAGTGAGGAGGGAAGCAAACCGTACCTGAGGGATCCACCCCCATGACTCAAACACCTCCCACCAGGCCCTGCCTCCAACACTGGGGATTACATTTCAACATAAAATCTGAAGGACACAAGCATCCAAACCATATCTGGCCATCTCTTGGTAATTCATTAACTCATTGCCTTATGAGCACTCCTCTTGGCTTCTGTGCCTGCTCAGACACTGCACTCTAGCCCTTGTTCTTGCCTAAGAGCTGGGCTTTTGCCCTGAAAACCCTCTTGTATCCTAATGCAGAAACCAAAACCCCACTTTATTCTCTTGATCTGTACTCAATACCTCTCCTTCCTCAGGGATCGGTTTTGCCTTTCTGAAATGAGCAGTGTCCATGTACCTGATTCCCTCTATGCGATGCTAGGTCCACCCATGGCTGACTTCCTGCCCATCGAATCTACAGGCTGTCTTTATGTTGTGCTCTGATACCATATTTTTCTTTACTTCATTTGTCTTCATGGTGCAATAGAGGTGTAATGGGGGATCAGGGGGCAAGGAGGCTTTCCAGAAGTGGTGAGGTCTAAGCTGATGTTCTGTTTTTGTCGCCTCCTGTGAGTTTTCCCTGAAGCAAGCTCTGTCTTTGTGGAAGCTTCAGCATAATGGGATATCTGAGGACAACACTCAGGACCGTCAGGATTTGATGCTTTGAGGCTACTCGCCAAGGCTACTTTTCCAGCTTCATTGCACACTGTGCCAGCGTTTTCTTCCCGAGTTTTGAGATTCAGCTGCACATTGCAGCAGTGTTTTCTTCCCAAGTTTTGAGGTTCAGCTGTACTGAAGTGCTTGTCATTTCTTAAGCACTTCATGCTTTCTTACATCTCCTTTGCATCTCACATGATGCAGTTCACAATCTTGTTTGTTTGGTTTTTCCTGACCCCTTACCCTGCAACCCACCAGCAAGTTAGATGTTGGCCTATGTTCTGTAAAAATCCTATCACTGGGGATTCTCTGGTTTATCGGTCCTACCCATCCTGTTCTCACCTGTTCAGATCTTGATCAAGCACCAGGTTTTGAAATCATCTTTCCCTTTAACTCTAGCCCCAAAATGTCTCCTTTCTCAATTATAGTAGCTGTTGTCTTGACTACACGGGTAGCGTTTAACCATAACACTGTTTCCTTGCTTAATGGTGATGTGTGTACACCCTTTCTGGTGGCAAGGACTCTGGCTATATTACATTTCCCTAAGACACTAGAATAGTGAGGGGTGGGGCTCTTGATAAACTAGGTACAAACTTAGTTTCCTTTCTTTGGGAGGGACATGTTGCTGGTTCCAGAAGCCCCCTTGACTCAGCATCTGATGCCTTAAACACTATCCCTCAGAGCTTCCAGGACTAAAGAACTCACAGACCACATGCTGTAGTGCTGATGGTTCCTATTGTTAGTCTATCTTTATCACTTATAAGTTAATCTAATACATCAGTGGGGACAATTTCCCATACAAATAATTGTCCTATTTAAAATTGAACTCGATTGCATTTATCTACAGTTTCACTAGATCTCTCCATGACACATGCAGTTTTTTAGAAGTCGTGGTGATTTACAAGTAGAAGATTCTGCATTTGATGGGCCAGGGTTTCCTGGAGTTCTAATCCAAGCCCTATTCACTATAGATCAAGCCACTGTACCTCCTTTTCCAGAAGGGTAGGAAACCCAAACTCAGTCTGATGTGGTTATACTCAAGTAAACAAAAACACACCTTACCTAGGGGCCCAGAACAAATAACAAACAATCGGGGAAGAGGCATGACCTCTCAGGTAGATTACCTCCTCATTGTCATTTCTATTTTCGGTAGAATGGCTGAGTTAACAGAAGGTCTATCTCCACTGGGGACTCCCTGGTTGTGCTGATGTTTGCTGTAGTTACCAGCCTAATGGCTGCTTTCTAAGTTGTTTGGATTTGCTAATAATTCCTAATGAGGATAATTAAGCAAACAAAGCAATGGGTAGAGAATAGAGTGTGTAAATACGGATACATTTAATGGTGCACTGACTGTTGATTTCTGTTCCTTGGTTGTTAACTGTGAGAATCAACCCCAAAGATGCTTGAGGTGTGAGCAGACACAGGGCGCTGCCACAGTTGCTTTTTCTGGATCTCTGTATTCTCCTCCCCTCCCTTAACACCCCTTCCACTCTCCTTTACTTCTTTCTTTCTCCTTCCCTCCCACCTCGCTCCCTCCTGCCTTCCCTCTTCCTCCCTGTGAGAGGAGGAGTTAGGTCAGGTCAATACATTGGCAGGGGTTTTAGGGAAAGGGTGGTTATTCTCCATGAATCTAACCAATTAGGCTTCTTGCATGGCTGGAGAGTTTTAGGGGGTTGGTGGGTTAGAAAGCAGTGTGACTTGGCAACTGCCAAGAGACTGGGGGAAGAAACCGCTAAGAGGACTGCCGGTCTGGCTGGCAAAGGCAGTGGAGTTGGGAGTCAAATATGGCGAGGTGACAGGACAGGTCTGTGATAGACACCCCCCCAGCAGAAGCACCTGGACTCAGGTGAATGGAGGCTGTTCTTTGGAAGCGATGAAACGGAACTTTGGCAAAATGAAATGATTTCAATTTCAAGAACTTCGCAGGGGAGTTTGGAAGAAAGCTCCTGTCATTAAGTGTGGATTTGGGAAAGAATAGAGAGGAGTCGAGTCTGTGAAAAGAGCCACTGCAGTGCCTTAGGGCACTTCTACAATCATGAACCAAAAGGACACAGGAGTTCTGCCCAGACAGCAGAGGACATGTCTGGTCTTGTGGGTTACCTGAGCTTGTGTGTATGTGGGTCACAGTCATCTGTATTTAACATAGTATAAATTAACACGGAGAAAAAATGTGAAGGATCAGTATTCACAAGCACGTGTTCCATCAGTCAAAGGAGAAACTATGTCATCATACACGGTGGAGCTTCTGAAAAACTCCTCTGTACCCTGGTGAGAGGATGAAGGTGTGTGAGACAAGGCAAATAATGTCTTAGGATGATTACAAAAATTGTTTCGACTTTGTACACTCCTTAGAAAGATCTAGCTATCCCTGTAGGTCCCCATACTCTGCTTTGAGAATTGTTCTCAGGAAAGAGAGGATGAGTGTAGATTTCCATATAAGATGAGAGATGAAGAAAATAAGAACCGTTGTCTATTGTTTAGAAGCTCAGTTATAATTTCCTTCTTGCACCAGATGAGCCTTGAAAACAGAAACCACCACTAGCCTGTTTCTTAGCCCCTGTCACTCACCATCTCCCTTGCTCTAGGTGTCTGGGGTTCTGTCTGTGTCTGTCTCTGTCTTTCTCTTCCTCTGTGTTGCTTTTCCCTTTTTTTCACTTCCTCTCCCTCTTTGACTCTCTCTCCTCCTACCCTCTCCTCTTTTTTTCTCCTCTCGGCTTCTTCAGCTCTCTCGCTGAATGTCTGTATCTCTGTATTTTTTCTTTCTCCAAAAGTAACCGGTATCCCCCTTTCACTCTCAGTATTGTTCATTTGCCCCTTCCCGTATGTTTTCTTGATATATCTTGCCAAAGTTGACAACTGTGCTTGTCTTTTCAACAAACCAGTTTTTGGCCATTAAAAATATTCTTTGCTGTGACATTAATTTCTCCCCCTTATGCTTCTCTTTCTTCTACGTTCTTTGGATGTATTCCAATAGTCCTTTTCTTCCCCTAAATTTTTTTTTTTCCTTTTTTTTTTTTTTTTTCTTGAGACGGAGTCTCGCTCTGTCGCCCAGGCTGGAGTGCAGTGGCGCAATCTCGGCTCACTGCAAGCTCCACCTCCCGGGTTCACGCCATTCTCCTGCCTCAGCCTCTCCGAGTAGCTGGGACTACAGGCGCCTGAAACCACGCCTGGCTAATTTTTTTGTATTTTTTAGTAGAGACGAGTTTTCACCACGGTCTCGATCTCCTGATCTCGTGATCTGCCTGCCTCAGCCTCCCAAAGTGCTGGGATTACAAGCGTGAGCCACCGCGCCTGGCCTTCTTCCCCTAAATTTTTAAGTGCTATGCTTAGCTTATTTTTAGTCCTTTTCAAATGTATGTGTGTAAGGCTGTAACCCTCCAGGTATAATTTTATTCTTTTAAATTTTTCATTTAAACTTTAGACTCAGGGGGTATATGTGCAGGTTTGCTGCAAGGGCATATTGCATGATGCTGAGGTTTGGGCTTCTATTGAATCCATTGCCCAAGTAGTGAGCCCAGTACCCAATAGAAAGTTCTTCAGCCCTTGCCATTCTCTCCTACTCACCATTCTTGTAGTCCCCAGTGTTTATTGCCTTCATCTTTATGTCTGTGTGTACTCAAGATTTAGCTCCTACTTATAAGTGAAAATATGTGTTATTTGGTTTTCTGTTACTGTGTTAATTTGCTTAGGATAATGGTCTCCAGCTGCATCTATGTTGCTGCAAAGGAAAGGATTTCATTCTATTTTACGGCTGCATGGTATTCCATGGTATATATGTACCACATTTTCTTTATCCAGTCCACCATTGATGGGCACCTGGGTAGATTCCATGTCTCTGCTATTGTGAATAGGGCTGTGATAAACACATGGGTGCAGGTATCTTTTTGGTAGAACGATTTATTTTTGTTTGGGTGTAAATGTAATTTTAAATGCATCTCACAGCTTTGATAAATAGTATTTTTAATCATCATTCAGTTTTAAGTATTTATATTTTTATTTCTTATTTGACCTATGAAATATTCTCTTGTGTTTTAAAATTTCTAAATACATATATGTGTATGTGTACATTTTTATGTTATATTTTTGATAATGAGTTTTATCCTAATCGTGTTCCAGGCAGACTGAAAATGCAATCTGTATGATACCAGTTCTTTGAAATTTATCGAGACTTTATTATGGTTTATTACAGACTCAACTTTCATAAATGTTTCATAGCTGCTTGAAAAGAATATATGTTCTTTATTTATTGAGTGTACTTGTCATGTACATGTACATGAACTCAAACTTATTAATTTTGTTAATTATTTTTTGTTGTTCTTTATCTTTTCTGATTTTTTCTTGCTTGATTTATCAAGTCCTAAGAGGGATATCCTGAAACTTCTCATGTGATAGAGGATTTCTCTACATTCTGATAATTTTTGCTTTACATATTGTGAATGTTATTATGTGTATAGAAGTTTAGGCTCTTTATATATTTCTGGTGAGCTGAAACTTTGGTAAGCATAAAATGACTTTCATCAAATGACTTGCACCCACCTGAGGGTATTCTCTTTAAGGACTCCTGGCTATTTGAAAAATTCCTGACCTAGCCTCATATTATTCTTAGAGATCCAAGCATGTTTCATGTTTTCAGAGAAGTTGTGGCATATTTAAACATAGATCCCAGGGCTTCAGAGATTAACAGATGTCCTAATGAAAGATTCAGTCTTCAGACCTTTTCCATTTCTCTAAATTCATGCTTGCTTTGTTTGCTTTTTCTTTTTCTGTTCCCCCCCCACCCCCACTCCCCTGTCTGGCTTCAGATGATTTTCTTATTTCCTGTGTATTTGAAAAGTTTAAAAAATCATTCCTTGACTATTTTATCCATCATCTATGTGTCCTTTATTGGAGGATTTCTCCATCCAAACATGTATCATGGTGTTTTTCCAGGAATGAAGTTCCATTCTCAATTCTTCACACATATATTGTGTGTCTGTGACTCACCCTAATTCCTTTACTTTATCCTTTCTTTTATTTAAACTGCTATTACCAAGGCAATACTTTCTTTTGTATTACTGATTATAAAGTAATTCATATATACGGTAGAAAGTTTGAAAACCAATGCCAAGTATTGGGGAAAAAAAACTACTTGTAATAATCAATTAGAATCAAATAGCATTTTGGGGGGCCAGGTTTATTGGGATATAATTTGTGTATCTCAACTTGTATAAAATGTACCTCTTTTAACTGTACAAATACATGACTTTTGACAGATATTTATTGCAGTGTAATCACCACCACAATCATGATCTAGAACATTTCAGACACGTCAGAAAGTTCTTTTATACTCTTTAGCAGTTATTTCTCTCCCTGCAACTCCTGACCCCTGAAAACCACTGATACACCATTGATGTAGTTTTGTCTGTTCTAGAATTTTACAAATGTAGAATCATATAGTATGAGGTCTTCTGTGTTTGTCTTCCTTCACTTACCATAATGCTTTTGAGAGTCAATGCGGTTTCATTTATTTAGTAGTTTCATCTTCATTTTAAATTCTGAGTAGTATTGCATTGTATGGATATTTTAAAAATTGTTTATCCATTTACCATTTGGTAGAAATTTGGATTGTTTCCAGCTTTTAACCATTGTGAGTAAAAGAAACTACTGTGAAAATTCATGTATTCTACAAGTCTTCTTTGGACACAAACCTTTATTTCACTTGGGTAAATACTTAGGATTGGAATTGCTCAGACATATGGTAAGTTTGTTTTTAACTTTACATGAAACTGCCAACTTTTTTCCAATGTAGTTGCACCATTTTGGATTTCCACCAGCACCAACACTTGGTATTGCAGTTGTCCCTTGGTATCCACCAGGGATTGGTTCCAAGACCCCTCTGCATTCCAAAATTCATACTTGTTCAAATCCTGCAGTGAGCCCCATGGAACCAGCAGATACAAACATTCAGCCTCCCATATACACAAGTTTTGCATCCCATGATACGGTATTTTTAAGCCATGTTTAGTTGAAAAAAATCCACATGTAAATGGACCTGTGCAATTTAAAGCTGTGTTATTCAAGGGTTAGTTGTATTTTTAAATTTCAGCCATTCTACTATATGTATATTGGTGTCTTACTTTAGTTTTTAAATTTCCATTCTCAATGAGTGATAATTTAGAGCATGGTTTTCATATGGTTATTTGGCATATGCATATCATTTTTGGTAAAGTATCCACATTTTTTGCCCATTAAAAATGAGTTGTCTTCTTAGTATTGAGTTGTGTTTATATATTCTTATATATTTATATATTTTGTAGGTTATCTCTTTATTTTCCCAACAGTGTTTCTTGCAGAGCAAAATATTTTAATTTTTGATGAATTCAAATTTATCACTTTTTCTTTCATATTGCGTTGAATCCTATTTTAAAAATACATGCTTAATCTGAGATTATGAATATTTTCTCTTATGCTTTTAGTAGAAATTTTATAGTTTTACCCCTTATATTTAAGTCTATGATCCATTTTGAATTTTTTCATGTATGATGTGTGAGGTAAGAATTAATGTTTCTCTCTGTCTCTCTCCCCATGTGGATATCTAACTCTTCCAGTATAATTTGTTAAAAGTTTATTTCTCCATTGAAATGTCTTGGCACCTTTGTTGAATAGCAGTTAACCTTATTTATGCGGGTCTAGTTCTGAACTCTACATTCTGTTCTCTTGCCTAATAATCATTATGCCAGTATCACATTTTCTTATGACAACATGGCTTTCTGATGAGTATTAGGTAGTGTAGGTCCTCCAACTATGTTCTTTCTTTACAAAATTGGTTTGGCTATTCTAGAGGACCTTGCATTTTCATGTACTAGGATTAGTTTGCCAATTTCTACCAAAAATCTGCTAGAATTTTGACGGGAATTATATTGAATATATAGATGAATTTGGAAAGAATGCCCTCTTAACAAAATTGAGTGTATCTCTCCATTTATATAGATCTTTTAAAATTTCTCTCAGCAATGTATTGTAGTTTTCAGTGTATAGTCTTGCATATCTTTGTTTAATTTCTAACTAGATATTTCATAATTTTATGAAAGGTATTGCTTTAAAGTTTTATTTTCTGATTTTTCATTGCTAGTAGTTAAGAATAAAATGAATTTTAGATCTAAATCTTGTATCCCGTGACTTTTCTAAAGTCATTTATTGGTTCTAGTAGATTTTTGATAGATTTTTTGGGTTTACTAGATAGATCATTAAGTTATCTCTGAGTAAAAATTGTTTTACTTCTTCTTTTCCAGCATATATGCATTTCAATTCTTTTACTTGCCTTATTACACTGGCCATTCATTATAATGTTGAGTAAAAGTGGTGAGAACATTTTTGTCTTGTTCTTTATTTTCGAGGAAGGAGAATCAGTCACTCTATTAGGACTATTAAATAGAATAGCTACAGCTTTTTTGTAATGTCATGTATTAAGTTGAGGAAATTCTCTTCTATTTGCAGTTAGCAGTTTTTAAATCATGGATGAGTGCCAAATTTTTATAAAATTTTGCTTAATTGTATCTATTGACATTATCATGTAGTTTTTAGTTTGTTAATACGGTGAATTAGATTGATTACTTTTTGAATATCAAGCCAATCTTGAATTCCTAATATATACCCCATTTGGTCATGATGTATATTGCCTTTTATATATTGCAGGACCTGATTTGCTAATAATTTGTTAAGGATTTTGTGTCTATGTTCACAAGAGATATTAGTTTGTGGTACTTTTTATGCAATGTTTGTGTCTGGTTTTGGTATCAGGGCAATGCTAGCCTTGTATCAGTTAGGATGTGGTTCTGCCTCTTTTCTGAAACAGTTTGTGCAGAATTATATCATTTCTTCTTAAGTGTTTGTTTGAATTAATTAGTAAAATCTTCTGGTCCTAGAATTTTCTTTATGAGGAGAATTTTAACTATAATTTAAAGTAAATTAATTGTTTTATTTTTGTTTTTCTTTGAGACAATAGAGGTTATGTCTTGTTATCTATTTTTGGAGTGACTTGTCTATAAATGCCAAATCCTTTATCTATTTTATCAAAAGTGTTGAATTCATTAGCATAAAGCTGCTCATAATATTCCTTATTATCATTTTGATATCTGTAGGCTCTGCACTGATGCCTTGTTTCTCATTTCTGCTATTGGTAATTTATGTCTTCTATCTTTTTGTTCATGACTAACCTCTAACTAGGTTAGTCATAAACCTCTAACTAGAGCTTTATTAATTTTATTGACCTTTACAAAGAATCAGATATTTATCTTGCTGGTGTTGTCTATTTTTTCTGTTTGTTTGTTTTACCTTATTAGTTTTTGTTCTTATGTTTACTATTTTCTACTTCTAATTATTTAATGTTTAATTTTTTTCATTTTTTTTTCAAATTTCTTAAGGTAGGAGGTTAGGCTGTTGATTTTAGATATTTATTATTTTCTGATATATGCATTAATGCAAAAGATTTCCTCTATGCACTGCTTTAGTTTCATGTCACAAACTTTGACATAATCTAATTTTCATTCTGTTTAAAGTATTTAAATATTCCCATTGTGATTTCTTTGATGCCATCATTGCTGCCTGATGTTTTGCCTAATTTCCAAATATTTGAGCATTTTCTTGATATTTTCTAGTTTTGATTTCTGATTCCACTGCAGTTAGAGAACATACTCTACATTATTTCAATCATACTATTTGGAAATAATACGTCTCTTGATGAATTTTTCTCTTTACTATTGTGTATTTTTGGCAATAGTTATTGCTCTAAAAGTTACATTTTCTGATATTAATATAACCAAATAAGCTCTCCTTTCAGTGTTAGCACAGTATATTGTTTTTCATACTTTTACTTTTAAGCTGTATGTTTTTGTTTGTTTGAAGTGAGTTTCTTCTAGACAGCACTTAGTTGGATTTTGCTTTTTAAAAATTTTTTATTTTATTTTATTTTAAGTTCCAGGATACATGTGGGGAATGTGCAGGTTTGTTACATAGGTATATATGTGCCATGGTGTTTTGCTGCACCTATCAACCCATCATCTAGGCTTTAAGCCCTGCATGCATTACGTATTTGTCCTAATGTTCTCCCTCCCCTTGTCCCCCACCCCCTGAAAGTCCCCGGTGTGTGTTGTTCCCCTCCCTGTGTCCATGTGTTCTCATTCTTCAACTCCCACTTAGGAGTGAGAACATGCAATGTTTGGTTTTCTGTTGCTGTGTTAGTTTGCTAAAAATGATGGCTTCCGGCTTCATCCATGTCCCTGCAAAGGACATGATCTCATTATTTTTTATGTCTGCATAGTATTCCATGGTGTAATGTGCCACATTTTTCTTATCCAATTAGGCTGGATTTTAAAAATATCCCATCTAACACTCTCTGATTTTAATGGGATTATTTAAGTCATTCACTTTTTATTTGATGATTGGATGATTGGTTTTAAATATTTACTTGTAGGGTTATCTTGAGGGTTGATAACTTCAAATATTAATACATACGATTATTAGAGCAGTGTCTAAAACATATAAAGTTCTCACTAACATTTGCTGCTATTAAATGACTCTTCCAGGGGCAAGCATGTAGTAAACATCAGAGTCTAAATTCAACCTCAGCTCTCCTAACTTGAATATATACTTTTTCCTTTATATAAAGGTGATGTGACTATTTAAATTATGATCATTAAAAACCTTGATGAATTCTTTTTTGTTTCTTTCTTGGCTGCTAAGCTCATAAATTCAGTTTGAGCTTCAGTTGTGTGATTCTGAGCTGTCCAATGATGACAGATTCCTTACATACCACTCTACCATACATTTCTGAAATAATTTGTATTTTTGTTGTCCTTGGGGCATCAAATATTCCTTTGGATGACTTTGACACCAAGTTCATTTTCTTCTCTCTCATGATGGCAGGGAAACTTTTTGTATATCACTAGAAATACAACTGTCACACTTCCTGGTGGAAATTAATGTTTAGTGTATGGGCTTAGATATAGGGAAGAAATGATGACAAATCAGCATAGTTCTGAGGGTTTTGAGCATTGCTGGGCTTTCACGGTACCTTCTTCTCTGTTATTAAAGTAAGGCAAAAAAGCCATTCGTTATGTGATTTTTTGTCTAGGCAAATATTTAACTAGTTCAATTGTAGACTTAACTTTGTTGGGGTCCAAAGATGCTTTCCATGGTGTTCTTGAATTGGATTGGCTTAGAGAGCTGTGTCTTTGTCACTAAACCTTATCCAAACTGACAAATGAGGTAGTTTTTGAAAAATACCTGACAGAACCACTGGCTTATTTTTTGGCTTTGGATATATTTAGAAACTGAATTTACTTATTTCTTTCTTTTTTTTTTTTTTTTTTTTTTTTTCTGAGGTGGAGTTTTGCTCAGTCACCCAGGCTGGGAGTGCAGTGGCACGATCTTGGCTCACTGCAACCTCTGCCTCCTGGGTTCAAGCAATTCTCCTGCCTCAACCTCCTGAGTAGCTAGGATTACAGGCGCCCGCCACCATGCCCAGCTAATTTTTGTATTTTTAGTAGAGATTGGGTTTCACTATGTTGGCCAGGCTGGTCTCGAACTCCTGACCTTATGATCCACCCGTCTCAGCCTCCCAAAGTGCTGGGATTACAGGCGTGAGCCACCACGCCCAGCCTTCTTTTGTTTTTAATTAAGAAAAAGGACATCATTATCTTCCATATTGAAGGGAATGGTAGGCAGGACTAAATATATATATATATATATATATATATATATATATATATATATATAAAATCTTTCACTTCCATGATTTTTTTCTCCTTTTTGGGAGTTTGCAAATAGTTTTTGATTATGGCAAATACTCCTCATTGCTAATTTTTGGTGACAGAGAATATTATCTCTTTCTTCTTTAGAAAATAGCAGGAGGGGAATCCTTGTCTTCTACTTTGAATTAGAGTAGGTGCTTCATTTGTTTGTGAAGAACTGCCCTTGGGGATCTTTTCCTTTCCTTCTTTCCTACATTAACAATGGTACCAGTACGTGCAGAAAAGGGAGAGTCTCTGCTTGTCTTTGTCTAATTCTCCGGTCCTCTCCATGGAAGTTACATTTTCTCTAAAGGATGAGCTGAAAATTCTCCTGGTTGTTGCCAGTTGAACTTCTGCTGTACTCTGGGAAAGCATTCTCACTCTTTATGTTGTCTAAGTGCAGACATGGATGTGCAGGTTTGCTGGAACCTCCTGAGGATGTGCAATAGTTCTGTTCATGCCCTGAATCAGTTCTTTTGGGAGTGGACATTCTTTCTCTCCCTCATGCACAGCCTCAGGCACATGGCTTGAGCTATGGCGGCATGCAGTACGACCATCACCCAGGTACACCCCTTCCCTAAGAAGAAGCTCATCAGGTTACACTCAGGTACTGTTGTTATATGGCTTATTGTCCATAGGACCGACATGGAGTCCTGAAGTCAGTTCAAACCATCAAACCAGGGATGTTACTTGCCATTTGAAAACATCAAAGACTGGTCCCATTAAGCAACCCAAGATTGTATTTGGAAAGATAATCTTGGGTTGCTTAATGGGACCAGTCTTTGATGGGCAAATCTCCAGAGAATGTGGGGTCAGTTCTCTCAGGTTCAGGAAGCATGTAATCTCTGTAAGATTCATTAATTTTTTAAAAAGACACAGGCATAGAAAAATAGAACAAAATGAAAACCCTTTATTGGATGCCTACTATGGGTTATGTGCCAGGACTTCCTCATCATTTTGGGACATGTGAATATAAACAAGACCAGGCTATGTGGCTAGGGACTGTGTGGCTCACACCTGTAATCTCAGTGCTTTGGGAGGCCAAGGTTCAAGGTACAAGGTGCAAGGATTGCCTGAAACCAGGAGTTCGAGACTAGCCTGGGCAACATAGTGAGACCTTGTCTCGGCAAAAAAAAAAAAAAAAAAAAAAAGAAAGAAAGAAAAGCTAGGAAGCTAGGGTGTGGTGATGCATGCCTGTAGTCCCCACTACTTGAGGGGCTGAGGCAGGAGGATCGCTTGAGCCCAGGAGATCAAGGCTGCAGTGAACTATGATTGTGCTGTTACATTCCAGCCTGGGCAACCGAGCAAAACCCTGTTTCTACAAAAACAAAACAAAACAAAACAAAAGACCTGCCTATATCCTCATGAACTTTGCAGTATAGTGGTGGAACGTGTGAGGGCTGTTCTGTCGTGCTTCTTGGACACTCAGTGGGTTTATGAAACCTCAGTGGGGAGCTCTGAACACCATCAGGCCTTAGCCTGAATCTCTATAAAGTAATTTCTATGTATGAGTGCCAACTGCTAGGGACAGTTCTGCTGGGCAAACTCTAAAGTCGTATGCACGGGCTTACAGTTATAACTCATTTGGGGCTGAGAGGAGAACTTGTTATTTGGTTTCCTGTCTCCTGATCCAGATGTTACATTTTGTCATGGGCATGGAAAGCCCCCAAACTCCCCAAGACAGTACCTGGTTCATTCTGGGAGTTTCCAGGTGTCCTGTCTTTCATATTTCCAGAGGAGTTAATGGAAGAGTGTAGAAACTCTGCTCTCTATCCTGTAGCTTCCTTGTTACACAAATTAATTTGGGGTTAGATAGTTTTCCTCTTGACAAAGTTTTAGTATTTTGTGAGACAAAAACTCTGAGTTGAGGTGGAAATATTTTTCTATCATGGGACATTACTCAGAATGCAATAAACTGTGTTTTGCTTGTGGCAAAATTTGCAAACCTTCGCTCAGTGAAAAGTACATGTTTTTCTTAGTGATGAAGCCTGTGAAAAGTCAAATTTACCCATTTCTCTCCACATGGGTAATTTTTTGAGCATTGCACTCCCACTTACTTCATGTGCTCTGTTTTCATCCAGGGCTATAATTAGACCAACAGGGGTGACTGTTTTAGCAAAAACATAAAGACTCAGGAAGATAAGTACTCCAGGATTGCATGAATCTAAATCTGGAGTCAGTTTTTAGTGGACTATTTTTTCCCTCATCCTCATTACATTTAAAAAGTATGAACTTATTGGAAGCTTTATATAAACTAACACCTAAAGTTCTCTCAACCCAAGGTTGATTTAAGCACATGTGTATAAGTGTGTGGTGATGTCTAGTGCCAACTTATCCTGTCTAAAAGCCATTTGCTATTCTAATTGGTAGGACAACAGGCAGGTTAAAATATTAATTATAAAGCTGCCATAACTTATCAGGAGAAATCAGAAGTCTTCTTAATTCAAATACCTGCTAATTAATTTGCTCTTGCCAACTCTAAGAAATAATAGAGCAAAAGAAAGAGTTAGAATAATTGGAGGCGAATCTGATGAAAATAGATTTCATTTGAATTGTTTGAGGAAATGTTACATTAAAAATAAATAGCATAGGCCGGGCGCGGTGGCTCAAGCCTGTAATCCCAGCACTTTGGGAGGCCGAGGCGGGCGGATCACGAGGTCAGGAGATCGAGATCATGGTGAAACCCCGTCTCTACTAAAAATGCAAAAAATTAGCCGGGCGTGGTGGCGGGTGCCTGTAGTCCCAGCTACTCGGAGAGGCTGAGGCAGGAGAATGGCGTGAACCCGGGAGGCGGAGCTTGCAGTGAGCCGAGATCGCGCCACTGCACTCCAGCCTGGGGGACAGAGAAAGACTCCGTCTCAAATAAATAAATAAATAAATAAATAAATAAATAAATAAATAGCATAAATTATTGAATCATTTGTCGAGCAAAAACTAGGACTTTTAGAAAGTTGCCAATGTGGCTATACCATTTAAAAATGTTTGTTTTTGTTAGGCCCATCAATGAGAGAGACAACATTTAGATAAGAGTACTGGATATTTGAAAATTCTTACACCCTGTGATGTGACATGGAGAAGTGACCAACACAACTTTGCCAACTATACTCATTTCTTGGTAACTGCCCATTAGGAAGGATTTCTTTCCAAGTCCAGCACTAATTTAGCTATTGTTCACATGAGAACTAGAGACAGATGATAGCAGCTTGATCACTGTTTTTTTACTTAGATGATCAATGATGTTCAGAATAGTGTTTGTATGTGTGAGCATGGATGTGTATGTGGTGTGTGTGTGTGTGTGTGTGTGTGTGCAGGGTAGGTATCAACACATTCCCTGTGGTGGTGTGTCTCTGGGATTGGTGCTTCTGGAATCTCCCACCTCTTAGAGCCACCTTAAGGTATTTATTTATTCTCTCCAACCATCCTGCCAATCTTTTATCCTTAAACAGGAATAAATTCCTACAGCTGCATCTATTCAGGATTTCTGTGTGTATGTGTGAAAATTTATATGATGCTCAATCCTTTAAAAAATGTTTTATTCAAACAACTTTGAAAGTAAAAAGTATTTTATCACAAAAAGTGAGAGATGTTTGTTCACAGAATTTCTTGCTTTCTTTCTTGTGTGTCCCTAGATTACCTTAGCCTCTGTTTCCAGCCAGTGGCAACAGCAAGGGTGAGGGTCTTAGGAGTCAACATGTAACATTATTTCCCTTTCAAGTTCAGAACCAATTCAGAGTCAAGAGCCAAGAAACACACAAATAGAGAACTAAATTCAGCTTTATTTCTGATAAAACCAACTTGAGAATGTGTTTTTTAATTCGCGTGCAAATGGCTTGCTCAAACGCCCTGACTGGATTAGACGGATTCATACCCCCAGCCATGGACAGCTCTGGGCATCTCCAGGTGCCACCATGGGGCAGGCCCAGCCTGCTAGGCAGAGAGAGAACCATTGTGGTTTGCAGAATATACTGTAATCAGTTTCCTCTACCAACTCTTTTTGTTAGACAAGTCACTCATCACCTGATGATAGAGGGGCCAGAAGGTCGTGTTACACTCAAGTGCCTCCCCATGGAAACATGAAGTGTGGGGAATAACTGTTCCTCCCTAAGAGCAAATAGGATTGATTAATCCCTTGAACCACAATATGCAGTGAGACAAGCAATTTATTTAGGGACTGAGTTCTGCAGTTAGTGTACTTATCTCTGATGGGAGGCATTCCTTGTTTTTAAGGCAATCTTGTTTTGTCTGTTGGCCTGGTGTGTTTAATAAAGCTCCTTTCACTCTCAAACCTGTTCTAGTACGCCCAGCCTAGTGTGGATGATTAATTATATGGTCCTCGTAGTGTCTGGGGATAAAGAGGTCAATAGATTGAATCTCCTTAGATAGCCTGACAGTAAACTCATACTTGTGTTATTCTTGGAGTTTGAGAATGTTTTTCAGGATATTCATTTGGTGGAATTTCATATTAGTGAGAACTGAAACTATTCATCAGTGTGAACAATAACAACAGTGTTTGCAGCAATGAGAAACCACCACTTCCCGTGTGACTTTGTTGAAGACCTTTCCAGATTGCATATAATGTCCTTCTGGACCAGACGTTATTTTTTTTTATTTTAGAGGTGGTGGTTTAAAGTGAATTTCCTCCCTTTCCATGACCACAGCTGCAGCATTTATTGAAGGTTTTGTCTTTTATGACACAGGGATTATGATGGTATTAAGTCTCCAGAAAGTGAGGCTTTCCTGGGGGATGGGAAATATAAGAAACAAACTAAGAAATGGGGGTTAGGAGTAGAACCTAAGAGACTCCAGGACACATCCTGGAGAAGCGATATTTATAGCAGGATATAGAAAATTATTCCAGCCCCGTAGCATGGGAAGAAATGGCCGTGTGACCAGAATCCAAGGCAAACTATTTGCCTGCTCTCTTGTGTTAAGCTGTAAGAGGGCAAATTATTATCAGCAAGACTGCACATGCTCGAATATATTGCCCCTGGTTTCTAGAGGAAATTTTTAAAATGCCTATTAAAAGTATTCTGATTCAGGGTCAGGATTTGAGTTTCTTCTATTAATTGATGAAAATTTGTGAGGCTCTGTCAGAAACCATTTTCTTTATGAGGGCTCCAAAGTAAAAGAGATGTTAGCTGGTTAGCTGGGCTGCTATTCTTAGTAAACCCCGTCTCCTCCTGCTGTGCCGATGTACTAATATTTTACTCAGCATTTGAAAAATACTTTGACTGCAATTAAAAGTTTTGTAAGTCTGAGGGGGTATATAGAGGGCTAGGGTAAAAATTAAGTATTTGCCTCCCACACTTTTTTTTTTTTTTTGCAATATGAGACTCTTACTATACTGAGGAAGTCAGAGCACAGTTCAGATATCAATGAATTTATTTATTTAAATGTAATTATAAACTTTTAAAGCCTGAAGCACTTCTAAATGCAATGTATTTTCAGGCTTCATTTTACTGATGAGATAACCACGGAGCCCAAAGAACGAATTAATTATTAGACAAAGGAGGAGGTAAGTGTGAAGACCAAGAGGGGAAAGGTGGTATATTATATTTAAGATATAAGTGGAAATTCAATATATTTAAAGCACAGAGTTTGAGAGAAAGACAGTGGTGGAAGGTGAGTCTGAAGAGATGTCGGAACCAAATCTCCACCTACGGGAAGGTCCTGGAAGCCATGGTAAGGATGTTGGTGTTTCTAAACGTGCCCAAGAGAGCAGGAGAGGGCAGGAGAGTTCAGAGGTGCTCAAAAAGGGGTCTGTGTCCAGAGGGCTAACTGAGCACACATGTCTATTTCCCTCTTGGTTCCACTCCCCTTTCATGACATACTATGCATCATTAAAAAGAATATGTCTGTAAGAGAACCGGATGGTTAGAGAAGTTGTCATTGAACTAAAACTTGGGAGGAATTCTTGGAAGGTAGACAGAGGAGCCAAATCCCAAGACATACATAGGATAAAACAGGGAAGAAGGTGAGAACACCCAACTCTCATTCAGAGGCACACATTTTCGGAAAACAATGCTACGTAACTGTAGACAAAACATATGACAGTCATTTGCACTCATTAACTTAGTTAACCTCATTTTCCAGTCATCAAAATAAGCAGATAACTGAAGATTATTAGATCTTCAAGGAAAACCAAGATCATGGGAGAAAAAACAACTGATCAATCCCAGGAAAATAATTATTTAGCACTTCATTATTGCCAAGGACTCTTCTAAAAACTTTTCTTAAATTAACTAATTCAATCCTCAACAACTCTAAGAGAGAGGTACTATTATTATCCTTAAGAGGAGGGAACTGAGGGACAGAGAGGTTAAGTAATTTGCTTAGGCTTTTTGGCTCCCAAGCCTAGGTTCTTAACCATTTGGAGAAATAGTAAAGATAATTCCTACAAAGCGAAGACAGTTAGCAGCCTTAAGGATGAAAGGATGCTGCAAGTACCATGCCCGGTGAATGACAGAGTATCAAGGCTGGTCAAGCCCGGTGAAAGCACAAGTTTTCAGAAAAGAGGGAAACAAACAATTCCCTACAAAGTTATGAGAATCACATTGACATTAGACTTCTCATAGGTAGAGACAACAAAGCCCTTTTCAAAAGTGGGTCAAACTGGCTGGCTGAGCACATATGCTTCCTTCCCTTCCTGTCAAAAGATAGGACATTGTCTTCAACTTTGAATGACTTACACAGCAAAACAGCATTCAAATTTATGGAGAGAAATAAAGATAATTTTATACATGCCAGACTCATGGTTTACTGTACAACAACCATCTCAGAAAGAATTATTCAATAATAGCATCAAAATGAAAAATAAATCAAAGAATAAGATAGTAAAGAGAATAAGAGTTAACTACTGACACATAAGGAAAGTAGTAACCATTTGGAATTAAAATCAATGGTATATGTTGCCAGAGGAACAGTGTGGGGAGGGTGAGTATGACAGCATACTGAGGTTCCTTTTTATTTCTGGAGAAAATATAAAAGTAAAGAAGCTTAGTTTTGTGTGTATTTTATTTTAGAGATGGGGTTTCACTATATTGCTCAGGTTGGACTCAAATTCTTGGGCTCAAGTAATCCTTCAACCTCAGCTTCCTGGATAACTGGGACTCTAGGCACATTTCACTGTGACTGGCTGCGTATAAAAATGCGAAAAACAAGTATTACAAACATAGTATTAGGATTTATCACTACTAGACCACTAGAGGGGAAAATGGAATAAAGAAAAAATAACCAATAAAACAAAAGACAACGAAGTAAAATAAATAAAAATTAAAATTAAAAAGAGGAAACAAACAGAATCAACAATGAATGTAAATTAGAAACAAATAATATGGCAGAATTAAGTTTGAATATAACATTAATCCCAATTAATGTGAACAAGTTAAATTCTGCTCTTCAAAAATGGGTACTCTGAAAATAGACAAGCAAGTCAAAACCCACAAACAACTGTAACAGAGTTCAAAAAATAAAAATACGTTTTTTACTCAAATAAATGATACTCCAGTGTCATGCACATATCTTAATGCTGTACTTTTAAATAGATACTAAAAAATGATTCCTAATTTATTAAAAGAAAAATCTTACTTGATCATGATGTGTATTACTCAGGAATGCAAGGATGGCTCAACATTCAGAAATATATTACTTTAACTCAGTATAACAAATAGATTAAAGAAAATATCACATTCTCTCATAGAAATATATTAGTTGTATTATTTTAAATGTAGCATTTTCTTTTCTCATTGATTTATAAAAGCTCTTTCTGTATTCTGGATATTATTAATAGTCCCTCTGATGTTTATATTGCAATTCCTCTTTTAAAAGTAATGTCGTCTATTTTGAATAATTTACAATGTTATTATTTCAATATGGTAAATATTGTTAATACTGTTATTTTATCTTCTGGATTATTAAATCTTGTTGAAGATGGGCTTTCTTTATCCTAGGTTTTTAAACAATTCTCTCATATTTTCTTCTACTACTTTTATAATTGTTTGCTACATTGCTGTTTGTAAGAGCAATAAACTAGGAACCAAGTGAATGTTGTTGGTGAAATCATGGTTCATTCATATGATGGGATACTTATCATGAGTTCAAATGAATAAGCAGAGTTATATGAAATAATATAGAAAGAGTTCCAAAACATGATAAGTGGGAAAAACAAATCACAGAATAAAATATAATGACTACATTAAGGTAAAAAAGTATTTATGGAATACAAATGCACAGAGAATGTCTAAAGTGATATATATCAGTGCAATTCAAACAGGGGAAGGGGAATTCAATTCGTTCATACTCTGAATTCTATATTATTTGAAATCAAGAAGATAATCTCAGAATAAATAATTTAAAAGAAGGGAAATATAAATAAACAGGGGCAGCTGTGGATCAAGATTTTTACAGCATCTGACTCAGGTGAGGCTCCTGTGTTCTAGGCTACTGCCTCTCTAGGACTTAACCTGGGCAATTATAAGAGCCCTGGGCCAATAAAATAACCAGGAGGGCTGAGGTAGCCCTGCTCGCCAGCTCAAGCCATCCCCCGACCTCAGCCTCCCAAAGGGCTGGGATTACATTTGTGAGCCACTGCAACCATCACTCAAGGTTCATGAACCTCACTGGATCCTGGGAGAGTCAGCCTAGGGCAGGAACCAGCTTGACAGCTTTATAGATCAGAGAGACCTGGGTTCAAATCCGGACTCCACCCTTCTGAATTTGTTTGCAGGAAACAGACTATGATGCAATTCTTAAGGTGCAGGTAGGTTAAATGTAATGCATTTTCTAGCACAGTGCCTGGTTGCTTTCTTTTATTTTGGATTATAAAATGAAGATTTCTAAGGCTCTTTATGGTTCTAATATTTTATGGGTCTTTTGAATCTGGAAAGGTGGTTGGGGGAGGAGCCCTATTAGCTATTTTTGTCAGGTAAATGAAGAGCATTTACTATAGTAGCTTCTCACTGAAGCCTGCTAGATTAGATTAATTATTTACTGTGGATTAGACTGGATTTTAATTATGAGCTCAAATAACATCCTGGTGTGATTCATCCACGTTAATGTTAAGACTTTTCTTTTTCTAATGGTTCTGACAGAAGGAGGGAAAGGCTATTCTTGGAACATGAAAAAAGGCATAAATAGCCACAGCTGGTTTAATTACAACCAGGAAGAGATCAGAGGGAAGAAAAAAAGATGAGGTATATGATCCCATGATATGCTAATTAGAAATTTTCATATATGTTGGTTTGCGAAATACTACTGAATACGCATTAGGTATTTTTGCTAAGACCTTAAAGAGGAAAATTGCACTGTTTTATGAGCCTCCGGTCTCTCTGAAGATAGCAACTTTCCAAACCACACTGGTCAGGATGAAAACACGACTTTCTGCAATTGTTCTACAGTCAGGACTTAGCAATCACAGTGATTGAAGTGAAAGTGCTGATTAAGAGCTCTGCAGGAAGGTGACATGTGCAGAATTATAAGAAGGTGGCAGTGATTCAACCATTGGGTCATTTACTTTGGCAACTGTCATTAGCAGGTGACAGGGCTGTGGTGAAGGGAAGAGGAGAGTCATTCCAATTATGTCCTATAGCTTTTACTTGTTCCTCCAATTCCATGCCTTTCTCAATTTTGCTTTTTTTTTCAGGGTCTCTCTCTGTCACCCAGGCTAGATAGAGTGCAGTGTCACAATGACAGCTCACTGCAGTACTGCAGTCTTGACCTCCTGGGCTCAAGCAAATCCTCCTGCCTCAGCCTTCTAAGTAGCTAGGACTATAGGCACATGCCACCATATTTAGCTAATTTTCTTATTTTTTGCAGAGACAGGGTCTCATTATGTTTCCCAGGCTGGACTTGAACTCCTGGGCTCAAGCCATCCTCCCACTTCGGCCTCCCAAAGTGCTGGGA
The DNA here is from genome assembly GCF_006542625.1 of Nomascus leucogenys. Classification (NCBI taxonomy): domain Eukaryota; kingdom Metazoa; phylum Chordata; class Mammalia; order Primates; family Hylobatidae; genus Nomascus; species Nomascus leucogenys. The sequence goes on along the minus strand of NC_044398.1, from coordinate 45,946,196 downwards.
TAACAGGTATGAGCCACTGCAACCAGCAATTTTGCTTTTCAGTGTAGTTGTTTGCATATTTGCCTCCCCAATAAGATTTTAAAGGTGTGCAAAGGCATAAACTAGAAACGTATTCATCAGTGAACTTAGCAGGATACTTTGCAGGAATACTCTGCAGTAATAGCTGCTTAATAAATACTGGTTGGATTATATTTTCAAATATCTGGTCCTGTGGATTTATTCCACAGATGCTGGTTTAAACATTTGGCTATAAGTATAAACAGACATGTGGGGTAGTCTTTGCACTTGGCCTGAAAGAGTTTCACTCTTTTTAAAACATTAATTTTTTTTTTTTTTTTTGAGACAGAGTCTCATTCTGTCACTCAAGGCTGGAGTGCCATGATGCTATCACAGATCACTGCAGCCTTAAATTCCTGGGCTCAAGTGGTCCTCATATCTCAGTCTCCTGAGTAGCTGGGACTACAGTTGTAAGCCACCACGCCCTGCTAATGTTTTCATTTTTTATACAGATCAGGTCTCATTATGTTGCCCAGGCTGGTCTCAAACTCCTGTCCTCAAGTGATCCTGCACCACCTCAGCATCCCAAAATGCTGGGATCACAGGCATGAGCCACAGCACCCCGCAGGAGACTGACGCTTCATTAAATCTATGAGTCCCGCTTTGCACTTGACAGAATGACTTGAGTGTACTGCTGGTCAGGAGCCGTAGTTGGAGAGCTGTGCTCCAAACTAGTATGATTTTTAAAAACTCCCTGAAAAGAGTAATCAAAGGAGCTGAAATCAGCTTCGAGTTGACTGGTTCTAGTTTTGAACACCTCTCAGTATCAGTAAATCCTTCGAACTCCAATCTCACAAGGTGCATTTTAATCCCCCGTAATATCCCTTTTCTCATGAGAGCGATGGATTTTGGCCACTTCGCTATGTTATGTGGAACCATTTTTGCTCTTAACAGTGGTAGCAGGATGATCTCTCAGCTTTGGGTGAGGTTCGAGCCAAGTCATGCATTGGTCTGTTTTTCCCATTAACTGGTGCACTGTAGAGTTAGATCCATGGATGTAGATTACATATTGAAGCTTGGTCGTCAGCAAGAGCCTGATTAATTTCTTTAGCTTGGATATTAGTCCAAAGCCAGAGCTTTTCAGTTTGGTGAAAAACATTAACTGCCTCCTTCATTTGGGCTGATTGATCGGTGGCTGAACAGAAAGCATTTCTTCCAGTCCACGATGAATGGGAATTTTCCTTCAGATGCTCCCACTGAAAGCATACGCTTTGTTTACTCATGCAAGGAGTGAAAAGATCGGGTTCCTTTTCTGCTTAACTGTTCTTAACAGCTTTTTCAAAATCTTAGTTTTCCCCTTCTACTTCCAGCCAGCAAGGAGAGATGGTGACGAGACACTGACTTTGAATTGGGGGATGGGATTGAAGGCTGCTCCTGCTTCTTCCCTGGCCAATGCATTAATAACCAGCTCAGAAAATAACATGTCAACTCAGATTTCCTCTCTCAGCAGTGAATAACATCTCAGAATACCTTGGAGGTGCTCACAACTGCGTATGTTATTTGCGGTTGGTCCCTGCTTTCCCTCCCCAGCCTGCGGATTCATTTCCTCTTCCTTTTCCTTAGCAGAGTTGAAATGTTTCCTGCCTGCCTGAGTATGAAGGGATGACATCTTTGTCCTTGGGTTTCAGCTCTGCAATATAAATGTTTGATGTAACCATTTAACAGGATTGGATTTTATCTGAACCATTTAAAAGTCTGTGCAAACAATGAAAATGACTAAAATAGCTAAATTATCTTCTAGTCTTGTAGCTACTTAAATGTCAATTGGGTAAATTTGATGTAAAACATTTTGTTTTAATTAAGATTTTTTTTTTTTTTGGTAGAGATGGGGTGGGCTCTTTCTCTGTTTCTCAGGGGGGTTGAACTCCTGGGCTCAAGCAATCCTCCCACTTTTGGCCTCCCAAAGTGCTGGGTTACAGGCATGAGCTACCATGCCTAGACTACTGAGTAGATTTCCATTGCCTGCTACTTGTGCTGAAACCAGAAATATTAAAAGGGATGATTATTACTTTAGCCAATAATTAAGCTTAAAATCTGAATTGAGGTCAAAGTATAATAATCCTAGTTAACATTAATCAATTGATGATGAATGAGACATTTGCTAATTATTTTATGTGTATTATTTCACTTAATTTTAGCAACAACCCTAATGGGTAAGTGCTATTATTATTATTATTACTTCTATTTTGCAGTTGAAGCAATTTTAGGTTAGAGAGTTAAGTAACTTTACCAAAGATTACATGGCCAGGAAATAGAGCAGGTGGGACTCTAACTGGAGTCTACGTTTTCCAGGGGACTACAGTATGCCACTATGTTGTATTTCCGGGCAGATTGTGAATGGTTGAAATATGCTCCTGTTGTCTGCTAACTGCTTAACACCAGCTTCTGGGATGCTATTTTCTCAAAAGATGTAATTGGTGTCAGGATGGCCCTTCTCATCTTAACATTTGCTTTCATGTAGATTCTAGAATGTTTGCAAATACCTGTATCTCAGTCGATGGTAGGTGATTGTTTTAGTAGAAAAGGATTTATGTCACTTTATGGAAGCATAGAGATTTAAGATTGCCCTTGAAGAATGGGCAGGGCTCAGAACAATTAAACGGAGTGATGATAGTCAGTTGAACTATCTACTGCCATGGGCTGTGGTCTAGATGAATTGAGCCTTTTCAACATTGTCTTCAAAAGACATGATTTTCTTTTTCTGTGAAAGGGGAACATTATTCATTTAACTCATTGCAATGAATTTTCTATGATTTTTATGCATGACCCTGTTCAATGCTGTGGTTTTGTACAGTGCTAGGTGGAATTAGCTAGCTTTTGGCTTTCTAGCATTTGAACACTCTCTTACTTGGGGACTCCCCCTTTGTTATGCAGGCCTTTGAGATCTTTGAGATCCCCAACAGAAACAAAAGGAAGGAACAAATATCCTGTCTCCCTGTTCTTTGCTGCTCCAGTAACCTAGACTTGGCCAATCAGATGCTCCTGTCCAACACTGTGAGATCATCTGTGGAAATTTCCAGCACTGTGAGTATCCAGGGGACACAGCACCAACATTGGCACCCTAGCCAGACTTTCTGGTGCAGACTTGACTGGGTTCTGAGCTGCCAGGCTTCCTCTGTTTTCTGCCAATATACTGAGAATATTCTCCACGCTTCCCAGAGTTTTTTTTTGTGAGCTCCCACTAACCAATATTTCATAATACATTCTGTTAGTGTTCTCCAGAGAAACAGAATCAACGAATGAACAGCAACAACAACAACACACACACACACACACACATTATTTAGTATAAGGAATTGGCTCAAGTGATTTTGGAGGCTTAGAAATTCCACCATCTGCCACCTGCAAGCTGGACAAAAGCCGCTTGCAGGCAAGCCAGTGGTGGAATTCTGAGAACCAGAGCGATGATGCGGTAAGTTCTAGTGTGGGGGCAGGAGACTGATACTCCAGTTCAAGAAGTCAGGCAAAGGGAGGAAATTCTTCTTTCTTCTGCCTTTTTGTTCTATTCAGGCTTTCAATGGATTGAAGGCCACCTTCCCACATGGGCAAGGGCAATCTGTCCACCAATTCAAATGCTAATCTTATCCAGAAACACCCTCACAGATACACCCAGAAATAATGTTTAGCCCAAAATCTGGACACCCCATGATTCAGTCAAGCTGACACATAAAATTAGCCATTATGTATCTATTCCCACCGAGTAAGCCGTAGTTGGTTTTTGATATATGGAATCAGAAATCCCACTGGTACAAGTCCCTTTCAGAAATGTACAACTATGGTTGGGTGTGGTGGCTTACACCTGCAATCCCAACACTTTGGGAAGCTGAAGCAGGAGGATCACTTGAGGCCAGAAGTTCCCAGCCTGGGCAACACAGCAAGACCCCATCTCTACAGAAAGAGAAATACACAAGTAGATTTTAAATATGTAATGGAATCATAAAAATTAATACAAATAATATGACAGAAATTTGTGAAACAGAAAAAATTCATCCGTAATCACACCATTCTAATATAATATCACGTCTGTGGTTTTAAATGTTCTTCTTTTTTTTTTTTTGAGACAGAGTCTTGCTCAGTTGCCCAGGCTGGAGTGCAAGTGGCTCCATCTCCCCTCACTGCAAGCTCCGCCTGCTGGGTTCTTGCCATTCTCCTGCCTCAGCCTCCCAAGTAGCTGGGACTACAAGTGCCCACCACCACGCCGGATAATTTTTTTGTATTTTTTTAGTAGAGATGGGGTTTCACTGTGTTAGCCAGGATGGTCGCGATCTCCTTACCTTGTGATCCTCCCACCTCAGCCTCCCAAAGTGCTGGGATTACAGGCATGAGCCACCACGCCCGACCTTAAATGTTCTTTTTAACCTATGTACATTCCCACAGTTATTTTCATGTCTCAGCCAGCTTCTCAAGGTGCTCACTCTGACATAGCTCTTTCACAGAAAATGCAGTGGGCCACAGGATTCTGGGGGAGCTCAGTGAGAAGTGTTTAATAATGAACCAGGATCAGATGTGCCTCACCCCTAGCCCCAGTCAGCATGTATTGAGTGAGGCATCATCTCACCTTAAGAAAAGTTTTTTAGCAGATAAGGGAAAATTGTGTATAGATGATTCTCCTTTTATACAAAGCTGAAAAAGTAAGGCCTTGAGAGAAGATGAATTTCTAAGGGGGAAGTTCTGAGGCAAAAGTCTGTTACGACGTGTTATAATGCTCACATTCAAGTTGGAAGGTCATATTTAAACCTAACTATGCAGATATGTATCTAATGTGCTGGGTATGGGAAGACACAGAAGAGCTTTGCAGAGTTCCCACTCTCAAAGATTTTACAAACAGCTTGGTGTGGTAAGACCTGCAACATTAAGCAACTGGAGAACACAGTATGAGGCAGTGAAAGTTATGGGCGGTGAGGGCTGTGTGTCTTATAGCCCCAGGAAGGGCTTCTTGGATATGGTAACACTTCAGATTTGCCTGGAAGAATGGGCACAGTCTGGATGGATGAAGAAGAGAAATAGGGATAGCAAGTTGAGAGGCCAACATTAACAAACAGAATGGCAGAGAGGGAATGCTACTTTGGTGGGGGTCATCCCCCAGTTCTTCTTCAGTTATATAATAATGAGAAATTGATTTGCAGTTCTCAAACTTTCCAGGATCCCTTTACACTTTGAAAAACTACTGAACACATCAAATATTTTTGTGTGAGTGTGTGGGTAATTTTATTGGTATTTACTGGATTTGTAGTTAAAATAAGTAACATAGTTTTAGGAAAAATAACTCTATTTTCAAAAACAAAAAAAGTTTTAGCAAGAAGGCTGGTTTTGTTTTTGAAAATCTTAATAGAAGACAGCTGGCTTGTTTTATTCGCTTCTGCATTTAATCTGTTGCAATATGTTGTTTTGGTTGTAGGAGCTGAAGGAAATCTGGCCTCACAAAGATATGTGGTTAGAAAGGGGAGAGGTGGTTTAAGAGTACTTTCCAAATTGTTGTGAAAATTCTTTGATACTATCTTAGAATTTGGCAAGGAGCGATTTCTTAAACATTAGTTACAATGTGGAATCTGAAACTTTATCATTACACCTTCATACTCTGCTGTGTTGTAATCCCCTGGCCCATCATGCAGTGTAGATAGATCTTTTACCTGTGTGTGATTTTGTAACATCATGAATTGGCCATTTGGAAAATATTTGTTCACTGAGTTGTGCAGATCTTCCTAACCCTGACACATTTCATTGAACAACAGCAAAAGATCACATTTAGGCTGGGTGGTATCTTACCTCTATAATCCCAGCACTTTGGGAGGCCAAGGAGGGAGGATCACTTGAGCCCAGGAGTTTGAGACTAGCCCGAGCAACAAGCAAGACCCCATCTTCATTAAAAAATCAATTGGGTGTGGTGGTGCATGCCTGCGGTCCCAGCAACTCAGAAGGCTGAGGTGGGAGGATCTCCTGAGCCCAGGTGGTCGGTCATGCTGCAGTGAGCCATGCGTGCACTGCTGCACTCCAGTCTGGGCCACAGAGTGAGACCCTGTCTCAAAAAAGAGTCACATTTGTTAATATCATCCCCCTTCGTATTAGAAAAGTCTCTAAGTATTCAGAAGCTATCATGCCCATGGTGGCAGATACAAGCTTTCCAACATTCTCATTTTCATTTGAAATCTACAAAGAATTTACATCATTGGCAGCAAGTTCTGTCATGAAACGACAGGGTCATATAATTCATTTTAGAGAGAATGAATGCCTGATAAATACTCAACTCTGAGTAGCTATAGTTTTCTGTCAATAGTTCTTTCAAGTAAAAATGTATTTCATGAAAAAAGTGGCTAGTTTTGCTCACAATTTGAATGACTGCACAAGTACTAGACCTTCCTTGGTAGGCAGCAAAAGTGCTTTATGCATGCTTCCTGTTTAGTCACACTGAATATTAGAAATTGTGTACTCACACACTGAGATTTCGTAAAATTCATAAATTTACTTCATTCCATCAAGGACATTCTTAAGTTCTTAGGTGACACTGACTTCTCCTCCTCCTCTTCCTCCTCTTTCTTCTTTTTTCTGCAACCATGTGGCAGCAAAGACTACAATGAATGACCACCAGTAGTACAGTGTGTGCCGCTGCCTTGATTTGTGTGATGGTGTCACCATTCTATCCACCCTTATTTTTGCACCACCAGTGCAAATGTCAACAAAGTGAAAGAGCAGCAAATAATGTCTTTTTGTTATTATAAAATAGTTTGACCTCATGCAGTCCCTGAAGGGTCTCTGGAGCCCTTAGGAGTCTGTGAACACACTTTGAGAACCATTGACTTAAATTTATAAACAGTCGAGGTGGGCGGATCAACTGAGGTCAGGAGTTCGAGATCAGCCTCACTAACATAATGAAACCCCGTCTCTACTAAAAATACAAAAATCAGCCTGGTCTGGTGGCGTGTGCCTGTAATCCCAACTACTCAGGAGGCTGAGGCAGGAGAATTACTGGAAACCAGGATGTGGAGGCTGCAGTGAGCTGAGATCGCACCACTGCCCTTCAGCCTGGGTGATAGTGCAAGACTTTGTCTCAAAAAAAAATTATAAACAGTGCCTTATATACTAGGCATTTTCCTTTGATTTAAGTGTATTAAATTATTTAATCCTCACAACTCGTTTTAGGACATAAAGTTAATATTCCTTTACACATGAGGACACTGAGGCTTAGAGATTTCTCAGATCACACAGGTGGGACGTGGCAGAGGCTCACTCTGGCTTTAGCCCATGGTGTATTGACCTTGCTTGTGAACTCAGCTAGATCATTGCCATTTGTGTAGAACCCAGGGCTCACTGGATGCACCTCAAGTCTCATGTTCAGAGTGGTTCTCTGAATGGAGTGTTCCTGTGTCAGTCAACGTCTTGATGGGACAGGGAAACCATTGACAAAGACATGGACAGTGTGTAGGGAACCCTTGTAGGTTCCTGGTGCTATATGCCCTCTGCTCGCCACCTTTCTCCATCCTTGTTGACTGGCAGTTTCCAAGGACAAGCAACAATGGGCCACCTTGCAACCCTGGGCCTGTAAAGAAAAAGAGGGCTTTGTGCAGAAGGTCACCTGTGGAAGCTTGGGTGTGGGATGTTGTCAGTCAGCCCATGGCCACATTGCAGGGTGGAACTCTGGGGATTGTATTCTCTATCTGCTGTAACTTGGACATGGTTTGTTTGTCCCCACCAAATCTCATGTTGAAATTTGGAGGTGGGGCCTAATGGGAGGTGTTTGGGTCATGCGAGCACATCCCTCATGAGTAGGTTAACGCTGTCCTTCAAGGTGAGTGAGTTCTCTATTAGTTCTCATGAAAGTTGGTTGTTAAAAAGAACCCAACATCTCCCCTCTCTTTCTTGCTCCCTCTCTTACCATGTGATCTCTGCACACACTGTTTCCCTTTCACCTTCTGCCATGAGTAGAAGCAGAAGCCCTCAACAGAAGCCAAGCAGATGTTGGTACCTTGCTTCTTGTACATTCTGCAGAACTGTGAGCCAAATAAACCTCTTTTCCTTGTAAGTTAGCCAGCCTCAGATATTCCATTCCAGAGCAACACAAAATGGACAAGACAGCAACCTGTCTCCCTCCCTCTGGTCTCTGGCTCCATCTCCTGCTGGAAGCCAGGGAGCAGGGGCTGATGCCCTTGAGCTGTCAGCCAGAATTATGAAGGAGTGAGGTGTGAGTCTAGAAGGGAAAGTAGAGGGTATCTAGCACCATGAACTTGTAAGAGTTCCTTCTTTCGATTGCCATATCTTATATTTCAATCTGGGATTAAAGTCTATACTTTATTCATACTGGAGTGTGAACTGGAATTTGTTTGCAATTATGTTGTGGACATATTTCAGACATGACAATGATTTTCACTGGCCTGTCATGCCAAGTAGATCTTTCCCTATAGATGTGGCTCTGGCTCCCTGCTTACAGGATTTGGGACAGAGTTATGCTGCCACTGAATGTGGTAACCTACTTGTTACTCCTTCCCCATCTGCAGGAGTTCAACTCCATGTGTGAGGTATTGCCTCACGATGAAGAGCTTCCAGCTCCCCACCTGGTTTCCCTAAGTGGCAGCAGAGGGTGCTGCTGTATTCCTGAGTCCTAGTTTTATGCATCCATTTGTCTCGGATCTCATCAGTCCTTCCTCTTCAATTGATTCAAGGCCTCAACTCCAAATGCTTCCTTCATTGCTCTGCAGCACCCTCCAGCCTTACTGATGCCCATCAAGTCATAGGAATGACACTTGTCCTCTATGGAGACCCAAACATTAAATAATTAAAACAATGAGAGAAGATTTGGGAAGCACAGTTGATGTACTTTTCTGCATAGCCACAGAGCTGAATCATCTAAGCTCTGTACAGATTCATCAATTGAAATTGACTGTGATGGTTAATATTCTGTGTTACCTTGGCTTGGCAATGGTGCCCAGTTGTTTGGTCAAATATCAGTCTATATATTGCTGTGAAGTTATTTTTTAGATGTGATTAACATTTAAATTGTCAGACTTTGAGTAAAGCTGATTACCTTCCATAGTGTGAGTGGGCCTCACCCAAGCAACTGAAGACTTTAAGAGAGAAAACTGAGATCCCTCAAACAGGAAGGAATTCTGCCTCCAGATTGCTTTCCTTTGGACTTAAGTTGCAACATTAACTTTTTCCTTAGTCTCTGGCCTGCTGACCTGCCCTGCATATTTAGGACTTGCTGGTCCCTACAATCACATGGGCCAATTCCTTAAAATAATTCTCTCTCTCTGTCTCCCTCTGTGTGTGTGTGTGTACACACACACCAGGATTCTCTGGAGAATCCTGACTTAGATGGGTTGTGGTTTACCTATTTGGAATCTAAGTTTACTGGGAAGTTATTCCTAAATAACACAACTTAATTTTTCCTAATTGGTTAAAAGATGTGCAAATCTCTTAAGGAATTGTGATTAGTTCACTGTTTGTAGACCCTGACTGCACATTAGAATCAACTGGGGAGATTGAAAAAAATACTGATGTCCAGACCCCACTCCAGATCAATGAAGAATCTCTAGGGTGTGACCTGGCACTGGGATTCTAAAAAGCAGGGTCAAGAACCAGTGAATTAGGCTGTCTCTGGGAAGAGGAAAGGCATCACCGAGAAATCAGAGAGCGAGCCTTCTTCCCAGGGCGTAAAATGTAGCCACGAATGAGGGACAAATTAACCAGGAACAATACTCACACTGATTACACCTCTTCACCCCTGGCATTCGCTGCTGGCTCACTGGAACTTTCAGTTGCAGGAAGCCTATAATTTATGGGATTCCTTTGAAAATGCCTCTGTGAATAATGCATATCTCTGTCTACCGTCCATCAAATGATTTTGTCATTCCAAGTGGGTATGACCAATATGAATAGTTGGAATTGAGCTCCTGCTGGACTTGAAGGAGGATCACCCCTCTATTCATAATTACCTTATGTCATCGAGAAAGAGCTTTGCCCTGGATTCACAAAAGACTTTGGCTTGACACGTTACCTTACCTTAACCATATGCTACTGTGCAGGCAAAAAAAAAAAAAAGAAAAAAAAAATAGTGCCTTTTGAACGCTGACTGGAATTATATTCATTCCCCCAAGATAAATAGATTCTGTGGAACATATTCATTTTTTTCAAAGCCCATTCAGCATTGAGGAACATGCGTCGGATCTTTAGGTGGGTGGTGGTGCCAAAGCCAGATGAAGTGAGTTGAGGCAAATTAGCGAAGGTTCTGCCCCCAGGACTGACCTCCCCTTGGTCTGAGGGGCCATCCCATTGTCTCTATGAAGGATCCCTCTGCTAGAACCTTGGCCTCTCACCCTTGTCCTAATTTGTTAAGGTGAAGCTTGAAAGTGGAGCTATTTTTACCCCGGGCACAATGACAGCCAGCACCACATGGAGATGGAGTGTGCTAGACAGCAAAGAGCATGAGGGATGTGAGCTTGGCTTTGTTCTTTGTTCATTGCTTGGCTCCCAGGCGCGTTTCCCACCCCAGGTGAGGTGCCCCAGCCCGGGAGGGTGTGTGTGCACGCGGTCCAGGATGGTGCCCCATACCGCCCACCTGCACAATGGGACCATGGGTGGGCATGAAGGTGATGCTTTGCAGAGCACGCTCATCATGATGACCTCATGCCAGGCTCATTCTGTTCAGGCAACTGCGAATACCACAAAGAAAATCACAGGGAAATAATGACCTCCCGTTCCTGTTGTCACACCATTAGGGAAGGGTAGTCCCATTCCCTAATGGCAGGCTGGAACCCTGTCCCCTCTCCAAACACTCTTAAGGCCAAAGCAATGTGTACCTGCTTCTCTTGATCAGGAAAGAGGTATCTGTGTCTGCCTTTAGAAAGAGAAGGAAGAAAAATCCTTTGGAGAGTGTGGGAAGTTGGGGGTGGCTGGTAATGCTCCTGCTTTGGACACTGGGAGGCAGATGCAATTCCAGGGGCTGCTTGCCTGCAAAGTGCATTGACTGGGGTGTGGCCCAGTACACAAAGGCCGGCCAGCCAGAGGCAGGAGCAGAGCATCCCCGGACTCCTGGGGCCATAGGGCTCTGTGGCTGGCAAAGCAGGCCCCAGCGCTGCACCCCAGCCTCGTGTGGCCCTGAAGCTATCAGGCAACATGGATGCGGATGGGCTGGGCTGTGTCCGCTCCATGCAGAGCCCCAGGCAGGAGGGTCCCTGCGGCTGGAAAGGGCCAGAAAAAGGCTGATGTTTGCTGCTCCCCTGAAGGACATGTATGTCAGTGGGGCAGATGGAAACAGAGAGAGTCAAGAAAAGGGACTCGTAGCCCTGGTGCAGAGCTGTGACAAGAGTGAGATTGGGTGTCTTTGCTGTGTTGGGCATGTGTGCATTTGTATGGCTCGGAAACTGGGGGGAGTACATGTTTTCCTAGGTCATCTGAACAACATTATTTTAAGAACTTTATCATCAACAGCATTAAAAGAGAACACATTTTCAAATGATAGAAGGCCAGCCCATACACCCCTGGTCCAGGTCACACTGTCCTGAGGCCTGACCCTGGTCAAGTGTGTCAGGGTCATCGGGCACTCCCATCCCCTAACAACCCATGCAAATGAATACTTTTTTTTTTTTTTTTTTTTGCTTATCCAGATAGCCAAAATGAAAACATGGCGTTACACAGTGGTGGTGAGTGGTGTGTGTGTGTGTGTGTGTATTTATGAAAATGCATGTTCAAGGACAGTCATTGCAGCATTACCTATAGTGGCAAAAGCTAAGAACAAGCCAGGTGTTCAACCAGAGCAGCATTGGTTCATTCCTATAATGAAGTTTTCAGAAATGGTGAAGAATATTGAATGATATGGAAGATGCTAAAAATCAAGAAACAATGACATAAAGCTATATAATCATTGTGTTTCCAACTTTATAATATGTGTGCGTATGTGTGTTTATATACAATTTATGCATAGAGACACTTCAAGGAAACACCTAAATATTAGTGATGATTGCCTCTGGAGGGTGAGGTTAAGGATGGTTTTCTTTCTAATTCTTTCACTTGTCTGTATTTTCCAAAGTCTCTATATTGGATGTATTTTTATTATCAGAATCAAATCAAATGTGACTAAAATACACAAAGACCCCCATAGAATTTGTCCAACTAGTTTTGAGTCAGAAGCAAGGTGAGGTAGGCAAAGGCTGACATATTTCTCACCTTGATCTTTCATTCATTTGTTCATTCATTGATTGAGATACTAGTTTGTCCTAAGGCTGTACAAACATTTGGGGCCCAATGTTGAACAAACCATGGTCCCCAGCATGAATTATTAACCATTGAATGGAAAAATCTAAGCATGTATTGTGATATGAAATTCAATAGATGCCAAGGAAACTCAGAGGAAAGGGTGTATCTGGGTGGGTAAGTTGTCAGAAAACCAACACTGAGCTAACGTTGAAGATTGACTGACTAGGAAAAAAAAAACCAGAAGAATATTCCAAGGGACCAAGACAGAGAGAAAAATGGCTGGGGGCTGGTGAAGCATTTCCTGGGATTAGAGAATAAGACTGATGTAGAGAGAGAGCAATGGGAGATGAAAATAGAACGTTAGGCTGAGCCCTGATCACGCTAAAGAATTAAGGTTTTCTTCCCTAGGTCAGTGGTGTTCCAACTATGGGTCTCACAATCCTGTAATAGGCCATGAAATCATTAGGGCAGGGGGTCACAGCCTGTATTTAAAACAACAACCAAGTATCCAAAGGAAGAGAATTAAAAAACACGTCACCTATACTGTGGGTGAAATTTATTTTTGTTTATGAAATGTATTTTTCTTTTATTAAAAAAACTTTAAAAATGTTTTATTTCAAGACAATTACAGATGCACAGGAAGTTGCAAAGAAATGTACAGGGAGGTCCCATGCACCCCCACCCCAGCCTCCGCCAATGTTAGCAACCTTCACAATTACAGTACAACATCAGAACCAGAGAGTTGACATTGGTGTAACCCATGGTGCTTATGATTTCACCAGTTATGCACAGGCTCATTGGTCTGAATGGGCATATATACAGCCATGTGATTCCATTGCATGTGTAGTCTCCTGTAATCCCACCACCACCAAGATACAGAGCCAGACTATCACCACAAGTCTCCCTTGTGTACACCCCTATAGCACACCCGCCCCCTACCATTCCCCAGCTCCTGGCAACCACCAATCTGTCCTCCAGGAAACCGATTTTTGGCTGTGTGTGTGAATATGCCTGTGCACATGTGTATGTGTACTGGATCATGATGTAAAATGTATTTCCTTTTTTTTTTTTTTTGAGATGGAGTTTTGCCCTTTTCGCCCAGGCTGGAGTGCAATGGTGTGATCTTGGCTCACTGCAACCTCCGCCTCCCAGGTTTAAGAGATTCTCCTGCCTCAGCCTCCCAAGTAGCTGGGATTACAAGTGCTCGCCACCACACCCAGCTAATTTTTGTATAAAATGTATTTCTTTCTGTGAGTCCCAATTCAAAAGAATTGAAAGCTACCACTGCTGCCTGCAGAAGGATTTTAAGTGCTTGCAGGGCCACGGCATCATCAGATTTATTTTAGAGGTCATCCTGGCAGCGGTGCACAGGATGCATTGAAAAGAGGAGTGAAGTGGGGCTAGGGAGACCAGCTCTCTGTCTCCCCACATGAGCTCTCAGGTCATGTGTGAACTTTGCCTCTCTCCCTCCCTCCTCCCTTTCCCCATCCTCATTCCCTCTCTCCCTTTCATCATTAAATATACTCCTATAAAATAACATCTTTCTATTGATCTCTGCTAGTCTTTGCAATTCTCTGCTGCACTCCTCAAATATTGTATTTTATAATGAATGCTGCACACGCACTAGTTAACTAGGATGGAGCTATGGCTACTTAATTCTTTTTCACAAACTCTACCCATGTGAATAACAGTAAGATATTAGAATTCTGTGATTGCAACTTGTTCTTGATTTCCTTTACTATTTTTTAATTCTACACTGTTAAAGTTTTTAAATTCAAAGTACCATAGCTAGTTGATTTAACTTGATTTTCATTATCAGTGAAGGGCAGCAAGCAACCTAAACGAAGGCTGTGGTTCATAAGGCATTATAGGACATGAGCCACTTCCCAGAGACAGTGGGTTCTGGCTCTTGTTTATGGCGTGTCCACTCTCAGCTCTCTCTGCCTTACCTGGGTGGGGAGGAGTGGCTGAGGGAGGGTGTAAGGAAAGCCGTGAGGAGACTTCGCAGTGACGATATTGAAGATGGCACACTCACACCCCACCCAGACTGGTTTCTGTTGCTGTTGTTGTTTGCCTGGGAGTGCACAGTGAAGCCACATCGGGAGGACAAGGACAAATACGAACCAGCTGGACAGCGACTAGCGAGATAGAGGGTCCTGCTCATTAGATGCTATTCAGAAATTAAAAAAATAAAATGCTCGGGACTCAGGATCAGTGAGCAGGCAGGGGCATTAGCTGGGACGCCGAGGAAGAAGACGCTGGCAAAGTTAGGAAGCCAAGATGATCTTTGCTGAAAAGGTGGGTGGAGAATCCGCTGCGGGAGCAGTGGGCAGTGGGCAGCAGTCGGTAGGGATGGGGACAGTCTCACAAGAGAAGGGCAGACCTACCATTTTCCCATCCCACGTCCATTCCTTCCATCTGAAATTGAACTTGAATAAGCCCCTATTTTTACAGTTGTTTTCTTAATTGTTAAATGGGATTTGCAGTATTTCCTAGGTCACATTGTTGTAGGGATCGAATATACCAGGTAAGTGCTGGCTTTGTTGTAACCATTAAAATGCTGCTGAATAAATAAATCCATCTGTCTCTTTTTTTTTTTTTTTTTTTTTTTTTTAATGAGCAAAGGCATAGTCAGAGGTAGGTGGGAGATGATGGTAGTGGACAGCCGCTCAGTTCCTTTCTCTTCATGGAAGGGATCCTTCGACTGTGCTGTCTATCAGCTCCAAAGCCCGTTTTCCAACTCTGTTTCCCATCCAGCACCGTTTGGACAAATTCTTAAGTTCCACCCTCCACCTATTGTTCTGGTAGATCTCTGCTCCATAAAGCAAGGCTTTGATATTTTTAAAGCTTATCCTCTGTAGGGAGACATTTTTCTTTTGTTTTTTGACTCTGAGTCTATGGAGGAATTCCAAGTATTTCTCTCTTTTCTCATTAAGCAATGAGCCAGTCAGAAGCACTAAGGTTCACTGTAATGAAGAAAGTGTGCTGAGCCCTAAGATGTCTGAAGTGGTGCACCCTGCCTTTCCATGGTGGCTGGAGGGGCAGTGGTCTTTTTCTCTTTTGACAGGAAATGGAGAGGAGGTCATCTGAGAGCTTTTCCTGTCTCTTGGTCTGGGATTCTCTTTAAGGGTGGAAATGTAGAAAAAAAAAATCAGGGTGTCTTGTTTCCTTATAGACAGTGCCTTGTTTTTCAGACCAGCACTCTTACCTTTTCCTTTCCAAGATATTGAATGATCACTTACATGTATCAGCTAATAGAAAATGTCTGGTCAGAGGCTGGATCTTTTTGGCAAGGTCTATAGTTGTCCTCCCCAAACGCAGGAGCTATGAAAATGCTGAACTCTTTGATTTGTCCAGAGAAACTGGGCACTGAGATTCTGACCTAAGTAAGCCTAAGTGAGCCACGCCTCACCAGAGCGCTAACTTCCCACGTGGCCAGCTCAGGTGGGAAGGAGCCAACCAGATAGGGGCAAACACCTGGGTTCTGGGAGCTGAGGTCACCTTATCCGGTGTGAGTGCCAGTTGTTTTGAAAGATTGGAGTAAAAACAATAGTGCAAACAATAAACGGGAGAACTGAGGGCTTGGCAGAATTGTCAGTGTATTTACTTCAGCGGAAGCTTTGAACTCACAGAGTAGATCAGGCCCCTTGCCTATCTTTTCAAAAAGTTTTTCTCTGGAAAAAACGTCAAAAGCTCCTAGTAGGAGAGGACTATGAAGACAGACCTTGGGAGCAGGTGAAGCTCTTAGGCCTCCCAGTTCATTGTCACTGCCAGCCCTTTGCAGTGAGGAGACACTGATGTCGCCAACAGACAGGTGAGAGGGACGTTGCTTATGACACCACTTAGCCCTGTGCACGCAGCAACTGTCTTTGCTCTTTGTCTTTTTTTAACCATTAGTCTGAGATGGCATGAGAAGGGCGTACAGGGCATGGGGAGTGGAAATAATGACCAGGCTTGAGCAGTAACAGGACCACCTCTATTCTATCAAACTAACAGAAGCTGTGTGGGCTGCACACAGTTGGATTATGTGGTTCGCTTTCCAGATAGATGCAAATAGCCAGAAATGGAGACTAAACTGTGTGCAGAATTAGAACACTCCAGGTGTCCCTGGACTCTGTGCATTTGATGCCATCTTAATGAACGGTGGGAGTCAGAATAATCAAATCCTGAAGCTGTGTCCAAATTCTCTTAAGAGAGACAGCCCGAGGCAGAACACTGCAGGTTTCAGGAGGAAGCCGCTAAGTGAGTATTGAGGATCATTATCATTAGGGAAGGGAGAGGTGACACTGAGCCTGTCACCTGCCTTGCCCAAGCAAGCCAGGGCAGTGTCAGTGTGAAGGAGCGAAATGAGCCTATTACTTTTGAGAAGTTAGCCAAAGCTTTTCTTTTCCCCTAAAATACCCTAAAAATAGAGTTGATGATGACATAGGGAGAGGAGAGAGATTTTGGAAGAGAAGCTCGTGTTAACTGGATAATTGAATTAGCTGCCCATTTTACTTTGCAACTTGAGTTTGGTTAGGCCTGTGTGTGTGTGTGTGTGTGTGTGTGCGCGTGTATCTGTGTGTGTGGTTTGATTTTCCGAATAATGTGCCCAAAGTGATACCAAGAAGGTAATTATATAAAATTCTTTAAACTCAAGGAGCTTTTTGCTCTTTTAGTGGGCATATCATTTGAATATTGATGCTAGTGATTTCTATTGCTTTCCAACTTTTGTATTGTCCATTAGGTGTTTTTCTTTGAAATTATAATCTGTGCACATGTAAAAGACTTGCATATGAATCATATTCTACCTTTTTCACAGAGACATAAAATATTTTTATTATATAAAAAACCTCTGTTAAAAGGAAAATGTATGAATATAAAAATTCAAGAATCACATCGTGGTGAATTTTATTAATGAGAAATATTGATCTCTTGGTAAGATTTTAGCTTTCTGCATTGCTTTTTAGTTTGTATGATATTATTTATATTGTGACATTGTACTTTCTTTTATTATCATTTTCTGGTAAAAATTGTTTTCTGATTATTTATTTTTAACATTTGTTATTAGCTAATGTTTATTTATTACATCATGTCATTCTTTTTTTTTTTTTGAGACAGAGTCTTGCTCTGTCGCCCAGGCTGGAGTGCGATGGTGCGATCTCGGCTCACTGCAACCTCTGCCTCCCGGGTTCAAGAAATTCTCCTGCCTCACCCTCCCGAGTAGCTGGGATTACAGGCGCCTGCCACCAAGCCCAGCTAATTTTTGTATTTTTAGTAGAGGCAGGGTTTCACCATGTTGGCCAGCCTGGTCTCCAACTCCTGACCTCGGGTGATCCACCCACCTTGGCTTCCCAAAGTGCTGGGATTATAGGTGTGAGCCACTGCACCCGGCCTCTTTTTTTTTTGTTTTGAAATGCTTTAAAGGGGAAAAATCAATCTATACATGCAATATATGAAATGAAATAAAAGCTACTTTATTTTCTTGTTTTTCCTCATCTGTTTCTCCTTGTTTTCTTGACATTCATGAGCAGGTTTTCATCTTATATTGAACACATCCTCACGCTGCTGTAGGAATAACTTTTGTATTACACCACTTCTGGAACACTGTGCCGCTGTTCAAAAAATTTCAGTGACCTGTTAGTTTCACCATTACCTCCAAACTACTCTTCCTTTCTTTCAAAACCAAGTTGGCTTTTAAATATTGATAAGGTTTGTCTGTGTCCCCACCCGAAATCTCATCTTGAATTGTAATCCCCATAATCTTCATAATCTCCACATGTCAAGGGAGAGACCAGGTGGAGGTAACTGAATCATGGGGCGGTTCCCCCATGCTGTTCTCGTGATAGTGAGTGAGTTCTCACGAGATCTGATGGTTTTATGAGTGTTCGGTAGTTCCTCCTGTGTTCATTCGCCCTTCTGCCGCCTTGTGAGGAAGGTGTCTTGCTTCCCCTTTGCCTTCTGCCATGATTGTAAGTTTCCTGAGGCCTCCCCAGCCATGCAGAACTGTGAGTCAGTTACACCTCTTTCCTTTATAAATTTCTCAATCTCGGGCATTTCTTTGTAGCAGTGTGAGAACGGACTAATACAAATACAGTTGAATAGATAAATAAATAACGCAGTTACTCCTCATTCTAATCAGACCAGTATCCTGACTCTCATGAACATAGAATATGCAATCCCTTCACTCATGTTATTCTTTTCAAAATTTGAAGGAGAGAACTTACCAGTAGAACCAAAAAGCAGTGTGGATTTGACATTCACTCCAGCCTCATCCTGTCTCAGTCTGTGTCCAAGGTCCACTTCTGTGACCTGAAGCTTCCTGGGAAACAAACCTTACAGGTCTTACTTCTCCTCTAGATCTCAACATGTTTTTTTAATCTCACCACAAAATCTACACAGTTGCCTTCAGTTGTTTACTAGCAATGCATGCATATCAGTTTTGACTCACCAGTTAGACTACAGACTATGTTTATGTCTCTTTAATATACTCATAACATGCAGTTGAGTATTGGTTGTATGAGTATTGATTTCTTATTAACCAACAAATTAGCTTCTAAACAAGTGACTTACGAGTCAGTTTTGTATAGGGAACCTGATATATGAGCTAAGGACTGCTTATATGTGATTTATTTTGCATGAAAAATAAATATAAATATTTGTTGAATAAACAAAAACTATTCCTGAATTTTTTTGTATATTTTTAATATAGATTTTTAAAAATAATTATATTTGGGATAATAATTTTTTGAAAAGTTTTTCTGAATAATTTTTTGAATCTATAAGCAACATGTTATTCCTGAATATGTTGCTTATAGATAAAGTACTATTTTTTTTTTTGCAAAATATGGCTCTTAAAGAAAAAATTTATTACTTGATAAGTTAATCAGCATGGACATGTAGGAAATTAAAACTTATTATTCTCTCTATTATTAAAGTATGTGAGATTTCCCTCTTCCTATATATGGCTTTATGAATTCTAAGGCCCTGTACTCCAAATGACACACATTGTTTAACTTTGTGGATTTTTATCTGACCCAGTAGGGTGGATTCTTTGCATCTCTCAGGCAAACTCAAGATAATTATTACTGTATTTTACTTGCTTGGCTGGCTATTCTATATTCTGCAAATAAAAAAGGTTTAATGTGATGAGCATACCACAACAAGCAGCAAGCTCTCAGAGAATACCATGTTCCTCCCAGCTGATTTTGAGATAGAAACTTCTGACCCAGGTTCTAAGATAAGCATCTAAAACGCGTCCCTAAATATGTTTAAAAGTACAACATCAAAGGAAGCCTCTTTAGAAATGGAAAAAAAATTTAGGAAGATGCTACCTTGTTTTTCCCTTGAATTCTGCATTTCACTAATGCCCATGTCAAGACATGTTTATTTACTCTCCCTTTAAGTTACTTGATTAATAAAGAAATTATTTTCTTCATCAGCAGTTAGCCAGACCGAATGTGGAGTTAGAAAGTGTTTATATAAAAATTTAAATTCCTATTCTTTGAGATGGAGTGTGTTAGCGTGCCAGGAGAACACTTGTATCATGAAGCCATTCTGACTGAACCCTAAAGAGGACTCTTTGGAGAGTCTCAGTGTAGCATTCTGAAGACCTTTTGTGTCAAGACCATGCAAGTGGAAATTGTCTTCCCACAGAATAGTGGTCTGCTTGTTTGTTCTCACTCTCTGGCCTTTACTTCCTCCATGCTGACACCACGTCTCTGAGTGGCTCCTCAGCTCCCAAGTGCCTCAGCTACTTGGGCCCCACTGTGTGTCCCAGCAATCGTTCTCACTGTGTGAAGACAATTGGTCCTGTTCTTCCCACTCCTTCCTCTACATTAAGGTTAAATTTCAAGATCTGTCCTCTACAACAGAGGTTCCAAACCCCCAGGCCGTGGACTGGTATGAGTCAGTGGCCTGTTAGGAACCAGGCCACACAGCAGGAGGTGAGCAGCGAGTGAGCCAGCATTACTGCCTGAGCTCTGCCTCCTGCCTGATCTGGAGGGGACGTTAGATTCTCATAGGAGCACAAGCCGTACTGTGAACTGCGCATGTGAGGGTTCTAGGTTGCCTTAGAGAATCTAATGACAAACATAATGTGCTTGAATCATCCTAAAACCATCCCCCCACCCTTAGTCCCTGGAAAAATTGTCTTCTGCGAAATCGGTCCCTAGTGCCAAAAAGGTTGGTGACTGCTGCTCTACAAAATATATCCCTGTTTCCACCTCCAGCCAGCTTCTCTTTGATGTCATTTCTGTGGACTGGAATTTGGTCACATTGCCCCTAGCATCCTACAAGCTTCTAGGGAAGCGTCTACACTGTCTCACATTCTGCTCCTGTTGAACGTGCACCGCTTAGGGGTCCAGGATTCATATGGGGCCATACTTAGTGATGATGATGTTCCTATTTTTCCCGCTTTGCCTCAAGAATGATTTCTATTTGTGCACAGGTGAAAATAAGAGCCTCAAGGCTTGAACTGCTAGAAGGGACAATCCATCCATCTCACCAGTCGCCTGAGTGACACCTGGGAAGGCAGGTGTCACCTCGTTTGGGGTTTATCAGTGGATGTGTATGTACTTCTAGCCCTAGCAGAGCATAACCTTCACCTCTCCCAAGGACTGTCTCCCTGCAGACTCTAGGGAGAGTCACTCTCCAGCCACAGGCAAGAGCCAAAGGTCAACGTTCCCTTGGCTGTGCTGCCTCTCTCTGCCTCTGCCTGAGGCTGTCTCTGAGGACAGTCTGCCACTCAGCAGTATTAAAAAAAAAAAGACATTGGAGAATTAAAGACTACACTGCGGAGTACTGAAAACTTTAGAATATCATATCTAAACCCGGGGGTGCTTATACACTTATAGCTGTATGCAGTGAGGGCGAGAATAGTACCTGCTGAAGTTAAATAGTAGCTACATTTTTAAGAGCTCCTTTCATCTGTCAGGCATTGTTCTGATAGCTTAATTTGTATTAACTCTTTTAACCCTCAAGCCTACAGAGTAGATAACACTATGATGCCCATTTTACAGATACGAAAGCTAAGGCACAGAGGACAAGCACGTTGTAAGTGGTAGAACTGAGATTCAAACTCAGGTCATCTGCCTCCAAAGTCATGAAGGTACACTTTGTCTCTATCGCATTGCACCAGATTGTGGCTCAAGTCAAATTATTTCTTTAGCTCTGATGTAAAATATTAGTATTTGCAGTTATAGTATTGAGGAAGATAATGACAGAAACATATACCATGTCTGTTGGTCTCTTACCAGCTAGTATCTAGTTGTGTTTTTGGGAGGGTTTGATTTGATCGATTCAAATCTGTGGAATAATGAGCCATGTGGTAATAGAATTGTAAACATCCTGAAATGTGGCGCTGAGGGAGCAAAAGCAATCTGCATGTTGGAGATGAAGGTTACACCTTTTTGAGCACTGAGACTGAATTACCTTTCTATCAGCCAGAGTCTGCTTGAGAGGCAGCCGGGGCAGAGTCATTAAGGATGGGGGTTTGAACCTCGCCTCTGCCTTGTTGTTAGCTCTGTCACGCAGGTATGTCACTTGGTCCCATCATTTACAAAATGTGGGCAGTAGTGTCACCTTCCTTTCAGGGCTGGGATGAGGGTGGCGAGTGTGAGCATAGGGAACAGCGCTTGGGAGAGTGTTGACACGCAGTAATCTCTTTTGATAGATGTTAGCTGTTACTATTCAGCCTCCTCCAGGATAAACTTTGTCGTCAAAATGAGTAGATAAGGCATCTAAAACAGGCACTGTGTACATTGTATACATGAGTAGGAAGGTGTGGGAGACTGGGAGTGAGGGACAGAAGATGTGAGAGAGACCATAGGGTGTGCATGCATTAGGTAGAAATTCTTTGAGGACAATGAGAATAGTGGCTCAGCAGGAAAAAAAAAAATGAAAATGCATTTGGGGAAGAGAAGAAACTCCCAGTGAAAGATTTTAAAAGGGAGTCCCTGAAAGCCCAAGGGCACATCCTCAGCCTTTCCCGGGACAGCTTCAGACATAGGTGTGAGCCAATTTGGAAGGCAGGCACCCACCGTAGGCTGGAGACTGGAAAATGCCATTCTGACTCTCTCTCAGAGCTGCAGAGGCTCAATTCCACTCCATTTTTCCTGATGTTAGCCAGCATTGTTCAAGACAGATGTTCAGGGTTCTACAAAATAAGCTTATTTTTCATGGCAACCATGATCTGAGGTAAGCATATTTCCAGACTCAGCAGGAAGGCTTACATGTGCAGCTGTAACATACATTTCTTAGCATATCTACAAGTGTCAGAGACACTCCCCAAAAGATGTTTCCTTCTTAGCATCCTATTGTTAGTAGTTTGGGTTCAAGGTTAAAACACCAAGTATTTGAGGGGATGTGGAAGAAAGTCAGCTTGAAACAGTGAACCAGTAAAACTGTGTGTCTTAGAAATTTTTAGCATTAATTGTTTCCGGCACAAAAAGAGACATGAACTCTCATCCAAGAATCTTTAGACCATATCAATCTCGTAAGGCCTTAGTGAAAACGCCATGGTTTTGAATTTTGCATAACCAATGTCTATGAAAGCTATTACATTTTATGATTTATGATTTCTTTATTTTCTTGAAACAAAGTCTCACTCTGTCACCCAGGCTGGATTGCAGGCTGGATCACAGCTCACTATGGCCTTGACCTCTCAGGCTCAAGTGATCCTTCCATCTCAGCCTCCTGAGTAACTTGGACTATGGGCACACACTGCCATGCCCAGCTAATTTCTTTGTTTCTTGTAGAGGTGGGGTTTCACCATGTTGCCCAGGCTGGTCTCCAACTGAGAGATGGGGTTTCATCATGTTGCCCAGGCTGGTCTTCAACTGCTGGGCACAAGCAATCTACCCAACTCAGCCTTCCAAAGTGCTGAAATTATAGGTGTGAGCCATGGCACTGAGCCAAAAGCTATCATATTTTAAATGAAATCTTATTTATGCCATCAGTTTGTTTAATATGTTTAAACTTTGTGATAAGCTTAATCATTATCACAAATTCTGAATAATGAGGTTCACATTAATATAATTTTATGCACGCAAAAAAGTGGTCAGTGCTTCCAAGTAGCACATAGTTTAAAACAGACAGATGATTCCTTATATGAAATTAGGCTTCTGAACTGCCAAGCTTTTGCTTAAGATTCTGTGTGCTCTTTGGGAAAAGGCCTAGATGCAGCGAGGCAAAAATAGGGAAGGTTTCAGAGTCAAACTGATAGAATTTAGAGTACTGGTTCTATCACTTTCTAGCCTTAATATCTCAGACACATCTGCAGATCCTCTGAGATTTTGTCTCCTCATCTGTAAGACGCTGGTGTGAGGGTCAGATGAGATAGTGCCCATAAAATAGCTAGTGCAATTCTTGACACCTATTGGGTACTCAAAAGATGGTGAATGTCATTAGTAATTCTGGTGGCTTTAGTATTGCCTACAAATACTCTGACACACCTCCCTTCAGAAGGTAAAATATCTGCTTCTTCTCCCTCTGGATGTGGGCTGGACAGTAACTTGCTTCTAATACCTAGAATATGGTGAAGTCATAATGTGAGACTTCCAAGTCTGTGTCATGAAGAGGATACACATTTTGCTGCCACCCTTCGTGTTGTGAGAATGCTCAAGCAGCCTGGGAAGGGGCCCACATGGGAGAGCCCAGTGTGGAGGAGCTGAGGCCTTCCACCAGCATCCAGCACCACATTGCTGGCTGTGTGAGGAAGCCATCTTAGAAGCAGATTTTCCAACCCCAATTGAGCCTTCAGATGATTGCAGTCCTGGCTAACATCTTGTCTGCAGCCTCATGAGAGACCTTGTGCCTAAGCCATCCAGCCAACTTGTTCCTGATTCCTAACTGAGATAGTAAGTGTGTATTGTTTTAAACCACTACACTTTGAGATAGTTTGCTATATAGCAATAGATAATTATTACAGTAAAAATTGCAGTGAAACTCACCCCAGAGTAGGATGAAACACCTGAATCAGTTAGCAGCCCGTTTCTGTCCAGGTAGTTACAATGGAAACCAAAAGTCAAGATGGTAATTAATTTGTTAATGTATTTATTTCTTTAGCAAATTTACAGAGCCCTGCCTGGGCCATGGGCCCCATCTGAGCTGCTAAAACCAGGATCTGTTACTGGACAGAGACAAAGGCTCTCAATGCCCTTTGTACCCAGATCTAACCCAGGCCTCAGTGATACCTCTAAGGTTCTTCTGTTCAGCTGCTGCTTCTCATCTCTCTGCCACATGCCATAGGCATGCCACAGCTGTCTTCTCCTGGGACCACTGACAGAGCAATCTCTTAACTGGCCTTCCTGCTCACATTCTTGTCCAATTACAAGACACATTGGTAATGATCAATGATAAGGAGGCACTCTGAACCATGTAGACCAGATCTAATTATTTTCCTGCTTAAAGTTTTCTGGTGTCTCCCCATCCACTTAGAAAACAACCAGACATTCTCTGTTCTATAAAGAAAGACCATGATCTGAACCCTACTTACCTACCTCTTCAAACTTGCTACCTCCCTTCTCTCTATCCTTCTTCCTTCTCTTCCTTCAGCTCACTGTCGGGTATTGTTATAGTAAGGACACCAGTGAATTACCCCTCCCTGATCCATGTCCTTGTGTGGCCCTCCCACATTAACTCCAAGCTTGGCATGTGACTTGCTTTGACCTTTGTGACAAGAGCAAATATGATATATGAAAAGGCTTAAAAAGCACTGTAGATTTGGGATTTCTTTTTCTCTGGCTGCTTCTGAAAGAAGGCTCAACTACTCTGCTGCTTCATGAGAGACATAGGAGTCACTTTCCTCCATCTCTGCCAGCCTCCAGACATGACGTGAGCCCAACCATCATGGGCTAAGCCCAACCCAAACTGCTGAGCCACAGAGTTGTGACAAATACATGATTGTTGGGCTGAGTCACCAGGTTTTGAGGTTGTTTCGTTACTTAGCAATGGATAACTGATAAACACACCAAACTCACTCCTGAGTCCTGGGACTCCTTGTTGCCTCTGCTTGGCCATGTCCTCTCATGGAAGGCTCCTTTTGGTCATTTAGATCTCAGTTTAAATGCCACCACTCTGAATGGGCTGCCCTGACCACTCAGGCCAAAGTGGTCTTGTCTTCACTGTAGAAAAAACAAACTTTTATTTCCCTGTTCTCATCCTACAAGATTAAGCACAGAATCCTTCTGTGACCAGATGTGTGTGGGGTTTTCTTCATCCACCAAGCAAGCCATCGATTCTTCAGAGGATGCCAGCTGAGAGTCCTCTCATTCAGTTCAATTCTGACACCACCCAACTGGAGACAGAGTCAGATCACACAGGTCAAGGACTCAGTCCTAAAAAAGGAAGCACCACCAATGATGTTGATTGGAAACCCTAAGTTGTTTTACCTGCGCTTCTGACCAATCAGCTACAAATCAGGGTTCCCAAAACCTCCTTTATCAATTTGATAAATTTGCAAGAGCAGCTCAGAGAACTCAAGGAAATGCTTACATTTATCAGTTTATTATAAATGATATTACAAAGGACACAGATGAAGGGACCCATAGGGCCAGGTATGTGGGAAAGAGTATGGAGCTCCCATGCACTTTCAGGGTGCACCACCCTCCAGAAGCCCCCACATGTTTGGCTGTTTGTTTGTTTTGTTTTTGACAGAGTTTTGCTCTTGTTGCCCAGGCTGGAGTGCAATGGCATGATCTTGGCTCACTGCAACCTCCACCTCCTGGATACAAGCAATTCTCCTGCCTCAGCCTCCAAAGTAGCTGGGATTAGAGGAATGCACCACCACACCTGGCTAATTTTGTATTTTTAGCAGACACAGGGTTTCACCACATTGGTTAGGCTGGTTTTGAACTCCTAACCTCAAGTGATTCACCTGCCTCAGCCTTCCAAAGTGCTGGGATTACAGGCATGAGCCACCGTGCCTGGCTGTGTTTGGCTATCTGGAATCTCTCTGAATCCTGTTCCTTTGGGTTCTTACAAAAGCTTCATTACATAAGTATGACTATTAAATTATTGGCCATTGGTGATTGGCTTAACCTTCAGCCCCTCTCCCCTCCCTGGAGGTTGTGGGGTGAGGCTGGAAGTCCCAACCCTCTAATCTTGCCTTGGCTCTTTGGGTGACCAGCCCCCATCCTGAAAGTACCTAGGGGCTGCTAGTCACCAGTCCACTTATTAACATACAAGAAGACACTTACCTTTTTAAAGGTTCCAAGGATTTTAGGACAAAGACCAAATATACATTTCACAACCTCACATCCACTCTCTGCATATCATCATGTTTTCCTTATACTGCAGCACCTCTTATGGCCTGATGTTTTCTGCTTTACCACATTTTATCATAAGACACTGTGGATTGTAACCCACATCCCAACTTCAGAAACTAAAAAATGTGAATAAAAAAGAGTTGTTTGAGAGGTCAGCCATGGTGGCTCACGCCTGTAATCCCAGCACTTTGGGAGGCCAAGGTGGGAGGATCACTTGAGGCCAAGGGTTTGAGACCAGCCTGGCCAACATGGCAAAACCCTGTCTCTACTAAAAATGCAAAAATTAGCTGGGCATAGTGGCACGTACCTGTAATCCCAGCTACTCAGGAGGCTGAAGCAGGAGAATCACTTGAACCCGGGAGGCGGAGGTTGCAGTGAGCCTAGATCATGCCACTTCACTCCAGCCTGATCAACAGAGCAAGACTCCATCTCAAGAAAAAAAAGAGAGTGATTTGAGTTGATAAAATACAACATTTGATGATTTATTCCTTTTTGTCTCTCTGTGGGAAATATATGCCCCATGAGGGGAGGGACCGCCTCCTTGGTCTTGCCTCCTCCAATTATTCTCCATATTGGAGAAAAAGTAAACTTTCTAAAACGCTAATCTAACCATGCCACTCTTCTTAAAATGATTTATTGGCCCCTCACTCCATTTAGGACAAAATGAAAATTACTTCCATGACTCACATGCCCTCTGAGACTGAGCTCTTGCTGACACACCCACCCTGAATCGGGTCACCCTCTGCTTCGCTTATTTCTCCAGCAGCATCCTCCTGCCCTGGGTCCTGGACGACATAATCTTGCCTCATGGTCACCACCACACTGACTCTTCTGGATGTTCTCCCTTCTCTCCTCATGGCTAATGCAAGCAAATCACCCTTTCTCAGCTGTCACATTCCCATGGAAGCCGCCTCTGCCCCTCCCAGCTGCTCTCACATCCCCCATCATAAAACCTTACACCAATAACTGTTACAATTATAAAATACTTGTATAATTGTTTACTTGTTTATTTTATCACATATTGTGTTTTTTTTTAATTGTGTCTAACACCTACTGTGAGCCAGATATAGTTCTACATATTGAGGTAGCATCAGTAAATAAAACAAGAAAACTTTCTACCATAATGAAGCTTTGGCTTCAATGAAGGTAGAGAGACAACAAATAAGATGAATATAAAAAATATGAGGATGTCACATACTAATGAATGCTATGGAGAAAATTAGGGCAGGAAAGGGGAAATCCTAGTGGCTGGGAGGGGCTGTGGTTTTACATGGGATGGTCAGAAAAGGCTCCAGTGAGAAGATACACTTGAGTAGAAACAGATGAGGAAATGGAATTAGCAGATATTTCAGGAAGCATTCTAGGAGGTGAAAACAGCAAGTCTAAATCCCTGAGGCAGGATGCTGGTCACTGGTGGTAGATTTTAGTGATATTCTTAAGGAAGTCCCTGTGGCTGGAGCACTTAGCAAAGGAGAGTTCTGAGAGGCGACGTTAAAGAGGCAATGAAGGGGATGACATAGAGCCTCATAAGCCTTGTTAGTAGGAGAGTGACAATAAGCCAAGTTCTCAAAGGATCGCTTTGTCTCATATGTTAAGAATTGACTTTAGGAGATGAGGAATGGAATCTGGGATGTCGGTGGGAAAATTGCAATCATTTGAGCAAGAGACAATCACATTCCTTCACATTTGTGAAATGTGGTGATGAGAAATGGAGGAGGTGAGAAAAGATCAGAGTCTGGCTATGTTTTGGAGAGAGAGCCAAAGGGATTCCAGATGGCTGCAGTGTGGGGTATGTAAGATTAAGAAAGGTGTCAGGAGTTTTGGCTTGAGCAACTGCAAGGATGCAATGGGCATTGACCAAGATGGGGAAGGCTGAAGGTAGAGAAGGATCTAGGGGAAGGAATGGGAGTTAAGTTTTGATGTGTTAAGTTTGTGATGCCTTCTAAATAGTCAAGTTGTAGATACCAAAGTTGCATATGTAAGTCCAGAGCTCAAAGAAGGTGGCTGAGCAGGAGATATAAATGTAGGAGTTATCAGCATATAGAAGATAGTTGAAGACTTGTGCCCAGAAGAAATTACCATGAGGGTAGTATAGACTAGAAAACAGGTCAAACCAGAACTCTGGGCACTCCAACAGTAGTCAGGGAGATGAGGAGATGGGAGAGAACAACCAGGAGAATGAGAAGCTCCGTCAGCAAAAAGGAGGATGGAATCTCCTCCTTTGATCCCATGAGGAAGGGATCATCAACACCATCAAATGCTGCAGGGAGATCAGATCGGCTGAGCTTTGGCCATCGATCACCTTGACAGGGTGGTTTTGGTGTCAGGATGGGGAATTCATGTCTTTCTCTCTCACTAATCAGAATGAACAGCTGCATTTTCTGTCATTTACACCCCTGTATTCCTAGCATCTAGCACAGTTTCTGAAACAAACTAGATATTACATTAATACTTGTTAAGTGAGTGATTGGAAACTGATTATTAGATACTTTAAGATGGTCCTTAGATAAAATTTTTCAGGAAAATTTACAAAATAATTTCCTTATAATTTGGAAATTTAACTGCTTTTTTCAATGGATAAGAGTCATGGAAAGATAAGATTATGAGAGCATTTTTACCTTAATAAATGTTAGGTTTTCTCATAATCATTGTAAGCCCTCCTTATTTTTTGAGTTCCTAAATAAGAATCCATGCACAGAGCAGGTGCTTCTATGTCTTGCTGGGAGGGAAAGAGGTCTGCTCATTGTTTTGGGAGAGAACAACCTTCAACTTGGTCTCAGAATGGCCTTTGCTCATTGGTGGGGAAACGTTTTGCCTGATGGGAATGCCTGATTGGAAATGGCCCCAAGAACCCTCAAACTAATCGCCTTAACTATTGGTGTCAGGAATTCCTTTAATAGAGTCAAAGATTTTCATCCTATAATTTTCATGATACACTAGTTCAAGTTATAGAGAAAAGGCAGCTAATTTTTACTTTCAATGCATGGGCCTTTACATGAAGGCACAGTCAGAGTACCACTGAAACACGTTGTCCTGTGATTTCTAAGTGTTCATTGCTCAGCCATCTGTCAGATTCCACATGCACAGATGAAGGAATGAGGCAGGTGGAATCATTCTGAAAGAGTCTTCGTGGAAACTAGGTCTTGGCCACTCAGTGGAGGAGCAATCCCTTCGTCACCAGGACTCCACAGGAGCAGCAAGTCAGGACCTGGTGTATGTCCTGGGGCCTTAGGCTGGCCTTAGCTACAGCTGTTGGGCCTTATGTCCCATGGAGCCAGCTGGACGTGCTCCTGACTGGCTTACCTCTGGTGACAGTGGCCAGCTCTCAGGGTTCAAATTGTCGAATAGCATCTGCAGGGACCACACAGGTAGTTACAGAACTGTGTTTCTCATCAGTGGGGTCTAGGCATTTTGGCTGAGGCTGTTCAGGTGAACATAACCCACCAATCCTTTTTAAGACACATAACTAAAAGTCATTTACACAATCCATTTCAAACAGAATATTAGTGCCGAAACTGCCGCATTCTAAGCACGTCTCCTCAGCCAGCTTCACATCTGAGGCCCACAGGTATCGCTTTGGAGTCAGATGATGACCAAAGAACCCCACTACAAAGCAGGAGGAGATTATCCAGCTAAATCTCACCAAGACACCTGGGAAGGGGAACAATGAACTGAATTCATGTCAACATGTACATGACAGATACCGGCTACTTTCTGAAAGGTTTTGTTCAAAGTGGGAGGGAATGGGCAGGTCCTGAGTGTTTGAATGTGAAATTGAGAGGGGGAAAGGGAAGGATGCAAAACACGACTCCATCATTTGCTTTTCCTAGAGACAGGGTCTGGCTTTGCAGCCCAGGCTGGCGTGCAGGGGTACGATCCTAGCTCACCATAACCTTGAACTCCTGGGCTCAAGCCATCCTCCCACCTCAGCCTCCCGGGGTGCTGGGATTATAGATGTGAGCCACCATGCCCAGACCCCATCATTTTCTAAACATTATTCAAGAACTAGTTTACTTGTCCATTTCTCTTCCCAGTGCAAACAGGATTTTGATGTTCCCCACCCTGGGCCTGTCGTGGGGTGGGGGGGAGATGGGGAGGGATAGCATTAGGAGGAATACCTAATGTAAATGATGGGTTAATGGGTGCAGCACACCAACATGGCACATGGATACATATGTAATAAACCTGCACATTGTGCACATGTACCCTAGAACTTAAAGTATAATAATAATAATAAAAGAGGATTTTGGCCCAAAATGTTCTAATAGAGATTTCCTATTTCCCAAGGCTGCCAATTCATTGCTTTTTCTCTCAGATGAAATGTATATGATTTTTATGATGTTCAACAGTGCACTCATTTATTCATTTGTATTTACCCAACAAATAATTATTATTCACTGCAATAAATTCTGTAGAGATGGTCAAGTGACAGCTCTTGTCCTGTAAATCACACCTGTCTTCCAAACATGGCAGAAAATCAAAAAAGAAAATACATATAGTTAATAATAGTTTAAACACTGTGATATATATATAATTAAAACATGACTCCTGTAAGTTAACATTTTGGTTAACATCCTTCCAGAAACATTGTTATTTTATTGCTTTCTCTATTTTTCTTATATTGATTTATTGTTTAGGTAGCTTTAAAGTATATTTCTCACAGGAAGATAAAAGACTTTCTCATTACAAACTTTAAAATTGTGTATTAGAAAAAAACAAATTAAAAATCCAAAATCCTCAAGCAAAGCATAGTTTTATTCAATTCTTAATTTAACCAAGTGGCAGATGTTTTGATTTGAAATTGATTTTGCTGTATCAAACAACACTGTGTTGAACATCTTTGTGCATCTATTCTCTGGATGTTGAACTGTTAAACTACCCTATAGAAAGGCTGCACGTGGTGGCATTACACAAATGCTAATTGTGAAAGAAAGCATGTTACATATAGCACGGTGTTTTGTGGTTGAAGTAAAATTGATTATTATTGTTTTGTTTTTTGTGGGTTTCTGTAGATATGTTAAGCAGAAATTTGAGACGAGACTAGCTAGGGCAACATTTGCTCTGTTAAAGTTTATTGCTACTTCTACAACAGCAACTTCTTTGGAGTGGATAATGGAAAGAAATAACATGTTTAATTTTGGTCACAGGCCCATACTTAGTTTTGAGGCTAAACCTTTGAAAGTGAAAAGCTTGCTAACAGCAGCTAATGGTGTGAGCCAAAGGCCGGTCTGGTTCCCTGTGTGGTGGGATATTGCCTTATCACCTACTTTGTTTTGCTAATGAAAATAACATTGGCAAACAAAAATAGCAGCTGCCGTGGTATTGGGCTATATACTTTACAGTAATTATCTTACCTTACACTCACAATTCTCTAACAGGAAGTAACTTGAAGTAACAGAGAAGTAACTTGAAGTCACAATGGAACCAGGATCTGATCGAAAAGATTGGACTCCAGAACCATGGTCTTGACATGAGCTACCTTGACTTGAATAGTTCACAGATAGGACAATGAAAATAAACTCCTAAGGGTATACGAAATGAAATCAATTTGATTTGAATAAGATAGTTAATCATACATACCTGTACAATATTTTTCGAAATTTAAAGTACACATTGATTATTTTTTCAAAAACTTTTATGAGTACCTTGTATTTGCCAGGCACTGGGATACACAATGGTGAGCAAGGCAGATGGGAACTTTGTCTTCACAACGACATTGGACTGTGAAGGAGATGGGTAGGAAAACCAGCAGCTGCAAGGATGTGTGGTACAGCCTTTAAGAGGGAAGCCCACAGTGCTATGGGGGAGTCAAGGAGAGAACCCAGACTTTGCACCTTAGGTCCAAGGTTTACTCCCAGGTAGCTGGCACTGCAGGCGTGCACCACCACGCCCAGCTAATTCTTTGTATTTTTAATAAGAGACAGGGTTTCGCCATGTTGACCAGGCTGGTCTCAAACGCCTGACCTCAGGTGATCCGCCCCCACCTCGGCCTCCCAAAGTGCTGGGATTACAGGCATGAGCCACAGCGCCTGGGCTCAAGATTTATCTTCAAGGTGAACTGAAGCTAACTAGACATGGTTTATCTTCACATAGACAGCCTGAAAACAAAATTTAGTCACATCCATGAATTCTATTGGAAATATTAGACAACTGTAACATTCAAGGTTCATGGACAGGTTATTTTTTATTTTCTAACTGGCCTCATGGTATGACCAGATTTCAGATAAAGCTTATAAAAATATATATTGCTTTTGGAAATTTGGCAGTTTTCTTTTGTTTAGTGCGTCTCATAATTTATGGATCTCATGGGGAATTCGTTTAGCTCTGGTTTCTGGGATGTGCTAGGACTTTATAGAAATCCTCTGACAGGCAGCTTTTAGAGAGATAGAAGTTTGTAAAATTTATATTTCATTCTTGTCACTGAACTCTCTTGATATCTGATTTCCCAGCTGCTAAGCCACATACGTTTTGATAGCCTTCACTGTGAAAACTGAGGGTGTCCCACGGTGATGATCGTGCCTACCCTCCCTCGTAGGGACACGTTAACGGAGTAGCCTGGACACTCAGGCACTGGTGATCCTGTGAAACGGACTACCTCTGTGTTTGCTCATTGTCTCTTCAGCATGTGCAATGCCTGACGCAAAGTAGTTACTTGATGACTGGCTTTTTTTTTCTTTTTTTCTTTTTTTTTTTTTTTTTTTAAAGGAGAGAAGTGTGTCTCTGGGAAAATTTTAAAATATAGATAGAGAAGATAGGTGGATCGATCCGAGGTTGTCTACTAAAGTAGCCCATTTTCCAGACTGCAAATTCCTTTTGACTGTTTGTTTTGTACATGTAGAGTATGTGGAAGAAGGGTCACCTTAAATGAGCAAAATATGTTAACATTTTAACATATTTAGCTGTTGCTAAAAATATCCATGTTTCATTCCCCAGTGTCAAGTAACACCTCTCACTGAGAGGCATCACCATATCTCTGAATGACCTGGAGATGCATTTGGAACACATGCTTTGAGCAAATGAGCTTCTTGTTAAAATATAAAGCATATTTTCTAAGTTATTATGTCAAGGGGAATAACAGAGGAAAGATAGTATGTTCTAATTATCTTCAAAATTTGCCCACCTTCCATCAAAATTTATTGTAACTGAAAGGAGCAGCCTCTGAAAGATGGATTATTGGCTCTTCTGCTTTGAGCTGCTGATCTCAGAGGGAAACAAATGGCACTTGCTGGATCTGAGCACAGAATACTAACAGCACTTCGGCATTAAGGGAGATATTATCAGGGAAAGTATATGATATTCACCATCTAATTCTTTTCACTTCTTTCAGTAAAGACACTGAAGGAAGAACTGATTTTAATCTGAGACTACCTCTTTCAAAGAAATCTCAAGAGATTTAGTGTTACTGGAGAAACTAAAAGATATGAAAGTATTTGTTACAAGCAAGACAAGCTTTAAAACAATGTCGAATAGGAAATGTACACCTGGTGACCTGTCCCCTACCTGGAAAGATAGTGAAAGGGATCCGATAGGGACAACTGTCACTGGGCACTGATGTTACACTCACTTTCTAATGGAAAGACAACAAAGACCAAGCTCAGTGGGTATTCAATGATCAGACAAAACTCTCGAGAAGCATGAGGGTCTTACCTGAACGTACGTTCAAAGAAGTGTTCTAGCACCAGGAAACACTTAACAATATACAGAGAAAGGAAGCTCGGACTGATGTTTAGCTTGTCTATCTAAAATGATCCCAGGAGAGGCATAGATGGAAACTATTCTGCACATTTTTTCCCCAGAAATAGAGTATTAGTTTTATAGCGTACCTTTCACCTAAATATTAAGACTGAACCTGTAAAGCAATGGAGTCTTTCATCTAATCACCTACATCAGGATGCCTGGAAAAATTATGACAATATATATGTATGTACATAATTTCTGTTTTGAGCAGGCTTGCGATTTTTAAAAACAAGCTTTAATTCAGTTGAAATAAAAATTATGAAATATTAAAAGCGGTGATTTGCAAATAGTATATATGTAAGTATTTGTGTATTGTAAAATCAGTAAGTTACTGAATGTGATATGTAAATTGTGTTGGGTTCAGTATGATCGTTGTAATTATAGGAAAATAGAACAAGTAAGACTCGTGATTTGATCTGAATATTTGACATTTGTGTAACATGAGTGACTTACTTGCTTTAGACTGATATTCATAGTGGTACAAATTGTCCTTCTATTCATACTATTTCTCATGGGATGCCAATATGTGTAAGATAAAATATATATTCTGAAATAATATATTCTCTGAATTATCTAATAATAAGTAGGCATTTTGCTAAACCACTTAAAAGTGGAAATAATTGATGAATAATATACCAGAGAACCTTTTGTGGTAAGAGTAATATGAAATAGGGTGAAGTATATCAGCCACAAAAGCCAAAATCCCAGGAAACATAATTATCCACTAACCATGTCTTTTGCTTTGTTATTAATGGATAAGATAAGAGGCTCTCCCAGAGAGTGGGAATGATTCTGTGGGATCATCAGAGGAGTGAAAAATGTAAGGAAAATACTCTCAGGAACTTCATTCTTTTAATTACAACTGTATCATACTTTCCCACATCATGGTTGATACAAATCAGGCTCCGTTTATGAAATAACACATAGATCTTATTTTAAATTAATGTACAAGATTTGTTATCAATTGTGAATCAGTTTTACTATATCCGAGCACATGAATATGATACACTATGTTTTTATCAATTTTAAAATCTAGTAATATTTTCAATATGCTTTTCGAGTTCCTTCCTTCCTAATACTTTATATTATGATGCCATAGTTTATAGAAAGCCTAAGATGATTAAAAATCTTTGTCCAAAAGGAGAAAAATCCCAATAATTCCTTTATGGAAGAGTTGCAAATCTTTAATTCAGTTTAATGTGTTTATGTGAGAAAAGCCAACTGGAAAACATGCTTCACAAAAATAAATGTATTTACTTTACTAGTTACTTTCCTGTCACAGCAGAGAGGCATATATGAAATCCCTACATCTGTAGACAAATTATTTTCCAGGACCCTTTAAAAATGATCTGATGGTTTCTTAGGGTTTAAAGTTACAGTGGAGAAATACTATGTTCGTTTGAATTTCTTTCTCAACTAGGTAAACACTTTTGTTGCTAGAAAATTGGATTCTTCTATTTATAGAATTTTGGTGAGGAGACATCTATAGGTGTATTTTTTAAAATATTCTCGTCCAGCAACTTGGTAAGCACTTTTCTTTCAATGACTCAAGTTCATCTTCAGCTTGAGAAATTTTTTCTTTTAATTTCTTTGATTGTTGATTCTCTGCAATTTAGTGCAGTCTTTCCTCAGGGTAGTTGCACGGCACTTTGTCCTAATACGTCCATCTTCAACTCAAGAGGCTTTCTCTCTCTCTCTCTTTTTTTTTTTTTTTTGATTAGTTCTTTTCCACTCTTTACTCCATTCTCTTCTCCTGATACTTCCATAAATAAATAGTGTACCTTTGGATCCATCTTTCTTATCTCTTAAGCTCCCTCCCATACTTTCTATCTGGTTTTCTTTTTTCTCTTTAACTTTTATTTTAAGTTCCAGAATAGATGTGCAGGATGTGCAGGTTTGTTACACAGGTAAACGTGTGCCATGGTGGTTTGCTGCACAGACCAACCCATCACCTAGGTATTAAGCCCCACGTCCATTAGCTATTCTTCCCGATGCTCTTCCTCCCCAACCCCCTGCCAACCCTCCCCAGTGTGCATTGTTCCCCTGCTATGTATCCATGTAGTCTCATCCTTCAGTAAGAACATGTGGTGTTCAGTTTTCTGTTCCTGTGTTAGTTTGCTGAGCATAACAGCTTCCAGCTCCATCCGCGTCCCTGCAAAGGACATGATCTTGTTCCTTTTTATGGTTGCATAGTATTCCATGGTGTATCTGTACCACATTTTCTTTATCCAGTCCATCATTGATGGGCATTTGGGTTGATTCCATGTCTTTGCTATTGTGAATAGTGCTGCAGTGAACATATGTGTGCCTGTATCTTTATAGTAGGATGATTTATATTCCTTTGGGTATATACCCAGTAATGGGATTGCTGGGTCAAATGGTATTTCTAGATCTTTGAGGGATCACCACACTGTGTTCCACAATGGTTGAACTAATTTACACTCCCAACAACAGCGTAAAAGCATTCCCTTTTCTCTGCAATATTGTAGGCATCTGTTGTTTTTTGACATTTTATTAATAGCCATTCTGATTGGTATGAATGGTAGGTCATTGTGGTTTTGATTTGCATTTTTCTAATGATCAGCGATGTCGAGCTTTTTTTCCTTACATTTCTATCTGGTTTTCTTTTTAAGCTATAAAGAATTGCTCAAGATGAGATTCCAAATTACCGGCTCAGTTCCTGGAGCATCATGAAATGATATCCACTTACTGATGTTTAAATTTTAGTGAGTACATTTTTAAACTCCAAGAGGATTTTCTGATTCTCCAATTGTTTTGTTGGCACAGGAGACTGCCCTTCTTTCATGGATGTGAGAAGTGTTCAGATTCTAGACGTATTTGTAGACAATGGGATTTGATGACATATTACACGTAGGGTGGGGAGAAAGAGGAGTCAGGATGACTACCAGATTTTAGGCCTAAGTGCCTGAAGGGAAGAGCATCCAAGAGCATATGTTACTGAGCCCAGGAATAGCATGGTGCAGGAGCTTTTAGGGAGAGGCCAGGAGTTCAGTTTTGTACGTGTTATAGCTGAAATACCTGTTAGTCGTCCAAATACGGATGTCGCCCAGGCATTTGCAGAGGTGCATGTGCAGTTCACAGGAGATATCCAGGGCAGAGATATAAGTTTGTGAGTCATAGTCTTAGAGCTGGTATTTAAAGCTATACACTCATCAAACAATTAATTGTAGCTGGAGAAGTCCACCGAGCCTGGAGGTGGGTTTTCCTGGACCTGTGGATAGCTGTGTTTCTGTGTAGGGTGTGTGAAAGCAGAGCACACTGCCAATTCCTCGACCCCCTCGAGTGAAGAAGGTGGGGGAAGCATCCCTACAAATGGAACACGGTAGATTTCTTTACCATCTCCGGCAGGTTATTGCTCACTTGGGGGCAGGAGAATGAAAAGCCTAAAGTTAGATGGAGGACTGCCTTGTATGTTTCTGAGCCTTAAAGTTCATGCTAGGAGTTCACTGTGGCAGGTCTCTCATTTCCCTGAAAGGAGCGGTTTTGCCAGGAGAAACAACAAATGCCATCCCTGCACCCTGTGTGCACAGAACACAGAGGAGCATAGCCCTGGGCTTGCAGAACGCTCCCTGGCGTGCTCAAAGTTGGAGGTTTTGCTGGTGTTCAGTTAAGAAATGCATCCATTTAACTTATCAAGAGGTTCCTTCCTTTACCTAAATCGGAAATTAGCCACTCATCTATAATTCTCCAAAGGCATGTGAGATTATAAAACTAGCAATCATAAAAGAATCCACGTAAATATTGAAAATGTAAAACATAGTTTACTTTTAGTCCTAGATGTTATAATGTTAATAGAAAATATCAAGAACCTTAAAGTCTCTGGAGTCACTAGAGCTACAACTGTGTAAATAGCTGACTTCAAAATAACGGCAAAAGAAGAGTTAACTTTATTAGATGTAGCTTTTGCAGTAAAAGAGTGAAAGGCATGGGAACAATTGTATTAGGAGATTAAACTAGAGGAATACTGTCCTAATAAAAGCCAAAACTCAATGAAACTTTGGTAAAATTTTCATTTGCAATGCAATATTTCCTCATAACACTTTACTAATATGAATTATTTTTGGAGTCTATAACCAATTTTTCTGATGTAAAGTGAAAATACAGTTAAAATACCTAATTTAGAGAAACAAGGCATTTGACCATAGGGACAAATTGTGATTGATCATATTATTTGTGGTGTGACAGATACAATGAAACTGGAGTGGAAAGAACCATGTAATTTTCTGCATACTAAAAAAGGCAACACAGAACCCCCTAGCCACCGTGCTTTGTTGCTAAGTCATAGTACTCCATTTACATTTACAGTAATTTCCATAAACAATAATCCCACTATTTCACAATAGTAGGTACCAGCCTGGGCAACACAGTGAGACCCCATCTCTGCAAAAAGTAAAAGAAAAAAAATTAACTGGGCACCTATAGTTCTAGCTACTGGGGAGGCTGAGATGAGAAATTATGCAATTTTTCAAACATCAATATGATGCTATTTATGCTATCTTTTCCAGTTCTATGGTCGATTCTGTGTGTGAGAAAGGGTTGTACATGTGCACACACACACACACACACATTAGAGGTACTGAATGGTACCTTTAAATACACTGAATGATGAGATTTGGAGAAAGTGGAAAGGAAATTAAGTAAAGTTATATTTCTACTGGAGCCCAAAAGTTTGAGGCTGCAGTGAGCTATGATTGTGCCACTGCACTACAGCCTGGGTGACAGAGCGAGGCCGTTTCAAAAAAAAAAAAAAAAAAAAAAAAAAGCCACACTTTAGTTGGTTGGTTTAGGGAATAAAGTTGAGTTACTCCCCAAGAGTTTTAAACAAGGTTACTGATGAGACAGAATGAAAACATATACAATGCATGTGTGTTTAATGTAGAGAATTTCACACAAATGGATTGTATTCTGTGCCTGAACCAGACTGTTAGCCCTAAAATGAAATCTATAGTACTGTTTTCAGGTTTGACTGGGCATTTGTTACATAACTAGCAAAATCTTTCAGCGCTTCTGTAATTGAGTCCCCTTGGCAAGAATTCAAATCTAGCTTTCTCCCAATATTATAAAGTAGTTTTAGCAGGTTCCTGTGGAGGGATGCTGGGCTGGTTACTTTCCATTTCATGCCTTGCCCCTTTCCAACCTGCTCCTCTGTCTTGCAATGGACCAGGCAGGTGGACCCTCATGTGTCAGCCTACATGAGTGCCTTTGTTCCTGGGAAGGGTGAGGTGTGGCCAGAGGGAGGCCATCTGCCAGATACTAGAGGCAGATGGAGAGAGAAGTAGGTAGGGGAATTCAGTTCCCCCACCCCACATGCATCTCATATTTAGAAGTAGCTGTGTCCCTCTGTGACCGACATCTGCCTGGCAGGCCCTGCTGCAGAACTCCAGCTCTGACCACATTATCAGCACCCCCCACTTTCCTTTTCTGCACTAAAAGTGGTAATAGTTTCCCATAACTGAAAACTTCTGGGCGATTTGACATTCTTCATCAGTTCCCTTAATGCTGCTCACACCTCTGAAATTGTTCCTTCATTAAAATCTCTTCAGTTGAGCCATTGAGTGGAACTCTTTCCCTGCTGTGACCCTGACTGATACAGTCACAATGAAGTTGATGTTGTATGACAGACCAAATAGCATCATGTGCTCCACAAATACTCCCCTAACTTTCAAGGCTGCGGGCACAAGAGAGTTCTGAGTCTATTTTGTGATGACATCTGTGCTAGTCAATAACAGAGCTTTAGTTATTATGACGCTCATAAGGTAATGGCTGTATAGCCTTATATTTTGAGAGTAAACTGGGTAAAGACGTGAGAAATGGTTAGTCCATGTGTGGGCAGTAGTCTTAATAAGAAAGGAGAGGCTGTGGCCTTTGGACAGAACCATGTGGTAGCAGAGGCTGCTTTGCTCTTGCTCCAAAGGAGATGACCACCTGCAGTTGGTTCTCAACAACCAAAATTCCTTGTCTGATTGAACATTCTAATATTCAACCCAGACCCCATCAAAGGAATGCGAGTGTACCTACTTCTACTTCTGGGTCTTTTCCCAGGAAAATTATAATGGCATAGTCTATGTCCTTTGAGAATCACCATGAAAGAAGGGGTCTGCACCAAAGGTGAAATTACGAGGAGATAGCAGAGGGAAATGAGGATTCTGCTCATCCCTGGAAACAGCTCTTGGAGGCTATCCTGGCTTTGCAGAAGAGCTACAGATTGGTAGCTGCAGTAGGATGTTTGGTATTTGGTCCAAGGATGTTTCTTGAGATGCCTGGGTTCTGTTTCCCGAGTACCTAGACTAGCGTGCTCTACCTTTGCCTCCACAGGAAAATTCCCAGTCCAGCTCTTCCCTCCTTATGCATAAGGGAGCTGACGCCTATGGACTTCATTCCCTGGGCTCACTGGCTGGAAATCAAAGACTAGAATGCAGAGAAAGGCAGAGAAAAAGAGGAGAGCGAGAGAGATTATCTGGGACAGTTCCCTCCCTACCCCCAACCCCCCATGGCTGAGGCAGTGTCTGTATCCTTCAGTGATGGCAGCTCCTGCTGGGTGACCCTGGCCTCCAGCCTGATGCACTCACAGGGCTCCAAAAGCACATTTTCATCTCCCTGCCCTTCCAGCCCTACCGGTGTTGACAGTTTCTCACCGTTCCAAGTCAGGCTGTCTCAACAGCCCTTACTAGTTACCTTAACATTTTCGACAACTCTCTATATAACTCCCTCATTAAAGTTCTTTTATTTGAAACATCTGTGTTGGATTTCTTTTTGTTCCTCAATATTCTTTCTTGAATTTTTATTCTTTCAGTAGTGTTAGCTCTGAAATAATACTCAAATGGTTTTATTGTTGCAATTGCAGTCAGAGCAATGCTTATATCATTTTTGCAATCATGTTAAATAATGCTATTAAAGAAGAAGCAAGTCTATTAGTAACATTCCCACATAGGAGCTGAACAGTGGATGTACTTTTTTTTTTTTTGGAATCAGAGAAGGTAAAGCCAAGAACAAACCCAAGGCAACGATCTCAGTAGCTGAGATCATGAGTAACAGTGTCTTCTTGGTTGAAAGGGTCTCTCTAAATGTCCAAAGAATGGAGAAGTCTACCTGGCAAATAGTTGTGCTGCATGTAGAGTTTTATAGGCTGAATAAAATTAGCTGTTTTCATTGGCCAACATGGTGAAACCCCGTCTCTATTAAAAATACAAAAAAATTAGCTGGGCATGGTGGCAGTCACCTGTAATCCCAGCTACCCGGGAGGCTGAGGCAAGAGAATCACTTGAACCCGGAGTCAGAGGTTGCAGTGAGTCGAGACGGAGCCACTGCACTCCATCCTGGGAAACAAGCAGGACTCTGTCTCAGGAAAACACACACACACACACACACACAAAAACGAGTAAACCATGGACTTTTGGATTTCTGCCTTATTTTTTACATATCAGTTCTCTTTAGCCTAAAGTTCTATATAACAATTTTTTAAAACTATGTTGTTACTGCTGAATAGTTACATAATAATTATATATAAATATGTATATGATTATTTGATAAACATGTTAAAATGTTATTTTAAAAAACAAATGTAAAAATGTGCCCTGGAGAAACTATTTGAATAATAATGTGCAGAATGACCTGAAAGGCTGACTGAGAAAGAAAAAAAAAACTAAAGAAAACCGGATTTGAGTCTGTGAGTCTCTGGACAGCAAAGAAAAAGGATAAAGAGAATGAAGAATGATTCGGTTTTAGGGTAAGACAATTTACTTACTCTCTTTTCTCAATAAAATTAGTAGAAGTTTAGTGGTTGTGGACTCTAGATTTTAAAAAGCTGATTTAACGGACTGAAATGAAAGAATGGGCCATGGATTCTTGGGAGGTGGCCACAATAGCTGTTAGCAGATCAAACATTTGGGAGATGAATTGATTGCTGCAGAGAGGGCAATCCCATAGCCACGTGGGGCATTTGACAAAGCCATTTTGAATGATCAGTTTTGACATAACTGCATGAAATGATCCTATCAAAGAGCAAAATCATGTTTTAAAGTTATGTCCCTGCCTGTTATGCTGCCCCACCCACCAAAGCCATGGGACCCTCTTATTCACTTTTGTATTGCTTATGTGTTTTATGGGCTGGTATTTTGTTCTTGTTGTTTCTGTTTTTTATTTAACTGTACACTATTTACTTTAAAGCTATTTATAGTTATTGCTATTCTTATTACCACTACTGAATAGTATAACTTTTTATAATCAGAAAAGACCATGAAATTACTGTTAGTCTCTAGATTTTTAAGTTTAATTAAGGTTTCTTTATATACCACAAAATTCACCCATTTGAAATGCACAATCTGATAGTTTTCAGTATATTCAAGATATGTGCAACTGTTGATATATTTAATTTATACATTTTCCATTACTTCAAAAAGAAATCCCTTTTTTTAAGTTATAGCTCCTCATCACCCCATTCTCCCAAGCCCTAGGCAATCACTAATCTAATTTTTCTTTCTATAAATAAAATTTAATAAATTTTTTTCATTCTGTTAATTTTATGTTATCAGAATCATGTAAGGTGTGATCTTTGTAACTTGCTTCTTTCACTTAGAATAATATCTGAAAGGCTTAGCCATGTTGTAGCATGTATCAGTACTTCATTACTGTTCATGGTCGAATAATACACCACTGTATGGCTGTGCTGTGTTTTGTTTGTCCATTCCTTAGTTGATGAACATTTGGATGGTTTCTACCTTTTGGCTGTTCTAAATAATGCTGTTATAGATATTTGTGTGTAAGTTTCTGTGTGAATGTATTTTCATTTCTCTAGGGTATATGTCTATGGGTGGAATTGCTAGGTCTCATGATAACTCTATGTTTAACCATTTAAGGAATGCTGCGGACAGAATTGTGTCCCTCCTGTACCCCCCCAAATTCATATGCTGAGGTTCTAACTCCCAATGTGACTGTATTTAG
Organism: Nomascus leucogenys; assembly: GCF_006542625.1. NCBI lineage: Eukaryota > Metazoa > Chordata > Mammalia > Primates > Hylobatidae > Nomascus > Nomascus leucogenys. Next base: position 45,903,009 of record NC_044398.1, on the reverse strand, counting down.
AGAAGGGGCCTTTGGCAGAGAATTGGATTTAGATGAGGCCAGGAGGGTAGAGCCCTCGCGTTGGGATTTAGTGTCCTTATAATAAGAGGAAGAGATACCAGAACTTGCTCCCTCTCTCTGCCATGTGAGGAATCGGCTGACACCTCAATCTCAGCTTCTCAGCCTTTCCAGAACTGTGAGAAATATGTTTATCTGAAGCTGCCCAGCCTGAGCTGACCAAAACAAGGAACTACCACACTGTTTCCCAAAGTGGCTCTAGTGTGCAAGGGTTAGGATTTCTTCACCTCCTTGTCAACACTTGCTATTGTCTTATGTTTTGATTATAGCTATTTTGGTGAGTGTGAAGTACCATCTTATTGTGGCTTAGATTTCCACTGATGACTAATGGTGTTAAGCATTCTTTTATGTGCTTGTTGGTCACTTGTATATCTTCTTGGAGAAGTGTCTAATAATTTTCCCATTTGTATTGGAGTTATGTGGATTTAATTATTCATTTGGAAGAGCTGTATAGTGTAGATGCAAATGCCTTATGAAGTATATAATTTGCAAATATTTTCTCCCATTCTAAAGATTGTGTTTCACTTTCTTGATGGTGTATTTTGAAGCACCAAAGTTTTTAATTTTGATTAACTCAAATTATCTATTTTTTCTTTTGTCACTCATGCTTTTAATGCCATAGCTAAGAATCCACTGCAAACACTAGGTCATGAAGATTTATCTCAATGTTTTCTTCTAAGAGTTCTGTAGTTTAACACTTACATTTAGGTCTCTGATCCATTTGAGTTAATTGTCATACATGATGTGAGATAAAGGTCTGACTTCTTTCTTTTCATTTGGCTATCCAGTTTCCTAGATCATTTATTGAAAAGACTAGTCTTTCCCCATTGAAAGACTAGTACCCTTGTCAAAATCAGTTGAACATAGACACATGGCTTCATTTCTGAACTTTCAATTCTATTTCATTGATCTACAAGTCCCTCATTCTACTGGGACTACACTGTTTTGATTGCTGTTTGTCTGCAATGTAAGTTTTCAAAGAGTTGGAATATGTGAACCCTCCAACTCTATTATTCATTTTCAAGATTATTTTGGCTATTCTGACTGCCCTACAATTCCATATGAATTTTAGAATTAGCTTGACAAGTTTTACAAAAAAGCTAACTGGGATTCCAATAGGAATTACATGGTAGATTAATTTTGGAAATATTGCCGTTTTAACAATGTGAATCTATAATATTGGTCTATAAATGTGAGATAGTTTTCCATCTATTATTTTCAATTTCTATCTTTAAAAAATTCATTTCAACAATTTGTAGTTTTCAGATTATAAGATTTATACCTCCTTGATTAAATTTATTTCTAAGTATTTTGATCTTTTTGATGCTATTGTAAATGAAATTGCTCTCTTAATTTCATTTTCTAATTATTCATTAGAAATGTGTAAAAATGCAATTGATTTTTCTATATTAATCTTGTATTCCACAAGTTTGCTCTACTATTTTATTAGTTCTAACAGTTTTTCAGTGGATTCCTCAGAGTTGTCTATATACAAGATCATGTTACATGTGAATAGAAATTGTATTACTTCTTCCTTTCCAATCTGGATATATTTTTATTTATTTTTCCTGCCTAATTGCCTTTGCAAGAGCCTCCAGTACAATGTTGCATAGAAGTGGGTGAAGTGGCGAGATATAATATTCTTGTGATGTTCCCAGTCATCAGGGGGAAAAATTCAGTCTTTCATTATTAATTATTACATTAGCAGTGCATTTTTCGTAGATGCCCCTTATCATCTTGAGGACTTTTACTTGTATTCCTAGTTTGTTGAGTATTTTTATCAAGAAAGGATGTTAGATCTGGTCAAATGTGTTTTCTCTGTCTAAGATATAATCATGTTAATGTTATCTTTGTGCTTTTATTAAATTGATAAGATGTATTACATTAACTGATTTTTAGATGTTAAGTCAAACTTACATTCATGGGATAAATCATACTTGGTCATGATGTGTATTTCCTTTTATATGTGGCTGGATTCCACTATCTAGTATTTTGTTGGGGATTTTTGCATCTGTATTTATAAGGTATGCATGCTGGTGTATAGTTTGTACTTGTGAAGTTTTTGTCTGGTTTTGGTATCAGGATAATACTGTGTTCATAGAATGAGTTAAGAAGTGTGCTATTCTCTTCTATTTCTTGCAGGAGTTTGTGACGAATGGGTATTAAATCTTTAGATATTCAGTAGAATTCATTCATGAAGACATCTGAGATTGCACTTTTCTTTGTGGGTATTTTTTATTACTTATTAAATTTCTTGTTATTGGTATATTAAGTTTGTATATTTCTTCTTGAGTCAGTTTCTGTAGAGCATGTCCTTCTAGGAATTTTCCATTTCATCTAAGTGATCTAATTTATTGGTAAATAAATTCCTCTAGAATCCTTTTTATTTCTTTATGGTGGTACTAATATCCCCTCTCATTTTTTTTTATTTCAGTAGTTTGACTCATTTCATGTTTTCTCTCTTCATCAATCTAGTTAAGGTTTGTCTATTTTATTTATCTTTTCAAAGAACTAGATTTTGGTTTCATGAATTGTCTCTGTTGGTTTTCTATTCTCTAATCTTCAGTAGTACTTCCTTCCCTGCACTTGCTTTGGGTTTAATTTGTTCTTTGCTAGCACCTGATGGTGGAAAGTTAGGTCACTGATTTAAGATCTTTCTTATTTTTTAGTATAGGCATTTATAGCTATCAATTTCCATCTAACCTCTGGTTTATTCACATCCCATAAGTTCTATATGTTGTTTTATTACATTTTCATTCATCTCAAATTGTTTTCTATTTTCCCTTTTTGTTTACCTAGGAGAGGGTTAATTTCCACATATTTGTCAATTCCCCAAATTTCTTTAAGATATTGATAACTAATTTCATTTCGTTGTGGTCAAAGAAAATGCTTCTTACCATTTCTATACTTTAAAGTTTATCAGGGTGTGTCTTATGGCCTAGCATGTACTCTATCCTGAAGGAGTTCGCCCCTGTGTGCACTTGAGAAGAGCATGTGGTCTGTTGTTGGGTGGTGTCGTCTCTAGATGTATGTCGGGATTAATGTGTTCAAGACTTCTGTTTCTTTGTGATCTCTGCTTAATTGTTCTATACACTCGTGAAAGTGGGGCACTGAAATCTCCATTTATTATTGTTAAATTGTCTATTTCTTCCTTCGTTTCTGCTGCTTTTAATTCATGTATTTTGGTACACTGCTGTTACGGGTATACATGTTTCCAATTATATCTTCCTGATGAATTGACATTTTTATGATTATAAAATACTCCTGTTAATATCTAGTAATTTTTTTTGTTTTAAAGTGCATTTTGTCTGATATTAGTATAGTCACTCCAGTTTCCTTGCAGTTGCTGTTTGCATGATATATATACATATTTTATCATTTTATTTTCAATCTCTTTGTATCTGTAAATTAAAAGTGTGTTTCCTGAAGACAGCATGTGATTGGGTCTTCTTTCTTACTTTGTCTAGTCTGACAATATCTGCATTTTGATTGGATTTTTTAATCCATTCATACTTAAGTCTATTATTGATATAGTTGGATTTTTTCATTTGCCATTTTACCTCTTATTCCCTACGTGTCTCATGCCTCTCTTGTTCCTCTAATTCTTATATATTAGTAAAGCAAATATTTATCTAATGTAGCATTTTTATTTCTTAATGATTTTTTTAACTTTTTAAGTTATTTCCTTAGTGGCTGCTTTATGGCTTACCATACATATATTAACCTATCATAATCAGCGTCGAATTTATACTAACTTAATTCCAGTATAAGAGATATTACAGAGATATTACTCCAATATAGTTTTATTCTTATTCTCTTTTCCTCCTTTTTTTTTTTTTTTTTTTTTTAGACAGAGTCTGGCTCTGTCATCCAGGCTGGAGTGCAGTGATGCAACCTCGGCTCACTGCAAGCTCCACCTCCCGGGTTCACACCATTCTTCTGCCTCAGCCTCCCTAGTAGCTGGGACTACAGGCACCTGCCACCACGCCCAGCTAATTTTTTGTATTTTTAGTAGAGACTGGGTTTCACCGTGTTAGCCAGGATGGTCTCGATCTCCTGACCTTCTGATCCATCCGCCTTGGCCTCCCAAAGTGCTGGGATTATAGGCATGAGCCACCACGCCCAGCCTCTTTTCCTCCATTTTATGTTATCATTGTTATATTTATTACATCTATAAATGTTACAAGCCCAGTATTATATTCCTATAATTATGATACTATATAGATTTAAGTTTTAAGATGCTAGGAGAAGAAAACAGAGATCTATATATTTTTAGCTTTTGTTATATTAACTTTCATTTTTGTGATTTCTGTATCTCTTCCTTTGCTCCTATGGATTTCAGTAACCATGTAGATTGATTTTCTTAGCTCAGATTAGCTTTGTTCCCGCCCACCTCCTTTGTCCTATTATTACAAATATGTTATATTTCCATATGTTATAGACCTAAAAATAAATTATATACTTTTTTTTATCAAATTGCTTTTTAAGCCACTTGAGAAAGGAAAAGGGTAGACATATGCATTTATGCTTTTGTTTTTATAATTACATAATCATCATTGCCAGGGCTCTTTGTGTTTTCATGTATTTACCCTCTGGGATCACATACTTATAGCCTGAAGAACTTTCTTTAGTACTTTTTGTAAGATAAATTGTCTAGCAACAAGTTCTCTCTTTTTGTTTATCTGGAAATGTCTTTATGTCAATCTAATTTTTGAAAGATAGCTTTGCTGGGAATAGAGTTGTCGGCCGACAGTTTTTTGCTTTGAGTGCTTTGAATATGCTATGCCATTGTCTCTAGCCTTCATTGTTTCTAATAAATACTCAGCTGTTAACTATAAAGATCCTGGAAGGCAACCTAAGCAATACCATTCTGGACATAGGAACAGCAAAGATTTCATGAAGAAGGTGCCAAAAGCAATTGCAACAAAAGCAAAAGTTGACAAATGGGATCTAATCAAACTATAGAGCTCTGTGCAGCAAAACAAACTATCAACAGAGTAAACAGACCACCTACAAAATGGAAGAAAGTATTTGCAAACTATGCATCTGACAAAGGTCTAATATCCAGCATCTGTAAGGAACTTAAACAAATTTACAAGAAAAAAAGAAAAACAACCCCATTAAAAAGTGGGCAAAGGACATGAGCAGTTTACAAAAGAAGACATATGTGTAGCCAATAAGCATCTGAAAAAATGCTCAACATCACTGATCATTAGAAAAATGCAAATCAAAACCACAATGAGATACCATCTCACACCAGTCAGAATGGCTATTATTAAAATGTCAAAAAATATCAGATGCTGGTTAAGTTGTGGAGAAAAAGGAACACTTACACACTGTTGATGGGAGTGTAAATTAGTTCAACCATTGTGGAAGACTGTGGTGATTCCTAAAAGACCTAAAAACAGAAACACCATTCAACCCAGCAATCCCATTACTGGGTATATACCCAAAGGAATATAAATCATTCTGTCATAAAGACACATGCACACGTATGTTGACTGTTGCACTATTCACAATAGCAAAGATATGGAATCAGTCTGAATGCTCATCAGTGGTAGACCGGATAAAGAGAATAAGGTACATACACACTATGCAATACTATGCAGCCATAAAAAAGAATGAGATCATGTCCTTTGCAGGAACATAGATAGAGCCAGAGGCCATTATCCTTAGCAAACTGAGGCAGGAACAGAAAACCAATTACCATGTGTTTTCACTTATAACTGGGAGCTAAATGATGAGAACATATGGACACATAGAGGGGAATAACACACACTGGGGCCTATTGGAAGGTGGAGGGTAGGGGGAGGGAGAGGATCAGGAAAAATAACTAATGGGTACTAGGCTTAATACCTGAGTGATGAAATAATCTGTACAACAAATCCCCATGACACAGGTTTACCTATATAACAAACCTGCACATGTACCCCTGAACTTAAAAGTTTTTAAAAATATTGTTAATAATACAAAAAAGCATTATGTTTAAAAAACTGTGTCTTAAGCATGATTAAACAGTTGAGTCCTAGTTTTAAAATGTCTATATATGAAATAATTGTCAGCAGAAATTTGGAAAACCCTAGGAACTGAAGCCTAGAGATATTTAATTTGATGCTTAAACTCTATGAGTCACAATGGACGTACATAAATCCCTTGTGTCTATAGTTTAGTCATTCAGGTCAAACTGTCTGAAAAAAAAGTGAGGAGAAGGAAGAGATGGAGGGGCAGGAAAAGCTGTAAGAGAAAGAAATCAGCTACTATTCTTATTGGGTTTCCTATGTTAGTGAGAAGTCATTTTTACCTTGCTGCTTTTAGGACAGTGTGACATTTGGGCTTTAAAAGCTTAGTGCTCAATGGGTGGATGTGGCAGTGGCCTTAGGTCTTCTTGGCCTTCTCCGAGTGTGAAGCCTCTACCTTTCCAGCTGAGACAAGGATGACTGGGGCTGGATAATTTTCAGCAGTGCCAGACCCAAGGCAGGAAGAAAGAAGCCTTCATTTCTCAGCCTCACTCACCTGGAACTTAGCCTCAGCAATAGGTAGCTAAGGGCTGCAAGGGAAATGGGGATGTCCTGCCCCTCCAGAGACGATAATCCTCTCAGGAGCTGGGTGAGGAGCAAACCACGTATTCTTGGCTGCACTTCTCTCGGGTGGGTTTTCCATCTCATTGGGCTAGGAGGAGAGAGGGAGGGGGTGGGTCTTGGCACAAATATTATAGATTGCCACTGTTCTTACTGAGGTTTAGTAAGTTTTCTTGAATAAATGTTTCTTCATTTGCTGTATGATCTTAGGATCATTTCCAGAGCTTTTAATTTTTATTTTTATAAAAAATAATTTTTACCAGTTTTGCTAGGAAATGGATCTGCAGAACTTCTCATGCTGCTGTGCTTGGAAGTGGAATCTCATTTCTAAAGTGCACCTGCCTCCAGATGGGCTATTAGTCCCATTGTCCAAAGCCAGAGATGTCCTACATATGAAATACATTATCCAGAGGAATGCAATTGCAGATTTCCTGTGCAACCTGCATGACACTGTTGCTTTATATGATTCCCTCTAGTTATGTATTATTGAATCTGGGAAGTCACAATGCAGGTCTTTCAAAATATAGATGACTTTTCAGAGAAAAAGCAGAGTTTGCTCAGAGCAGTTGGTGGCCTTCCTTGGGGGTAAGAAGTTGTGGGTTAACATGACTCTCAGTGACCTCTGGCTCACTAACCTCTGCCCCATCTCTGGCTCTGCCTCTTCAACTCCCATCTCTTTGCTGATGTTCACTCTAGAGGCTGGGGATCCATAATACCTATGGCTCAAGGATGCAGTGGGGGGTGGATACTTCACACACAACTTATGAAAGCTCATCTTGCAGTATCTTATTTAATTTTTTTAGGTTATGTCAAAATGTGTAGGATTAAAATAGCCCATGTGACAATGTCAAAGAGTTCCTGGTATTGAAATGGCTGCAATAGGAACACCAAGTCAAAAATGTTGCAAATATGTTCCATAGAGAGGATGTTTTTGGTGACCTCTAGATTTGGGTGGGGAGGGATGAAGGTATCCATGCTGATGAGATGTTCTGTGAAGAGGATCAGTTTCAGGAGATTCAGAAGTCTGGAAGAAGAAACCGAGGCATACATCACCAGCACCACACAACTCAGAGTTCACAAATGGCAAAGTTGGATGGCTTTTGAGAACTGTGTCATCCAGGAATTCTCAATGATTTCTTGTAGTCCACAATAAATATTGGAAGATGGTGGCATCTTAGCTCTTCTGTTAATAAAACCTTTTAATGTAACTTTTTACACATTTTAAATATTTCTAGGAGGGCTGGAAGAGGAGAACATAACATATAGCATGCAGTATTCCATAGAACTAGTTAGTTAATGGGGAGAGTTACTCAAAAAAATGTAATGAGTGAAATATTATTACTTTTGTTTATTTAATGCAAAAAATAACTACCCATCAGTTACTCACTGAATTAGAATATACCTGATGTTACCCTCCTGAGAATTGTTGGATCCACTTGGAGGACTCAGGCCTTAGGTTTGACACACACTGCTTTGGACCATTTGCATTTCTTCATCCCACACATCTAGACTCCCAGGAGGTCAGATTTTCAGAAGGAGAAGATGAGGAGGCGCAGGCATTGTATCACTCACTACTTTCTTTAATTCAAATGCACTCCATGTCTCCTTATGTTGGATGCTTCAATGACATTTTATCAGCTTAAGTATGCATGGTCTCTTAGCTTTCTGGCACTAAACAGAGAGAAATATTTAGAAATAAGTGAGTACTTTCTTGGAAATTCTCCTTGTATATGATGGAGTAGGTAGATGAAGAGAATTACATTGGATTCCTGTAGCTGGAGTAGAGATGCATTATCAATTGTTTGGAGATTCTAGTTCTTCTCAAACATAGTCCATATATTGAAATAAAAACACTTCCAGTTGATTGTCTAATATATACATATATACATGTCTATGTATACATATACAAGCATACACAAATACATATGCAAATATGTGTGCATGTCTGTATGCTAATGAAAGGCCAACAGTTTCTAAGTGACTACTAGTTAATTCATAGCTAAAATATTGCTGTCACCCTTTTTATGTTTTGTAACGCTTAGTAACCACATGATAGGTACTGTATACAGAAAGGTTATGCAGCATGCTTCATTCTGTAGTTGTGATAGTGACTCAGTAAAGTTACAGGATGACAATATGAGAATAATGAGAGCTGAAAATGCCGCAGTCTATTCAAAGCAGGATTGTCAAACTGGAATGTCTTGAGTTGGTGTGTCGTTCTTCAAAATTTTAGGAAAATGTTAAGAATCATTTTAATGATTAATTCATGGTAAAGTAGCAAACATTCTCCTATTCCTGGTTCTCTCAAAGGTCATTTGTCAATCTATTTTTATTTTAAAATAATGTGTGTGCAGCATATACTTCATTAGGAAGGACATTCAGAGAGGTTTCTAGATGAGAATAAAATGAATTCAGGCATTTATTCAGAATGAAGCCAGATGTTTTCCCAGGAGTCTTGCATTCCTAACCACAAGCCAGTGTCTGCCAGATTTGAGAGTTAGGTCTCAAAAACTAAACACCCTGGGCTTAATGCAAATTAAATTAGAATGAAAAAAGTAATTATCCAGGACTTACAACGGCCAAGTAAAGAAATGAGATGACTGCCCTTCATACAAGGAGGTGCTGCTGATCTGCTATTAACAAGGTAAGTTCCCTCAGATATTTTTCTTGGGTTGTAGTCACGAGGGACAGTTCTGAGCTAGCCATGTCTTCTCAGGCTTCCCGTTCCCTTTTCCCTAAAGGTACACTTGAGAAAACAGCTGGATGGGCTTAAGGAATAACTTCCTCTACAAAAACTGCCTAACAGGAGATGTGGCTTAGTGCATCTACAAAAATAAGCATCAGCCTATGTGCTGAAAATAGTTCTGCTAGGTGGGAGGGCAGGTGGAGGCCACGATGATAAAATGTAGGGCAATCTTGGTCAAACAAACCACGTATTGGGCCGAAAACATTTTCTGCTTCTGACTTTTTTGTTTGTTTGTTTCCATAGGAATTTGGCAGGGAAGGGAGACTGAGGAGAGGGAAGCTGATGATTTAGTGCATTTGCTTAATGTTGATCATTTATTTATCAGAGCAAGTACTGATCTCACATCCTGAAGATTTACTGCACAGTTCAACAGGGTGGAGGAGACTCAAGCGCATTCTGGTGGGAACCCATCATAATGCTGAAATATGAGGCTGGATCTAATTCCCATGTAAATCAAGCTTGCTCTGGATGTTGCTTTTTGTGCAGTGGGGGACATGGTTTTGTTTGAGTTATATTTGAACCACACTGTATCATAATAAAAAGCCAGAATTAAACTTCATCTGCAAGAAGGCATTCATTCTCAGACCCAGGTATAGAATTTTAGAGCTGGGAAAGATATCTGGTTTGAGTGCCTGATTTTATAAATAGAAAACTAAGGGACTTGCCCAAGGTCACACAGCCATGAGCATCCCTCCCCAGATAACACAATAGCTTTCAGTACCTTGGGAGATATTATCTTTTAGGCAGACTCTGAAAAGTATCCATTTTGAAAGAGCTTAGCTTTTTTTGGCTTTAATCCTCACTTGAACAGTTTCTCTAGCGCCTGTATTTTTCTTGAACAGCCATGAACACATCAATCAGATTTCTGGAATCTTTTATCCCTGCACAACACACTAGGCACATTGTAGCAATTACAAATCTCAAAGGATACAGCTACAGGATTCGTTTTCTGATAGTATAAAACATGATATAATTTTCAAACATGACATACAAACCATCTGAGTTTGTCGTGGGAGGTATACACTCCTCGAATGTAAATTGATACTTCAATAGTTAAGGATCCATCAGAAAATGCAATTGCATATGTTTATATGTTTATATTCCTCCTTTGGAATCTTCCACTCTTCTCAGTTCTTATGAACTTGAGCACAGTAGAATTTGGTGAGAACCTCTGCTCAATTTGTTGTATATTAAATAAGTGTTTATGAACAGTTTGCTATGCACCTGACCCTCAATTTTACCTTATGAGATTGCTAAGACTCAAGGCCAAAATGAACGGAGTGTGTTTTCCAGAGGAACCAAATTTTAGAGCAGGAAGGGACATTCAAGATCATGAAGCCACTCATGCAAGATGCAGAAATGGGACCAGATTGTTAGCATTCAGGCTGCATTCCATTCCATCATACCTGTGTCTCCCTTTAGTTCATGTCTTCTTATAGGAGACAGTTATTTCGTGAGTGATCATTTAAACAACAGGTTTAGGACAGGTTCTATTGACTTGGGCAAAAGGCATCTTGTTCTTGATAATTTCGCATTTAAATATGTTTTGTAGGCATGTTTTCAAAGCTAAAGACCTACTTTCTTATAAAATTGAAAAAAGTAATTTGAATCAACTTGGTTATAGGAAGACAGTAATAGCATATACATTTCCAAAGAGGACGGAGAAATAGAGAATCATCTGTGTGAGCACGTTTCACTGAGAAAATGAAATTTAGGTCGTGACCCTTCAGGTCTTGCCATGTGGACTTGATTGCTGAATGCGCATGGAAAAGCCTTTTAGCATGGGAGGAGACATATTTGCCATCTGACTTAGCCCTTATTTCATAGATAAGAACAGGGAGTCCCATATGAGTTGTGACTTACTCAAGATCACATGGCCGGCCGGGCGCGGTGGCTCACGCTTGTAATCCCAGCACTTTGGGAGGCCGAGGCGGGCGGATCACGAGGGCAGGAGATCGAGACCACCGTGAAACCCCGTCTCTCCTAAAAATACAAAAAAATTAGCCGGGCGTGGTGGTGGGCGCCTGTAGTCCCAGCTACTCGGAGAGGCTGAGGCAGGAGAATGGCGTGAACCCGGGAGGCGGAGCTTGCAGTGAGCCGAGATCGCGCCACTGCACTCCAGCCTGGGTGACAGAGCGAGACTCCGTCTCAAAAAAAAAAAAAAGATCACATGGCCATTAAGTGGTAAAGCACATTGTTTCAAACCTCTGATGTCCATTCAACTGTTGGCTCATGTACTGTGCTCCCACCGTAGTCAAATATTCCAACAATCTTAAAAATACGAGCTACCTGAACATGGTCTTGACCATTTTGGTCTGAATCAAAGGAGCTCTCTAATAGTCCTGATGTTAGAGGGTGAATTTGAAACTTAAAGTCTCTGGGTGCCTCCTTCAAGCTCCAGATCATTGTTTCTTGTCAGACTGCCTTTACTGAGAAACTCAAACTTTTAAGTAATATTGACTGCATTTAATTGTTCTTTAGAATTCAGTCAGATTCCTCCGTAGAGAATGTGAATCCCAGCAGGTATCTTGACCAAACTACAATCTTTGCCTAATCTAAGCTTTCATTTAAAGTTTTTCTATAAAATATGAATTTGTGAATGGGAGTTGACGGCTGGAGGCTGGGGAGTTTCAGGATATTGAATGAGCTGTCACATTACCATAACCTGATTTAGATTCCCCAGAAGGCAATAGTGACTGGAATTTTCTGGGCTAAAATGATGATGGGAGAGTTTTCCGCAGAGAAGTTATGACAGACTCAGCCTGAGGAGTGACTGTAAGGGGAACGAATTGTGACTGGAGGTGAAATTCAGGGGTATATAAAGGAATGCTTTGGGGCAGGGGCTACATTATGGGGAAAAGGGGAGAGTTAAATTTGGAAATTTGAGGGCATAGAAAATTTTAGGATCAGAATTACTTGTAGTGAGTGGATGCGTTGAATCATAAATAATGAATTTTTAAAAATACAGTCATACATCAGTCATTGCAGTAAAGTAGCTGAGGTTTTTTTTTTTAAAACAATGATACCATTCTAGAACTTTTTTAGGAGCAAAAGCTTAAATCTCCAATGCTACCGTCAATCTTTGGTCTACATTTAAAAATTCCAAATTAAGGGAAGAACTAATTAGTGGTAGATCTCTTGGAATTGAATTTTCTCAGGCAGCAGCTCAAGAATCTTTCTTGTTCATAGGGAAATTCTTGCAGGGAATTCATGATCTCCCTTGCTTTAATCTACTCCTGCTGATTGTAAGGAGTGCAACGATGATGTTCCTTAGTATTTACTTGCTCTGCTGCCCCCAAGGTCACTCGTTCTGTTTCGCAAACGTGGCTTTGGCTCAGGGCTGCCTCACTGTGTCATCTTGATGGGCAAATGAGATCCAGAGAAGCCAAACTTCCCTGAGGTCTCAAGCCCACTAGGCCTGGAGTAAACAGCTAATGGTGTGTGAGGGCTTACACTATGCCCAGTGCTTTTACATGTATTAACCAATTGAGGTCTCAGGATTCCCCATTTGCCACCCCCACTCTGAAATGAGGAAAGTTTAATTGCCCCAGGCCACTCAGATAGGATATGTGGTGGGCCTGAGAGTTGAAGCCAAGCAGTCTTTTTTTTTTTTTTAATTGCGGCAAGAACATTTAACATGAGATTTACCCTCTTAACAAAGTTTTAAGTTTATGATACAATATTGTTAGCTATAGGCAAGATGTTTTACGGCAAACTTCTAAGACTTAATTAGCTTACATGACTAGAAATTGATACCCAGTGAATAGCAACTCCTCATTCTCCCTTCCCTAAGCCCATGGTACCACTATTCTAGCCTCTGTTTCCATGTGTTAGAATATTTTAGATTGACTATATGTGGAATCATGCAGTATTTGTCCTTCTGTGCCTGGCTTGTTTCACTTAGCATACTGTCTTCTAGGTTTATGTATGTTGTTGTATATGACAGGATTTCCGTCTATCAAGCTCAGTCATATCCCATTATATGTATATGCCACTGTTTCCTTAACCAATCCTCTGTCCTGGGCATTAGCAGTGTGATTGCACAGCTCTGGATTACATCCAGTACCAGGTTTCCTGAATCCTTTCACCTGCACCTAGCTTCTGTTTCTTCAAGAAGTTTCAGATAGGAAATTGCTTCCCTTGCCTTCAGAAATGGGAATAATTGTTCAAATCACATTTGTCTTATTTTCCCACATTTACATCATGCCCCAGAATTACTAATTTCATTGTAGGGATTTCCCTATTAAGTAAGTTTTCTGAGCTGTTCCCTTAAGTAGCTGAATTTACAGAAGATCTGCCAGTAACCAATGGTCAGCTTCTCCCCTTAGATTGAAAACGCCAAGACTAAACCAAAGATTGGTGATAGAAATGGTTGGGATTGGGGGGGAATTTAAGCTTTTGCTCCTAAAAAGTTCTAAAATGGAATTGTTTCATTAACACCTCAACTACCTGATGCATGTGACTGGACTTTTTAACTCACAGATTTTTATGTAATGCACCCTCCACATGATTTCTGAATCCTGAAATTACCTATCTGCTCATATTTCCAAGTTAAGCTCTCCATTATTGGTTCTAGAATTAGTCCATTCTTCTCATCTCTACAGTCAAAAGAAACTCTTGGAAGAGTAAAGACTAAAAAACAAAAAAGGGAGTATAAATACCAGAAGATATTAAACAAATTCATGTCCCAACTGGTCATTCTAAAGCAAATAAATTATGCCACATGTAGTTGCTTTTCATTGCCAGCCAGAGCCAGAGATAGCCCATGGTTTCCTCTGCGGTCTAGTCTGAAAAATACATGCATGTAACAATATTATTGAGTAAGATACCCAGATTAGATTTTATTCACTCACATTCATTTATTTGTCTGATACATTTACTAAATCTCTAGCCTGGCTCGGGCAGGACAGTTCCTGCTCAAAGAGCACAAGTCAACACCAACCACAATGCCTTGGAATAGGGGGGATGATTTCAAAGAAGAAGTTATCTCTACAGTGTTTATTAATTTACTTTTGTAGATGGGGGGAAAAGTATGATTTCCTCAGCTTATGAGCAACTGTATGCCAATAGCTTATTTAAAAATTGGCTATTTGGAGCCCAGCACATATTTTCTTCCACAGAAACAATGGCACACATGTTCACTAGGCTCGCCAGGTGGGATCACAGAAATGGCACCTGGGCAACATTGTTATGCCAGTATCGTTGCCTCCACTTTTGAGTCCTGGTCGCAGTGAAGAGAAGGGCAGTAAGAAACCCAAAAGGAGAAGGGTAAGAAAGAGGATGGAGTGGAGCCTGCCATATTGGAGGTAACATGGTCTGACCTTGACCCTGGGCAAGTCTCTTTATCTCTCTAAGCCTCAGTTTTCTTATCTGTGAAAGAGATATTACCTAATCCTCAAAAGCATGGAATATCAGCTAAAGTGTCTGGTCCCTCCTTTCCTGGGTTTGAGAGTAGCTCCAGGAAGCAGCTGGAAATAGGAAATTGACATTCTTAAAAGATTTCTGCAACTCCTTCATTTTTCAGTGTTTCTGGACTTCTCCATCTACATTGACCAAAATTAGCCCATTCCCTAAAATTATCTCTCACCAAAATTACCTACCTACTCTTTCCAGCTTTTCAAAACTCTGAGTAACTCAGGAATGTTGGTCTCAGCTGGGTGTCAGGAGGAAAGCAATCTGATTGAACCAACCCACACAAGTGCATGCAGCGCTTGACAGTCTCTGAACTCTCCTAGAGTTAGTTGCATTTTGGGGGGGAAGAAAAGCCTTCTGCTTATTATCCAAAAATCATGTCCCAGTGATGTGATTTTAGCCAGTGTGCCAAAGTGTAGTCAAAACTTCAGGCACAGTGGGGGGAAGATATTTTTGGGCTGGGGAAGGTCAGCTCATTTTGTGCATCTGTCCCTGGCCAGCTCCATGCTGCCTTGCCTTTTTCACAGTACCTTTCCTTTCTTTACTTCTGAACCTCCAATTCCTCTCATGCTTTTTGCCTACCCAGAATGGCTTTTTTTGGCAGCCACCCCAGGGATCCCTGAGGTGAGGAGATGACGGGAGGAAGGGGCATTTGCACATGCTGTTCATTTTTCTGAGTCATTTCTAGGTTTGGGGTTGTTTCTACTAGCATTTCGGTTACTCTTTATAATGCTGTGATAATGGCTATGTGGTTGTTTAGCTGTGAGTCTCAATAGAAATATTCATTGGCAGTGAACTCTATAAATTATTGGAACTTCTGAAGATTCTCCAGTGGCCTTAGAAGTAAGTTTTGTAAGAGTGATTGTCTTACAAATATTTTTACCAGACTGCAAACCTTTCGTGTTTGAATTGGTATGGGTCTTGGAGACTTATTTTGTCTTCTTCCTTAATTTTAAATACAAGAAAACCAAATCCCAGAAAGGTAAACATGAACAGCCTATATAGTTACGCTTGTTCTCATTTCGAGAACAGATGTGTGGGGTGACAGTGATGAAGTTGGTCCATATTGTCCATACCAACTTGAAAGCAGGTTCCTCCCCAGACGTTAAGCTTAAAAAAAAAAAAAAAAAAAAAAGATTGGTGGGTCAAGGAAATCAGAGGGCTAATTAAATGGCAAGTTGTCTGAGGTTTGAGGCAATGCATCAGGAAGGGAAACAAACCCCCCACATCTGCATATCCAGAACTGTTAGCGGAAGGTCTTGAGAATATCACTAAACTCCTTGCTTACAGTAGCTGTATTAGTCTGTTTTCATGCTGCTGACAAAGACATACCTGAGACTGAGTAATTTATAAAGAAAAAGAAGTTTAATGGACTCATAGTTCCACATGGTTGGGGAGGTCTCACAATCAGGGTGGAAGGCAAAAGGCATGTCTTACATGGCAGCAGACAAGAGAGAATGAGAACCAAGCAAAAGGGGTTTCCCCTTATAAAACCATCAGATCTTGTGAGACTTACTACCATGAGAACAGTACGGGGGAAACGGCCCCCATGATTCCGTTACCTCCCCCACCAGGTCCCTCCCACAATACATGGGATTATGGGAGCTATAATTCAAGATGAGATTTGGGTGGGGACACAGCCAACCCATATCAGTAGCAGTGGCTGGAAGATGTTGAAATGGCACTGAAGGAATCATTCTGGGAGCTCAGCCTATCTCTCACAGGGTTACTGCCTAACACCACACCATTTCGCTGCCCGACATTCCCTCTTCATTTGCTAATGTAAAAAATTGCAATTTGTCAAAAAGAGCTGAAAATACTTCACTTTCAACCTCACAGAGTGAATGGGGGTATCAAACAAGGTCATCTATGTGAAAATATTTTAGAAAACAAGAGTGCAGACCAGTGCAAGCTGTTCTCACCATGCTGACCATTTTATACATGGCTTTTTCACTCCATCTTTTCTCCATCAGAATTGATTAAACTCTTTTCTTCAGACTGGCATAATTCTCAGGATGTCAATCCACTAGTAGAGGTTCCTTTTTTTTTTTTTTTTAATGGCTGGGACTTAAATGCACTGCCAGGGGGAGTGTGGAGGTCAGAATGAAAGCTTAGTAGATTTCCAGTTTTCACTGCTCCTTCACATTCCTCTGAAAAGTGCAGGACATTGGGCAAATGTTCTTGTGCCTGCTGGGGATATCTGACCCTGAAAATAGTGAAAAAACTAAATTAAGATTTTTTTTTATTGTGCCTCTAGCAAAAACAGTTACCAAACCAGTCAAGTGTTGGTGTGACTGGCACCTGCAGTGGTAATTGGGATTCTAGGAAAGTTCTTAGAACATTTGCCTTCTTTTAAATAAAATGTTTTAATTATACTTCATGATTCCTGATCTTCCACAGGGAAAAAAAATTCATTTTTCTTGGTGAGTCCTTGAACCTCCACTTCTCTCTTACTTGGCATTTTGAATTTAGTCAAATATTAATCATTGCAAAGAAATTCAGGAGGAACAAACTCATTTTCACTGCTGTGGCCTTCACTGTAACAGTTCTTGACCTGTGCTGTCCAAATTTCATACTATAGATGATGATTTCCACATTATTTGAAAAGTATATATATATGTATGACCCAGTGAATTATGAAAACTACCCAAGAATGTATCTTCATGGCTATAGCTTTTTTTGGGAATATGCTCAGTTTTTAAATTTTACTACTACTCCTATTGTATTAAATACATGTTAGATTTGACTTCCTTATGATTCATTTTTAAATTACCCAATTAAATAACAGACATTGTATTAATTTTATTTTCTAAAGTATGTGAGTAAAGAAATTTAAAAACAAATCACCATTTGTCTGATATTTTGCTTAAATCTATTTCAAGGCTTTATAGAACTAATTCACAATGTCTCCGTTGACCTTGATGATGCATATTGCAAAAATCTATCCACTTATAAATATTTTTAACAACTCACAGAACAAGGATCTTCATGTGGATTTTCCAGTCCAATACTAGGTGGAATGGAGCAAGAGATAGTGTATATCATAGAGGAGGTATCAGCTGCTGGAAACAGAATCCAGGCAAGGACAATGCAAGGGTGAAGAGCATACAGCAGCTGGGACCCAGATAGAGGGGAAGAGACTGCGGGATATGAGTGATGTGCATCAGGGAAGCAAAAATAGACTAATCACATTAAGGAGGGAAGTGGGTCAAGACCCCTGTGATCACATCACACCACTGGAGGTGTTTTTAACCCAGCTTCAGCTATAGTGCAACTTTAATGAATGCTGTGGGTCTTCTTCCCGAACATGTACAATTTACTTGCAGTCTGTGGACATTCATGGTTTTTTGATGGTATTCTGCAAACCACTAAGTATTCATAAACCCCCAACATGAAAACTGTTATTTTTATGCAAGATCTTTTTTACTTAGTTAATTGTGTTCATTCTAATAATGCTATAAAGAAATGCCTGCAACTGAGTAATTTATAAAGAAAAGAGATTTAATTGTCTGGTTATGCAAGCTGTGCAGGAAGCCTTGTGGCTTCTGGGGAGGCCTCAGGAAACTTTTGATCGTGGCGGAAGGTGAAGGGGAAGCAGGCACGTCTTACATGGCTGGAGCAGGAGGAAGAGACAGAGTGGGGAGGGGCTACACACTTGTAAACAATCAGATCTGGTGATAACTCACCCTTGCCATGACAACATCATGGGGGACAGTGTTAAACCAGGAGAAATGGCCCCCATGATTTCAATCATCTCTCACCAGGCCCTACCTCCAACATTGGGGATTACAATTTGACATGAGAGTTCTGTGGAGACACAGGTCCAAATGATATCAGTAATCTACATCTTACTGCATGGCCAATGTTGAAGGCTGATTAGCCTATACTGGATAGATCCAATCCTTAAGATAAATCAGGCACATTCCAAGGCTTCTGGGTCCCCTAGAGACTTCTATAACCTCTTGCTATTCCTTTCACTTATCTGAAAAACCCAAAACAAAACAAAACTTAACAACCCAGACAGGGAAAAATACTGATAGTTTTCTAAGGCTGCTCAGTTGCAAACCCTTCTTTTTTTTTTTTTTTTTTTGACAGATTCTTGCTCTGTCGCCCAGGCTGGAGTGCAGTGGTGTGATCTTGGCTCACTGCAATCTCCGCCTCCCAGGTCAAGTGATTCTCCCACCTCAGCCTCCTGAGTAGCTGGGATTACAGGTGTGCACCACCACGCCTAGTTAATTTTTGTATTTTTAGTAAAGACAGGCAAACCCTTCTTTTTGAGCCTCCATTAGCAATGTAAAAAGTGAGTGTTAGGAACATGAGTGGAATTTTGAGGTTATTTTCTGTTTTGTGTTGTCAGCCTGATGTGGTGCTGTTGCAGTGACCTTCATATACATTCTGGGCATTCACATGTTGCTCTACATCCAGGCCTCAAAGACCTCAAAGTAGGTCTTCAATAACCTACATAAGCTGTGTTTTGTGATTATTCAGCCCTGGACTGCAGGAGGCCTCTCAATATGAAGGTGACAGGGCCAATATTTTGGATCTACACTTTGGTCAGATACTAGTTTTCCTATAGTCTATATTCACTTAAATAAAGCAGGAAAATGAATAATTTATAAAAAATAATTTAGATCAAGCATGCTCTTTCACCTGAGATACTTCAACATAATTGAGTGAGTTGCTTAATTTTATTCAAATATTTTTACCATCTCACATATGGGCTTTTTAAAAATAGCTCATTGTATGCAATGCAGTTAAGACAATAATTATGTTATTTTTTTCCCTTCTGAAGTTAGAGAATGTTCATTTTGAATTCATTTCTTTAAAATTGTGACATTTACATTGAAAAGAAACTGATATTTGTATTTATGCAACACAGTATTTTTATTAATTGCATATGCAAGTAACATCTTTTAAAGAATTTTCAAAGATATAGGCCAGGCGTGGTGGCTCATGCCTGTAATCCCAGCACTTTGGGAGGCTGAGGCAGGCGGATCACCTAAGGTCAGGAGTTCAAGACTAGCCTAGCCAACATGGTGAAACCCTGTCTGTACTAAAAATACAACAAAATGAGCCTGGCGTGGTGGTGTGTGCCCGTAATCCCAGCTACTCAGGAGGTTGAGGCAGGAGAATTGCTTGAACCCAGGAGGCAGAGGTTGCAGTGAGCTGAGATCACATCACTGCACTTCAGCCTGGGCAACAAGAATGAAAACTTCATTTAAAAAAAAAAAGTTTTAAAAAAGACAAACCAACATCTCTTAGGGACCTCTAGATTTCATGTGACACTCTACAGTATTCACCTGAATAAGAGGGCATTTTGTTTTTCTTAATTATCTCCCTCAAAAAACGGGGTCACCCCAGTATCCAACTCTGTAACTACCTCACCCCATTACCCATGTTCTTGTTATTATTCTTCTACTGTCAAATAAATTGTTCATTGTGTTCCTTATTTAAAACTTCATGTGCCAAGTTTCAGTCTATTTGGAACTAGGAAAAGGTTTTTCTTCTGCTGAGTTCTGGTAATTTTACCAGGCAACCTTCTGTGCAAAAGTCCTTTTTTGGAATCACAGTTCCAAGTTCTGCTCTAGAAATAGACCCACTGAGTTCAGGTCCTGCTCTATTTCTTAGAAATCATGTAAATTATTTAATTCCATTAAACTCTCCTTCCCACGTCTGGATTAAGTGAGATAATGCATGTTGAACATTTAGTAGATGCAAATACTCAAAAAACAGAACCTAACACAATTACATTCGATGAACAATTATTTACTTAGTTTAGGCTCTGTATCATTGTTAATCTCACTTATCCATGCCTTTTGGGGAACAGACATTTCTTTTTCCTTTTCTAAATAATCATTCACAGTATTCTTCAGGACTGGCTAGGATAAGCCCCAAATCCCCTCAAATTTCTGTGGTTTAGCAGAATCAACAAAAAGCCCTGAGCAGGTTGGCAGGGAGACTCCATCGGAAGTCCAAGTGGATGTGGGCTGCACTCCCTCATCCTTGGGAGTACACATTGTCCTCAGTTGAAGTATCAGGGGAGCAGAGAACCCAGGCTCACATATGGGCTTTTCATTTCCTACACTAGGAAGTCGAACCTGTCACCTTCCTTCCCATTTCATTGGCTTATACGAGCCACACAACGTCACTCGGCAACCCAGAGCGGAGAGCAGCATCCTTCGCATGCCTGGGAGGAAAGCTGGTGAGATAGCCTAGGCAACGTCTCCCTCAAATCCCTTGTGTAACACCTATCTTCTCAATCCTGCTTTGCTGTATTATTTTTGTCTTATTTTGTGTGTGTGTTTTATTATAAACTACTTCAAGTCTTTTTCATGAAAAGAGCCTGTGGGAAACAACTTCCTGAGATTTTTACTGGGAAGTTGGCTTTGTTTACCATTTTGCCATTTCTACTTCATATTATTATATTATTTGAGGATACTTTCTTTGACACATGGAGTCTACTGTGTTTTATTAGACACAACACGTCTATTGTGTTTTATTAGATGCAAATGACTTATGCCTTGAGAATTTAACCATCTTCCAGAACTGTTCCACCAAAAACTCATCCTCAGATTTCCTAGAGTTAATAGTAATGGTTTACATTCTTTGTAAAAGTGAATACTTTCTGAGCGTAAAAACTTAATGGAAAAAGATTAATATCCATGGAGCAATGGTGATAATGCACTGTGATAAAACCAGTAGACTCAACGTTCATGTAATCAGCAAAATCCAACCTATTTTAGTTGTGGATAGGCACCATGAAAAACAAACAAGCTTATAAAACCCCCAAAGAGCATTGATTGTAAAACATGCACTTGAACAACACCAACACCAACTAGGAAATCCTCGCAAGTTTATAGTCTTGAAAATACAAATAATGTGGTTCAGTTTGAAAAGAGATTCCAAACATCAAATGCTTCATCTATTTTCTTCTTTTTTTGTTTTAAGTATGAATCTGTAAACATGTTCACGCTCAGCCTGTCTTATTATTTTTGCTTCCATGTGGTCAGAAACACAAGAGGAGTCTTATTTCTCAGGATATTTTGAAATTTAAGTTTCAAACCCTACTGTGAAACAGGCATGGTAGAGACAGACAAAAACAAAAAGCTTATTGTCATAATTTTTTTTTGGAAAAAATGTGAGAATGATTGAATCGTGTGCTTGATTTAAATTTGGGTACTTATGAGGTAAGAGCTATTCCAAGGCATTAGGCAGTGGGCAGCTGGCCATGGTCCCCTCACCTCCTGTGTCCAGGACTGCTGCTCCTTCCATAGACAGGGTGCACATGCAGACAGGGCCGAGTCCTTTTGAGCCTGTCACGAGCAGCGTGAGGTTCTGTGCAAACACTCAGAAGCCCCTGGATACTCCTTCTCCCTTACACACAAACATAGAGCCTATTTACAGATCATGTGCATTTTGCTTCCAAAGCCCCACTTCTATTGCTCCTGTTCTTCCCATGGTCACCAGCCAAATTTAAACCACCATCCTGACTTGCCCAAAAATGCCCCTACAGCATCTTGTTGACCAATTCAGTGACCCACTCTGGACCCCGCATCTCTGTGGCCTCCACTCTGCAGTCTGAGAGATCGTGTAGAGACACTGCCCTCAGGGTGCCCTGCCACGCTTATCCCCTGGGAGATATTTCAATCATCACCCCGTGCCCAGTGGATGAAGTCTTGCATCCTCTACAGGGGCTTGCCAGGCCATCCTCCTCTTCCACCACCTGCCTCTTCCACCTCCTCAGTGACCACTTTTGCTATGATTTTCTCCATCTCAGCTGGGCTTCCCCTTCTCACATAGTGAGGGTCCCTTCCATCTGGGCCGTTCAACGTGTGTGCTGGGGGAGAACAGAAAGGGAAGAGAAGGATGGGAGCAAGAAAACTGAGTAAAGATTCTCAGCTAGAGGCCACACACAGTAAAACGAGCACATGAACACATCTACTCTTCCTCAGTTGACACGGATTGCCACAGAACTTACCTGCTCATTGAATAGAGCTTGACTGGGCAACTCCTATAGAAAATGTTTATAATTTGGACTGTTTCTATCTGGAACAGGGAATCTCTGCAGAAAGAGACCTTAATGACAGAAGGGAAAAATGATGACTGGGTTCCTGCTATAAATTCATGACCCGGTTTCATAAATCCTCCTCTTTATATACGCACAACTGTGCATTTTTATTTTCAGATCGAGCCCTCAGTATCCTTTTCATTGTTTTTAAGGCATGCTAGTTCACACTACTATATACAAATCCTGAATTGTGAACTGTTCACTCACTAACCAATTCATTAAGACCTGGTCTCCTTAAAAAGTGACCATTATCAAAAAGAAGGCAAGAATTTTTATTTGGAAATTGTGCAAATGGGATGATTAATTGGTTAGAAGTCAGGAATATGGAACTGGCCTTCAATTTGCATTTGCATGGCAAGCACATCATTTCTTGTATGTATTTTATGTTTATTTGGGGTGACTTTACAGGGAGCTGAAGGAGATTACTGGGAGACCCTTCACAGACATTGCTGCATTTAGCAAAGTGGCTGGACGTTCCCCATCTTGTGTATCACTGCCCTGATATCACTGTGACCTGTTTTATCACTGATGGCTGCGGCAGCCCATCTGGAGCAGCCACTGTGAGGACACCAGCTGCAGCCTGGACCATGCACTCCATGAAGCCCGTGGGGGCCAGGAACAGGTGGAAGCCCTGCACCCTACTGAGTTGGTGGGGCAGGAGCCCCACACTCCCAGGCACTGCTCCAGCCACCCAGTCATGGCTCCAGACCCGGGCATCCTTGCACTCTCAGGGAACTGTGAAGACTTCTGTCCTGGCAGGCTTGGAAGTGCCTGTTCCCACTCCCTGGCCTCTCCTCATTCCTGGTGCCCACACCAGTGTGGAGCAAAGTTGTGGTCAAGACTGGGCACTGTCGTGACCTGGCTGGGTGTGCACGTGCCAAGGGCAGTGCTGACACACTAGCTGCCTGCTGCCCCAGACCCCTCTGAAACTTTGGGCACCAATGAGCTCAGGGAGGGAGGCCCAGAGGGCTGAGGATGGCTCTGCATGGGCCTGTGGGCACTCCTTAGCATGAACAGCCTGGGCACTGCAGACAGCATGTTGATGGTCGCAGGAAGTAGACAGGTTCCTAGGTGGGAAGGGGCAGGTCCCCAGTGAATTCCCAGTTTCAAGCCAGGGATGGACTGAAGCCTGGGGGCTGGGCTGCCTGTTTCAGGTGAAGTCCATGACCCAGAGTGGGAACTTATGGTGCATTTTCCAGCCCCAACCATGGCCACCCATGGACCAATCAGCATACACTTCCTCCCTCCTGAGCCCATAAAAACCCTAGACTCAGCCAGACTCAGACACTCTCTGGGACGACCTGCCTGCCACAGAAGCTACCCATTTTGGGCCTCCTCTACTCTCTTTGGGATAAACTGCCTGTGGATAGGAGCTACCCACTTTAGGCCTCCTCTCTGCTGAGAAGTGTTCTGCCTCTCAATAAGGCTCTTCTTTGCCTTACTCACCCTCTAGTAGTCCATGTAAACTCATTCTTCCTGGACATGAGACAAGAACTTGGGACCCACTGAATGGCTGGAGCGAAAGGTGTAATGCTTTCCTGGCCAGCTTGTTGAGCTGTGGGTGGTGACACACTCCCAGACTGTGGGAATGAAGAGCTGTGGCCCTTCTGGGAGCACAGACATCTAGGCTCCCTGAGCCCGGGCTGTGACACACTGTAACACCCTCTTTGGGGATGTGTGGTTCCTGGTGTCTCTGAGCTTTTGGGTGCCACTGCATTCCCATTGTCCAGATGCTGATGCCCACAGCAGAAGCCACGTGTGGTACATCTGGTTCAGCCGCAGCCTCTCACCGAGCCAGCGCCTGTGCCGGTGCCTGGAGCTGCCTGCCATACCACAGTAGCCGACATATCTGGTTGTGTGCAGTGGCCAGACCCTGTGCTTGCTCACCCATACACCTCTTGCCACTCCATGCCTGGCTTGCCCTTGGCAGGTGTGGGATCCAGGCCGGAAGCATTAGCTGAGCACAGCCAGCCGGGCTGAGTGGGCGGAATGAGCCCAGCGGGTGTGAAGAGAACTCAAGCAGAGGTGCCACTGGCCACAGAGGTTTCTAGCTGGTGAAGGGACACCTGAAGGATCCTGTGGCATTACTTACTTGTGCAGCATTGTTCTTCCTCTTTAGGAGTGTGCTTGTCTCATATCCCTGTGTGTGCTGTCAGCAACTCCAGGGAGGGGTGGCGCCTCACACCTGCCTATCTTAGCATCTACAACTGTATTTTATATCTGATCGAATCTCTGTAACTATTTTTATAGAGAAAACCGTGGTGACTTTTCAATGTGTCCACTCAGCAATAGCACTTGGTTAGTATTCCATGTGCTGGCTGGGTGTGTCAGAGTTGAAAAGAATCCCAAAGGGGGAATTTAAATCATGGTTTGTTTCTTGATTATCTCATTTTTGGCATGTAATTTTAGGTTTGAGGTCTTATTACAGAAGTCATGAGGATTAGTTTCAAATGATCGTAACCACTGAGAGCCAGAGGGATCTTAGATAATTAGTCAAGTATACGGATTTGGAAATGGAGTACCTGAGAGGGGGAGCATTAATTTCAGGTCCCAAAGCTTGCCGGTGTCCAAGATGAGATGGAGAACCGGGATCTTGATAGCTTTCTTTTTGGTGCCCTTTACATGATATGGGAATCCTTTCATTTTAGTCCCAGCTGTCATTATAGCTTTCCCCTGGAGACAGCTAAAAATACAATTTCAGCTTTGATTATATTTTAAAAGTACACTAATTGAAACCCAGGCCACATGGCAAAGGCTGCAGAGGGGCAGTGACTTTTATTATCAGTCTGCAGATTCAAAGAACAGGATCCCATTCATTCTAATACTCCAAAAAAACCAGTCATTGGAGCCCATCTGCCTCTAAACTGTAGGGAATAAGAAAAAAATATATTTTGAGGAAATGTCCCAGCTTTAAAACTTAAGTAATTTTATTATTTGTAATTAGTTTCATTATTTAAAAATTATGTGAGATTTTTAGTCTATTTGGCAATTAGGCTCTGAGATTTCTGTTTTACTTATTTGTAAACCAAAATGGTTCAATACGCCTTTCTTACCCAGGGCT
Source organism: Nomascus leucogenys (assembly GCF_006542625.1). Taxonomy (NCBI): domain Eukaryota; kingdom Metazoa; phylum Chordata; class Mammalia; order Primates; family Hylobatidae; genus Nomascus; species Nomascus leucogenys. The sequence goes on along the minus strand of NC_044398.1, from coordinate 45,877,087 downwards.
TCCGACCTCAGCCTTGACATTCTCTGCGGGAATATTCTCTGTATGAGAGTTGTAGACCAGGACACCGACCCAGTAAAATGTGCCTTTCTTTGGTTCTGAAATTATGTCAGTTCAGTTCTTTTCAGTGTGAAAACAATTGGCAAATATAAGCAAATTTAGAACTGAGAATTGTTCCCTCCTCAATTCTTTCATCAGGTTTTATAGAAACATGTGAAAATGACATGAAATAGTAGTTGAATATGTTGATGTTATAACATGTGGCAAGCTTAACTTTAAAAATAAGAAATCCTCAGCACATGCATTTTGCTTTCTACAAACTCTGTTTAACCTTAGGCTGATCTTATTTTCTATGCTTCCTGTCTGTTTTTGCTACTCTAGTCCGAGCTCTAAGTTTTAGTCTCCCTGCGGGTAATCCACTAGAGTTCTTTCTGAAAGAATCATAGAAGGAGTATAAACATTGCTTTATGTTTCTTCTTTTCTGGGTTCAGTGGTTTCTTTCATATGCTCACCTCTTTGGGGACATTTAAGTGCTGTGCTAAATTTTCACCATTACTAAAAAAGACAGATTTTTTTAATTGATAAAAGCCTAACTAGCCCTGAACACAATGAATTTTGCTAATTAAAAAGGCTGTGATTCTTAGTCAGTGTTAACACCTGTCGAATACCAAAGAAACTTTTTAGTGTTAATTCAGGTGGTGACATATCAGTTGATTGCAGAAATATTCCCTGAGGTATAAACAAGAAGGCAAAAATTAATTATTAGTTATTGGGTTTGTATTATTAATTACTCTAGTTTCTGTCAGCTTCAAATGAGAATCGTATTCAAAGTGTCCAGAAAAGAGTCTCAGTGGCTTTGGGGCATGATCTTGTCAGAGGATGTTTCTTTTCAACATCTATTATTTTTACTCATATTTAAAATCATGCATATTACTTGCTTAAAGCACTGGCCTTTACCTTTTCCAAGAGATAACATTCACAGGAAAAGTGAACAGGTGGTACAAATGACCTGATAACAGTTTTAAGTCTGGCATCTTTATGAGCATTTCATCTAGAAATTTATGTATTTATTTTATTTGTTTATTTATAGCTCTCCTTATTTCACAAAATACTTGCTTAAGAATTATTTCATTATGTAATAAAAAAGGATGACATATGACCTATGTTTTAAGCTCAAAACTTTTTAAGGAAGAAAAATCTATATCTGCTATCATGTTGGGTGAAACCCATCCAGTACTTATGAAAATAAAAAATTATTAGGCATAGCCATTGTGATGGTTTGGAACACATCTGTGAATTTTCTGCATACCACTTTCAAAATATGGAGTCCAATTCCCCTCTCCTAATGTGAACTGAACTTAGGGATGTGCTTCTAATGAATAGAAAATTGTGGAAGTGATATTGGGCCACCTCTGGGCTAGGTTAGCAAAGGTGACACAGCTCTGCCAGTCTCCTGCTCTCATGGGGAAACACGCCTCAGGAGCCCTGAGACGGTATACTAGAGGGACTGCCACCCTGAAAACACAGTGCTGGAGAGAGATTCCAGGGAGAGACATAGAGACACAGAAAGAGGTGCCCGAGGATCTCAGCTGTCCAACTCCTGTTATTTGAGTCATTCCAGCCCTGGCACCAGAGAGATGAGAGGAGAAACCTGACAATGTCCCCAGCCTGAGCCATCACCAGACTCCATCCTCCTGAGTGCCCCTGAGCCAGCATCACCGCTGAACACTCTGGAGGACTTACAGAGACTGAGAGATGGTAAATGGTGGTTGTTGTTTTAAGCCACCAAGTTTTGGATGATCTGTTAAGCAGCTTAGACACCTAGAAAAATTATCGCTACTGAGTTGAATAATTGCGGAGGGTTTTAAAGGCCAAAGTCATGAATGCTTCTACCCTGGCAAGGTCAAGTCATCAGGAAATTGTCTTTTAAACTCAACAGATCTTCAATGCCCCTTTACTGGGGCTGGAGAATAATCTGATATGTATCTGATAGAGCCTCTTCAAAGCCTCTGTCAACAACTGTTGGCTGGGTCTGGGTCAACCCTGGCCTGGTTTAATTTCAGTCAACTACAGCTACTCACCTTCTGTTTTAGGTCCTGGCCTGTACTGACCTTTTGATCAGTGACTCTGTGTGTGTATCTGTGTGTGTGTGTGTGTGTGTGTGTATTGTGTGTGCCTTCCCATTTTATCTGAAGGGGCTAAATAATAGTGCTGTGGTTGCTTTATATACCAAAAGAATTCCTAGGAAGAGAATATTGGTTGTCAGTTGAGCTTTAAAACAGATGTGAGAGAACACTGAGGAAAGGAATGCATGAAACCAAAAGGCAAAAAACAAAAAACAAAAAAACAAAAACCTGCTATTTTTCCCCACCATCCACACGAATTTTAAACTAAATTAAAAATGATATTTAAAAGTCTAAAGGCCTAACTGAAGCTTTAGATTAGACTGGTGGGAATTGTCACAATTACTCACGTAACTGTGCTGTAAACTAAGATTATAATAATTTTTTAAAACCTAATCTAATTGACATTTGTCACCAAACCTTATTCTCCAACAGCAGGCTAGTCTGTGTTATGCTGCTTAATTTACTCTAAATTAAAAACAAAATCATATCCCCTGCAAATAAAATTATTTATAGTATGAGTAGAGACTGTTCTACCTCCTGAGTTGTGTAGAATTTCACTGCACAGTTTTGATGCCTCCTGGGGAAAGATCCACAGAGCATCAAGGCAGAAATCCTTCCTCGTCACAACCTCCCCCTATCATCAGGGAATGCAGGTGTTCAGGAATTAAGGAGAAAGAGCATCCGATCCCACCTCTGTCCTGGGTTGGTTCCCATGAACAAGCAACTGTGCTGTATTAATGACTATTAAAAATACATACATATTTATATATAAAAATATATGAATATATTGATTAAGAAAATACTTGTTCCCAAATTGCAAAACAAAAATATTATCTATTTTATTTTTATTATTTATTTTAAAGTGTATTTTAGAAACAGGGCCTCCCTCTGTCACCAGGATGGAGTACAATGGCTTGATCTTAGCTCACTGCAGTCTTGAACTCTTGGGCTCAAGAGATTCTCCCACCTCAGCCTCCAGAAGTTCTGGGATGACAGGTGTGAACCAACGTGCCCAGCCTCAATTTTAGATAAAAAGGCTAATGAGTTTATTATAAACCACATACTTCGTCAACACATTGGCAGGTTCTGCAAAGAGCTGTAAGGATGCACTGAATATTTGCCATTGTGGATGAGGCTGCTGGAGCATTGAGGATCCATTCATCATGCCAAAGTGTAGCACAGGGAGTCACCTCCATGGAAAATGTGTGTTTTCCAAACGTGGCTGCCAGGTCATTGTGGAATTCCATCCAGAAACACCTTGTTCTTCCATCGCCATCATTCTGGACAAGGCAGAATCCACATTCCCCATATTACTAACTTTAAAGCAGAAATGTTATGCCTTTGCCTATAATTGAAATTGTAGTCATTTTAAAATCAAATATTGCTAAAATTTGATGTTAGAGGGATATATGATCAATAATTGGGTTGAAAGAATACTGTCTCTCATTAAGCAAAATGAAAATGTTTTCAGAGACGTGTGAAATGTTTTGCTATGAAGACTTCACTGCAAAGCACCCACTTTGTTTAAAGCAATAAGGCAACGTGCTGGATGAACCTAAAGAGGTTTTCAACACAGAACTTCACAATAAAAATGGTAAGAAATGCACACAAACCATGGAAATCAAGTGCTGTAAGAGTGTGTTTTATAAAAGTGGCTCAAGGAAATGCTTTGGACATTTCTATTAATTATAGCCAACGTTCATGGATCTGTATGCTGAGTACACACCTAGGCATTTGCATTTCATTATTTCTTTGAACTCTTTCAAAAGCCCTGAGGTCTTCATGATTATCTCCATTTCACAAACGATGATACTGAGGAACAGGGAAAGCAAGTGATTTGCTGGCTGCCATAGAGCCACGATGGGGAGCCAAGATTCAAAACCCAGGCAATTGCATTCCAGAACTGTACAGCGGTTGCACATTGGATGGATGGAGTCAAGTAATTCCTTCTATTGGATGCAGTGGTGGTGAGGATGGGGAAAGGATGATTGCAACAAAAATAAAACACAAGCAGGGAGGCTTTCCTCCAGGTAGTTTTCAGTTTTTCTTTTATATAGAGAGTAGGGGGGAAATGCATCCTGCTTCTTCCTTGGAAATACAGACTCTGTGTATGAAGACATCTTTTATAATCCCAATTTAGCAACAGCCTCGAGCTGTTCTTAACTTGGGAAATGCTGTGTGGCTGACTCAAACTGACAGTGATGAACATATTTTGGCTGACACCTTACCAAAATTTGGGTTTATTTATTTCATTAATATTTTTCTTTAGGCAAAATACATTTGTCATGCCCTTTCTATTTATAACCTGGAAATGTTTCCTGTTTAGAGTTAGACTCTTTGTGACAGGCCACCAAGAAGCAGAAGACAGATGGTTTAGATGCCCCTTTAGCACAGTGTAAATAATGCAATCTCTTTGTAATGGGATGCAAGTCTGATTCGGGGTCATGCTCCCTGTGTACACTTTGTGTTTTTTTGAATATGTCGGTTCGAGCAGAAGTTGCCTGTGTTCAAAAAGCAGGGTCCCTACACTGCACCCCTCAGTCCTGAACGTAGCTCCTAATAGATAGGATGTGAACAAGCTGTCACATTAGATTCTTTTCCACTAATGGAGCTTCTGAAGGTCTGAGATGAAAGCTACAACCTAGCCCCAACCCAGAGGTCTGGGTTTCTGGTGTGTAGTTGTTCTGTTCTTTCTAATAACTCCCCTCATGGCCTGTCTTATTCAGAATCTTGTAAATGAGCCATGCCTTGTGATATATTTCTTCCATCAAGATTCAAATACAGTGCACGTCCAAAGATGAATCATGAATATACATACTTAAAAACATTTTTTTTACAGGGCCCTCTCTGTCCCTCAGGCTGGAGTGTGGTGGTACCATCACAGCTCATTACAGCCTCGACTTCCTGGGCTCAAACAATCCTCCCACCTCACCTCTTGAGTAGCTAGGACTGTAGGTGCATGCTACCATGCCAGGCTAATCTTTTTTTGTATTTTTTGTAGAGACAGGGTTTTTGCCATGTTGTCCAGGCTGGCCTCAAACTCCTGGGCTTAAGCAATCCACCCACCTTGGCTTCCCAAAGTGCTAGGATTACAGGTGTGCGCTAAAAGTATTTCTTATTTCAAAGCAGAATTGCTACCTAGCAAGAAGCATGGGCTTGTCTTCTTGGTGTGAGCTTGTCCAAGCAGGAGGTAGATGTTGGTGGAGATTAGGTTAAGGAAAGAAAAGCATCATCAGTTTTGAGAAGGAAAATCTCTCAAGAGGAGATTATTTAGTGACTTCTTAGGAAAAGTTTAGATCCTGGTGCCTCATGTGACAAATGTCAAATGCATCTCAATTACCTGGATAAATTAGCCAGAGGTATTTTGCACATCTGAAATCATTACCTCACTTTATCTTGTTTACAGGTAAATACTGACAATCACAGACCTGGAGTACTGCTTTTTCTTAAGAATGTCTTTTCCAACCCCTGGCACCAGCAGATGTCTTCCACCTTGGGACAGTTCTTGAAAATTAGGGCCCGGTAATTATCATCTTTGGGGATGATGTAAGGCCATATTATATGGAAGATTATATGAAGATTCACAGACTACTAAAAAGACAGGTATTCAGGGGCATTTCATGGAGTTCAAGAGGAGAAGGATTAAGGATAACCATCTTCAATGTATACGTTTGGGAAGGCAGTTTTGTGGGCACATTGCTTTATACCCATAGGCACTACACTTATTTCTCTGTTGTTGAAAACAACAGAACCACAGCATTGACTGCACGGGTATTGGTGCTATTTCAGTGTCTTGGTATATCATGAACCAGATAGGAACTTGTTAAGTTTGAAGGATGAGGTTGCTGGGATTTTGTATGTGGGAGAAGGGGATGCTTCGTTCTATGGCTTTTGAGATAGGGATGGAAAAGAAACAGGGAGGAGAGTGAAGAGAGAAGAGTGAAGCCAGGGGGGGCTCACGTGTAGGGGTCTCCAGAACTGAAGCCTGTGGTGAGAGGTGGAGAAGAGAAAGGCATAGTCAGGTGTCAGGGCACTTAATTTCCTCATCAGCAGCTTAAAATTTGGTTTCGCACACTGGCTTTAGTGTGTGACACCATTCAGAGCTGAGATGAGGAGTGTCAACTTGACCTCTGCTAAACCTCTGAGGATGTGAGTGCTGTAGGGAAGAGAGCAGGTGAAATAAATTCCATATAACCAAGCAAACAGAGTAAATATCTCTCTCTCTCTCACTCACACACACACATACACACACACACACACACACACACACACACAATTCTCATTAACAAAATTATGGGGAAAAACAACCTTTCTACCATAGTTACAAGGTCTCAAATTTGTAATCTGTAAATTCCTTTTTTTTCAAAAAAGAACTAGCTTTTCTTCTGAGACCTTGTTAGATGGCAGGCCGGTGCTACGTGTGTTAGGTACATATTCCTTTGTGTTCACATAAGTAATTCGTTGCACTTATGAAAGAAATGAATTAATCCTATTCTTGCAGGCCCAAGTGACCAGGCCTTCATATGGGAGACGATCTCCTGCAGCGTCCAGGGGAGAAGGTGGTTATGTCTCTCTAGGCTCATTGGACAAAATCAGTTAAATTGTGTTCCAAAAGCTGTATGGCTGCAGACACTGTGAACAGCAGGACAGCCTTTTCACAGTTCAAGGAGCCTTGCTGCCTGAGATGAGAGCTGCCAGGGATGGCAAAGTGTCAAGCACTTTTTTCTATGACTACTTAGTATTGGACAAAAATTTGCCCAGCAATCCATCTCACCCTAATATTTCAATAAATAGCCTGTGTTTTAATATTCGCATGGGAGGGATGTGCTTTAAAAAGTTATAGTCTATCAGATTCTGCACTCTCTTTTGTATCCAAATGCACAAAAGGAAGGTTGAAATTCTAATGGAGAATGTTTTCAGTTAAAATCCATTCTCAATGATAAAATTAGGTAACCTTATTCTTTGCATAGACTATTTTTTTCTTCCACGATCACACAGGGATTTTCAAATATTTGTCTTGAATGTCAAGTTTAACTCTTCGGTGCTGTGCTAAAGACAAGACTGTAGCAATTAAAAAAGTGTTCAGATAACCACCTACAAGAAGACAAAAGGCTCAGCCTTGAATTGAAAAGATTAAAGGACTATGCACATTTCATCTGAAAAGAATGGTTATTTAATGATGATTTTGATATACCATGCATGGTTGCTGCACAGAAATTGGCCAGTAAGTATTTCCCATCTTTATTTGAAAAGATAATAGGAAGAAATAGAATTAGGCAGCAGCACATAGGATTCAACTCAGGCTTAAGGAAGGACCTTGACAGGGGGATTAGTACAAATGTGGGAGACAGACAGAATGTTTTCTCCAGTGGTTACACAGAAGTAGGTGAGGCTGTTGTCCACTTGTCTTTTTAGATATGGTCTTGCCTGATGGCAATGAGATCAAATTAAAACATTTATTCAGGTTTCTGATATTTTGTCTTATGCATTTTGGCATGTAAAGCTATTGAACATAGTACTGAAAAGCATCAGAGCATAAGGAGTAAATTGTCATCCAGAACAATTTAAAAATATCCTTGAATATATGGCTGGTCTGAAACATTCTCTTTATTTTATAGGAGTCAAAGTAACCTCTGAGATAGAGGATATATGTCATTTTTATATTTTTATTTGAAATGAGTTTTTTTAAAAAAACTCTTAAAAATTGGGAGAAAAGATTAATTAATCAGTGTGATTGACTCCTTACAGCAAATAATATAAACTTACTTATGGTGATATTTATATAACAAATTTCAAAGTAGAATTTTTGGATAATAGCTTTTCTAACTGTAGTGGAATGCTTGGAATAAAACTTAAAGGTAACAGGAAACTAGATGAGACAATTATCCTTTTGTAAATAACTTTTTTTAAAGAACAATTTTAAATTTGCAGAAAAATTGTGAGAACAGTACAGAGTGCCTATAGGCTCCACACCCAGTTTATCCTACGATTAATATTTACATTTGTTTGGTATATTTGTAACAATTAATGAACCAGTATTGATATTATTGTCTAAAGGACACACTTTACTAAATTTTCACAAGTTTTTGTCTAACATCTTTTTTTTCTATTCTAAGATCCCATCCAGAATACAGTACATTTGGTCTCCTGCCTCCTTAGGAGTTCTTGGCTGTGAGTTTCTCAGATGACTTCCCTTGTTTTTGATAACCTTGACAAATCTGAGGAGTACTAGTCAGGTATCTTGTAGAATGTCCCTCACATCGGGGTGCCTGCTGTTTTTTGTCATGATTAGCCTGGCGTTGTGGTTTCTTGGGAGGAAGACCATTGAAGTAACGTGCCATTTCCATCACTTCATTGAGAGCACATACAATCAACATGACTTACCGCTAGTGATGACAAACCTGATTGCCTGGCTGAGGTTGTTGTCAGTTTTCCCCACTGCAAAGTTACTCTTTTTCCCTCTCTCTTCCATACTGTACTCTTTGGAAGGAAGTTACAGTGCCCAGCCTACACTTCAGGAGTGGGGAGTTAGAATCCACCTCATGGAGGGCCGAGCACCTATGCAAATTGTCTGTAATTCTTCTGCATAGGAGACATTTCTTCTTTCTCATTCATTCATGGAATCACATATTTATATCACTCTGGATTCATAGATATTTATTTTGTGCTTTGGGCAATAATCCAATACTATTTTATTTACTTGTTGCTCAGGTGGTTCTAGCTTTGGTTATCGGCACTCTTTAAGTTGACCCTGGTGCTTTTTTGAACTGCCCCACCGTTAGTTTTTTCTTTTCCAACTTTTAAGTGCAGGAGTACATGTGCAGGATGTGCAGGTGTATTACATAGGTAAATGTGTGCCATGGTGGTTTGCTGCACAGATCGTCCCAGGTATTAAGCCCAGCCACCATTAGCTAGTCTTCTTGATCCTCTCCTTCCTCCCATGCTCCACCATCTGACAGGCCCAAGTTTGTGTTGTTCCCACCCATGTGTCCATGTGTTCTCATCATTTAGCTCCCACTTATAAGTGAGAACATGTGGTATTTGGTTTTCCATTTCTGTGTTAGTTTGCTAAGGATAATGCACTCCAGCTGCATCCATGTCCCTGTAAAGGACGTGATCTCATTCTTTTTATGGCTGCATAATATTCCATGGTGTACAGGTACCACATTTTCTGTATCCAGTTTATCATTGATGGGCACCTAGGCTGTTTTTTTTGTCTTTGCCATTGTGAGTACTGCTGTGATGAATATATGAGTTCATGTGTCTTTATAATAGAATGATTTATATTCCTTTGGGCATATACCCAGTCATGGGATTGCTGGGTCAAGTGATATTTCTGCCTCTAGGTCTTTAAGGAATTGCCCTACTGTCTTCCACAATGGCTGAACTAATTTATACTCCCACCCACAGTGTAAAATTGTTCCTTTTTCTCAACAACCTCACCAGCATCTGTTGTTTTTTGATTGTTTACTAATATGTGAAACGGTATCTCATTGTGGTTTTGATTTGCATTTCTCTAATGATAAGTGATGTTGAGCTTTTTTTCATGTTTGTTGGCTGCTATGTGTCTTCTTTTCAGAAGTGTCTGTTGTTCGTGTCCTTTGCCCAATTTTTAATGGGGTTGTTTTTTTCTTGTAAATTTGTTTAAGTTCCTTACAGATGCTGGATATTAGAACTTTGTCAGATGGGTAGTTTGCAAATATTTTCCTGCATTCTGTAGGTTGTCTTTTTACTCTGTTGATAGCTTCTTTTGCTGTGCAGAGGTTCTTTAATTAGATACCAGTTTTCAATTTTTGCTTTTGTTGCAATTGCTTTTGGCATCTTCATCATGACATATTTGCCTGTGCCTGTATCCTGAATAGTATTGCCTCAGTTTTATTCTAGGGTTTTCATAGCTTTGGACTTTATATTTAAGTCTTCAATCCAAATTGAGTTGATTTTTGTATATAGTGTGAGGAAGAGGTCCAGTTTTAATTTTCTGCATATGGCTGGCCAGTTCTCCCAGCACCACTTATTAAATAGGAAATTCTTTCCCCATTGCTTGTTTTTGTCAGGTTTGTCAAAGATAAGGTGGTTGTAGGTGTGTGGTCTTGTTACTGGTTCACTATTCTGTTCCGTTGGTCTATGTGTCTGTTCTTATACCAGTACCATGCTGTTTTGTTTACTGTAGCCCTGTAGTATAGTTTGAAGTTGGGAAGCATGATGCTTCCAGCTTTGTTCTTTTTGCTTCAGATTGCCTTGGCTATTCGGGCTCTTTTTTGGTTCCACACAAATTTTAAAATACATGTTTTTCTAATACTGTGAAGAATGTCAATGATAGTTTAATGGGAATAGCACTGAATCTATAAATTTCTTTGAGCACTACGGCCATTTTCATGACATTGATTCTTCCTATCCGTGAGCATGGATGTTTTTCCATTTGTTTGTGTCATCTCTAATTTACTTGAGCAGTTGTTTGTAGTTCTCTTTGAAGAGATCTTTCACTTCCCTTGTTAACTGTATTCCTAGGTATTTTATTTTTTTTGTGACAGTTGTTAATGGGAGTTCATTCATGATTTGGCTCTTGGCTTGCCTGTTATTGTTGTATAGAAATGCTAGTGATTTTTGCACATTGATTTTGTATCCTGAGACTTTGCTGAAGTTGTTTATCAGCTTAAGAAGCTTTTCAATTGAGATGATGGGGTTTTCTAGATATAGGATTATGTCATCTGCAAGCAAAGATAGTTCAACTTTCTCTCTTCCTATTTGAATATCCTTTACTTCTTTCTCTTGCCTGATTGCCCTAGTCAGAACTTCCAATATTATGTTGAATAGGAGTGGTGAGAGAGGGCAAACTTGTCTTGTGCCAGTTTTCAAGGGGAATGCTTCCAGCGTTTGCCCATTCAGTATGATATTGGCTGTGAGTTTGTCATAGATGGCTCTTATTATTTTGAGGTATATTCCTTCGATACCTAGTTTATTGAGAGTTTTTAACAGGAAGTGATGTTGAATTTTATTGAAGGCGTTTTCTGCATCTATTGAGATAATTATGTGGTTTGTGCCCTTAGTTCTGTTTATGCAATGAATCACATTTATTGATTTGCATATTTTGAATAAGCCTTGTATCCCAGGGATGAAGCCTACTTGATCGTTGTGGAGAAGCTTTTTGATGTGCTGCTTCATTTGGTTTGCCAGTATTTTGTTAAGAACTTTTGCGTCGATGTTCATCAAGAATATTGGCCTGAAGCTTTCTTTTTTATTGTATCTCTGCCAGGTTTTGTTATCAGGATGATGCTGGCCTCATAGAACGAGTTATGGACGAGTCCCTTCTTTTCAATTTTTTGGAATAGTTTCAGTAGGAATGGTACCAGCTCTTCTTTGTAACTCTGGTAGAATTCAGCTGTGAATCTGCCTGGTCCTGGGCTTTTTTGGGTTGGTGGACTATTTATTACTGCCTCAGTGTCAGAATTGTTTTTTGGTTTTTTTTTTTTTTTTTGAGACGGAGTCTCCTCTGTCACCCAGGCTGGAGTGCAGTGGCGCGATCTCGGCTCACTGCAAGCTCCGCCTCCCGGGTTCACGCCATTCTCCTGCCTCAGCCTCTCCAAGTAGCTGGGACTACAGGCACCCGCCACCACGCCCGGCTAATTTTTTGTATTTTTAGTAAAGACGGGTTTCACCGTGGTCTCGATCTCCTGACCTCGTGATCCGCCCGCCTCGGCCTCCCAAAGTGCTGGGATTACAAGCGTGAGCCACCGCGCCCGGCCAGAATTGTTATTGGTCTGTTCACGTATTCAATTTCTTCCTGATTCTATCTTGGGAGGGTATGTGTGTCCAGGAATTTAACTATTGCTTCTATATTTTCTAATGTATGTGCATAGAGGTGTTTATAGTATTCTCTGATGGTTGTTTGTATTTCTGTGGGGTCAGTGGTGATATCCCCCTTATCATTTCTGATTATGTTTATTTGAATCTTGTCTCTTTTTTTCTTTATTAGTTTAGCTAGTGGTCTATTTTATTAATTTTTCAGAAAAACAACTCCTGGATTTGTTGATTTTTGAAGGTATTTTTTGTGTCTCTATTTTCTTCCAGTTCAGCTCTGATCTTAATTATTTCTTGTCTTCTGCTAGCTTTGGGGCTTGTTTGCTTTTGGTTCTCTAGGTCTTTTAGTTATGATGTTAGGTTGTTAACTTGAGATCTTTCTAGCTTTTCAATGTAGGCATTTAGTGTTGTAAATTTGCCTCATAACACTGCTTTGGCTGCCTCCCAGAGATTCTAGTACATTGTATCTTTCTTCTCATTAGTTTCAAATAACGTCTTGACTTCTGACTTAATTTCATTATTTCCCCAAAAGTCATTCAGTAGCAGGTTGTTCAATTTCCACGTAGTTGTATGGTTTTTAGTTAATTTCTTAATCTTGAATTCTAATTTGATTGCTCTGTGGTCTGAGAGACTGCTTGTTATGATTTCAGTTCTTCTGCATTTGCTGAGGACTCTTTTACTTCCAATTATGTGATAATTTTAGAGTAAGGCCACGTGGCAATGAGAAGAATGTATATTCTTTTGTTTTTTGGTGGAGAGTTCTGTAGATGTCTATCAGGTCCACTTGATTCAGAGCTTAGTTTATGTCTTGAATTTCTTTGTTAAATTTCTGTCTTGATGATGTCTACTATTGACAGTGGGGTATTAAAGTCTTCCACTATTATTGTGTAGGAGTCTAAGTCTCTTTGTAGGTCTCTAAGAATTTGCTATATGAATCTGGGTGCTCCTGTATTGGGTGCATATAGGATAGTTAGCTCTTCCTGTTGAATTGAACCCTTTGCCATCATGTAATGCCCTTCTTTGTCTTTTTTGATCTTTGTTGGTTTAAGTGTTTTGTCAGAAACTAGGATTGTAATTCCTGCTTTTTTCTATTTTCCATTTACTTGGTAAATTTTCCTCCATCCCTGTATTTTGAGCCTAAGTGTATCTTTGCACCTGAGATGGCTCTCTTGAAGACAGCAGACTGATGTGGCTTGACTCTTTATCTTGCTTGCATTCTATGTCTTTTAATTGGGGCATTTAACCCATTTATATTTAAGGTCAGTATTGTTATATGTGAATTTGATTCCATCATCATGATGCTAGCTGGTAATTTTGCAGACTTGTTTATGTGGCTGCTCCATAATGTCACTGGTCTGTCTACTTCAGTGTGTTTTTGTAGTGGCGTGGTAACAGTTTTTCCTTTCGGTATTTAGTTCTTCCTTCAGGAGCCTTTGTAAGGCAGGTCTGGTGGTAACAAATTTCTTCAGCATTTGCTTGTCTGAAAAGGATCTTATTTCTCCTTTGCTTATGAAGCTTAGTTTGGCAGGACATGAAATTCTGGGTTGGAAATTCTTTTCTTTAAGAATGTTGAATATTGGCTCCAGTCTTTTCTGGCTTGTAGGGTTTCTACTGAGGTCTGCTGTTAGTCTGATGTTCCTTTTGTAGGTGATGTGGCCCTTCTCTCTGGCTTCCCTTAACATTTTTTCTTTCATTTCGATCTTGGAGAATCTGATGATTATGTGTCTGGTGGTTGATCTTCTCATGGAGTATCTTACTGGAGTTGTCTGCATTTCTTGATTTTGAATTTTGGCCTGTCTTGGAAAAGTTTTCCTGGATGATATCCTGAAATATGTTTTCTAAATTGGCTCCATTCTCCCTGTCTCTTTCAAGTACTCCAGTTAGTTGTAGATTTGGTCTCTCTACATAATCCTATATTTCTCAGAAGTTTTATTCATTCCTTCTCATTCTTTTTTTTCTCTATTCTTGTCTGCCTGTCTTATTTCAGAAAGATAGTCTTTAAGCTCTAAGATTCTTTCCTCCACTTGGTATATTCTGCTTTTAATACTTGTGACTGCATTGTGAAGTTCTTGTGGTGGGTTTTTCACCTCCAACAGGTTGGTTATGTTGCTCTCCGTACTGGCTATTTTTCTGTCAGCTCCTGCATTGTTTTATCTTGATTCTTAGTTTCTTTGAATTGGGGTACAATATCTCCTTTAGCTCAGCAAAGTTTGTTTTTATCCACATTCTGAAGCCTACTTCTGTCATTTCAGCCATCTCAGCCTCAGCCCAGTTCTGAGCCCTTGCTAGAGAGTTGTTGCAGTTATTTGCAGGAGAGGGGGCCCTCTGGATTTCTGAGTTTTCAGCATCTTTGTGCTGATTCTTTCTCATCTTTGTGGGCCTATCTACCTTTGATCTTTGAGGTTGCTGACCTTTGGATGGGGTTTTTGGTTTTGTTGTTGCTGTTGTTTGTTTGTTTGTTTGTTTGTTTGTTTTTTAAAGTCTAGCCACTCTTTCATAGGGCTGCTGCTGTTTTCTGGGAATCCACTCCAGACCTAGTCACCTCGGTTCTTCAAGTACCTGGAGGTATCACCAGTGGAGGCTCTGAAACAGCATAGTTGGTAGCCTGCCCCTTCCTCTGGAAGATCCATCTGAGGGGTGTACTGACCTCTTGCCAGCCTGAACACACCTGTATGAGGTGGCTGGAGGACCCCAGTTGGGAGTTCTCACCCAGCCAGGTGAAAGGAGATCAGGGACTCAAAGAAGCAATCTGACTGCTTTTTGGTAGAGCAGCTGTGCTGTGTTGGGGAAATCCTTCACTGGGTCTCTTCAGCCCCCAATCAGTTTGGTCTCTCCAAGGCCCATAGGCTGGACTGGTTGAGATACCCAAACACTCAAGGTGGTGGCCTGCCCTGCCCCCTGGGCACTCTGTCCCAGGGAGAAATTAGAACTCAGTCAGCGGTAGAACATGGGTGGGGATGGCCAGAGGCCCTGGCTGGGAAGACCCAACCAGTGAGGAGAAGTGGATGTGGGCCCCATTTAAAAAAGGAGTCTGATCATGCCTTGACAAAATAGCCATGCTGGGGAACTGCTTCTGCCCTGATCAGCTTGGAGAACCCACAGGCTGGAATGGCTGAGTTGCCCAAATAACCAAGGTGATGGGGCCTCCCCTCCCCGCAGGCACTGTCCCAGGGAGAGATCAGAGCTCTGTCCATAGAATATGGGTAGGCAAGGGTAGCTGGAGGCTCTGGCTGGGAGGTCCCACCCAGTGAGGGGGAGTGGGTTGAGGTCCCACTTAAAGAAGCAGTCTACTTTGGGAGGCTGAGATGGGCGGATCTCCTGAGGTCAGGAGTTTGAGACCAGCCTGGCCAACATGGCGAAACTACGTCTCTACTAAAAATACAAAAATTACCTGGGCATGGTGGCGGGCACCTGTAATCCCAGCTACTTGGGAGGCTGAGACAGAAGAATCACTTGAACTCAGGAGGCAGAGGTTGCAGTGAACCTAGATGGCGCCATTCGCACTCCAGCCTGGGCAACAGAGTGAGACATCCTCTAAAAAAAAAAAAAGAGAAAAGAAAAAAGCAGTCTGACCAGGTTCAGGCAAAGCAGCTGTGCTGCACTGGGGGGACCTTTCCTCAACAGGACCATTTGGAGTCTCCAAAGCCCGCAGGCTGGAATCATTGAGTTGACCAAACAGCAGAGATAGCAGCCCACCCCTTTTTAGGGGCTCTGTCCCATCTCAGGCAGGCTCCACCCTGCGGCTTGTGGCTGGCTGGAATTCTGAGTCAGTGGGTCTTATTTCGTCATGTGTAGTAGAAGCGGAGCCCACAGACCAACGCTGCTCGGCTCCCTGGATTCTCCCCCCTTCCTAGGGGTATGTACAGACCTCCCACCTTGGCGGGGATCCTGGGGCAGAGTATGTCAAGCTGTCTGTGTGCCTGGGCAGCTGCTCTGCTGAGACTACACAAGTCTTTGTGTCAGACTCAACGCCCTGCTGGTGTGGGCTCACGAGGGGATCTCCTGCTCTGAGGGTTGCAGAGATCCATGGGAGAAGCGTGGTTTCCTGGGGCCTCACATTCGCTCACCATTTTCCTTGGCTGGGATAGAGGCTCCATGTCACTCACAAGTGGGCTATCGCTCTACCCTGATTTTCTTCATCCTCCAAGGGTTCAGTTGTTTCACTATCAGTCCCAAGGCCAGTGCCTGGATATTCCAGTTGAAGGTGCTGTATCCATTCGCCCCCTTCGTTCCTCTCTGTGAGCGCCATGAACCACAGCTGCTTCCATTCAGCAATATTGGCCCTTCCTCCATTCGTTTTTTCTAAACACTCCTTCTTACCTTCTGGGACTACAAGATGCTCCACACTCATCTTGTATATTTTCTGCTTCAGTCCTACAAACAGCAGTTTATCCAAGCAGCTGTGGTTCCTTTTATTGGAGGATAATACTAGAAACCAAGATCTGGGTGCCAAGTATGCCCATTGCTACTGGGTGTTGTTCTTCTCAGCCCACTGAGCTAAGAAGAAGGAAATATATGCACTAGATGTACATTAACTGCTTAAATACACTTGTCTCTATATATTTCTACATGAGCCCATCTCTATCTGTGTTAAGCTAAATATGGGTTCATACCGATGTCTCCAACTCTAGCCCATTACCATATAGATTATTACAGCCTCCTTTCCTAGCCTACCTGTAAACCCACACTCCCATGACTTCCTTAACCACCATTCATTTACTCAGCTGTACAATTCTAGTATACATATTTACCAGTAGCAGAATTGTTAACCCAGACCCTGTGGGAAACAACTGTATTAACTACAGTTCACTGTTCATGTGAAACTCTTTTTGCCTTCAGGCTTATAGAGTCCACACATTTCCAGAGTTACTAAGGTCAGCACCTTTTCCCCCTCCCACTCCCTTCAGTGCAGTGATTTCATGCATTTGTAATACAATTACATTCTTTTTCTTTTCTCTCCAGGCTACATTCTGTCCTGATATCCACCAAACTCCTAAACAACTTTAAAAATATCTGCACTCAATGAAGGTATTTAATAATAGGGCAACTTTTCAACACTCCACCTCTTCTGTCCTGGCAACTGCTGATCTTTCAAATGGTTATTACTATAGCTTTGCCTTTTCCAGAATGCAATTTAATTAGACTCATACAATCTGTAGCGTTTTCATACTGGCTGTTTTTTGAGTGAAATTCCTCCATGAGTTTTCATGACTTGATAGTTCATTTATTTTTATTGCTGAATAATATTCTATTGTATGAAGGCACCACAATGAGTTCACCCATTCACCTATTAAAGGACATCTTGGTTGCTTTTAGTTTGGATGATTATGAGTAAAGTTTCTGTAAACATTTGTGTGCATCTGATTGTGTGGACATCAATTTTCAAATCAGTTGGATAAATATCTAAGAGTGTGATTGTTGGATCATGTGATAAAACTGTGCTTAGCTTTGTAAAAAAACTGCCAAGCTCTTTTCCAAAGTGAGTGTACCATTTTCATTTCCACCAGCAATAAATGAGAGTTCCTGTTATTCTGCATTCTGGCCACCATTTAGTATTGTCTGATTTTTAAATTTTAGTCCTTCTAAATGGTAGTAGGGCTTATGATGGTATCTCATTTTTATTTTAACTTGCAAGTCTCTAATGACTAACGCTGCTGAACATGTTTTCTTCCTGTTTTTTCTTCTGTAATGTTTATATGTTCTTTGATAAGGTGTCTGTTCAGACTTTTTGACCATTTTCTAACTGGGTTTTCATTTTGTTATTTTTGAGTTTCAAGGGTTCTTTGTATTTTTGGATACGAATTCTTTATTTGATGCATGTTTTGCAGATATGGTCTTCCAGTGTGTAGCTTGTCTTTCTATTATCTTAGCAGCCTCTTTGGCAGAGCAGAAGTTTTTTATTTTAATGGAGTTCAATTTGTCAATTTTTTCTTTCATGGATTATACCTTTGATATTATATCAATACACTCATCACCAAAACCAAGATCATATAGGTATTTTATGAGATATTTTATGCTTTTTTCCTGGAACTTTTGCGGTTTCGGATCATACTTTTAGCTTTGTAATTCATTTGAGTTTTTTTTTTTATGAAACATACAGGATTTGAGTGTAGGCTATTTTTTTTTGTACAATTGTTGCTGCAACATTTTTTGAAGTGACTACCCTTTTCCACTAAATTATCTTTGCTCCTTTGTCAAAAATCAGTTGATTTTTTCCTTTGATTGAGAAGTTACATGAAGAAATACCAATTATTGCTTTCATGGATTATAGGCTAATTGATAATGTATAATGAACTTTTGTTAGGTAATTAGAACATTTGTTTTAGCACTGATTAAAATGAAAGGGTGAGGAGGAATAAGAAAAGAGATATTAATAAAGAATGAAGTAAACTGGTATCATATCTGGCTCTACACTAAGTTTATGGAATAAAAGTGGCTTGATCCTATACCAACTTAAGAAGACCAAAGAAAGGAAGCATCCTAATACTCTACACATTTATTGTGAGCTGGAGTTAAGAGTGGACTTGGAGTAGATGTGAGGTCAGGCTGTCTGTACTGGGGCTGCACATCAGATGAACTAGCATGTGAAGGTTAATTTATGTGTCAACTCGACTGGGCCACAGGGTGCCCGTATATTTGGTCAAACATTAATATGGGTGTTTCTCTGTGGCTGTGTTTGGATGAGATTAACATTTAAGTCTGTAGACTGAACTACGCAGAGTGACCTCGTCCAATCAGCAGAAGGCCTGAATAGAATAAAAAGGTGACGTTCCCTAAGTAAGAAAGAATTCTTCCTCTGTGTTGACCTTCAAAGCAGGACATCAGCTTTTCCCTGCCTTGGGCTCTCTGGCTTCTTAGGCCTTCAGACTTGGATTGGAACCAGACCATCTGCTTTCCTGAATCTCCAACTTGCCAGCTAACCCTGCAGACCTTGGCGCTTGCCAGCCTCCATAATTCCTTGTGCCAATTCTTTATAATCTCTCTCTTTATACATATACACATCCTATCAATTCTGTTTCTCTGGGGAACCCTGACTAGTAAATCAAGTTTCCTTTTAGTTTTCTGTTCTGTAAACATACATTGCCACTTTGTGGAAGAGAAACGTCATCGGGGCAGAAGGGGATTCTTTCTGGTCAAACGGCTGAGTCTACAACTGGACCACAACCCCCCTCATCCCTCTCCTACCTGATATCTTAGGATAGAAAGCCACAGCCATGCAGGCTGGGGAAGCCTGAGTCATACACCTGAGTATATTTTGGTTTGCTGCCATTGCCCTTCTGGGCTATGTTAATTTTCAGTATCAGCTAATCCAGCAAGGTTTTTCTGAATAAGTAAAACAGGAGCAGGGTTCCCACATGAGCAATGTGAGACTTGGGAAGTGGACCACCACCTTGCCTCGTTCCTACCCTTGTGAGTGCTGGCCTTGACTGATTTTAAAATTGCTACAAGAGAAGCTAGCCTCTGAAATTCAACAGGGTTCCAGATTTGGAGCCTTGGAAGTGAAATTTGCTCAAGGCAAAGATCCAAGTTTTCATTCTGCTTGAACGGAAGAGAGAGATTAAAAGAGAAAAATGGCTGCATTGAGGACAGAAGACAGACTCCATTTCACCTCCGTCTGCGTTAGCAGTTAGTTTCTTCTCAAGAGGGACATTAAGTCTTTTTACCTGGCAGACAGGCTATGGCTGTTTCAACCCAGCGTGGGCCATGGAATGGAATGAATGATCAGATTTTGCATTAGTCATAGAAAGACAAGGTGTGCATTATTTTCTCTTGCGTTTCATCATGAAATATATGCTATCCTTCCACTGAGTATTTGCTTAACCAGGTCATACGAATTCTTAATTCAAAAAGAGGAAAAAGCAACGTCTGAGTGCGAGGACCAGCACATTTGAGAACATTTGCAGGTGATTCTGGACAGCAGGGACGCACTTGTTTACTCACTGGACTTCACCAATATCTTTGCTCACTTTCATCAGTCATCCCGGCCAGTACTCACCTTCCACTGTGACAAATAATTTTTGTGAATTTTATGTTTCAGAAGAAAATTGTACATTTATTTTCTTTCTTTTTCTTTTCTTTTCTTTTTTTTTTTTGGACACAGAGTCTTGCTCTGTTGCCCAGGCTGGAGTGCAGTGGCACGATCTCGGCTCACTGCAGCCTCCACCTCCTTGGTTCAAGCAATTCTCCCACCTCAGCCTCCCAAGTAGCTGGGACTGCAGGCACCCACTACCACAGCCGGCTAATTTTTGTATTTTTAGTAGAGACGGGGTTTCACCACGTTGGCCAGGATGGTCTTGATCTCCTGACCTCGTGATCTGCCCACCTTGGCCTCCCAAAGTGCTGGGATTACAGGCATGAGCCACTGCGCCCAGCCGAAAATTGTATATTTCTATAGATGGTAAAATGTCATTTGCTTGTATGTCATAAACTTCAAACATAATAATTTAAGTGCTGTACTGTGAAAATAATTAGAAATAAATTATTTAGTGAGTTTTTGGGTTTTTACTTTATTTGAATTTCTAGTCAAAACTCAATAGCTTAAAAATGTTATGAATTCAAAGAAGACCTACAATGTCCTCCACTCTCGCCTCCACATTAATTTCTACACGTAGAAACACATTTTTAATATTTCTTATGATCACAGAGCCTTATGGAGAATTGTTACTTTTGTTACTCACCTCATTTTGCCAATTATTGTCCATTTATATTATTGTTCAAGGTTATGCTGTCTCTGAAGTAATGAAATTTACATTCTAGAGAACAGAAATGTCCAGAATGAAGAGTGTTTCAATCAAGTGTACGACCCTGAATATAACCTTGGCATAGAGTTGACCCAGCCTGGTGCCTAGTCAGAGCGTGTGATGCCTAAGAACATAGCAGAGCACAGGGAATCATCAGTCAGTACTTGTTGCATGGGCCTTCTCCCTCCCTCCACCCACCCAGAATCAGTGGGAAAATTGTAACCACTTTTTCTCTACTTACATACAGCAAGGGCACTGCAGATGTATCAGACTGGCTCACATTACAGGGAAAGAGGCCGAAGTAAAGTTCCAGGAAAATGTTGGTGGTATTTCAGAAAAATGAGAACGTATTTCTGAATGTTAGAAATGAGAAAATGAATTTCGGAGAAAAGGAAATATCCCTCCTGTCACGATTGCAAGTTTTATGGCTGAAAAAATACTATTCACCAAGTTTCAGTGTTATGTGAGTACCCAGAAGGCTTTTCCTGCCTTGGTAAAACTCTGAATTGCTCACATTCTTACCATGTATATTACAAAAATGTAAGAAGGGATCTCCTTGTGATATTCTTTAAAAACATATTTTCGTGTTCACCACTTTCGGTGCCAGGACGAGTGAATGTGTGACTCTCTAGCTTCAGTAATGGAGCTTCCTTGGCTGGTTTCTTTAATTGGTTGGTTTTAAATAAAGTTATTGAGAAGCTCAAAGTATGGTCGTTGGTTGAAGAAAGATGTTTAACCCCTAGAAAATAAGGAAATATCTCCTTTGCAGAACATGTGGACACATTCTGAGAACTATAAAGCATTAATGTCTCTATAAATATCCATAAAGCATTCAGAGTGAAAACTATTTTTGGTTAGTAGCTTATTAGGTCTCAGTTCCTGCATGTGCTTTTGCAACATAGTTATTGGTCTTTTATTAAGACCTAAAACTTCACTTCATTACATTGGGGTACATTCAGAGCATGATTCCTGATTACCCAATATAGTTCTGAGACTGAAATTGTTGTAGTTTCAGTTATACATGATCAAATAAATAATACTCTCATGTAACATGTTTCAGGCTGCCTCTTAATTTCCTTTCCATGCAGGCATCTGGTTTTAAATTTGGCTCCATGTCAGTCTTGAAGGGCAGTATTCAAAAGACCGGAGCCTGTCCCAGCTGCTGACCTTAGCCAGGGGATGTCAGAACAGCAGAGCCATGGTAGGTTTGCTTTCAGAGCCTTATTTAATTTTGGTTGTTGGCTCAGCTTGCTCATCAGAGACTGCTATTTCCAGCTGCACTGCAAGCTCTCCCACAGTTTAATTCTTTGCTTATTTTTTTTTTTTAGAAATCTTCCATCCAAGTACCACAATAATGTGCCAAAAGATGAGGGTGACTTCACACCTCAGCTAATTCACATCTGCAAAGAGAGAAAACAATTTGCAACTGAATCCAGCCTCACTAATACCATCCTAGCAAATTCTCCCCATCAACCAATCTGGAGGCTGCTGGCAAACCCAGACTTTGTCTCAAGAGATGTAGATGTGGTATAATACGCAAATGCAACATGCTACATGTTTTTGGGTTTGTCTGACATGCTTATAGAGTCTATACAGCTAATGAATTAAAATGAATCTTGTGCTAAAAAGCATCTAGTAGAAAAATTATGCATACTTAACATTTATACTGTTAGGATATACTCACCTTGGACATACACGTAATAGAAATACTTTTACCATTCATATATTTATTAAGTACCCTATGTCATTGTGATATGAACTTTGTGAACACAGGGGGATAAATGTTATTAGTGTCAGCTGATGTCAGTAGTTAAAGAGATCCTCAAATAAATTGTCATGACAATAAAATATAAATATTTATTTTACACTCAGTATAGAGCAAGCAAGAATCTAGACTTTGAAGAGACAACAGGTTACCAGACAATCAGAATCTTTGCTTTCATGGAGTTTGGAGGTCTCTGTGTGTTTAAATGTGTGTTGAGGGGGTGACAGTCAGTAAACAGATAAATAAACACTTATGTATAAAATTAGTGACAAGAATTATCCAGAAAATTGAAATCGGGTCATGTGACAGGGAGGAATGGGTGTGTACTTTGGATTAGTCAAGTATTCAGGGAAGAGGCTTTTGTAGAGATATTTAAATTTATTCAGACAAGAAGGAGTCAAGCATTGGGTGGATCTGGTACAGGAACATTCTGGGTGGGGAGAATAGCCTGTTCAAAAATTCCAAGGCAGGAATGAACTTGGCTTATTCAAAGAACAGATGAAAAGCTGTTTAGTAGCTGGAGAGTAGCAGGTGATAGAGAGACAGAAGGAGAAGAGGAGAGGGAGGGAGAAGTGAATGAAAACATTAATCGCACTAACACTGTGAACTGTGTGTCAGGAGCTATGCCAAGCACTTTGCATCTATAAACCCATTTCATCTTTGTAATAGCCCGCGAGGTGGTTTCTTGCATTCTCTTCATTTTGTAGATAAAGAAACCAAGACATAGAGCAATATATATATATATATATATATATATATATATATATATATGGGGGGGCAATATATATATAGCTTGTCTCAGGTCACATAAGGGCGATTGGTCTTCATACACTCCACTAAGTAATGAGTTTGGATACCTTTCTAGGTATGAAGAGAGTGCTGTACTTGTGGGTTTCACCAGGAGGGCGATTTGACCTGCCTTACCTTTAAAATGGTCAATCTGACTATGATTTGGAGATGGATGGTGGGGCGTAGACATGTATGGAAACAGGGAGACTGCTTGTCGGGCCATTGCAGTCAGCCAGGCATGAGGTTATGGCGGCTGATCTTACTGTGGAAACATGGGTGTGGTGTACATAGTCGACTACATTTGGGATATGTTTTGAGACAACCCATAGGACTTATTGATAGAGTCAGAGTGAAGGGTATAGGAAAGAATCAAAGACAACTTCTAGCTGTTTGACTTAAATAATTAAAAATATGCTGATGATTAACTATGATCATGGTGATAACCTATAACATTCGTAGAGTGTTCACTGTACGCATCAGGCACTGTTCTAAGCATTTGGATCTGTACTATCTCACGGACTCCTCATCACAACCCTAGCAAGTAGGTACTATAATTATCTCCCATCTTTACAAATGAGGAAGTGGTGGTAATAAGAGAGTAAGCAATTTGCCCAAAGTCACATAACTGATGGACTTGAACCAAGTTTGAATCTATACTGTGTTGGCTGTGCAATCTGTGTAAATGCTGTCTGATGCAAACTCTAATTTGCTATCATTTGCTGCACTGGTCCCCGATCTTTTGGCACCAGGAACCAGTTTTGTGGAAGCCAATTTTTTCACAGACCAGTGGCAGGGGGTGGGAGGCGATGATTTCAGGATGATTCAAGCATATTATTTTTTTTTTTTATTTTTTCTTTTTTTTTTTGAGACGGAGTCTCACTCTGTCACCCAGGCTGGAGTGCAGTGGCGTGATCTCGGCTCATTGCAACCTCTGCCTCCTGGGTTCAGGGGATTCTCCTGCGTCAGCCTCCTGAGTAGCTGGGATTACAGGTAACTGCCACCATGCCCAGCGAACTTTTGTATTTTTTTTTTTAGTAGAGACGGGTTTTCACCATTTTGGTCAGGCTGGTCTCAAACTCCTGACCTCAGGTGATCCACCCGCCCGAGCCTCCCAAATTGCTGGGATTACAGGTGTGAGCCACCATGCCTGGCTGCATATTACATTTATTGTACACTTTATTTTATTATTACATCATAATATATAATGAAATAATTATATAGCTTACCATAATGTAGAATCAGTGGGAACCTCGAGCTTGTTTTCCTGCAATGAGACTGTCCTATCTGGGGGTGATGGGATGTGAGACAGTGACAGATCCTCAGGCATTAGATTCTCATAGGGAGCGCACAATCTAGGTTACTTATATGCACAGAACACAATAGGGTTTGTGATCCTATGAGAATCTAATGCTGCTGCTGATCTGACAGGAGGCAGAGCTCAGGCAGTAATGTGAGTGATGGGGGGTGGCTGTAAATACAGAGGAAGTTTCATTCACTAGTCTGCCGCTCACCTCCTACTGTGTGGCCCAGTTCCTAACAGGCCACAGACCTGTATCATCTGTTAGGTTAGGGACCCCTGATTTACTCGGTCTACTGGCTGAAGAGCTGAACTTTTCCTTGGGGGTAGGGGAGGAAATAGAGTCCTGCTGACTATGTTAATTTGAGTTGGCCACATTAGATGTCTATGTGAAGATGAAATCAGGCAATTGTACCTATGAATCTGAAGTTCTACAGAGTTAAGGGCTAGGGACCAAGATTTGGAAGTCATTGGCATATAAATGGCATGTAGAACCATGGGTCTGGATGAACTCACCTGTCATAATAGCAACTTTGGTAGCATTTTCTATACATCAGACACAACTGTAAAGAATTTGCGTACATTGACCGATCTTTTTTATAACAATTGCTTGAGTTAGAACTATAGTTTAACTACAATCGGCCTCATTTTTATACATTAGAAGATTGAGGCATAATTTTCATTGTGAGAATTAAAAGAGATAATTTGTTTAATGCCTAGATCATAGTAAATATTCAAAAATGTTAGCTATCATCGTTAGTGTAGTAATCATAGCTTCTATGGTGATCTTATTCTTATGAATTTACTCAGAGCTTAGCATAGTACCCAATAAATGAATTATAAACCATGCAAAGGTCTCAAGTTGGTGGAGGGAAAGCAGAAGAGATGAGTTTATTATTCATTATATCCTTGCTGCTAAATTACAAGAGGAAGTGTAACTTGGGGAAAGGATCATTCTAGGACAGAAGAAGCAGAAGTTGAACAAAACATGATGATTTAGGACACATTGTTCTGCCTTGCAGCTCACTATGTGGATGAGTAGAACAAAAATATTTCCTGTGATTATTGCAGGACAGGTCATTTTCTCATCTTGCTCTATACCCCCCAAAATTATCTTCGGTTAAGGGTCTCACTGATTTTTCTTGCCATGACCAACTTTAATATAGGTGAAATGGCACTGAATTTACAATTGAAAAATATTTTCCTTGTGTGATTCTGTCTTTCCTTCCTGGGAAATTACATGATATGCTGGTGTCAATGGATACTTGTTCAGAGACTTTTGTTTCCCTGTCTCTCTTTTTCCCTCAAGAGTCGTTCCTGTTTCTCAGCCCATCTGGCACATCTGCGCGATAGCATCACTGCAGGTGCTCTGTTGCTAGCACAGGATAGATTTCCCGGGGTAGCAGTGCTGAGTGACTCGTGTACTTGAGTAATTCAAAACACGAGTGACTGTATAACGCTCTGGAGAATAAATCCTGTAGGAAACAAGATTACCTCATCATGTGCTGCATCTCTATTTTCTGCTTTTCCGTGAACAGCCGGTAACATGAGGAGTCGCAATGATGGAGTTCATATTTTTCCATAACATATTTGGTGTTTGGTTTGGATTTCTCAGGTAGTTAGAGTGATAGTTTTTTAAAAAAATTTTTTTGATGTTTTGAGATTTTGAGGCTGAGTTCTTCTGACAGATACAATATTTTCTGGATGGCTCTGAATGATATTAACAAAGCATGCCAGAAAGTGGAAGGAGACTCAAGCCTCACGTATAGGTAGCTATATGTCAATGTTGGGTGTAGCTCCAGTTTAAAATTACAGACCCTGCTCAAAGTGAAGTCAATTCTTAATTTAATTTTTAGGTTAAAATTTATTTTTATTGAAATACTATACATTTATGGTTTAAAATATGGTTTAAATATGGTTAAATATTTATGGTTTAAATATGGTTTAAAAATTTTTAATTCAAAAAAGTCTTCATTCTTTGCCATTAAACTCCCTGATACAGTTTGGATTCATGTCCCCACCCAAATCTCATGTTGAATTGTATTCCCCAGTGTTGGAGGAGGCGACTGGAGGGGGGTGATTCGATCATGGGGGAGGATTTCCCCCTTGCTGTTCTCGTGATAGTGAATGAGTTCTCACAAGATTTGTTTATTTAAAAGAGTGTATTTTAGTTTAACCATTGTGGAAGACAGTATGGTGATTTCTCAAAGACCTAGAACCAGAAATACCATTTGACCCAGTAATCCTATTACTAGGCATATACCCAAAGGAATATAAATCATTTTATCATAAAGATACATGCATGCATATGTTCACTGCAGCACTATTCACAATAGCAAAGGCATGGAATCAACCCAAGTGCTCATCAATGATAGACTGGATAAAGAAAATGTGGTACAGATACAACATGGAATACTATGCAGCCATAAAAAGGAATAAGACTGTGTCCTTTGCAGAGACATGGATGGAGCTGGAAGCCATTATCCTCAGCAAATTAATGCAGGAACAGAAAACTAAACACTGCATGTTCTCACTCATAAGTGGGACCCGAACAATGAGAATACATGGACACAGGGAGGTGAATGATACACACTGGGGTCTATTGAGGAGCAGGGGTGAGGGGAGGGAGAGCATCAGGAAAAACAGTTAATGCATGCTGGGCTTAATACTTAGGTGATAGGTTGATATGTGCAGCAAACCACCATGGCACACATTTACCTATATAACAAACCTACGCATCCACACATGTACCCCAGAACTTAATAAATACAACAAAAAAGTGTGTAGCCTCCCCGCTTCACACTCTTCTTCCTGCTCCAGCCATGTAAGATGTGCCTGCTTCCCCTTCACCTTCCACCATGATTGTAAGTTTCCTGAGGCCTTCCTGGCCTGTGGAATTGGGAGCCAATTAAGCCTCTTTTCTTTATAAGTTATCCAGTCTCAGGTAGTTCTTTATAGCAGTATGAAAATGGACATTCCCAAGTCTTCCTCTCTAGAGGCAACTGGATTCCATCATTTATCTGATTCTTTTTGTACCTCAATATTCCTAAATAAATATTAGGTTTGGACATTCTCATTTAACTTGCCATTGTGAAGGAAAAGGATTTAGTTCTTTTACACAAACTCTACACTACAAAATTATATTCATTCTCCATCGTCCCAATAAGAAAGTGATGAATGTTTTGGTTAAATATTCAGTTTTTATGACAATACAGATATTGTGGAAGGCTGAGGCATATATCCATGCTTGTATGCAATGATTATATTTTATACCTTTATAATTTTCCTCTTAGCATTAATGTCTTTTTAAAAACAAGTTGATTATATTTTATTTCCTTTTTCAAAACTTTAAGGCATTCAGATTTTTTCAGGTATTGAATATAACACATATGAATGTACATAAAACCCCATGTGAGAAATTTTACAAATACCACTTGAACCATTGATAAACTGTTTTTTGATCACATTTTTCTCGCTGCCCATTAAAGGTAAATTCTAGAAAATTTTCAGTTATTATTCCCATGAAGTATTTACAGATTTACTCTATATTATTACATTTCTAACCAATACATTATATGTTTTAAACTTTATACAATTGCACCATGCTGCATATTTTCTTGTAAACCTTGCTTTTCCCCATCAATGGATTTTTGAGATTTCTAATGCATGTAGTACTAACTCATTTTATTGTTATAAATATTCTATTGTGTAATCTATATTCACAATGTATTTATTTATCATAAACCTGAATGCTATCTGACTGTACTGAATATTGAAGGTAATTGAAACATAATGGTAAACATTTATGTGTCTAAACACCCAAAAAGGACAGTGAAAATATTGTATGAAAATAAAAAATGATACATCTTTATGGGGAACTTACCATGAATGGAGCTTGCAGGACTGGAAGTGGCTCTGGGTGAGTCAGTGAGTGGTAAGTGAGTGTGAAGGCCTAAGACATTACTGTACACTACTATAGACTTGATGGACACTGTACCCTTAGGCTATACTGAATTTCTAATTTTTCTTTTTAAAATAATTAACAGCTTACTGTAACTTCTTAACTTTATAAATGTTTAACTTTAAACAGCTTAAAACACAAACACATTGTACAGCTGTACAAAATTTTTTTATATACTTATTCTATAAGGTTTTTCTATTTTTTTTCATTTTATTTTACTACTCTTTAAACTTTTTGTTAAAAATTAAGACACAAATACACACATTAACCTAGGTCTACACAGGGTCAGGACCATGAATATCACTGTCTTTCACCTCCACATCTTGTTCCATTGGAAGCTCTTTAGGGGAAATAACACACATGAAGCTGTCAGCTCCTATGATAAAAATGCCTTTTTCTGGAATACCTCCTGAAGGACCTGCCTGAGGCTGTTTTATAGTTAACTTTTTTTTATAAGTAGAAGGAGAACTCTCTCAAACAATGAGAAAAAATACAGTAAATACAAAAATCAGTAGTAAGATGTTTGTTTGTTATCAAGTATTATATACTATACATACTTGTATATATTATGCATTTATGAGAGTGGAAACACAGTAGGTTTGTTTACACCAGCATCACCACAAACCAGGCAGTAATGCATTGTGCTACATTATGACATCAGTAGGTGATAGGGATTTCGTAGCTCCATTATAATCTTATGGGACCATCATCATACATGCAGTTCACTGTTGGCTGAAATGTTGCTATGTGCCACACGACTATATTTGAAACATCTCTAGATTACTTATAAGACTTAATACAATGTAAATGCTATGTTAATAGTTTTTATATGACTTTGTTTTTTAATTTGTATTGTTTTTAGTTTTGTATTTTTATTTTTTATTTTTTCCTCCAAATATTTTCAATCCACAGGTGGTTGAATCCATTAATGTGGAACTCACTGGATTTGGAGGGCTGACTGTACTCAACATTAAGCTATAAACATACTGCTGTAAGAATTTTATTACATGTCTCTCTGCACACAAAGATGAGAGTTTTTTTAATAGTGTTTACACCTGGAAATAAAATCAATGAGTCATGGAGCTTGCTCCTTCAGTTTTAATAGATAATGCCAAATAGCTCTCCTAAATAGCTAAGATCATTTTAAACCACTCAGCACTTTATAAACACTCCCGTGTTCCTTGTCCTTACGTACAGTTGGTATAGTCAAGTTTGTTATTTTTTTGCCAATCTTATTGTGTAAAATAGTTCTCATTATTGTTTTATTTTGCATTTCCCCAGTTATTAGTGAGGATTTCTTTTCATGGGTTCATTGGCCATTTTTTTTTTCCAAATTGCCTATTTGTAGGTCTTGTTTGCCTTTCCCTTATTAATTTTAGGGAATTATTTATATATTTTGGCAGGGATAGGGGAAAAGGAAGCAGTTTGAAATACCTCAGAACATTCTGTTCTTAACAAGGCCTGCCCTCAGGAGAAATTATTTTACCACAGCCTAACATGCTGAAGTTATATCAGAGCCTAACCAACCTAGATAAAGGCAGACATGACTCTAACCCCATCCAGCCACCCTGTCCCACTTAAGGGAGAGGAAAGAAACCTGAGTAGCACTGATGAAGTTCACAGTCCAGAGGCACAGGCTCACCAAAGACTGAGACCTAATTACAGGACTATGGAACCCTCCCCTACCCACACCTTCCCACCCTGTCGCTAAAGGCCCATTTAGCACAGTTCCTCTTACCCAGTATGTCATGTCTGCCTTTCAACACAAAATTATAAGGCATACTAAAATAAGTAGATCAGTTTGAACACTCAACAAGCATCAGAACCAGCGTTAGATATGGCAAAAATGTTGGGATTATCAAACCAGGAATTAAAACAAACTAAAATTAACATATTAAGGGCTTTAAAGAAAAAAGTACATCGGCTGGGTGCAGTGGCTCATGCCTGTAATCCCAGCACTTTGGGAGGCTGAGTCGGGCATATCACGAGGTCAGGAGATCAAGACCATCCTGGCTAACACGGTGAAACCCTGTCTCTACTAAAAAATACAAAAAATTAGCCAGGCATGGTGGGGGGCACCTGTAGTCCCAGCTAATCGGGAGACTGAGGCGGGAGAATGGCGTGAAGCCAGGAGGCAGAGCTTGCAGTGAGCTGAGATCACGCCACTGCACTCCAGCCTGGGCGACAGAGTGAGACTCTGTCTCAAAAAAAAAAAAAAAAAAAAAGTACATCATACAAGGCCACAAAAATGTAAGCAAAGACATAAGGATTCTAGGAAACAACTATGTGAAAATATTAGAGATAAAAATACTATAACAGAAGTGAAGAATATTTTTGATAGAATTATTAGCAGATGGGACATGACTGAAGAAATAATTCTGAGCTTGAAGATATGAAAATACAAATTTATAAATCTTAAAGGCAAAAGGATGAAAAAAGTCTTTAAAAGACAAAACAGAACTGTGAGACGATTACAAAAGATGTAACATACACATAATGGGAATACCAGAAGGAAAAGAAAAAGAGAAAGGAACAGACGCAATATTTGAAGTAATAATGGCTGAGATTTTCCTCTAATCAATGTCAAACCAAAACTACAGATATAGGAAGCTCCAAAAACACCAATCAGAACAAATGCCAAAACATCACACTTAGACATATCATACCCACACTGGAGAAATTCAAAGATTAAGGAAAAACTTGAAAGAAGTCAGGAGAAAAAAAATCTTACCTAGGGAGGAGCAAAGATAAAAATTACATCCAACCTCTCCACAGAAACAATGTAAGGAAGCAGAGAGTTGCGTGAAATGTTTAAAGTGTTGAGGGAGAAATGCACCAACTTAGAATTCTGTACCTTGTAATATTATTCTTCAAAAGTGAATAAAAAATAAAAATTTTCTTAGACAAACAAAAATTGAGGAAGTCTGTTGCCAGTAGACCAGCTTTGCATGAAATGTTAAATGAAATTTTTCAAGGAGAAGGAAAATGATACAGGTCAGATACTCAGATCTACCTAAATAAAGAAAGGAAGAACATCAGAGAATGAATAAGTGATGGTAAAATAAAAACTTTTATCTTTCCAATCTTAATCTAATAGATAACAGTTTGTCCAAAATAATGGTAGCAACGATGTATTAAGACAATGTATTAGATTATGTATGCTTAAGTGTGTGTGTATAGACAGACACTTCACCTAAGCATACTTATGTATGTTCCTATATAAGTGAAATGAATTACAGCAATGATATAAGGGACAGGAGGAACAAAATAGTAAATATTCACTTATTATAAGGTAGTTGTACCACCTGTGAACTGCTATAGTTTTATTTGAATGTAGACTTGGGCTAGTTGTAAATATATATTGCATGCTCTAGGGCAAATGTTAAAGAGAGTTTTAAAAATGTATAATTTATATGCTAAGAAAAAAAGAGAAAATTGAATCATATAAAATGCTCAATTAAAAGCAGAAAAGAGTGGAAAACAAAAATGGAAACATGGAAAAAATGCAGAGAAAATAGCAACAAATATGGTATATATTAATCCTGCTATATCGAGACTATGTAAAGGTCAATGGTCAAAATGCCCCAATTAAAAGACAGGGATTGTCACAGTGGATCAAAAAACAAAACTCAACTATATGTTGTCTAGAAGAAGCATACTTCAACGACACATATAGATTACAAGTAACAGGATAAAGAAAGATATACTATGATAACACTATTTAAAAGAAAGTAGGAGTAGCTATATTAATTTCGGGAAAGGGGACTTCAGAAAAGGGAAGTTATCAGGGATAAAGCAAGACAGTACATAATGATAAAGGGATCAATTCTTCAAGAAAACATAAAAATCCTTAAGTGTATATGCCTTACAACAGCACATCAAAACATGTGAGGCAAACTGGACAGAACTACAAGGAGAAACAGATAATCCACTATTATAGTTGGAGATTTCAACACTCCTCTGTTGTCAGAAATAGACAGATCCAGCAGGCAGACAATTAGAGAGGACAAAGTTGAACACAACAGCACCATCAATCAACTGGATATAATTGACATATATTAATTACGTTATCCAACAACAGCAGAATACACATTCTTCAAGGTCACATGGAGCATTCACCAAGATAGACCACATTCTGGGCCATAAAACACACCTTGATAAATTTAAAAGAATAGAAATTATACAATGTCTGCTCTCAGACCACAGTGGAATTAAACTAGAAGTCAGTAACATAAAGAGAGCTGAAAAATACCAGAGTACATGGAGATTAAACAACATACTTCTAAGTAACATATGACTCAAAGAAGAAACGCAAGCAAAATTTAAAGATATTTTAAACTAAATGAAAACGGAAATGCAACTTACCAAAATTTGTGGGATGCAACATAAGTAATGTTTAGAGGAAATTTAGAGCATTGAATTATTACATTAAAAAAGAAGAAAGACCTAAAATTAATTATCTAAGCTTACACCATAGGAAACTAGATAAAAGAGAGCAAATTAAATTCAAAGAGGAAAATAAATAATAAAAGCTAGAGTAGAGATCAACAAAATTGAAAAGAGGAAATCAGTGAAACCAAAAGCTGGATCTTTGAAAAGAACAATAGAAATGATAATTCTCTAGCTATGCTAACTAAGAAAAAAGAGAGATGATACAAATTACAAATGTCAGAAATAAAAGAGAGCCATCACTATAGATCCCTAGGCCATTAATAGATTAATAAAGAAATACTGCGAAGAACTCTATGTCCACAAGTTTAGTAACCTGGATGAGGTGGGTCATTTCCCTGAAAGAAAATCTTCCAAAACTCATGCTAGAAGAAACAGATTTTGAATAGGCCCATATCTATTAAAGAAATAGAATCAATAACTACTAACCTTCCAACACAGAAAGTTCCAGGTGCAGATGGGTTCACTAGTCAATTAACTTTGAAGGAAGAAGTTACATCAGTACTCAACAATCTCTTTCATAAGATAACCACAGAGAGAATACCTACTAACTCATTTTATCAGATGAGCATTACTCTAATGCCAAAACCAGACAAAGACATAATAAGAAGGGAACATCACAGAAAAATGTCTCTCATGAACACAGATGCAAAGAGTCTCAAAACATTGTTAGTAAGTTAAATTCAACAAGGTATGAAAAACAATTATACCCTATATCATTGGGGATTTCTCCAAAGTATTCAAAGGCTGGTTCAACATTCTAAAAACAACTAGTGTAATTCATAACATTAACAGGCTAAAGAAAAAAACCACATGATTATATCAATACATGCAAAAGAAGCATTTGACAAAATCTAACACTCA
Source organism: Nomascus leucogenys (assembly GCF_006542625.1). NCBI lineage: Eukaryota > Metazoa > Chordata > Mammalia > Primates > Hylobatidae > Nomascus > Nomascus leucogenys. The sequence goes on along the minus strand of NC_044398.1, from coordinate 45,843,300 downwards.
TTTATGATAAAAGCTCTCAGCACACTAGGAACACACAGAAACTTCCTCGACTTGATAAAGAACATCTACAAAAAACCTACAGCTAATATCATACATCATGGTGAGAAATTTAGGCTTTTCTCCTAAGATCAAGAACAAGGCAAGACGTCCTCTCTCAACACTTCTTTTCAATATTATAATGGAAGTCCCAGGTCATACAATAAGAAAAGAATAGGAAATAAAATGCATATAGGAAGAAATGAAACTGTTTATGCTCCGAGACAACATGATCATCTACGTAGAAAATTGAAAGAATCAACAAAAAAGCTCCTGATGCTCATAAGTGATTATAGCAAGTTTGCAACACACAAGGTTAATATACAAAAGTCAACCACTTTCCTATACACCAGCAATGAACAAATGGAATTTGAAATTAAAAACACATTACCATTTACATTAGCATCTTCCAAATTTAAATACTTCAGTATAAATAAAAAAATACATATAAGATCTACATGAAGGAAACTACAAAATTCTGATAAAAGATATCAAAAAAGAATTAAATGAATGGAGAGATATTCTGTGCTCATGTATATCAACACTCAGTATTATCAAGATGTCAGTTCTTTCCAACTAGACCTGTAGATTCAGCACAATCTCAGTCAAAACCTCTGCATATAATTTTTAGGATATTGATAAATTGATTTCTAAAGGTTATATGGAGAGGTAAAAGACCCAGAATAACTAACTTGATATTGAAGGAGAAGAAAAAAGTTGGAGGACTGACATTACCTGACTTCAAGATTTACTATAAAGCTACATTAATCAAGAGAGTGTGTTATTGGTGAAATAAAGACAAAGAGATGATATGATTAAAACAGAATCTCAACAGACACTTCACCCAAGTTGAAATACAGATGTCAAATAAGCATATGAAAAGATAATCAACATTATATCTCATTAGGGAGTTGTGAATTTAAACAAGAATGAGATACCACTGAACACTTATGAGAACGGCAAAAATTCAAAACACTGACAACATTAACTTTGGAAGATAGTTTGGCAGGTTCTTGCATTAATTTAAAAACAAAACTAAACCTACTCTTACCATCGGATCCAGCAATCATGCTCCTATGTTTACACAAAAATCTGCAAATGGATGTTTACAGCAGCTTAAGTAGTAATCGCCAAAACTTGGAACCAACCAAGTTATCCTTCAGTAGTTGATTGACTAAATAATCTGTGGTGCATTCAGACAATGGAATATTATGCAGCGCTAAAAAGAAATGAGCTATCAAGTCATGAAAAGACATGGAGGAAACTTAAATACATATTAATAAGTAAAAGAAGCCAATCTGAAAATGCTACACACGGTATGATTCCAAATAAATGGCAATCTGGAAAGGCAAAACTATGGAGGAAGTAAAAAGATTAGTGGTTGCAATGAGTTAGGGAGAAAGGTGGGATGAATAGGCAGAACACACATCATTATTAGGACATAGTACAGTGAAACTATTTTATACAATACTACAGTGGTGGATACATGTCATTACATGTTTGTCAAAACCCACAGAATGCACAACACTGAGTGAACCCTAATGTAAATTATAGACTTTGGGTGACAGTGATGTGTTGATGTAGGTTCATCAGTTATAACAAATATACCAATCTGGCAGGGGATGTTGATAGTGAGGGAGGTTGTGTGTGTGGGGATAGGGATAAGGGAACTCTCTGTACTTTCCACCCAATTTTGTTGTGAGGCTAAAACTGCTCAAATAAAGTTTATTGACTAAAAAAGCTCAGTAACCAAGATAAATAATATTTTAATGCAATATTTTAAAAATAATTATTAAAAATTATGAAAAAATTATGAAAAAGTTCATGATGAACAAAATATCAACATTTTATGTAAAGACAAGATCAGTGTCAACATCAATGCTATGCTGAGCAATACTGAAGCAAAAGAAAACACAGATAATAATCATATTGTCTTTTAAAATATTTTGATACTTAGTTTATTATGATTTTTTGCATTACTGTGGATTATTAAAAATATTGCATTAACATATCATCTATCTTGATTAGTGAAATTTTTGGTGACCCTTACATTTTGCATGTATTCACTTTATTCTGCTTAATTCTTAATTCAATCACCTCAAAACTGGATGGTAGCGATATGTATCTCATAGTGGTGGGGCTCTAAGGAGCTAATGTATGCTAGGTTCTTATCTACTTGGCATGTGACAAGTGATGAATACATTTCAACATGAATATTAATACTGCCACTACTTACTAGTTGTATTATTTTTTAATCCTATGGCCAAATTGTTTGCTCTTGCGGAGGAAGGATGCAAAGCAACTGGCCTATGATTCATTTCTTTTCCGGTTACCAAGGGGATACTACCAAAGAAAGAAATTAGGTGGCATGATTGAATTTTCAGCAAATGTGCTGAAAACCAGTGACAACTGCTATGACTAGAGCGTTCTTACCTATAGAGAGCTCTTTGCAGGATGTCCCTGGCTTAGGGTTGTTTATGGCAAAAAAAAAAAAAAAAAAAAAACCCTAATAATGCATCTGCCTCTGAAAAATATCTTATTGGCTGTACAATTTTCTAGAGTATAAGGTAGAGATGTTTTATAACCAAATTTGTCCTGGCTCTGTGAGGTGACCACACTGATAACAGAGAGCTTTTCTTCAGCAGAAGACTCTCCTGGAGAGTCAATCAGGAAGTCCAAAGCCTCTCTCTTTTTTGTCTATGCCTCTCAATTGTATTACGGAAATTGTTTGTAAAGGCTGGATCTTGGGTAAGATGTCTGATGTGACAAACAGATTTTTTGGTTTACTTCTCACTCAAGTTACATGTTGTTTATGATTCAATGACAGCTTTGTTCTGGATCCCACACATTTCCTCATTGTATGATCTGGGTTAAAGTCCCATCCCCCATCTATGACATGCACTTTATATGGCAGAGGGAAGGAGAAATGGCTCTTAAAACCTCCAGTTGGATATTACTTGCATTCATATTTCATGGGCCAAATAATATCCCGCAGGAGGACTTATCTCTGTAAGTCACATTGGAATGGGCACAGATATATAGTTTCTCCTTCAGAGAGGAAAGTGAACAGTTGGTAATAATAGTGCTATATACCACAAAAGAAAGAGAAATAAACTTAATATATGAGACATTAATGATACTGATATAAAGTTGACTATTAAAGGACGATTAAAATGACGGAAAAAATGAAATTTAGGATTTTTGGTGTACCTCATTTATCCAGCTTTGAAAGATTTAATGTATTTATGTTTAGTTAAGTACAATAATTGAAGAGAAACACTGGTGATTTGGTATATTAAAATGTTTTGAAATCTTATTTTTAAGCTATTTTCCTTTTCGCTATTGAAACAACTTTTTTATTTCTGGGTGTAAAACTCATACCTATTCATTAAAAATTAGATAATATAAGTAATATAATGTAAATTCAATTCCTATCCTTCCATATTTTATGTATATGAATGTACATTACAAAAATAGATAATATTATAGATAACGTTTTTAATCCTATAACTATATTTAGGAACGTCTTTTTACATTAAGTTCTCTTATCATCAGTTTTAATAATTGTGTAGCATGATAATGTTTTACCATTCTATTGTTGAACATTTATGTTATTCAATATTTTATCCAATATTTATTCATTTGTTAAATCCTCAATAAATACATATTTGGATGCACTGAGTTAATTATAGAAGAATTGCTAGATGAAAGCAAATGCACCTTACTTCAGGTTTTGATTGACATCCCTAACCTGACTTCCATAGAGTTAGGATTGTGTATGTTCATTCAAGAGTATGAGGGCTTAATTTACCACACACTAATAGGTACTCTAAAAGTATTTTGCCAATTAGATAAAATTGTTTTTTTTTGTTATTTTCATTTGCATTTTTGAGAACTAGTGAGAATGAAATTATTCTCAAATGTTAGTGGCAATTTATATTTGTGCAATACGTTTTTGGTCTTGTGTTCATTTTTTTAATAACATTTATATTTCTACTATGGGTATGTAAATTATTATTAAACATTAAAAATATTAGCTGTTAAATTATTATGTGTTGGGCCAGGCATGGTGGTTCACACCTGTAATCTAGCACTTTGGGAGGCAGAGGCGGGCAGATCACGAAGTCAGGAGTTCAAGATCAGCCTGGCCAATATGGTGAAACCCCGTCTCTACTAAAAAAATACAAAAATTAGCCAGGCGTGGTGGCGGGAGCCTGTAGTCCCAGCTACTCGGGAGGCTGAGGCAGGAGAATTGCTGGAACCCGGGAGGCAAAGGTTGCAGTGAGCCGAGATCGCGCCACTGCACTCCATCCTGTGTGACAAAGTGATACTCCATCTCAAAAAGAAACAAAATTATGTGTTGCAATTAATTTTGTCAGCTGCCCTGTTTTAAAGTTTTGATTTATGGTAGCTTCAAATTTCATATTTAGCCAAATTAACTAATCTTTTAAAAATGCCTTATGTTTGAAATGCACCTTATAGTTTATAAATAACTCTTACAGTGATCTTAAAAAATTCATACAAGTTGGATTGAATTATGGTTTTTAAAATGCTATGTAGCCTATCAAGGCGTATAGACATAATTTTTTAATTTTTTGTTTAATTTTAATTTTTTTAAATTTAAAAGTTAAAATTTTAAAATAGATTTAGGCGATACAAGTGCAGTTGACTTACATGAATATATTGCGTAGTGGTGAAGTCTGGGCTTTTAGTGTACCCGATACCTGAAGAGTGTACATTGTACCCAATAGGTAGTATTTCTTCCATCAGCGTCTCTTCCACCCTTCTGCCTTCTGGCATCTCCAATGTCTATTATTCCATCTGTATGTCTATGTGTACCCGTTGTTTAGCTCCCTCTTGCAAGTGAGAACATGTGGTAGTTGGCTTTCTGTTTCTGAGTTGTTTCACTTAGGATAATGGCCTCCAGTTCCATCCATGTTGCTGTAAAAGACATAATTTCATTCTTTTTTATGGCTGAGTGGCATTCCATAATATGTATGGAATCATATATATATATATATGTGTGTGTGTACACAATCACATTTTTACATACATTTTCTTTATCCAGTATGTATGGAATACTATATATATATATATACACACACACACACTTTCTATAAAGTGTGTATATACATATAAAGTATATATATGTGTGTGTATATATATATATGTACATTTTATAAAATCACATTTTCATTATCCAGTCATGCATGGATGGACATTTAGGTTGATTCTATATCTTTGCTATTTTGAATACTGCAGCAATGAACACACAACTGCAGGTGTCTCTCTGATATACCTATTTATTTTATTTTGGGGATATACCCAGTAGTGGGATTGCTGTATCAAACAGTAGATCTATCTTTGCTTCATTGAAACATCTCCATACTGTTCTCTGTAGAGGTTCTACTCATTTACATTCTCACCCACAGTACACAAGTGTTCCCTTTTCTTGGTATCCTCACCAACATCCGTTATTTTTTGACTTTTTCATGATAGCCATTCTCACTGATGTAAGATGACATTTTATCTTGGTTTTAATTTGCATTGCTCTGATGATTAGTGATGTCGAGCATTTTGGTTTTTTTGTGTTTTTTTTATTTTATTATTATACTTTAGGTTTTAGGGTACATGTGCACAATGTGCAGGTTTGTTACATATGTATACATGTGCCATGTTGGTGTGCTGCACCCATTAACTCGTCATTTAGCATTAGGTATATCTCCTAATGCTGTCCCTCCCCTCTCTCCCCACCCCACAACAGTCCCCGGAGTGTGATGTTCCCCTTCCTGTGTCCATGAGTTCTCATTGTTCAATTCCCACCTATGAGTGAGAACATGCAGTGTTTGGTTGTTTGTCCTTGCGATAGTTTACTGAGAATGATGTTTTCCAGTTTCATCCATGTCCCTACAAAGGACACGAACTCATCATTTTTTATGGCTGCATAGTAGTCCATGGTGTATATGTGCCACACTTTCTTAATCCAGTCTATCGTTGTTGGACATTTGGGTTGGTTCCAAGTCTTTGCTATTGTGAATAGTGCTGCAATAAACATACGTGTGCATGTGCCTTTATAGCAGCATGATTTATAGTCCTTTGGGTGTACACCCAGTAATGGGGTGGCTGGGTCAAATGGTATTTCTAGTTCTAGATCCCCGAGGAATCACCACACTGACTTCCACAATGGTTGAACTAGTTTACAGTCCCACCAACAGTGTAAAAGTGTTCCTATTTCTCCACATCCCCTCCAGCACCTGTTGTTTCCTGACTTTTTAATGATGGCCATTCTAACTGGTATGAGATGGTATCTCATTGTGGTTTTGATTTGCATTTCTCTGATGACCAGTGATGTGAGCATTTTTTCATGTGTTTTTTGGCTGCATAAATGTCTTCTTTTGAGAAGCGTACAGACGCTTCTTTGCCTGGATGCTTCTTTGCCTGTCCTTTGCCCACTTTTTGATGGGGTTGTTTGTTTTTTTCTTGTAAATTTGTTTGAGTTCATTGTAGATTCTGGATATTAGCCTTTTGTCAGATGAGTAGGTTGCAAAAATTTTCTCCCATTCTGTAGGTTGCCTGTTCACTCTGATGGTAGTTTCTTTTGCTGTGCAGAAGCTCTTTAGTTTAATTAGATCCCATTTGTCAATTTTAGCTTTTGTTGCCATTGCTTTTGGTGTTTTAGACATGAAGTCCTTGCCCATGCCTATGTCCTGAATGGTATTGCCTAGGTTTTCTTCTAGGGTTTTTATGGTTTTAGGTCTAACATGTTAGTCTTTAATCCATCTTGAATTAATTTTTGTATAAGGTATAAGGAAGGGATCCAGTTTCAGCTTTCTACATATGGCTAGCCAGTTTTCCCAGCACCATTTATTAAATAGGGAATCCTTTCCCCATTTCTTGTTTTTGTCAGATTTGTCAAAGATCAGATAGTTGTAGATATGCGGCATTATTTCTGAGGGCTCTGTTCTGATCCATTGATCTATGTCTCTGTTGTGGTACCAGTACCATGCTGTTTTGGTTACTGTAGCCTTGTAGTATAGTTTGAAGTCAGGTAGCGTGATGCCTCCAGGTTTGTTCTTTTGGCTTAAGATTGACTTGGTGATGCGGGCTCTTTTTTGGTTCCATATGAACTTTAAAGTAGTTTTTTCCAATTCTGTGAAGAAAGTCATTGGTAGCTTGATGGGGATGGCATTGAATCTATAAATTACCTTGGGTAGTATGGCCATTTTCACGATATTGATTCTTCCAACCCATGAGCATGGAATGTTCTTCCATTTGTTTGTATCCTCTTTTATTTCATTGAGCAGTGGTTTGTAGTTCTCCTTGAAGAGGTCCTTTACTTTCCTTGTAAGTTGGATTCCTAGGTATTTTATTCTCTTTGAAGCAATTTTGAATGGGAATTCACTCATGATTTGGCTCTCTGTTTGTCTGTGATTGGTGTACAAGAATGTTTGTGATTTTTGTACATTGATTTTGTATCCTGAGACTTTGCTGAAGTTGCTAATCAGCTTAAGGACATTTTGGGCTGAGACAATGGGGTTTTCTAGATATACAATCATGTCATCTGCAAACAGGGACAATTTGACTTCCTCTTTTCCTAATGGAATACCCTTTATTTCCTTCTCCTGCCTGATTGCCCTGGCCAGAACTTCCAACACTATGTTGAATAGGAGTGGTGAGAGAGGGCATCCCTGTCTTGTGCCAGTTTTCAAAGGGAATGCTTCTAATTTTTGCCCATTCAGTATGATATTGGCTGTGGGTTTATCATAGATAGCTCTTATTATTTCAAGATACGTCCCATCAATACCTAATTTATTGAGAGTTTTTAGCATGAAGCATTGTTGAATTTTGTCCAAGGCCTTTTCTGCATCTATTGAGATAATCACGTGGTTTTTGTCTTTGGTTCTGTTTATATGCTGGATTACATTTATTGATTTGCGTATGTTGAACCAGCCTTGCATCCCAGGGATGAAGCCCAGTTGATCATGGTGGATAAGCTTTTTGATGTGCTGCTGGATTCGGTTTACCAGTATTTTATTGAGGATTTTTGCATGAATGTTCATCAAGGATATTGGTCTGAAATTCTCTTTTTTGGTTATGTCCCTGCCAGGCTTTGGTATCAGGATGATGCTGGCCTCATAAAATGTGTTAGGGAGGATTCCCTCTTTTTCTATCGATTGGAATAATTTCAGAAGGAATGGTACCAGTTCCTCCTTGTACCTCTGGTAGAATTCGGCTGTGAATCCATCAGGTCCTGGACTGTTTTTGGTTGGTAAGCTATTGATTATTGCCACAATTTCAGAGCCTGTTATTGGTCTATTCAGAGATTCAACTTCTTCCTGGTTTAGTCTTGGGAGGGTGTATTTGTCGAGGAATTTATCCACTTCTTCTAGATTTTCTAGTTTATTTGCGTAGAGTTGTTTGTAGTATTCTCTGATGGTAGATTGTATTTCTGTGGGATTGGTGGTGATATCCCCTTTTTCATTTTTTATTGTATCTATTTGATTCTTCTCTCTTTTCTTCTTTATTAGTCTTGCTAGCGGTCTATCAATTTTGTTGATCTTTTCAAAAAACCAGCTCCTGGATTCATTAATTTTTTGAAGGGTTTTTTGTGTCTCTATTTCCTTCAGTTCTACTCTGATTTTAGTTATTTCTAGCCTTCTGCTAGTTTTTGAATGTGTTTGCTCTTGCTTTTCTAGTTCTTTTAATTGTGATGTTAGGGTGCCAATTTTGGATCTTTCCTGTTTTCTCTTGTGGGCATTTAGTGCTATAAATTTCCCTCTACACACTGCTTTGAATGTGTCCCAGAGATTCTGGTATGTTGTGTCTTTGTTCTCGTTGGTTTCAAAGAACATCTTTATTTCTGCCTTCATTTCATTATGTACCCAGTAGTCATTCAGGAGCAGGTTGTTCAGTTTCCATGTAGTTGAGCAGTTTTGAGTGAGTTTCTTAATCCTGAGTTCTAGTTTGATTGCACTGTGGTCTGAGAGACAGTTTGTTATAATTTCTGTTCTTTTACATTTGCTGAGGAGAGCTTTACTTCCAACTATGTGGTGAATTTTGGAATAGGTGTGGTGTGGTGCTGAAAAAAATGTATATTCTGTTGATTTGGGGTGGAGAGTTTTGTAGATGTCTATTAGGTCCACTTTGTGCAGAGCTGAGTTCAATTCCTGGATATCCTTGTCAACTTTCTGTCTCGTTGATCTGTCTAATGTTGACAGTGGGATGTTAAAATCTCCCATTATTATTGTGTGGGAGTTTAAGTCCCTTTGTAGGTCACTCAGGACTTGCTTTATGAATCTGGGTGCTCCTGTGTTGGGTGCATATATATTTAGGATAGTTAGCTCTTCTTGTTGAATTGATCCCTTTACCATTATGTAATGGCCTTCTTTGTCTCTTTTGATCTTTGTTGGTTTAAGGTCTATTTTATCAGAGACTAGGATTGCAACCCCTGCCTTTTTTTGTTTTCCATTTGCTTGATAGATCTTCCTCCATCCCTTTATTTTGAGTCTATGTGTGTCTCTGCACGTGAGATGGGTTTCCTGAATACAACACACTGATGGGTCTTGACTCCTTATCCAGTTTGCCAGTCTGTGTCTTTTAATTGGAGCATTTAGCCCATTTACATTTAAAGTTAATATTGTTATGTGTGAATTTGATCCTGTCATTATGATGTTAGTTGGTTATTTTGCTCGTTAGTTGATGCAGTTTCTTCCTAGCCTCGATGGTCTTTACAATTTGGCATCTTTTTGCAGTGGCTGGTACCGGTTGTTCCTTTCCATGTTTAGTGCTTCCTTCAGGGGCTCTTTTAGGGCAGGCCTGGTGGTGACAAAATCACTCAGCATTTGCTTGTCTGTAAAGTATTTTATTTCTCCTTCACTTATGAAGCTTAGTTTGGCGGGATATGAAATTCTGGTTTGAAAATTCTTTTCTTTAAGAATGTTGAATATTGGCCCCCACTCTCTTCTGGCTTGTAGAGTTTCTGCGGAGAGATCAGCTGTTAGTCTGATGGGCTTCCCTTTGTGGGTAACCCGACCTTTCTCTCTGGCCTCCCTTAACATTTTTTCCTTCATTTCAACTTTGGTGAATCTGACAATTTTGTGTCTTGGAGTTGCTCTTCTTGAGGAGTATCTTTGTGGCGTTCTCTGTATTTCCTGAATCTGAATGTTGGCCTGCCTTGCTAGACTGGGGAAGTTCTCCTGGATAATATCTTGCGGAGTGTTTTCCAACTTGGTTCCATTCTCCCCATCATTTTCAGGTACACCAATCAGATGTAGGTTTGGTCTTTTCACATAGTCCCAAATTTCTTGGAGGCTTTGTTCGTTTCTTTTTATTCTTTTTTCTCTAAACTTCCCTTCTCGCTTCATTTCATTCATTTCATCTTCCATCACTGATACCCTTTCTTCCAGTTGATCGCATCGGCTACCGAGGCTTCTGCAATCTTCGCGTAGTTCTCAAAACTTGGCTTTCAGCTCCATCAGCTCCTTTAAGCCCTTCTCTTCATTGGTTGTTCTAGTTATCCATTCGTCTAATTTTTTTTCAAAGTTTTTAACTTCTTTGCTGTTGTTTTGAATTTCCTCCCGTAGTTCGGACTAGTTTGATCGTCTGAAGCCTTCTTCTCTCAACTTGTCAAAGTCATTCTCCGTCCAGCTGCTGGTGAGGAACTGCGTTCCTTTGGAGGAGGAGAGGTGCTCTGCTTTTTAGAGTTTCCAGTTTTTCTGCTCTGTTTTTTCCCCATCTTTGTGGTTTTATCTACTTTTGGTCTTTGATGATGGTGATGTACAGATGGGTTTTTGGTGTGGATGTCCTTTCTGTTTGTTAGTTTTCCTTCTACCAGACAGGACCCTCAGCTGCAGGTCTGTTGGAGTTTGCTAGAGGTCCACTCCAGACCCTGTTTGGCTGGGTGCTAGCAGCGATGGCTGCAGAACAGCGGATTTTCGTGAGACCACAAATTCAGCTGTCTGATAGTTCCTCTGGATGTTTTGTCTCAGAGGAGTACCTGGCCGAGTGAGGTGTCAGTCTGTCCCTACTGGGGGGTGCCTCCCAGTTAGGCTGCTCGGGGGTCTGGGACCCACTTTAGGAGGCAGTCTGTCCGTTCTCAGATCTCCAGCTGCATGCTGAGAGAACCACTACTCTCTTCAAAGCTGTCAGACAGGGACATTTAAGTGTGCAGAGGTTCCTGCTGACTTTTTGTTTGTCTGTGCCCTGCCCCCAGAGGTGGAGCCTACAGAGGCAGGCAGGCCTCCTTGAGCTGTGGTGGGCTCCACCCATTTCGAGCTTCCTGGCTGCTTTGTTTACCTAAGCAAGCCTGGGCAATGGCGGGCGCCCCTCCCCCAGCCTCGCTGCCGCCTCGCAGTTTGATCTCAGACTACTGTGCTAGCAATCAGTGAGACTCCGTGGGCATAGGACCCTCTGAGCCAGGTGCAAGACACAATCTCCTGATGTGCTGTTTTCCAGGCCCGTTGGAAAAGCGCAGTATTAGTGTGGGACTGACCCGATTTTCCAGGTGCCGTCTGTTATCCCTTTCTTTGACTAGGAAAGGGAACTCCCTCACCCCTTGCGCTTCCCGAGTGAGGCAATGCCTCGCCCTGCTTAGGCTCACGCACAGTGCGCTGCACCGACTGTCTTGCACCCACTGTTTGGCACTCCGTAGTGAGATGAACCCGGTACCTCAAACGGAAATGCAGAAATCACCTGTCTTCTGTGTCACTCAGGCTGGGAGCTGTAGACCGGAGCTGTTCCTATTCGGCCATCTTGGCTCCACCCACCCTTCATTTTGTCATGTGTTTCTTGTCCACTCGTATGTCTTCTTTTGAAAAAATACCCACAATTTTTGATGAGAAGATTTGAACTGGAGCCCAGGGCTAGAATGAGTTTCCTCCAGTCTGGTCAGTCTGGTTGACTTGTTCCTCTAGGGTGCTTGGTCACCAGTTGAATGACTTGACTCTGACTCTTTTCCCACCTTGCTTAATGTTTTAGTTCCATGTCTTTATTTCTCTTTAGCTTTAAAATAAAGGAAATACTAGCTTCTCAACCTATTTTATAGGGCATTATGGTCATCAAAAAAGTAATGTATTGAAAAATACAAAATACTCTCACAGATATATTATTATTTATTCCTTTTTTTGAAAATAAGAACTAATTTCTCAATTCTAAGAATAAATTACTTCATTTTTTTTCAAATGTCTTGGGAGAAGAAAATATTTTAAAATGCTAATTAGAATTGTATATAGACACTTTCACCTAAAACCTAATATAGAAACAATAAATATAATATTTGACAGATAAAATATATATATTTATAAATTATAAGTAAAAGTTGTTGAGCATAACAAATTTAATTCTTTACCTTTTACAAAACCCCAAAGAATTGAGATTATTCTTTCTAGGGATAAATTCTAACCATAGTTATGTGGAAACTTATAGAGTAAAGGTAATTTGGGTTTTAAGAGTTTGGATTTATTGTTCGTTTTCTCCTTATAAGGTAAAAGTCATTTGTGTTTTAAGAGTTTGGATGTATTGTTAGTTTTTCTCCTCAGTATGTTAAAGAAATGGGTATTTTTTGAAATGTGCCTTTGTATATGAAGATTATAATTAAAGATTTCTAATGTAGATATATTCATATACAGGTATATCTATGTGTGAGTATGTGTTGTATGCAATTATAATAAATACATTGTGGCAAGATCATTTTTCATTTTATTTTATCAATGTTTTACAGGTTTCTGCTCATTCTATTTGAGTTAGAAACCACGAAAATATATTTTAATATATCTAAATGTTAGTAGAATGACAAAATGCAAAGACAGAAGCATTTGCATGTAATTATGTTTTTGTCAACTCTTTAATGAAAAGATATTGGTCGCACCATTGTCTCTTGGGGAGAATATATTTTTAAAATAACATGAAGTGTTAATTAGCTTAATTGTGGTAACCATTTCATGATGTATGTGTATATCAAATCATTATATTGTACATCTTAAATACAAATATATATTTATGTATAATAAAACAGGCACCTGTTTTTAAAAATGATTTTTTTAAACATTTCATGGTCCCACTTACAATCAGAATGGAAAATGCTGAAAGCATAGTGGAAAATATTTGAGGGATACTTCATAGTCGGAACTCTGAAGAAAACCCCAGGATTTCATTGTGGGAAACCAGCTGTGCTTTGCAGTTTAAGTAGCTAAAATAATTGTGACAAGTCTGTAGTAAGCATCCCTGTGTTTCAGATCTTGTTGGAAATGAGCCTCCTCCTCACAGCTTGGGTCTGCTGGAGGAACTCCTTCCTCTGGCTTGTGGAGCCATAGCCCATGGGGCTGGATACCATTAGCTGTACCCAGGGTAAGATGTTGGAATACTTGAGGGAACCTCATCAGATTTCTTTCAGTGTACACTCAGTCTCATAAAAGCCTTTTTAGATAACTGCATGTGAAAATTCAGACCCTTGGAGTAAGGCACTTGTTCTTTTTTGCTCAGCTGTTCGCCCACGGCACCACTGAACTGCACAGATAGATTTGTCTGCCCTTTGGACTAGGATAATTGATCCAAATTAATAATGCTCATGGCCTAAGCTTCTAATATTTCATAACAGTGACTTTTCTCTTTAGTGATCTTTTGGTATACCAGTCCACAATTCCAGCAGATACAAAAATGTAACTAGAAGAAAATAAGCAGAAGGATTTGAAAAAGGATATCAGGTCCTCTCAGTGAGAGAAAAAATACTCATAAGAAAAAACTGAGAAGAGAAATGAGGACATCGGTTAAAACAATTATTTGAGGCCCGTGGAGGAAAAGACAAGCTAGTTGATTATTTAAAAAAATCTGAGTAAATAATTTTAGTCAAAAGGGTTAATAGAAAAGTGGATAAATCTTTACAGATATAAAAGGAAGAATATGTACTATGAAGGAATATTAGCACCATTTAGCAATTTCAGGGTACTTTCATCTTCAAAGAAACTTGCATGTTAACTAATTAATCCTTCCAACACCCTTGTGACATAGACATGACAAACAAGGACAGAAGCCAGCCTGAAATGACTAACATACCAAATTCACTGGTTGAGGAAGAATTATGAAAGCATGACAATTTCTAATGAGAAGGATCTTGTCCATTAATGATAGGGATTTTATAGTTGTAATTTTGGTTTGCTTTGGTGCTTTCTGTTTATTAAAACCAAGCAGCAGCAGGATATTATATGTGTGTACATGTCTGTGTGTGTGTGTGTGTGTACTTCTAAAACTTGTTTAGAGAAATACAAAGCCAATAGTAAGATATTAAAGAACTGATCGATCTTGAGCTCATTTAATTCTATACTAATGTGAAATTCTCAAATAACGCAAACATAAACCATCAGTATTAGCAACAGTTAGGTAGTTGTTTTGTATGACAATAATTGATGCATGTAGATGAGAAGTACCAACTATAAATTTCAATGGGGTAAAGGAAATAACACTTATCGGAAGCTTATTGTCTGTCCAATCCTGTGACATGCAGTTTATATAATCTTTCTTAGTCATTTGAACACCAAGACAAGTATGCAAGGCCCGGTGAAATGAGAGGTCTGAAAATTTTTTAAGTTCTTAATCGCCAAGCTTTTATTTTGGAAACTTATCACTGAGGTTCTAGGTGACTACAAATGCCATCAGGATTGTAATAAACTTCTTCTACCTCTTCCAGTATTCTGAACTCATTCTCAGTGGTAGGAGAGAACCTCATTCCTATTTGTCTTCCATAATGACTAGTGCTAAAACTTGAGTTATTTGGAAGTAGCTTAAAGAGAGCCAAAGTGCCTAGAAACTCTGGCTTTATACCTGGAAATATTTATAGGTAACTCTACTCCCCAAAGGGATCTGTATACTAATCATTTCTGGTAAAAAGGACAGAAAGAAATAATTCCCCCTGAATAAGCACTTGGAAAATACCTCTAAAAACTTTATGTTATCTCTGCCTTTGTGAGTATAGAAATAGCCCATTTTAATTCATTTAAAAATAATTTAATATTAATTAATGGAGCTTTTGGTTTCTCTTAAAGGTATTAATTTTCTTCAAGAAAGATGATTTAAAATATCTATTTTATACAATATATCTTTTACAAAAACCTGGGTAATGCTATCTATTAATAGAAACATCTATCAATATGTGCTAATAAAATTATTATAAAAGTAGGTGGTTAATACTTATAAAATTATAGATTAGTTAATTTTCTTAGTTTTCATCAACTAGAAAATAAATTCTATAGTTTTAACATCTAATTAAATATAGAAAATTACGTTTTAGTCATCTTATTTGTTTCATCTACAAATGTTCCCCATCCTACCTCCAACATATATGCCTTTTTCTTATAATTTGGTTTTAGTTTTAAATCTTAGTAATTGATGCCTGTAGCTAGTTTTTTAAAGACCCCAGTCTGTTTCCCTTTCTCTGCCTGTGTGGTACTGTGACACTTGTCTACTATTCCCCTGCTGTGAAACCAACGTATCTTTCCCCAGACTCACAGAAAAAATAGCATGAGCTCCTGACCACTCTGGGATGATAATGGCAGTGCTGTGCTGTTGGCATGCTGAGGTGATGGTAGCAGGGAGTCACCTTATTCATTTGCGGTAGCAGCCATTCCATCTCAGCTTAACGGGGAGAACAGCAGTGAGTTTCACTGATTAGAAAACTGCTAACATATGCATCACCCTTCGTTTCCTTTCCTTTAGGATAATCCTCATTGTGGACATATTTAGCCTTATTGTGTTGCTCTTAAAATTGCTACTAAGACCTTTGATATGGTATTGACCTACAAATGATAAATGACTAAATATTTCCAAAAAGAAACTTGGCTGCCTTTTCTGCACCACTGCTACAAGATTTTCCTTCCAACATATTAGGAGCACAGAGTGCAACTGGATTGAGCTCTCACCCTTATCCTTTTCTGCATTGGCACCACAATATTATGAGTTTGCATCTTTTCGTTTCCTCTCTCTTTTCTCCCAGTCTTTCCTTCCCCAAAAATAAGCATAGATTTTCATCTCAGTCCGTAATCTCCTTAACACTGTGTCTAGGTAATTAAGGTCATGTCTATTATTGCCCCCAAATTTTAAATACGGTGCAAACTGGAAGACAATATTCATTCACTCATTCATTCAATTAAACAAAGTTTGTTGAGTGCCTACTATATGCCAATCACAGTTTTAGGCACTAATGTAACAACAGGGAATAAGAAAAACGTCCTGCACTGATGGAGTTAAGAGTCACTGGAGAGGCCAACACTGGAGTACTCTTAATGAACAGCTGTCCATTTCTATTGGCTCACAAAATCCAATCCATCTACTAGATTCCAATCACTCAGATACTGTCTGTTGTTTTTAATTTCTTCCTGCATTTTTGTGTTGCTATCTGAGATCATTTTCCTCCTGCCATGTCAAATCCATCATACAGCATGGTGACCACAGTTCATGACGATATATTGTATTCTTGAAAAATGCCGAGAAAGTGGATGTTAAGTGTTCTTGCCAGAAAAGGATAACTACGTGAGGTAATGCATTTGTTAATTAGCTAAATTATACCATGCCACAATGTATATGTACTTCAAAACATCATGTTGCATATGATAAATACATGCAATTTTATATGTCGATTTTAAAAATAAATAAATTTGGAAAAAAAGAATTTTTTTGTATATTCTTTTTTTTTTTTTTTTTGAGACGGAGTCTTGCTCTGTCACCCAGGCTGGAGTGCAGTGGCACGATCTCGGCTCACTGCAAGCTCCGCCTCCCGGGTTCACGCCATTCTCCTGCCTCAGCCTCTCTGAGTAGCTGGGACTACAGGCGCCCGCCATCACGCCCGGCTAATTTTTAGTATTTTTAGTAGAGACGGGGTTTCACCATGTTAGCCAGGATGGTCTCAATCTCCTGACCTTGTGATCCGCCCGCCTCGGCCTCCCAAAGTGCTGGGATTACAGGCTTGAGCCACCGCACCCGACCTTTTTTGTGTATTCTTGTCTGCTGGCAACAAATTCTCTCAGTTTTTGTATGTATGGTAATATCTATTTCTCTTTCACTTTTGAGGAATATTTTCTCCAGGTATAGAATTATAGTTTGGCTGTTTTTTTCTTTCAGCACTTTAAAGATGTCACCCCTTGTCTTCTTGATTTCATCATTTCTATTAAGACATCAGCTGTAAATCTTTGTTGCTTCTTTAGAGAATGTTTTTCTTCAGACGTTTTTAATATTTTCTTTTGTCCCTAGTTTCAGAAGAATTTCTATAATTCAACCAGGGGTGTGTGCATGTGTGTGTGTGTGTGCACGTACGTATGTGTGTTTTATCCTCCTGGTGATCTGCAATTTTTCTAAGATTGGCATCTTAATTTGATTTTTTGGCCATATTTTGAAAACCACTATCTTGTCCAATATTTTCTCTGCCTTGTTCTCTCTCCATTCTTCTGAGACTTGAATTATATATATGTTGCAATTTTTCTCCATGTCTCATATACACATATTGTATATCACATACACATATGTATATGTATACTTCTATAATCTGTACATACATCCATGCATATTTTTCCTATATTACTTTATCCCTTTATTTTGGTTTCTATGCTTCAGCCTGTATTTTTCTCCTGAATAGCTCACTAATTCTGTTGTTGTATCAATCTGCTGTTAAACTTGTCTATCAAGTCTAAATTTCAGTGTGTCACATTTTCAACTCTAGAACTTTTATTTCATTCTTTTTAATAGATACCAATTCTCTAGTAAAATGCTCTATTATGTCATCTACTTCTGGAAAAATATTAAATACAGCTGTTTTAAAGCCCATCTCTAATCACTTCAATAACTTGGTTAAATCGAGGGTTTGTTTCTACTGCTTTTCCTTGGTCACGTTTCATGGCATACCTAGTAAATTTTTACTGAATGACAGACATTGTGTAGACTCTGGATGATATATTTTTTTCAAGAGATTTACCCTGGCCTGTATTAGAAACATAGAGTTGCATCAGATGATAGGAGTCTGATCAGGGAGTGCAACTCAATGCTGGTTGCAATTACCTCTGGTTGTCCCATACTCCTAGGGTGTAGACTTCTAGGATTCCCACTGAGATCCTGAAGTATTTGCTAGAATCCCTCTTCACTGATATTCCCAGGCTCTAATTTCCATATCTTTAGCATGGTCTGTTTAGTCAGTAGAGAATAAAAATACACTAAGCTTTTTTTTTTAAAAAAAGAAGCTTTTACCCTTGGGAGTGTCATGATCAGGACTATATATGGAGGAGATTTAGGGAGCTCAAATAGGAGGTTATAGTAATAGTCTGGATATGAGTTAATGAAGGCTGCTGATACAGGAAGTTGGAAGCAGGAATGTATATGAAGAGACAGATACGGAACCTCTTATGGAAGAAGGGTGGGTGAGTAAACTAGTTGACTAGTTGAAGGTTGATGTGTCAAAGTGTTTGAGCCTAGGGAGCTGAGATATGTTCCGTGGACAACTGGAAAATGAGATTTTAACTTAGAAGATATTTTAGAGATGGAAATACACATTTGGGGGTAATACATAGGAGAAGATGTAAGAGTTTGAGGTGGATGAGAGCATTGTTTGAGAACACATAGAGGAAGAAAGAAGTATAGAAGGACAGAATCATAGGAATCATATGCATTTTGGGGTGAATCTGATGACAGGCAACTCCTTTTTTCACTTAACAAATGTGTGCCCCCTAATATATAAGGCACAATTCCAGCAAAGGAAAATACCTTGAATTTAAATATAGACAGTATTTAGTATCATAAGGGAGTCGAGATGAAATAAAACATGAAATAATTTCATGATTTCTATACCAGGCAAACCAAAAATTCTATCAGCGCTGTGTATAGAGACAATCAGTTCTCTAGTATTAATGAAAGATTTGGTTAACTCTATTCTTTTTAGAACTCTTTAGCCTTTTGAGGACTGAAATTACAAAACAACTTGTTGAAAAGTGTATATGGCATTCTTAAATCCAGGAGAGGCATGAGTAGAGCAATGGGAATGTGTCAGTGTTGAAAGTAAATATACTTTGTGTCAAAATGCACTGTGGGGCCAGTAGTATGTGATAAGATATGGAAGCTTGCTTTGGAACTCTCCTTGCAAGTAATGGGACTGGGGTTTTAATAACATAACAATTCTTGGGGCTTTCTGACAAGGAATGCTTGAAAGCATGCATCACTGCAGCAGGCTTATCAGTCCACTTCCAGGACAAACCCAGAAAGAATTTTCCTATATTAGTCTTCAGGCATTACGTTTGCCTCAGCTGTCAGTTACATTTGCTGAAATAAACCAACCTTAGTGATCTTTGCAACATGTAGTAGTTTTAACAGCACACTGGAATTGGAAGGAACCCATGATCTGAATAAAAAATAGTAAATTTGGCTGGGTGTTTCTGTCATTTTTCAGAGTTCTATAACTGACACTGATAGGAAATATTTTTAGAAAAAAACGAAATCAAACAGTGGAGTACTATGTCCTTGAAATATATACTTTATGACTCTCTATGCACTGTGAAAGTAAACATGTATGTTTCTATATAGTTTTAATCCCTTGATAAGAGCATAGATTTATGGATGTTTAACCTAACAGCTATGCCCATAAAACCCAGCCGGATAGTCTTTATATGCCTGCTATATTGGAAGATATTGTTTAGAATTTTTTTACAGACCTTCTTCTCTTCACTATTCTTCACACCTCCATTTAGCTCCCTTCAGTGGCTGTGTATGTTCTTTTGAATTACAGACATGGAAGGAGAAAAAAAAAACTACTACATTTTCTGCTAACTGAAATGACATTCAGCAATGCAAGCAATAGTCACCTTTTTGTTTTTGTTTTTGTGATCACAGATTGGCAGGTTGGTACCAACCCATCTAGAGCAGTGATTCTCACTTTGGCAACACTTTGGTGTTGCCAGGAAGCTTTAAAAAGGGAAGAGGCCTGGGTCCTATTCAGGAGTTCTAGTTTCATTAGTTTGAGCTGAATCCGGGACATAGGGATTTTTAAAAATTCCCTGGATAGTTATAAAATACAACCTAGAAGAAACCTTAAGAAACTCAGTTCCACAAAGTAACTCTTAGAATTAACTACATAGAAAACCCTGCCTGGATTTTCATCTCATAAATAATACTTAATCTTAATGGTTCTAGACATAGAGACTGGCCATACTTATTCAAATATGAATTCAGTGTGAGTTTTAGAGAGGGAGTGTGAAAAACATGGGCCTATTTTGTATGTGTTACTGGTGAGCTTGCCAGATTTAGCAAATAAAAATAGAGAATGCGCAGTTTGATTTGAATTTCAGATAAACATTGAATAATTTTTTAGTATAAGTATGTCACGTGCAATGCTTAAGGCATGCTTGTACTAAAAAATATTTATCGTGTATCTGAAATTCAAATTTAGCTGGCATCCTGCATTTATTTGGCAGCTCTAATTACAGGACATGCAGGAAATTTTTACCAATTCCACTTTAATCGAAGCATTTTACTTGACTTGTAACCAATCACCTATGAAACCATTTCATATAGTTCTAATCACAGTGAAGTCACACAGAACAAGCAATCTAGCCCTTGTGGCTGAGACATTTAACCCAATTCACTAAACCTCCTGGCCTACTTTTTCACTTAAAAAAATCACTTTGTCTAAGATATTTATAGAAGAGATCCATTCTAATTTCCTTTACCTCTTGAGTACACAGTTCGTAATTCCTCCAGCAGAAATTTATCAGCTTTCTAATACAGTTCTGGGGGAAAACCCCAGTGCCAAAGGGGTTCACTTCTCCAACCTAAGTTGTCTCAACTGTCTTAATCTGTAGACCAATTTGCTCTACAGCCCCCTAAGGAAGGAACTTGTTGATTTTGGCAGTGTTTACCTTTCCTACAAACAAATTCGACATTTTCCAGACCGGCTGGCTCTTAAAAATCACTTGAGGGCTGGGGAAAAGCTGCCTCTAGGCTGCTGCAGAATGCTCCCCACTTTGTTCTAGGAAAATCTTTGTGCCCCTCACAGCTGCTGGTGGATAATCTATGGAGTCATGATTATTTAGAATCTGTGGAGAGGCTGTGCAGTTCCTGGAGTTAAGTTATTTTCAATAAGGAGAACGGGAGAATCTGTCAAATAAAAAGATAAGATGTTCTGGCCTTATTTAATAGTAGTACGGACTTTTCCACAGGGAAAGGAGGAAAGAACGGATTTATATTTTGTTTTCTCACAGAGGCAAAATGTTTTTAGAAATGTCATTTTACACACACAACAACAACATTTAGTATATCACGTGCTTGCACACTGCTAGCTTTCTCTTAGTATGGTTAGTCATCTTTGTTTGGGAAGCCTGAATTGGTATCATTATCCTTTTTCATTTGTTAAGATCATCCACCACTCTTTAGTTCCCCAGCCACCCCTCCCTGTCCCTGAGATAAAAACCCATTTAGCATCCTGGGGCAGCCGTCGTAAACTTCTCACACGAAGGAAACTTTCTTTGCAGGCACTAAGTAGAAGCTGACATCACTGTTAATCAAGGCATTCCAATTTATGTTTTACAGAAAGAAGGTGCAATGCATGTGCTTGTTAGGGTTTCCTCACATCTGCGCTTTCATTTCTAAAGATTCTGAGGTTTAATTGAATATTCTCCTCGTTCTGTCAGCTGTGAGACTGGAATTTTGTTTATCAAGATTAGCTTGATCTGGAAAGTATAATTTACATTTATACATTTATTTCCCCATGATATATTTTAATGCTATGTCTGGTGAATTAAAAGCTTTGTATTTAGTTAATTAAAATGTTGGTTTCCTCTAAGTAGCAACTTTGTTATCTTCATTGTTTTAAACCTGAAGAGTTAAGATCTTAGCCTCTCAGCCCTTTCTTCTCCTCCTTGCCACACCCCCGTCCCAGCCAGTGTAGTCCATGGTACTCACGGATCTCTTCCTGGGAGTTTCCACTTCCGATGAATTTGGGGGAATGTAACTTTGCTCCAACTGGTTTCTTATCTCTTCTGTTTTCTCTTCCTACATTAAGGGTTTTTGTTGTTGTTGTTTGTTTTTATTTCTGTTTGTTTGTTTATTGGTTGGTTGGTTTCTAAATTTAGAGCCTTCTATCAAATGTCTGTTACCATTTAGCCTAAGTTTGGGGTGTGCTGAGATTCCCTCCTCTTTTTGTTTCCCACCCTTTCTCTGCAACTCCGCTTGGGAATAACTGTATCCTTCCTCTTCCAAGTCTCTGCTTTGTTAGATTATTCCTTTCCTTCTTCGTTCCCTCCTGTTTGCTCAGAAGAGCTGCTAACAATGAAATTTACTGTTCTGATTCTTCTGCTTATTTTTGCCACACAGGCCAGGTCCTGGCACCACTTTGCTCTGTCACCTCGACTAGATTGATTATGGGGTGGGAGTGGGGCTTTAACCGATTCGTAATTCACTACTAGAGGCGTTCCAAACTGTTGGAACCAACCCTCTAACACTTTGATTTAATGCTTCAGAATGAACTTGAATCTTGGCCAAACTCACCAATTATTTGGCTCAAATGCATAAACCTGAGTTGCATTTAGCCTTATGCTCCTCCGTCCCATGAGCCCTGGAGTAGAATTCTCTTTGCGGGTGAAAGCCAGAGTTCATTTGCAGTGGGGAGTCAGGGCAGCTCCTTTTTATGGTTTGTGGTAAAGGCCAAGGGTGGGCGTGTGAGAAAGGGATGCTGGAGATCCTTCTTTTCCCTTCGTCTTACACAGAACCCCTCATTCTATTTCTCATCTTAAACAAAGCCTATCTGCACTTAAAGTTTTAGATTTGGGTTTTAAAATGCTTGCCATTGAAGTTATGCAAACGTTTTAGTTTGTTCCACGGTTTTGATCATTTTTAGAAACATAGTACAAGATATACCTTGAAGTTTTGTGTTTATTGGATAATACAGTTGGCCTTCTGTATTCCTGGGGTCTGCATCTATGGATTGAACCAAACTATGATAAAAAATATTCCGAAAAGGAATTGCATGTGTACTAAACATATACAGACTTTTTGTCTTTATTGTCATTATTCTCTAAACAATGTAGTATAACAACTATTTACATACCATTTACATTGTATTAGGTAGTATAAGTAATCTAGAGATGATCGAAAGTATACAGGAGGATGTGTGTAGGTTACATGCAAATACTACATCATTTTATATCCAAGACTTGAGCATTTGCAGATTTTCATATCTCCCGACGTCCTGGAAGCAATCCCTCACAGATACGTAGGGACAACTGTATATGCTTTGATATCACACGGCTTACCATGAAAGTAACACTTCCGTTACCACTCAGGTAACTGACTTTCTTGAAACTGAACTGTGTCCTTCTCTTACAGGTACATAGAAACTTAGAGTTTAGAATCCATCCTCGGGTACTATAGCACCCCTAACATCAAATATCATTGTAGTGTTTTTTATGACAACATTTTTTGCCCATGGGAAATGTGCCATGATGACTATAACCATCAAAGGGGCTGTCCCAGAGGGCACATGTCAGGTCTGCATAAACTCAGAGAGTCCAACTTCTCGCTGGTTCATGTCTGAGGCCACAGCAACTACTTTCTGCCAAATAAGTCAGCCGGGACATTCTGGCAGCTAGGAAGGGATTTTTATGTGGATGGATATTAGCAGCTTCCCAGACACAATTAAATCAGGCCAGAAACCATATTAGACACTTTTGCCAAATTTTTATTAAATCAAAGTAAACTAGGTCACTGCTTATTCCTTAACATTATTTTGGTAAAACTTAACCTAAGTCAAAGGTTAAAAGAAAAACTTTGTCTCCCTCTCCCCACAGGCACTGCCTTTGTTCTAACAAAATAACATTGATTTTGGATTCACCAGGATCACAAGTTGCTTCTTAATCCAACTGAAAATAATCCTGAACTGATTTTGCAATTTGTTTCCAGAATAGGTTTTACAAAAGCCATGAATTTCCATAGAGAGATTCAGCTTCTCTATGTAAATGCTTTGGCTCATGTGTAGTAATTGGCTTTTTTTTTTTTTTTTTTTGCAACAAGTCACCTAAACAACCTGGCCCAATGTGGAAACAAGTCAAATAAGAAAAACAAGCTAAAATGTTGCTTTCACTGTGAAAAATACATATTTCTAATTCCAATATAAAGAGACCTATATATATGATATGCACTGTGCATAAAATATTGAAACTCTACAAAAGCTACTACTGAGACATTGTGGCTTCAAGAACTTGGATTTATTTGTTGGGCAATGCAAGAGTATGAAAATGATTATGGGGCATCATTTGTAAATGTTGGCTATGTTAATGTTGGGCGTAAAGTCAGTGTTGCGGCAGAAAGAAAGCGAGGCCTGGCATGAAGCAGTTTATTCTACCCACGGGTTACAGCAAGGCCATCACTGCATCCCAGGCAGGGCCACAGGGCACCAGATTTTGGTCAGTGTCAGAAGACAGGAGCAAGGGCAAAGCTAGCCTGGACTCTTTACTGGGATTTCCATGGAAAAGGCAAGACCGGGCAAGGTAAAGGGATTAGAATTGACTAGTTTAAATAGTACTGGGGTTTTGGCTAGAGGGGTGTCTCTAGTTGCCTTGTACCAGGCTCTGGGAGGATTCAGGGCAGGGAATACATTATTGGCTTTGTGTGTGAGAGTTAGATAAGGGGTTGGTGGAGTCTAAAAAACTCAGGACTGGCTGGTTTGTATATGACAGACATGCTCCCAGCCCAGGCTTTTGCTCAAAGAAAGGGTTAGCCCTGGGAGAGGCAATCTCTCTCCTGCCAGGAAGGCTTTTAAGATGTCAAGGTTTCACAAAATACAGAAAACAAAACACATGATTAATGCAGCATCTCTAGTAACTTTCACAGTATTTTCAGGGCTACAAACGCTAGAAGACTTCGTCTTTATATTTCACAATCCCAAGCATATGGAACAAGGGCATGAAATTCTGACTATGCAAAAGAAAGAAAAGGTCATCTTTTAAAACATTTCTTCATAAGGTAGGAGCGTCTAAGATCCTAAGGACACATGAGGGTGACGAATCCAGTCCATGAAGACACTGCTGCACTGTTGTATCCACTGATCAACTTAAAATATTACCAGTAATTTTAAAGTCTCCTTGTGTTCCCATCCTTAAAAAGATCCTTATCTGTACTCCCAAACTGACTTCTGTATTTATCTTTCCTTGGTTTTTAAAAAATATGTTACCTAGTATGATTGAATCCTTAAATAATGTGTTATTTAGCTTTGCAAAGTTTTGAACTTCATAGAAAATGAACCACAAAATACATGTGCTTTTTTCCCCTCTCCATTCTATCTTGAGACTCACTCATGTTGATGAACCTGGATGTCAATTCATTTTCAATGGGCTGTGATATTTCATTGTAAAAATATATCGAACTTGATTATATGAAAATTTTTGTCCATTTCCTTGTGTACATGTTTATGGGGAAGAACTTTCAGAATGTAATCCCTAGATTAAAAGTTAGATACATCTCAAGCTTTGTTTGATAATGCCAAAATACATTCCAAATTACTTTTCTTAGGCTCAGTAGCACTTGGTATTATCAGACTTCCTGATTTTTGACAATTTGGTGTGGAGGAAAACAGTATCCCACTGTGGTTTTACTGTGCTTTTTTATTTTTACTATTAATTGTAAGTTTTTGCCAACCATGTTTCCTTTTCTGTTACATACCTACTTATCTCATTTGTTACTCTTGTAATTTATAGGAATTATTGATACTTATGGTCACTAATTATTTGTCAGTAACAGGCACTGCAATTATCTTCTTTCAATTCATGACTTTCCTTTTCTACTTTATTAATGTCATCTTTGATCAATAGATTTTAATGTGGTCAAATGTATTAAAGTTTTTCCTTATGATTTGTGCTTTTTCCTTTGTATTTAAGAAATGTTTGTCTATCATGAAATAATAAATAAGTACATTTTCTTCTTTAATAATTTGACTTCCATATTAAACTTTCATCCATCCAGAACAAATTTTTGTGTGTTGGGTGATTTTTGTGGATTTTGTTTTCATTTGTATGGGCACATGCCCCAGTACTCTTTATTCAATAATTCATTTATTCCCCACTGACTTATAGTGCCACAGATGTCCCATGTCACATTTTCTTATATGCATGCATTTTTTTTGACATCCCTATTCTGTTCAATTGGTGATTTATCTACCTGTAGACTGATGTTATATGAATTACTGTAGCTTAATAGTAATTCTTGATATCTAATATGAATGGTAATGCCAACTTTTCCTTCTCCTTCTCCCTATCTCCCTATCCTTTTTTTTTTTTTTTTTTTTTTTTTGAGATGGAGTCTTGCACTTGTCGTCCAGTCTGGAGTGCAATGGCATGATCTCGGCTCACAGCAACCTCCACCTCCTGGGTTCAATCAATTCTCCTGCCTCAACCTCCTGAGTAGCTGGGATTACAGGCGAGCACCACTACGTCCAGCTAATTTTTTTGTATCTTTAGTAGAGACAGGGTTTCACTATGTTGACCAGGCTGGTCTTGAACTCCTGACCTCAGGTGATCCACCCGCCTCAGCCTCCCAAAGTGCTGGGATTACAGGCATGAGCCACCACACATGGCCTCCCTTTTTCTTACTCTTCTTTTTCTTCTTTTAATTTCTCCACTTTCTTGTCCTTCTCTTCCTCTCTTCTCTTCCTCCTCTTCCTACTCATCCTCTTCTTCTTTTTCTTGGTTGCCTTGGCTCTTTTGGTTTTTTCTTTTCATATGCATTCTAGAATCAGTACATACATGTTAATTAAATTAAATTTTTATTTCAATAGACTTTTGGGGAACAGGTGGTGTTTGGTTACATGATTAAGTTCTGTATTGGTGATTTCTGATCTGTGTACACTCTACCCAATGTGTAGTCTTTTATCCCTCACTCATCCCTACCCCTGAGTCCTCAAAGTCCATTGTGTCATTCTTATGCCTTTGGGTCCTTATAGCTTAGCTCCCACTTATGAGTGAGAACACATGCTGTTTGGCTTTCTATTCCTGAGTTACTTAGAATAATGGTCTCCAATTCCATCTTGCCGCATTATTTTGTTTCTTTTATGGCTGAGTAGTATTCCACTGTGTATATATACATATACTTTTTCTTTATCCACTTGGTGATTGATGGGCATTTGGGCTGGTTCTATATTTTTGCAATGGTGAATTGTGCTGCTGTAAACATGCTTGTGCAAGTATCCTCTTTGTATAATGACTTCCTTTCCTCTGGGTAGATACCCAGGGGTGGAGTTGCTGGATCAAATGGTAGACCCACTTTTATAGTAGTTCTTTAAGGAATTTCCACACTATTTTTCATAGGGTTGTCTAGTTTACATTCCCACCAACAGTGCAAACGTGTTTCCTTTCACCACATCCATTGCAACATCTATTTTTTTTTAATTGTTTGATTATGGCCATTCTTGCAAGAGTAAGGTGGCATCGCATTGTGGTTTTGATTTGCATTTCCTTGATCATTAGTGATATTTAGCATTTTTTCATACGTTTGTTGGCCATTTGTATATCCTCTTTTGAAAATTGTCTATTCATGTCCTTAGCCCGCTTTTCGATGGAATTGCTTGGTTTTTTTGTTTGTTTTGGGTTTTTTTTTGTTTTGTTTGTTTTTTGTGTGTGTTTTTTTTGTTTTAGTTTTGGTTTTTTTTTGCTAATTTGTTTGAGTTCTCTGTAGATTCTGGATATTAGTCCTTTGTGAGAAGAATAGACTGTGAAGATTTTCTCCTATTCTGTTGGTTGTCTATTTGCTCTTCTGATTATATATTTTGCTGTGCAGAAGCTTTTTAGTTTAATTAAGTCCCATCTATTTATCTTTGTTTATGTTGCATTTTCTTCTGGGTTCTTGGTCATGAAGTCTGCTTATGTCAATGTCTAGAAGGGTTTTTTCAATGTTATCTTCTAAAATGTTTGCGGTTTCAGGCCTTAGATTTAAGTCTTTGATCCATCTTGAATTAATTTTTGTATAAGTTGAGAGATGAGGATCCAGTTTTATTCTTCTACATGTGGCTTGCCAACTATCCCAGCAACATTTGTTGAATAGGGTGTCCTTCCTTCCTTTATGTTTTTTGTTTGCTTTGTTGAAGATCAGTTGACTGTAAGTATTTGGCTTAATTTCTGGGTTCTCTATTCTTTTCCATTGATCTATATGCCTATTTTTATACCAGTACCATGCTGTTTTGGTGACTATGGCTTTATAGTATAGTTTGAAGTCAGGTAATGTGATGCCTCTAGATTTGATCTTTTTGCTTAGTCTTACTTTGGCTATGCAAGCTCTTTTTTTTTTTTGGCTCCATATGAATTCTATGATTGTTTTTTCTAGATCTGTGAAGAATGATGTTGGTATTTTAATAGGAATTGCATTGAATTTACAGATTGCTTTTGGAAGTATGGTCATTTTCACAATATTGATTCTACCCATCCATGAGCATGGGATGTGTTTCCATTTGTTCGTGTCATCTGTGATTCATTTCAGCAGTGTTTTCTAGTTTTCCTTGTAGGGGTCTTCCACCTCTTTCATTAGGTATATTCCTAAGTATTTTATTTTACTTTTTTTGCAGCTATTGTAAAAGGGGTTGAATTCTTGATTTGATTCTCAGCTTGGATGCTGTTGGTGTATAGCAGAACTACCAATTTGTGTACTTAATTTTGTATCCTGAATCTTTGCTGAATTAATTTACCAGTTCTAGGAAATTTTTAGATGAGTCTTTAAGGTTTTCTAGGTATACAATCATGTCATCAGCAAACAGCGACAGTATGACTTCCTCTTTATTGATAGTGAAAGAAATGCAAATTAAGAAGACAATATCAACTTGACTTTTCAATAGCAAAATAAAGCAGACTGGCCATATCAAGTGTTGGATGGAGTGTGTATCCAGGATTTTCTTTTACTTCAATGGTAGAAATATAAACTGGTACAGCTACTTTGGAAAACAATATACAGCTGACATTTGCATTCTTTAAAATCTAACAATTCTACTTCAAGTTCAATTCAAGGAAAAGCTTAGTACATGTGTCCCCCAAAACATGTACACAATAGCACTGATCATAAAGGGAAAAAATGGAAATAATACAAAGACATATAGACAGAAAATATATAAATTATGGTATCTTTTCACAATAGAGTATATTTAGCTACATGCAACAACATGGATAAACATTAGTATTATTTTGCTGATCAATAAAGTAAGTCTCAAAAGACAACATACAGTATGATATTCTTGTTTTGAAACTCACAACCAGGTAAAACTAAATCATATTTTTTAGGCATCAAATGTATGCAGTAACTTACCTACATAAAGAACAAGGAGGAAATAGATATAAAATTCTGGTATTGGTTATTTTTGGAGAAAAGGCAGGGATGTGGGATTGGGAGAAGTGCTTAGGAAAAAGTATTTTTGGTAGAATATTCTAACTCTTGGATTAGATAGTACTTTGGGGGTTGTTGATTATAGAATTAAGAATAAGTACATTAGAAAACATATAAACCCACAAACTATATAAAGAAAGGTCCTACATCCAAGAGGATGATGATGTGTTGTGAATGAAGGATTATGACCAATCCAATTCATGAGGTCTAGTAAATAAATAAGTAAACATTAAATGAAAAGCATTTATATAAGAAATAGCTTTGAAGAAAGGAAAGGGTAGTGTCCATAAAACCCACTGGAAGCTCTGAATTGAGGAGCTCTCAGTTCTTCTTCATGGGTAGGACTGCCTAGAAGTGATAAGCAGTCAATAGTGATTGCTCTAACTACACCACTAAATAAGAGGGTTTGACTAACCTCTTTAATCGAACATTACATTCAGAATAGTATGTAGTGATTCTGCAACTGGGTAAATAGGACCAGTTAAACAATTAATCATCATTAATCATCATTTTAATGTTAATCATTTTACCTAACTTTTCTTCAATTTAAAGAAATCTTAAGATTTCTTTAAATCCAATAACCAATAACTAAACATATAAACTTTTAAACAAAACAGCACACCCTTTCATGACTGTCTAATAAAATTTGAGATTGACAGATGATGCCCATATAAGATATTAACACACACACAGCCACACCCACACACACACATACACACCGGATAAAGTAGCAATTTTTTAAAATCACATGAAATCAATACCACTCATATAAAGAGGGCAAGAAAAACAATTAAAACCTTAATGTTGGATGAAGCTGTGGCCCATATTTTTAAAGTTGATGTTACTTTAGCCATGAGGGTGTAAAATACAGAAAGAAAGTGGGTGAAAAAGACATAATCAGATTACAGATATATTTATATCTATAAAGCATGGAGTGAGCTAAGATTGAATTGTATAAAATACATATTAGAAATTATTTCAGTAAAGGCCATAGACTTGAAGTCATTCTGTGATGGCAGCTTATCAGAAAAAAAATCATGGGTCCCTAATGAGATGTTCCCTTAATATTGACTAAATGACATTAAATACACTTTGATTTATTCTTTGAAACAAGTAGCATCGGGTTTTATTACAGGATTCTAATGTATACGAAGGATCACATGAATTATGAAAGGTATTATTTCTTTATTTTATTTTACTTTATTTTATTTTATTTATTTTATTTTATTTTTTATTTTGAGACAGAGGCTTGCTCTGTTGCCCAGGCTGGAGTGCAGTGGTGCGATCTCAGCTCACTGCAACCTCTGCCTCCTGGGTTCAAGTAATTCTCATGCCTCAGACCTTCTGAGTAGCAGAGATTACAGGCATGTGCCCCCACGCCTGGCTTTTGTATTTTTAGTATAAACAAGTTTTTGCCATGTTGGCCAGGCTGGTGTCGAATTCCTGACCTCAAGTGATCCACCTGCCTCGGCCTCTCAAAGTGCTGGGATTACAGGCATGAGCCAACGCGCCAGGCCAGGAAATATTATTTCTTTATCACCTTGTCCTCTGCTCTGTCCCCATTCCATGAGAAATATTCCCATGTTTAGTCTGACTCACGGCTGGGCTGTGTTTCTCCTACCACAGGTCTTTACATCAGTATGGAGTCCTGCTGCGTTCTCAGATATTTCCTCTGAGGCACTATAACAGGAATGAAGGGAAAAAGATCACTAAGGTCACACAAATTCACATGTCATTGAAGATACTCGATTGTTTAAAACACAGGCACTTTGCATCCCACTGAAAAGTGTTATTCATTGAAATAACATTTTACATTATGTATCTTCAGAAAGAACAAAATAAATCAAAACTGAATTTTTTTTGTTGGATAACAGATGAACAGTGGTTGATTTCATCAAAAGTCATTTTTCAAAGACAATGCATTTCAGTGCAAGTTGTACTTGCAATTTCAGAAAATCATACCTTTATACACAGAGCTAATTCTGAGTAACAAGTCACTGATCCACACTTAGTCTGTTCCATCTTGGTGTCACGCGTTTTGAGGATTCTAATTCACATAATAGGTAATATGAATTGCCTATTATGCAAATTAGGGTTCTCAAAACGTGTGACACCAAGGATCAGCAAACGTTTTCTGTGAGTTTCTAAGCTAAGTCAGAATAATGACTGAGGAGGGATGCCCAGAAAGCTGGCAGGCAAAGGGCACGTTGGAATGCAGGGTTACAAACTGGTGACCTTAGGACAAAATTCAGCTGCTCACAACCTTCCAAGAAAGGTAAAGGCCTTTAGACGGTGTTCATTCTTATGTCCTCAGGCTCACTAATTTATGTCTCTCTGAGGGCATTTGAGTTTCGTGCCTTTTGGTGTTTTAAGGTCACTGCTGAAGAAATTCATTAGCTGTGTCTCTTAGGTCACTTGTATTATACAGCCAACTGCAGGGGCCTTTACTACAAGAATCTCTAATACGTTCAGCAGGTTTTACTACTATGTCTTGCAGATAGCTCATTCACATTCTTTTCATTCATGAAATATGCTTTGTTTCATTTTTTAAGTTTTATCACAAACACTTTAACATGCATCAAATTAAGAGTCTCCAATGGTTCATAATCTCCGAGGTCAAATTTCTTCATCCAATTTTTCATCCCTACAGCAATCTAGCTATGGACAGTTGGAGTATATCTTGATTCAAGGCATTCAGCCTTAAGAATATATCTGGTAAACGTCCCAGGCACGGTGGCTCACGCCTGTAATCCCAACACTTTGGGAGGCCGAGGCGGGCAGATCACAAGGTCAGGAGATCGAGACCATCCTGGCTAATATGGTGAAACCCCGTCTCTACTAAAAATACAAAAAATTAGCTGGGCATGGTGGCGGGCGCCTGTAGTCCCAGCTACTCAGGAGGCTGAGGTGAGAGAATGGTGTGAACCCGGGAGGCAGAGCTTGCAGTGAAAAGAGATGGCACTACTGCACTCCAGCCTGGGTGACAGAGCAAGACTCCATCAAAAAATATATATATATATGTGTATATGTGTGTGTATATATATGTGAGTGTGTCTATATATGTGTGTATATATATGTGTGTGTGTGTGTGTGTGTGTGTATATGTATATATATGTGGTAAACAAGCCAGCTCTGGGTCAACAAACACATTTTCCAAGATTTCATTTTTTTTTTTAATTTTCTTATCTTTCTTACACTCCACAAAGACAAATAATGAATAAATCTCAGTTCAAATATTCTGTTCAACACCTCCTCCTGACTCTACCAGAAAATATGTAGTAGGGAAAGCTTCCGAAGTACATTTCCATTCTAATTCAAATTTTCTAACAAACACATATTCAAACTAGTATTTTTTATTGTGGCAAAGTTTTACCACCTCAAAGAACAAACTGAGAAATATCATGAACAAAACCATTTGTGAGAAGTGCTCTTGGTGAGTGATTGCAGTAGTCACTGGCCATAGCAGAGTTCCCTATGGCCTTAATGTAAGCAATAACTCACAGAGTTTTAACCACTGGTAGATTTTTCCCTATCTCTGCAGACATCTGTACATTCTAGTGAATTGTACTACATTGAAAAAAAAAAACTCACATAAGTGTGTATCTTGCTAAAAAAAAACTGTAAACATTTTCAATTAACATATCTTCATAGATAAAATTATTGTAAATGTAGTAAACAAATAAAAAAACATTAATTTACTTAAGAGCCTAAAATCAACCAATTCAATTGTACTCTTGGACATTTGAAACTGCATTATTTGGCAATGTTGTGTGAGGCAAGTAATTTTTTTCTTTAGTTTTGCTTTTATTTTCGCCAAAAGGAGAAGTTTTTTTGCTATCTAAAGGATAGAACTTCATGTATTTTTCTCTTATTTTGTGTCATCTTTCAAGGTGATTCTGAAAATGGTCATCAAACAGACCTTTAGCATTTTACAGTGTTTAGTTTGATGTGTTCTTCTTTGTCTTCACCCTAGCTAAGACCTCTCTCTTTTTTAACTGTAAATAATCTGTTGATTTCCCCTTCGAATATCTATGATTTGTTTTAAACTTGCTGCAAGAATGACAATTTCATAGAATTATTGCCCAGAGTAATTTATTTTTCCATTTTTGCATTATAAATGTCAAAATGTCTACTCATTCTAATCTTCAGAATAATATGATTCATGTTTTCGACGAATTTAGAGTGTATCTTATGTCTTGCTATTTCCATGGTCGTGGTGTCCAAAGCAATGGATCATTTTCCTGCTGCAAGTGCACTGTGGGAGAATCAGCACCCAAGCCATCTATCTGTCATTTTTTAAAAATTTAGTTTCAGGGAGTATATCTACAAGTTTGTTAAGGGTATATTGTGTAGGGCTGGTGTTTGGGCTTCTATTGAACCCATCACCCAAATAGTAAAGACAATACCCAACAGGTAGTTTTTCAACCCTTTTCTCTCTCTCCTGTCCCTTTTTGGAGTCCCCAGTGTCTACTGTTTCCATGTTTATGTCCATATTTTCCCATGGCTTGGCTCCCATTTATAAGTGAGAACATGTGGTATTTGATTTTCTGGTTTTGCATTAATTAAGGCCATAAGATAATGACCTTCAGCTCCAACCATGTTGCTGTGAAGGATGTGGTTTTATTCTTTTTATGGCTGCATAGTATTCCATGTGCACCATGTATCTTACTTGGGCTGATTCAGACACCTGTGCCTTTTCTTGGTATCAATACTGTACTTAAAACTTGCAGTGTTTATCTGCCAAACTTGTTATCATTCGAAAATATGTTTTAAAAAATTGTTTCACCTTAAAGATACCAAGTGGAGAATAACATGAAAATCATAGGCCTTAAAAGTTTTAGTATGTATGAGTTATCAAGGATCATCCTGTGGGAAGAAACAAAGCTTAATATATAGTCAATATGGCCATGTGCAGTGGTTCATGCCCATAATCCCAGCACTTTGGGAGGCCAAGGTGGGTGGATCACGAGGTCAGGAGATCTAGACCATCCTGGCTAGCATGGTGAAACCCCATTTCTACTAAAAATACAAAAAAATTAGCTGGGCGTGGTGGCGGGCACCTGTAGTCCCAGCTACTCGGGAGGCTGAGGTGGGAGAAAGGCATGAACCCAGGAGGCAGAGCTTTCAGTGAGCCCACATCGTGCCACCGCACTCCAGCCTGGGCAACAGAGCGAGACTCCATCTCTCTCTCTCTCTCTCTCTCTCTCTATATATATATATATATATATATAGTCTATATATATTTTGTTAATTAATTTTAAGATTGACCTGGTTTGTGGCATCTAATGTCATTTTCTAAAACTAAAAAGGGATTACAATTAAAAGACATATTTAATTACTAATTTGTGATCCTCCACTCACTTTCTAAGAAATCAGAATGCTAATGTTTCCACTTGGGTATCAGCTGCATAAACCAGTCACCAGCTTTTCAAATCTCCCATTATATATAACCTTTTTGTTTTCCCAGTGTTTACAAGAAAACAAACATTTATATTGTCTGGAGCTAAGAAGTGGGAATTTTGCAGAAATACATTTGAGAGACTATTTTAAAATTTCATACACTTAAAAAGCTGTCTCCCCATAGTTACCATAAACTGTTGGAAAGTTGTACCATATTAAGCCTATGTTGGCATGCGCTCTAGCCTATGGGTAGATACTTTTAGAGAATGTGTTCCCCACATTGTGAGAATGAACATTAGGGGAGGATGCAATCTTTAGAACTAAAGTAAGAAAAGTTTCAATCCTGGGTATGACACTTTCTTGTTATGTGATGTAGGCAGCACACTTTAGCTCTCTCAACCTAATGTTCTTATTTTTGCTTAAAGGACTGGATGGACCATCATATATAAAGCACAAAGCAATTTTCCCGAAATATAGGAGATGTTCAATAAATGTAAGCAATGTACTGCTGTGAAATTTCTGTATTCTGCAAGAATCCTCTTTATAATACTCTGCTTATGACTCAATACATTTCTTACTATTTATTCTTAGTATGAGCATATTGTTTGAAATTGGTCAGTCTTTGAAAAATTAAATTCACTGCCTACTTTCTAGCATAACCCATTAAATGCTAGGTAGGTGTAGCCATTTGGAAACTGGATTTGAGCTGGTGGTGTTATGCATTCTAATCCTCTTGGCTTTCTCTTTCTGGTATTCCAGTAGTTTCTAAGTTATACTCATCCATTCAAGCAGCAGTTACCCATTTGTGAGAAATAATTGTTCTCTTGCGAGAAATACGTCTTGCAGCTTGTGAAATTCCCGGTAAGAACTGCTGCCAGCTTGAGCGGACAAAGTAAAACCTACCTGAAACGGCGATTGTTTGATGTGACTGGGGCATCTTCCCTTCTAAGTGTCACGTCAGACAAACGATGCTATAGCTACTCTGGGTTTTTGTTGTATCCTGTCTTAAAATTGACATAAAATAATATCTCTAATCTTTGTGCGCTTTGGGTTACAGTCCCATATGTCAAAATAAAAGCCAGCCGGGAATGGCAGGAAGTCTCACGAAATGTCCTCTCCCCGCGGTGATGCACCCTCCCTCTAGACTGACCAGTCCACACCTGTGGTTGATGCATTCTGAGAGACAGCCGGTGAAAGTAGCTCTTTGCTAGTCATGTAAGCCCAGTCTGGACATGTATGGATCCTTAATGAGCTGTCAAGAGTCACAAGAGCATTTCAGAAAAAAAAATGTGAATTTTGTGTTTCACGAACTTTAATACTACAGTAATATATTGAAATTTTTGTGATTTTCACTGGTGAGTGGGAAAAAGTTTTTTTTTTTCTTGTTTTCTTTGTTATCTACATAATGAAAGGGGGCATCGTGGAGATGATTCCAAAGAATGGGTAATGTTGTTGTCATTTACAGCTTTGGAATGCCGTTTGTGGTTTTTCTTTGGGCAGTCGATTTTTTTTTTTTAGGTGAGATTTTCTTTCAATTGTTTCCCTTTTCTGAGCTGCCAACAACCCCTGGTTGGAAGTACCATAAGGGCAAACCCATCTGCTTAAGAAAGTTTGAAGTCTATTCTTCATGTAAATCACCAAATAATAATGCTAATGGCAATGGTGTTGATGTCCTCAACTAAGGTTTATTGATCACTCACTGTGCACCTGGTGGTTTTATAAGT
The DNA here is from genome assembly GCF_006542625.1 of Nomascus leucogenys. NCBI lineage: Eukaryota > Metazoa > Chordata > Mammalia > Primates > Hylobatidae > Nomascus > Nomascus leucogenys. The sequence continues at coordinate 45,806,767 of NC_044398.1, read as the reverse complement.
TCCTTCATTTTCTTGTCTATAGAATGAGGAGAACCATAGTATCTATGTCAAGGATTTGCTGTGAAAATTTAGTTCAGACAGAGCATTTGAAATGATGCTGGACACATACAAACACATTAGCTATTATTACCATGTGTAAGCTCATTTAATCTTTATAACAATTCTCTAAGGTTGGTGCTATCATTGACATCATTTTACAGATGAGGAAACTGAAGGGCAGATGAAATAACTTGCCCAAGATCACACTAATAAATGGCAGAGCCAGGAATAGAACGCAGGTAGTCTGAGTCCTGATCAAACCTTCTCAGATTGTTGGAGTTTCTCTATTTTACTATTTTTCTTTATTTTACTCTATTTTTCTTTATTTTACTAGCTTTATAATTCCAAGAAGCTTTTAATGCTTAGAATTATTTATATTTGCATATCATTAAAGCTCATAGGATCTATGATTAATTGACTGTGTGTGTTTGCTCAAGTTACTATACATCCCTGTATTTTAATCCTTAGCTGCAAAAGAAAGGAGATGAACTAAATGATCTCTAAGGATCTTCCCAATACTATGAGCATCCCATAAGCCTATAAGCTTTATACTCTCAAGCAATTCACCTGGTTTCACCTGGCTGCCAGACAAAAGGAAATTGGTTTAAATTGTACCAGAAGGGTTTTGTGTGTTTTTTTTGTTTGTCTGTTTGTTTTTTTTTTTAATGTTTTCCTGGAAATAAGGACGTAAAAGACTGAAAAGAGAAGCTTTTAAATCTCCTTACCTAAAACTGTGAGAAAAGGGTCAACACTACTACTTAGAATTGTCAGTGGGCTCTTAATGCCTAGAGGCTGAGCACAAAGTAGGTTATAGATTTCTTGCAGCTAAATAGCTCAATTTTTCAATGATGTTAACTCCACAGTAACTGTTAGGATTTACAGTCCTAGTCAAATAATTAGCCTGAGCACCAAGCTGTGAGCTTCGTTTCAGGAAAAGGAGGCAGACACAGGTAGCATTCACATTCCCACCCGCCTGAGAAAAGGCAAGTGTATGAATTAAAGGTGCTCTCTGGGCTGCGGGAAGGAAGGACGTCAGTGGCTCTGCCTTGGCCCAAGGCTGAATTGTGAAATAGACTGGGTTTGCTTCAAGACCCTCTAGCCATATCACGTGGTACTGTGCTCTTCCTGCAGGAACTCCTGTGCTCCCGAGCAGGACCTGCCCCTGCCCACCCCCTGCAGCATCTAGTGCTGGTCTTTCTGCCTTTCTTTCCCTCCCAAATCCATTCCCTCAGGACCCACACTTTGGTAGGAAAGGACCCATGATGGCTCAATGTGTAATGCCTTGTAGATAACATTAGTCCTTTCATAGTCGCCATCAAAACACAAGTCAAAAGTTTAACATTAGGGGAGAATTTTAGACAAAAGTGACCTTCCTGGGCGGAAGGTTTCCTTATTACATGAGAGAGGAGATGGCTTCTCACCCTACTTACGGGCAAGGGCAGCCTTGCTTGGAATGGGGAGAATTAGAACTGCAAAGGGAAGATTCATTTCAAAAATTCAGGAATATGAGCAACATATTTGATGAAAATTTTAGATATATTTAGTTATTAAAATGTTTTCATTAAATGATTAAGAAACTATATTCAGGATGTGTTCCAAGGTTCTTACAAGTTATTTAAATTAATCACAGTAGTGGCAGTGATAAAATAAGAATAATAGTAAGACAAAAATGAGTTAATGTAATGAAGAATAATAAAGTTTTATTTGTAGTGATAGAAATCTGGAGAAAATTGCTTACATTGAGTATGCTCATTAATATCCTAACTACTGAGATAAATATTTTTATTTAAAAAATAAACAATTTTAAGCAAATGTTCATCTTTTTTTTTTTTTGAAAAATAAACCCACCCACATGTATGATTTCTCCTGATTATTTCAGTTGGTTCTTAAGTAATCATGGAAAGATGGTGTCATTAGTCTGCATTATTTCAAAGTGAAATTTTCCCTTTTATTGAAAAATTCTTTGTTTAAGCTCAGGGCAGCTTGCAATTAACTTTCAAGAACTTACTCTGTTAGAACTTCTGTAGTATATTTTGAGTAATATCGTAAGAAAAGTCTTTTTCTGACATATAAATGTAATTCTTCCCCAATTTTATGGTGTCTATTCCCATTATGTGAAGACATGTGGCCTTTCTTGGCTACTATTTCTTAGACATTATATTACACATTACACTGTTTAATCTTCACAAAGACATTGCAAGTTAAACATTACTGTATTTACTTTTCAGATAAAGACATTGTAGCTCATGAAATAAAGTGAGTTGCCAATGATGGCACAGATTTTAATTGATGAGAAGGGATTGAAGGCAAGGCATGCATGACTTCAGTGCCCATGTCATTTTGGTTTTCAAGAAAAAAGTCCTAAAGAATGTCCTTACTCCTGTGCTACTTAATTTCTGAGGCTAGTAGGACCATGTCTTTTGCTTAGGTGTCAAAGTAAGGATCCAACTACATCCAATGAACTAAATATTTTCTTTTTTGGTTATATAATAACAGAGGACAAAATTACTTATCTCTATTTTCCAGGAATATTTTATAATGACCATGAAAAGGTTTACAAGTGACCATAGATAAATGTCATTTAGCTGAATGATGCTAAGACTCATTAGCAGCAGAGAAGTCTGGGTGAACTATACTTTACTAACCAAGATACATGGTATATTGCCAAACTTGCTTTTCAGCTTTTGCTTTTTATTGCTATTAATATCGGATCTTATCATCATCGTCATCTCTCAGGAGAGTCAAGCATTTATTCAGTTCCCAGTATTCTATAGGCATTCTAAGACCCCTTAGCTTCTGACATGTGTATCTGAATAACCTAAACAGTCTGGATCCACTTAATGCTGAAACAAATTCTCAGGGCAAATGTGATCCTTGAAGATAACTTAGGATTGTTCCAGCCTTCCAGAAGTCCTCCAACTCCCATCCCCAAATACCAGCTTGTCTCCCATAAGCTGAGCCAGAACCGAGTGGTTTCTGAACATTAAACCAGAGTTTGATTGGCTATTTGTATTTCTAAATATGTTTTGATGAAAATTGCATTACATTTATTGTGTCTTCATTTAAAAGCTTCCAAAATACCATCAGTACATATTACAAATTGTTTTAGGTTATGTTGAATTGACAAATCTGGGTAATTTGTATAGCATTGAAAATATCCTGTTCTTAAAGGTCAAATAAACATAATTATACAAATCTACAGGCTTTATGGCATTATATGCAGTTATTTTGATGATACCATATTTATTTATAATTATTCATGTAAGTCAATATTCTGGCTTACTGTTTCCAAAATGACTTATTTTGGTTGTTTTTAGAGTATACTGGATAATGAAACCTAACGGTTTCTGTTGTCTTTTTAAAAAATCTTTTTATTTATTTTTTAAAATTGCTTTGTTATTTTTAATTTTGGGAAGTTCCTAGTAGGTGTATATATTTATGGAGTACATGAGATGTTTTGATAAAGGCATGCAATGTAAAATAAGCACATCAGGGAGAATAGGGTATCTGTCCCCTCAAGCATTTATCCTTTGAGTTACAAACAATCCAAATACACTCTTTTTAAGTTATTTAAAAACATACAATTAAGTTATTATTGACTATAGTCACAATCTTATGCTATCAAATAGTAAGTTTTGTTCATTCTAACTACTTTTTGTACCTATTAATCATCCCCACCTCTCCTCCAAGCCCCCACAACCCTTCCCAGCCTCTGGCAACCATCCTTCTACTTTCTATGTCAATGAGTTCCATTATTTTGATTTTTAGATCCCACAAATAAATGAGAACATGCAATATTTGTCTTTCTGTTCCTGGCTTATTTCACTTAACATAATGATCTCCAGTTCCATCCGTGTTTTTGCAAACGACTGGTTCTCATTCCTTTTTATGGTTGAATACTATTCCATTGTGTATATGTACCACATTTTTTGTATCCATTCATCTGTTGATGGATACTTAGGTTGCTTCCAAATCTTAGCTATTGTAAACAGTGTTGTAACAAACATAAAAGTGTGGCTATCTCTTCAATATACTAATTTCCTTTCTTTTGGGAATACACCCAGCAGTGGGATTGCTGGATCATATGGTAGTTCAATTTTTAGGTTTTTTTTTGAGGAGATTCCAAACTATTCTCACTAGTGGTTGTACTAGTTTACATTCCCACCAGCAGTGTACAGAGGTTTCCTTTTCTCCACATCCTCATCAGCATTTGTTATTGCCTGTCTTTTGGATATGACCCATTTTAACTTGTGTGAGATGATATCTCATTGTAATTTTGATTTACATTTTTCTGATGATCAATGATGTTGAGCACCTTTTCATATGCCTGTTTGCCATTTATATGTCTTCTTCTGAGAAATGTCTTCAAATCTTTTGCCCATTTTTTGGACTAAATTATTATATTTTTTCCTATAGAGTTGTTTGGGCTCCTTACATATTCTGATTATTAATCCCTTGTCAGATGGGCAGTTTGCAAGTATTTTCTCCTGTTCTGTGGGTTGTCTCTTCACTTTGCTGATTGTCTTCTTTGCTGTGCAGAAACTTTTTAACTTCCTGTGATCCCATTTATCCATTTTCGCTTTGGTTGCCTTTGTTTGTGGAGTATTGCTCAAGACATTTTTGCCCTAACCAATGTCCTGGAGATTTTCCCAATGTTTTCTTGTAGTAGTTTGATAGTTTGAAGTCTTAGATTTAAGTCTTTAATCCATTTTAATTTTATTTTTATATATAACAAGACATAGATCTATTTCATTTTTCTGCATATGAATACCCAGTTTTCCAGCACCATTTATTGAAGAGACTGTCTTTTCCTCAGTATATTTTCTTGACACTTTTATCAAAAGAGAGTTCACTGTAGCTGTGTGGATTTGTTTCTGAGTTCTCTATTTTTCTTTTAGTCTATGTATCTGTTTTTATGCTAGTATCATGCTGTTTAGGTTAGTATAGCTCTGTAGTATAATTTGAAATTAGTTAATGTGATTCTCCCATTTTTATTCTGTTTTGCTTAGGATAGCTTTGGCTATAATTATTTTTTCTATTTATATGAAAAATGTCATTGGTGTTTTGATAAGGACTGCATTGAATTTGTAGATTGCTTTGGGTAGAATGGACATTTTAACAATATTTATTCTTCCAATCAATGAACATGGAATTTCTTTATATTTTTGTGTATCCTCTTCATTTTCCTTCATCAGTGTTTTATAGTTTTCATTATAGAGATCTTTCACTTTTTGGTTAATTCTTAAGCATTTAATTTTATTTGTGGCTATTGTAAATGAGATTACTTTTTTGATTTTTTTCACATTGTTCACTGTTGGCATATAGAAATGCTACAATTTTTATGTTGATTTTGTATCCTGCAACTTTATTGATTTATCAGTTCTAATAGTTTTTTTTTTTTGTGGAGTCTTTAGGTTTTTCCAAATATAAGATCATATCATCTGCAGACAAGGATAATTTGACTTTTTCCTTTCCAATTTGGAAGCCCTTTATGTCTTTCTGTTGTCTGATTGCTCTATCTAGGACTTCCAGTGCTATGTTGAATAACAGTGGTGACAGTGGGCACCCTTGTCATGTTCCATGTTTTAGAGGAAAGGCTTTCAGTTTTTCTCCATTCAGTATGATACTAGCTGTGGATCTGTCATATATGGTTTTTATTATGTTGAGGTATGTCCCTTCTATACCCAGTTTTTTAGGGGTTTTATCATGAAGAGATGTTGGATTTATCAAATCCTTTTTCATCATCAATAAAAATGATCATATGATTTTTGTCCTTCATTATGTTAACATAATGTATCACATTGATTGATTTGTGTATGTTGAACCAACCTTGCATCCGAGAGATAAATCCCACTTGGCCATGATGAATGATCTTCTTAATGTATTGTTGAATTTGGTTTGCTAATATTTTGTTGTGAATTTTTGCATCAATATCCATCAGAGATATTGGACTGTAGTTTTCTTTTTTTGATGTGTCTTTGTCTAGTTTTGGTATCAGCATAACACTGGCCTCATAGAATGTGTTTGGAAGTATTCCCTCCTCCTGTATTTTTCAGAATAGGGCTGATATTCATTCTTTAAATGTTTGGTAGAATTCAGCAGTAAAGCCACTATGTGCTGAGCTTTTCTTTACTGGGAGACTTTTTATTACAGCTTTGATCTCATTACTTGTTATTGGTCAGTTTAGGTTTTGGATTTCATAATAGTTCAATCTTGGTAGGTTGTATTTGTCTAGGAATTCATCTATTTCTTCTAGATTTTCCAATTTATTGGCATATAGTTGCTCATAGTAGCCACTAGTGATCCTTTGAATTTCTGCAGTATCAGTCGTAATGTCTCCTTTTTAATTTCTGATTTTATTTATTTGTAGCTTTTCTCTTTTTTTTCTTAGTTACTCTGGCTAAAAGTTTGTCCATTTTGTTTAACTTTTCAAAAAAACAACTTTTTGTTTCATTGATCTTTTGTATTTTTTTATTTCAATTTCATTTCTTCTCTGATCTTTATTATTTCTTTTCTTCTACTAATTTTGGGTTTGGTTTACTCTTGCTTTTCTAGTTCTTAAAGATACATCATTATGTTGTTTATTTGAAATTTCTTTTCTTTTTTGATGTAGGCAGGCAATGATAGCTATAAACTTCTCTCTTAGTACTGCTTTTGCTATATCCCATAGGTTTTTGTAGGTTGTGTTTTCATTATCATTTGTTTCATGAAATTTTCAATTTCCTTCTTAATTTCTTCATTGACCCACTGTTCATTCAGGAGCAGATTGTTTAATTTCCATGTGTTTGTATAATTTCCAAAATTCCTTATTGATTCCTGGTTTTATTCCTTTGCGGTCAGAGAAGATGCTTGATATTATTTCAAGTTTCTTGAGTGTTTTAAGATTTGTTTTGTGACCTAAGATATGGTCTATCCTTGAGAATGATACCTGTGCTGAGGAAAAGAATGTATTCTGCAGCTGTTGGATGAAATGTTCTGTAAATATTAGGTTCATTTGGTTTATAGTGCAAATTAAGTCTAATGTTTCTTTGCTGATTTTCTGTCTGAAAGATCTGTCCAATGCTGAATGTGGGGTGTTGAAGTCTCCAGCTATCATTGTACTGGTACTTATTTCTCTCTTTGGCTCTAATAATATTTGCTTTATATATCTAGGTGTGCCAGTGTTGGGTGCACATATATTTACAATTATTATATCCTCTTGGTGAATTGTCCCCTTTATCATTATACGGTGACCTTATTTGTCTCTACTTCTAGTTTTGGTCTTGAAATCTATTTTATCTGATGTAAGTATAGAGACTCTGGTGACTTTTTGGTTTCCATTGGCATGGAATATCTTTTTCCGTCCATTTATTTTTAGTCTATGTGTATCTTTATAGGTGAAGAGTGCTTCCTGTAGGCAACAGATCAATGGGGCTTGCTTTTCATCAATTCAGCCACTCTATGTCTTTTGATTGGAGAGTTTTGTCCATTTATATCAATGTCATTATTGATAAGTAAGGACTTGCTTCTGCCATTTTGTCATTTGTTTTCTGTTTGTTTTGTGGTCTTGTCTTTCTTCTTTTTTTCCTTCCTGTCTTCCTGAAGTGAAGATGATTTCTCTAGTGATATGATTTAGTTTCTTCTTTTTTATTTTTTATGTCTCCATTGTATGTTTTTTGGTTTGAGGTTACCATGAAGCTTGCAAATACTACATTATAACCAATTATTTTAAGCTGATAACAACTTAACACTGTTCAGATACACACACAAACAAGCCAAATGGAAACTAGTAAAATTCTACGCCTTAATTTCATCCCCTGGCTTTTTAACTTTTTGTTGTTTCTATTTATATTTTACTGTATTGACTATGTCTTAAAAAATTGTTGTAGTTATTATTTTTTTTTTTTTTTTTTTTTTTTTTTTTTGAGACGGAGTCTCGCTCTGTCTCCCAGGCTGGAGTGCAGTGGCGCCATCTCGGCTCACTGCAAGCTCCACCTCCTGGGTTCACGCCATTCTCCTGCCTCAGCCTCTCCGAGTAGCTGGGACTACAGGCGCCCGCCACCACGCCCGGCTAATTTTTTTTTGTATTTTTAGTAGAGACGGGGTTTCACCGTGGTCTCGATCTCCTGACCTCGTGATTCGCCTGCCTCGGCCTCCCAAAGTGCTAGGATTACAAGCGTGAGCCACCGCGCCCGGCCAGTTATTATTTTTTACTGCTTCATTGTTTATTCTTTTTAGTCTTTATACTTAAGATACGAGTAGTTTACATACTACAGTTACAGTGTTATAATATTCTGTGACTTTCTGTGTACTTACTATTATCAGTATGTTTTGTACTTTCAGGTCATTATTTATTGCTCACGAATGTTCTTTCCTTTCTGATTGAAGTACTCCCTTCAGCATTTTTTATAGGACAGGTCTGATGTTGATGAAAACCCTCAGCTTTTGTTTGTCTGGGAAAGTTTTTATTTCTCCTTCATGTTTGAAGGATATTATCACTGGAGTTTCTATTCTAGGGTAAAAGTTGTTGTTTTTTTTTTCCTTCAGCACTTGAAATATGTCATACCACTCTCTCCTGGTCCATAAGGTTTCCATTGAAAATCTACTGCCAGACATATTGGAGCTTCATTGTTTGTTTACTTTTTCTTCCTGCTTTTAGGATCCTCTCTCTATCCTTGACCTTTGGGGATTTGATTATTAAGTTCTTTGAATTAGTCTTCTTTGGATTAAATCTGTTTGATATTCTGCAACCTTCTTGTACTTGGATATTGATATCTTTCTCTAGATTTGGGGAGTTCTCATTATTATTCCTTTGAATAAACTTTCTACTCATATCTTTTTATCTACCTTTTCTTTAAGGCCAATAACTCTTAGATTTGCCCTTTTGAGGCTATTTTCTGGATCCTGTAGGCATGCTTCATTTTTTTTTCTTTAGTTTCCTCTGACTGTGTATTTTCAAATAGGCTGTCTTCAAGCTCACTAGTTTTTTCTTCTGCTTGATCAGTTCTGCTATTGAAGGACTCTCATGCATTCTTCAATATGCCAATTGCATTCTTCAGTTCCAGAATTTCTGCTTGATTCTTTTAAAATTATTTGAATCTCATTGTTAAATGTGTCTGATGGAATTCTAAATTCCTTCTCTGTGTTATCTTGAATTTATTTGAGTTTCCTCAACTCATCTATTTTGAATTCTCTGTCTGAAATGTCACATATCTCTATTTCTCCAGAATTGGTTCCTGGTGGCTCATTTACTTCATTTGGTGAGGTCATGATTTCCTGGATGGTGTTGATGTTAGTTGATGTTCTTTGGTGCATGGGCATTGAATAGTGAGGTGTTTATTGTAGTCTTCACTGTCTGGGCTTATTTGTATCTGTCCCTCTTTAGTAGGCTTTCCATATATTTGAAAGGACTTGGGTGTTGTGATCTAAGTTGTGTCTGCTTTAGGAGATACCCCCACACCTAGTAATGCTATGGTTCTTGCAGACTTATAGAAGTAGCACCTTGATGGTCTTGGACAAGATCCAGGAGAATTCTATGGATTACCAGGCAGAGACTTGTGTTCTCTTTCCTTGCTTTCTCCCAAACAGAGTCTCATTCTGTGTTCTGAACAACCTTGCTCTGTTGTCTTAATTGCAGCTGTGTCATTAATATTTATATATTAATTCCCCCTAAACTTGCAAATTTTACACATTTACTTCCCCAAAGATGTCCATGTCCTTCTGAAGTCTGTATTAAGGATCCCAGGAGTAAGAGTACTGAGGAAGACATTCATGGTAAAACAAAACAAAACAAAAACAAAAAGATTTAATCTAAAGCCCAAATAAGTGACTTGTGGCAAACCCATGAAAATGTCCCCCACCACTACTGGACTTTGATTTTTAGACAGAGTAGCAGGTCTTCAGGCACTCACCTTGTCCCAGGTGCTGGATGGGACAAATCCATGATCTGCATGGTGCCATCCGGTCTGTCTGGTTTTACTGACATTATACAGGGCTTACCCTGGGCAGTCCATAGAGCTTGTTTGTATAGGCAGTATTTAAGACTTAGCATTTAAAAACATCTTTTTGTTTTCCCCTCTGTATTTTTGCAGCCTTATTTTAATTAATTTCTTGCTCCACTTTCCAACTTCTTCTAATCCTAAATTCATAACTGATATGTATTGGCTCATAGACTTTGGCTCTGGAAAGTAAATTTAATACAGCTTGGATTCAAAACCATGTAATTTCGGTTGAAAAGCTCATATGTCTGAGCACTCATTACATTCAGTTCACAACAAGGCTAAGAGTAGAGTTTTATGTTGTGCAGGGACACACAGGAAACACATCACACATGCCACAGAAATGCATTTTTGAAACAAACCAGTCAATAACCTTCCCTTTAGTTTTTAAAAAAAAATTGCTCAGGGGTGCTACTGTGATACAAGTTTACCTTGCTAATTCTGGCATGATAAACTTGTATCATAGTTATTACTATTTTCATAAAGAGTAATTCTCTAGCTGTATTAAATAATGGCTGGAAACAAGCCTGCATCATTTTCTTACCTATTCAAGGGAGTTAACATTTGCTTAAGATAAGATATCTTTATAAATCTTCATAAAATCTAAATAATTGTATTTAAAATTTTCTCCACTCTCCCTCTCATCATGCAGTGCTGCCTATGAGCCCTCTGTGTGGTTATTAATTTCAAATTCACAAGCATTTACTTCCCTGATGAGCACTTTTCCTAGATATATGCCTTGTTGACATGAACTGCTCAGGAAACAGAAAAAAATAACAGAGTCATGAAAAATAATGTTCTTTCCTTATAAGGGTGAAAAACGGAAGAAGTAGAAAAGAAATCTTATTCATTACTATGGCCCCATTTTGTTGTTTTTAACTGGTGGCAGCTTATTGCCCTGAGCCCTTTTGCGAAAAGTCTTCCCCAGGTCAAGACTACTGAGATGGCCCGGGCAGCCAACCTTCAGTAAAGGGATTCTCAGGAGGACAGTTTGCTAATGGAGCAACAGAAGTTGCTGATAGTTACAGAAGAAAAGCAGAAAGTGACTCACAGTACCCAATTCACCAACTAGATGCATAAAAATGAAGAAGAGAATATTAATTAGCAGGGAATCTAGTAGGAAATTGAGCCAAGGCTGGCATAATTAGCCTTTTCCTCTAAAATCCTCTCTCCCTGCTTCACGTTGGCTCTGCTGAGCTGCAAAGCTAAGAATTCTGACCTGCACCGGACATCGTTTTTACTCACAACAGTCCAAGGAGTGTCTTGCTACATTTACAGAGTTTCCAAGCCTATTGGGTTCTCTTGAGCTGCTGTGGCTTGGGTCTAGCAGGGCAGAGTGAAAAGAAGGGAAGAGCAGATTTTGGCGTCAGCAGCAAAGCTTTTGTCATGATCCTCCAGAGACAACTGCCCTAAATCTGAGCACACATATGTTGTTGACCAGCACCAGAAGAAATCATAAATGATATGAGAGCATAAGTCCTACCCACTTCGGAGCTGTCATGATTTATGCTTGTTTTTACATTATTTTTAGTGCCTTTACTGATTATGTAAGTGAAAATCTAGTGATATTTTTTCAAAAATCTTGTGATGTGATTTGAGATGAATAGACACTTTCTGAGGTGTCCGTAGAAAAATAGTATTCTATGTGCTTGGTAGAAAAGGGGGAAAAAAACCCCATGATTCTAAGGTCAATTAACCATTTTTATAACCAATTTGTTGTAGTCATTGGGTACATTATTATACCTGGAATAGTTTATGTTCGGAAATGCTTATTTAGTAATTCATTTAGTTAAAAGAGAACTGAAGCACTTCAGTCAGTCATTCTAAACAGAATATTTCATTGTGACTGTTTTTTTGATAGCCGTTAGTGGATTTTTCTAGTTGTCTGGGAGAATTTTACTTACTAGTAAGATTTGTCTTAGACATAAAGCAGTGTTATGTCTGATAAATTTGTTCAGGACTCTCCAAACCATTCATTAAGAAGACATTAAATTCTTAATCATTCTTGGAGGACATGAAACCTGGATGTCCCAGATCTGAAGCTGGCTACAGACAAATGAGCAAGCTCACTCGACCCAGACACTTTTACCACCTCATTCCTCTCCATTCTTTCTCTGGACATAATTTAATAAGATGCATTTTAGCCTGTTTAGTTTGGTGTGAACTAGACCTTGGCTTGGATACTAACTGTGAGTATATTTTTACGAGGGAGGGAGCAGGAAGATGAAAAGGAAGTGCTGGATGCTGTGCATGCAGCTGTCTGCGATTTAATTTTTTTTTTTTTTTTTTTTTTTTGACACGAAGTCTTGCTCTTTTGCCCAGGCTGGAGTGCAGTGGCAAGATCTCTGCTCACTGCAAGCTCCGCCTCCGGGGTTGCCGCCATTCTCCTGCCTCAGCCTCCCAAGTAGCTGGGACTACAGGTGCCTGCCACCGTGCCCGGCTAATTTTTTGTATTTTTTTTAGTAGAGACGGGGTTTCACTGTGTTAGCCAAGATGGTCTTGATCTCCTGACCTCGTGATCCACCTGCCTCGGCCTCCCAAAGTGCTGGGATTACAGGCATGAGCCACCACACCCGGCCCGTGATTTAATTTTTAAATGAGAGAATTGACCAGTTAATTAATTTATTTGGTTAAGTAATTCATTTCAAATAAATACATAATAACAAAAGTTAAAGTAACCTAAAATTACAGTTGACCCTTGAACAGCACAAATTTGAACTGCACAGGTTCACATATGCAGACTTTCTTCTGCTTCTGCCACCAGGATACAGCAAGACCAACCCTTCCTCTTACTCCCCCTTCTCAGCCTACTTAGTGAGAAGACAATGAGGATGAAGACCTTTATGATGATCCACTTCCACTTGATTAATGGTAACTATCTTTTCTCTTTCTTATTATTTTCTTAATAGCTTACTTTATTGTGAAATGGGTGTGATTTTTGTCTTGGCCTGTGATGGTCAGTGTGTTCACGGGCCACAGTGATAAAAGCATTTAAGCAGTCAAATGTAGCATCTAGAATGATTTAGATCTCACAGTTGTGTAGAAGACTAGAAAGCATCCCTTAGTTTTCTGAAACGGTAGTTATGTCTGAATATATATACATATATTTAAAACAGAGAAATATAATTCATGTTGATTACATTGGAATTAGAGGGAATTTGTAAAACTGTTGTTATACCACTGGATAAAATCTTGGAGTTATTAGTAGAAATGGTCTTATTGAAGGTTAGTATTATGTTGAAGAAATAATTTGATTTATAAATAGATTCTTATTTCCTAGAAGGCAGGTAAAAAATGTATCTGATTTTTCTATGGTGTAAAGCCAAGGCTAGCAATCTATATTCTGCCTGCCTGATCTTGCCTACCAGCTGTTTTTGTAAACAAAGTTTTATTGGAACACAACTATGTTCATTTGTTAACATACCACCAGTGACATCTTTTGTGCTGCAATGATAGGGAAGGTTTGACAGAGACTGTGTGGCCCACAAAGCCTAAAATATTTGCCATCTGGTCCTTTACATAAGAAATTTGCCAATCCCTGATTGGTAGGGATTTCAAGAAAATACATTAGGTTTATTTGTTTCTTATAAAATACAAGGTTCGATGTTATTTAGGAATTTAATCTAAACGTCTTTAAAGTTTTCAACAATAGAAGTAGGAATTATGGTTTTTTGAAAGTGGAAAATTGAAGGCTATGTAATTTTTTCAAAATTTGATGTTTTATGGATTTTTTCCTCTCTGTGTTAGTTAAAATTCTCTTTATCACTTATTTTCATGACAGGCTATCTTGCTACTAAGTTAAAGCCTTTAATGATGGGAATGATTTCAATAATATTCCCTTTTCTACCAACTTTCATTTGGTTGCCAAATAAACAAAAATTAAGAACTAGACTTAGTTGATCAGAAGTTGATTCTTCAGCTTTTAGCCATTACATTTCTTGCTGCTGTGAAACATCCTTAAAGCTTCTGTAGTTACAGATACCCTTTTGAATGGAAAATTAAAGCATATATCACCACCAAATCTAAGAACATACTGCTAAACCCAGTCTACAAAGTAGTTGGTGAGCTCATACAGAATATTAGTCAAGGCCTTTCCTGCCCTGTCAGGTTCCCAGGCTGACAAAGTGTGGCACCCACCTCGCCTTCCATTATTCCTCTTTCCATAGTAGAACACTGTGCCTTGAGAGCAACACTCCCACATCAGGGGTACTGGGCTCCAGTTACGTCTCAGGCAGGCCTCGCGCATATCGCTTAATCTCTCGGGTCTCACTTTTCTCATCTGTAAAAAGGAATCAAAACAGCACCACCTCAGAGGGTGAACACAAAGAATTTAGAAGCGTGACATGTTCCTAGTGTTATCCTCCAAGTGGAATGTTGGAAGCTAGGAAGGATCTTAGTGAAATAATAAAATAATCTTACTTTTTGAAAAAAAATAATTTTCACATTTCTACAAGAATTGTAATGAATGCCTCAGAATACTCTTAGAGAAATGAGTCAAATACAGCACCTCCTCTTTTTCTGATGACAAAATATCTTTCTTCATCTCTGTATGTCTCTCTCATTTCGTCAGACTTTGGGACCTAAGAAGCTCACATATGGAGTTTAATTCTTATGTGCACTGTTTTTACTTAGGTAACACCTGGCATGTTTTCCCCGAGTTCACAAAAGAGGTGGATTCCCTGACAGAAATGGGAAGTCTAGCAAGTCAAAACATTGCCTCAAAAGCTTGGTGGAGGTTATTTTGTTGTCAGACATGCATGTTTTCACCTGCAGCATCTCTCCAAAAATGCACAGGGCAATGCATTTAACTCTAGTTTTGAATAATGAAAGTAAAATGGGATAGCAGCTCAGCCAAACAGATGAAAAGAACAGCTCCTGCAGGATCTACAGTGAGCCAGGTTTTGTTTTGTTTTATTTTTAATGTTTTACTCACCTGGTATAACACATAATATTTTTTATTGTGAAAACAGAAAGGCAAGTGTTAAAAGAGCCCAAGCGTGGCACCTATAGAGAATGAAAAATGTGGAACATAACAAGTCATTCTGTCAGGACCTGCACAGAACCACACCTTTAAGCATCATTCAAAGGCCAGCCTCTCAATGGGTTTTACTTCCCCAAAGAATAGTTTTGATCTTCTACTATAAATTCTGCAGGAAGTATCAAGACCCTAAGACTGTAGCATAACTGTAAAACAAACCAAAATTTAAATATACAAGGATAAAGCTCCTAGCTAGGAAAATGAAGAGTAGAATGAAAAACTAATTTCCAAGATCAATTTTGAAGGAAACACCAAAAAAATGTTTTTAAAGACGTACTTCCTGCAGCTTTTGTCTTTCCTTTTATATTACAGCAAATTTCTTTTCTCACAGTGGGATTTTAAATTAATTTATAATTATAGACACTTGCAGGGGATGAGAGAGAAACGACCTAATTATAGACCAAATGGATACCCTCTGGCGATCCTGCAATTAGAGCTACCAGGGTAATAGATGGGCTTTATCCTGCCTTGAGTGGATTCAGTGGCTGACCTGGCAGTGAGCACTGACAGTGGTTTGCAGAGTCCACAGCATAATGTCAAAATCTGCTTAAATTATTTGGAAGCAAAAATAAACAAATCAAAGTAAAATTCCAAGTGATTGTAGAACTCAAACTTCCTTTTCTCTGAGAAGATATAAACACTAACCGTGACCATCAAGGGAGAAAAAATAAGCAGAAGTTTTTAATGCTGTCTCTCTATTTAACTAGATTCTAATTAGTTACAATTAAGCTGCCGGAGAATAACAGCTACAGTGACATTGAAGACGAAAATGCCCAGTTCTAACATAATTCCCACCGTTTCTTTAGATTTCTCTTTTTTGTCATTGAGATTTAGTTGGAAATGATAGGGGAAGCTAAAGGTCTTAACAGGTATCTAACAGGGTCACTGAAGCAGCAAATTCCTTTTTAGTAATTCTTTGGCCTTACTTTTCTCTCTATATACTCTACAGCAAAAGAATAATTACTTTTATATAACGTGTACTCAATTCTTTCCCCTCCTTCCAGCCAAGAGGGCATTTCCCTGCCTGTTCTTTCTGTACCAACCCCAAACAGGGTACTTAACCTGAAATTTTAAAAGGGCCACATTCTTTGTCTAGTTAACAAAAATATTCTGGCCAATATGGAGCTCCTATGACCCATATGAAACAATTAGAAAATGATATAAATGACATGTGATTGAGTTGGAGGAGAAAAAGAACCAATAAATTACTTTTTATGAGTTGGGAGAAATCAGAACAGAACAGAGTATTGTCTTGGTGAGTACAATGGTCACAGTGAGTGAATCAGTGATGTAAGGGGAGTGTGGCCCAAGATATGTGTGCTGAGATGGATTGCAATGATGTGTGGTTACTAACTGCAGAAAGCAATGTCTGCACCTCAAATAATTGATTATTTAGTGCCCTTTTCTGTGTTTTCTTCTATGTACAATGGAATTATCTAAAGCTATCGTATAGTTAATATTTAAGTGATAAATATTTTTATATCATCATCAACACATTTATTGCGGCTTCATTAAACAAAACTATGTCACACTGTCTTAAAGAGATTATAGGTATCTTAGTGAGAGCTAGTGTTTAAATAATAATTTGTCCAGGTCTTCCAGTCCATCATGTAGTATCATTTCTCTTTGCATAGAAACAAATACTTTCAAATGTTTACCCAAATCTTATGACTTTAAATTTTTTACCACCAGACCTGCATTACAAGAGGTTCTGAAAGGAGCACTAAATATGGAAAGGAAAAACTGTTACCAGCCACTACAAAAATACACTTAAGTACACTGGCCAGTGGTACTATAAAGCAATCACAAAAACAAGTCTGCATAATAACCAACTAACAACATGATGACAGATCATATCTGCACATATCAAGACTAACCTTGGATGTAAATGTGCTAGATGCCCTAAATAAAAGACACAGAATAGTAAGCTGAATAAAGAAGCAAGACCCAATTGTATGCTGTTTTCAAGAGACCCATCTCACATGCAATGATATCCACAGACTCAACATAAAGGGATTAAGAAAAATCTACTAAGCAAACAGCAAACAGAAAAAAAAAACAGGGTTTGCAATCCTAATTTCAGACAAAATGGACTTTAAGCCAACAAAGATAAAAAAAGATAAAGAAGGGCATTATATAATGGTAAAGGGTTCAATTCAACAAGAAGACCTAACTATCCTAAATATATATGCACACAACAAAGGAGCACCCAGATTCACAAAGCAAGTTCTTAGAGACTTCAATACCCCACTGGCAGTATTAGACAGATTATTGAGGCAGAAAATTAATGAAGATATACAGGGCCTGAACTCAACACTTGACCAAATAGACCTAATAGGCATCTACAGAATTCTCCACCCCAAAACAATAACATGTACATTCTTCTCATTGCCACATGGCACACACTCCAAAATTGACCACATAATCAGACATAAAACAATACTCAGCAAGTTCCAAAAAAACCAAAATTATACCAACCACATTGTTGAACCACAGTGCAATAAAAATAGAAATCAACACTAAGAAAATCACTCAAAACCACACAAACACTCAAAAAAAAATAAAACTTGAGGCCAATATCTTTGATGAACATAGGCCAAGCTTTATTCCTGAGATGCAAGACTGGTTCAACTTATGTAAATGAATAAGTGTGACTCATCACATAAACAGAACTAATAAAACGACATGATTATCTCAATAGATACAGAAAAGGCATTTGATAAAATTTAACATCCATTCATGTTAAAACCCCCCAATAAACTAGGCACCAAAGGAATGTATTTCAAAATAATAAGAGCCATATATGACAAACCCACAGCCAACATTAATGAATGGGCAAAAGCTGAAAGTATTCCCCTTGAAAACCTGCACAAGACGAAAATGCCCTCTCTCACCACTCTAATTCAACATAGTATTGGAAGTCCTAGCCAGAGCAATCAGTCAAGAGAAAGAAATAAAAGGCATCAGAATAGTAAGAGAGGAAATCTAACCATTCCAGTTTGCAGATTACATAATTCTCTATATAGAAAACCTCATAGGCTCTGCTTTCAACTTATAGCCTGGATTCAACCAGTTCTCATTGCCTTCTCTGCAGTACCCTACTCCAAATCATCACCATCTCCCACCAGCGTATTCCAAAATCACATTCTCTGCCTTTTCCTTGTAAAAAAAAGTCACATTCAAACCTCCTGTGTGTTAAAATCACATTCTACAAAGTCCTATGTGATTTGGCCTCCACTGTTCCTTTGGCCTCCTCTCCCATTCCTCATGCACATGGAGCTCGCTTCTGCCCCAGGGCCATATGTGCACTTTTGTTCTTTCTTTCATAGGACCATTAAGTATTCTGTTCGAATGTCTCTTCTTCAGGCTCTTCTGGGCCACATTTTATGGGCCCTGCAGCATCTCCCCTACTTATAACCTACACATGAAGAACACAAGCCATGGCTGGTATGTCTATGTCCATACTTAGATTATCAGTCTATTATTTATTTCTTTATTTCATTTTTGTTTCATGTATTATAATCTAATCTCTAAAAGGAATTCATGAAGTTCTACCACCTGGAATGCAGCCAGGCACATAGCAGAATCTCAAGAAATAGTAGAAACACTAATTTGTTATAATAATTAATTCACACACCTAAATGGTTGTGGTGGTCTATTATGGGCATATTCATAAAGGCACTAATCCACTAGTCAAGATATGTCATTATTGGCCCCTGAATTGCCTCAGTACTCCCAAGTACCACAAATGAGAACACATATTTCCTTCGTGATGATCTGAATTGCTGTTTGCAGAGAATAGTAGGTAGTTTCACATTACTCGAGTTGCTAAATAGATTGCTATATTAGAAAGTTTGGGCTGCTATACAAAATATCATAAACTAGGAGGTGTAAACAACAAACATTTATTTTCTACTGTTCTGGAGGCTGGAAAGTCCAAGATCAAGGTGCTTACATATTTGCTTCCTGGTGAGGGCTCTCTTTCTGGTTAACAGATGGTTGCCTTCTTGCCATGTCCTCACATAGCAGGGAGAGAGAGGGGGCTCTGGTGTCTTTGTCTTTTCATAAGGGCTCTGATTCTATCATGGGGCTCCACATCATGACCTCATCTAAACCTAATTTCCTCTGAAAGGCCCTGCCTCCAAATATTATCACACTGGAGACTGAAGATTCAACATATGAATTTGGGGGAAAAATACAAACTTTCAGTTCATAGCAATTGTCTTTCTTAAAACAAATCTGTAATACGGGTTTTGGAGGGAAGTGGATCTTCCATTCAGTTTACTAATTTCTTGTAGAAATAAAATAAAATAATCAATTATATTAAAGTCTGGGAGCAGACGCAAAATAAGCTAATATAATGAAATGGCTAAGCTAGCTAAGGTAAGCATTCACTGCTAGGACAATTAAAGTTTCCTGTTGCATCTAGGATGTGTGCTGTACTGGGCCACTAATCCCTTTAGGTTAATATAATAGTTTTATGTTACAATTGATAAATGGTGTTAACCAAATTTCATTAAATGCTAAGTATTTATTATTTCTCATAAAATTATTCTAGAATGGAGACGATTCATTTTAAAGATGTTATTTATCTTAGTTACACATTGTAATTTATGGTAAACGTTATTTATGCCCTCTTAAATTGAAAGGGTTTTTGAAAAGTAAACAGTTCACTATGGCTTAACACATTTGTCAAATGTTTCTGTTTTAGACTCCTATAATTACAGCTATTGTAAGGAATGAAGATAGTGAGATTCTGACAGTATCCTGATCCTGCTTTATTTTTTCCCCAAAATGTTTCTGTATCTGAAAAACTGAAACTATAGTCATCCTAAACTTCGGATTCTATAAGCAGAAGAAGCAGCAATGGCTTGAATTTTTACTTCCTTCTAACATTTTCTATTTATGATTTAATATGAGTGATTATTCTAATATTTTAGTGTAGGTCATTATCACTTGGTGGTATTATTAAAAATACAAACGCCTCATTTCCTCCCACACCACCTGATTTAATAAGTGTCAGAAAGAGGTAGAACATCTTTATTTTTAACTGTTCTTTTGGACAGCCACAGTTTTCAGATAGTACATAAGGTATATATTGTAAAGAAGTATGACCATGCAAAGCAAAAGAGAACTACACTCACTTCAAGGAATGGGACAAACATAGAGATTCAAACGACAGCTTTAACTATAACCAAATGGAACAACCTAAAATATAAAAGAGTAATAGGAGATGAAGAACAATCAAGGGACTAAGCAACTCCAGAGAGGCAACAAAGAAGCAGGTTGGACATTTCAGAAAATCAAGTGAGTAAATCGGAAGCCTATCCATCCACACAATGTTCGCAAGTGTTTATTGTGTTTCTGCTGTGTGGTAGAAAAGACAGAGCCCAGCTGGGCACAGTGACTCATGCCTGTAATCCCAGCACTTTGGGAGGCCGAGGTGGGTGGATCACTTGAGGTCAGGGGTTCAAGACCCAGCCTGGCCAACATGGCTAAACCCCGTCTCTACTAAAAATACAAAAATACAAAAATTACCCAGGCACGGTTGTGCACACCTGTAGTCCCAGCTACTTGGGAGGCTGAGGCATGAGAATCAGTTGAACCTGCAAGGCAGAGACTGCAGTGAGCCGTGATGGTGCCACTGCACTCCAGCCTGGGTGACAGAGTGAGACTGCATCTCAAAAAAAAAAAAAAAAAAAAAAGCCAAGAACGTAAACAAGACTTCTTAATAAAGAGAATAGGAAAAGATTTAAATGAAAGAACATACAGCTATTAAAATGAATGCAAGTAGAATATATTACTCTATTAAAATAAATAGACTTCTAGATTGATAGAAAAAATGGTTTAGATGTATTCTGTTTCTAAGACATAGCTCGTAAAACAAAAGCAAAAGAGTAATGCTGTAAATATAGGATAGGCCAAGCTACGCTGTGCAAATGAAAACCAACAGAAAGCAGATAAGCAATATTAAGATAAAAGAAGAATTCAAAGTAAAAGAATATTGTCTTAAGATAAAATGTATGAATGTATACAATAGAGATGAGAATACACGTACTGCTATGAACCTAAAATGTTATACCCTATTTACAGCCGTAACTTATATAAATCTTAACAGAAACAAGATCTCATATTAAGGAGATACAATATATTTCTTTCTTTCTTTCTTTTTTTTTTTTTTTGAGACAAAGTCTCACTCTTGTCCCCCAGGCTGGAGTGCAATGGCTCTATCTCAGCTCACTGCAACCTCTGCCTCCCGGATTCAAGTGATTCTCCTGCCTTGGCCTCCTGAGTAGCTGGGATTACAGGCACCTGCCACCTCGCCTGGCTAATTTTTGTATTTTTAGTAGAAACAGGGTTTCACCTTGTTGCCCAGGCTGGTCTCGAACTCCTGACCTCAGGTGATCCAGCTGCCTTGACCTCCCGAAGTGCTGGGATTACAGGCATGAACCACCACACCTGGCCTTTGTTTTTTTTGTTGTTGTTTTTTGTTTTGTTTTGTTTTTTTGAGACAGAGTCTTGCTCTGTCACCCAGGCTGGAGTGCAGTGGCACCATCTTGGCTCACTGCAACCTCCATCTCCTGGGTTCAAGAGATTCTTCTGCCTCAGCCTCCCAAGTAGCTGGGACTACAGGCGTGAGCCACCACGCCCAGCTAATTTTTGTATTTTTGGTAGAAACGGGGTGTCACCATATTGGCCAGGGTGGTCTCGAACTCCTAGATCTCGTGATCTGCCCACCTCAGCCTCCCAAAGTGCTAGGATTGCAGGCATGAGCCACTGCGCCCGGCAGATACTTCTCTTATATTACCAATCGAGTAACCAAAAATAATTATAAAATAATAATTCTTGCCATTTTCAAAATAAATGCTCACATGTAATAAACTTAAACTTTTATACGTTCTTTAAGTGTTATCTAAAAATTTTAAATAAGTTGAATTGTTGTTAAGGCAAATAAAAATGATGGTAAATATAATTTTCTTCAAATTATAGGCGCTGTTCAGTTTGATCTGCCATTGAACAGTGCCTATAATTTGAAGAAAATTCAAATTTCTTCAAGGGGTTTGTGGACACAAGTTGAAAAATAACTGTTATGTAACATCCGAATAATACAGCCAAGTGCATTAAGAAACATACAAAGAGACTACTTCATTAAAAAAACACATGTTATTTTCAAATATTTATGAGACATTTACAAAAGTTGCTGATAAGGAAAACATGAAAACATTTTTCAATGTATAGTTTGAAACGTGCAAAACTGCCATTTTCACAAATCACATGCAGCTGAAGATCGGCAACTTCACACAGAACAATCTACGCAAATGCACAGACTGTGTTCTCTAACACTGGAACTGCCAAAACGATTCATTTGGAACATAACTAAGCCATTTGTAAATTCGTAGCATTGGGACACTGTGCAGTGTAACCTTTGGCCTTTGTTTTCTTTCAGTCTGTGTTGTCTGTGTGGTTCTAGATTTGGTCCATTTTGTTCTTGCCAGCACATCTCTGCCTTTTTTTTTTTCTATATTAAAGTTCTTCATAACAAATTTGTTTGAATAAATGGCCTCTCCTACAAATCAACTCCAGAACTTAGAAATGACAATTTGTTAATTCAAAAAAGAAATAAAACAATTATTATAGGTGAAAAAAGTAATTGATTAAAAAGGGGATTATAATGAAGTTGATAACTAAAATCTGTACCTAGAAAAATCTCAGCACCTAGCAAGAAAACCTCAGTACTCAGCAAGAAAACCACAAAAAAATCCATGTTCCAACATCAGGAATTATTTTATAGAGAGATCATTAACAAAAAGCAAATGTTAATTTAAATTTTGGGCTGAAATATTTGCACATGTGTGCATTGTATATGTAAAATATACATAATTAAAAATAAAGTGATAGAGTTAAAATGAAAATCCCCAAACAAAACAAAACATCACACAATAAAGCACTCCTAAACAGAATAAAAACTATAAAGAATGGGAAAAGATGTGAAAGAATTCCCCCAAACTCTCCTTGCCCTTTTTTTGTTCGTTTGTTTGTTTTTGGGTTTTTTGTTGTTGTTTTTGTTTTTTGAGACAGAGTCTCACTCTGTTGCCCAGGCTGTAGTGCAATGGCGCAATCTTGGCTCACTGCAACCTCCACCTCCCAGGTTCAAGCGATTCTCTTGCCTCAGCCTCCCGAGTAGCTGGGATTACAGGCATGTGCCACCATGCCTGGCTAATTTTTGTATATTTAGTAGAGACAGGGTTTAGCCATGTTCGCCAGGCTTGTCTTCAACTCTGAACCTCAGGTGATCCACCCACCTTGGCCTCCCAAAGTGCTGAGATTACAGGCATGAGCTACCACGTGCACCTGGCCCCTCCTTGCCTTTAAGAATGGGTTCCATCAAGTCTTCAAGGAACAGATAAGAACTATGATATTAAGATAATACTGAAATTTTTTCAATTTCCTAAGGCGTTTTAAACATTACTAAGATAATGCAGAAAAGTATAAACCATTTTCACAAATGCATTAGATAAAAACATTTCTAGAAAACATTTGGCCGGGCGCGGTGGCTCACGCCTGTAATTCCAGCACTTTGGGAGGCAGAGGCTGGTGGATCACGAGGTCAGGAGATCGAGACCATCCTGGCTAACACAGTGAAACCCCGTCTCTACTAAAAATACAAAAAATTAGCCGGGCGTGGTGGTGGGCACCTGTAGTCCCAGCTACTCAGGAGGCTGAGGCAGGAGAATGGCATGAACCCAGGAGGCAGAGCTTGCAGTGAGCCGAGATTGCACCACTGCACTTCAGCCTGGGTGACAGAGCGAGACTCCGTCTCAAAAAAAAAAAAAAAGAAAAGAAAACATTAGCATGCTCAACCACATAGCGAGTTTAAGGAATATCATATCATTAAAGTCAGGATAGGGGTCAACTTTGTGGGGGATAGGCACGGACTAATATGGGGGGATACACAGTAGTGAATGGAAGATAATGAAAATGCTTGTATTGCCAAGCTGGATCAAGATTTCTTGAGAGTTCTTGTTGTCATTATGTTTTATAACTTATATATATTACCTATGTTCTTTTTTATGTTTCAAATATCATCTTAATTAAAAATAATTGAGAAAAAACAAAAGAAGATTATATCTAAGAAAGTTTACTGAGCCAAGAATGTGATCTTATTAAACACTGGCAAATATAGTAACATGATTCCTCACATTAGTGAGATAGACGGGAAAAATTCATGGCCACTGTGACAAATTCAAAAATTAAATGGACATAGTTCAGTGCTTACTCTCTTATAAATGAAGAAACAGCTCAAAAGACTAAAATCTATGAAGATGAGCATAGAGAAGACTATAGTATATGATCATTGTGGCCCCTCAAACCGTTAAATAAAAGGCAAGCTTTTCATTTAATATTGTTAGGACAGCAAGCTATTTATATTTGATAAACAATATTAGATTGTTATGTCATAGGTATATCTAAAATAACAATAATGTGATTAAAAACAAAATACAAAATAATCCGTAAAGTACTGGATGGAGGTGGGTGAAAATGTAATAGTTTTCCTGTGGGGCAGACCTTTCCATGCATGGCCAACTATACAACTATAGGGAAAATGTTCATAGCTTGCTGACAACCATAACAAAAAAACCTTATATAAAAAACAGAAGGAGACCCCCCCCACGCCACCGAAAAAATTCAGCATGGCGGTAAACCACTACAAACAGTATTAGAAGGCAAAGCACAAATTTGAAAAAAATAACAAGCTTCCAGTGAATATGATAGGCAAATTACTAATTCTGATATGTACAAATCAACAATAAAAAAAGGAATAACTTAGTGGAAAACATAGCATGAAATTTTAAAAAATGAGTAAAGTGGACAATAAACTGATAAAAGAAGATGTTCAGTTTCAGTAGTAAGCAAAGAAATGCGAACTTTAAAAATCAAGATGGAATTTCCCATCTGTTATATTTTCAAAGTCTAAAATAAATACTAATAGTATATATAGGATGTTGGAAAGCAAGCAAACTTCTTTTTTAAACCGATAAAGGTTTTCTAAGAGCAAGTTATAGTATTGTATGCATGCCCTTCAATCCAGCAATTCTACTTGTAAGTTTCTCCTAGGAGCAAATAACCCCAAACCCCAAATGTGTGAGTATGTATAGTAGGGTATTCACCATAGAGTTCAGATATATAGATAAATATTTATACATATATTAAGTAATTATAAACAATCTAAGATTTCAATAAGAGCAGTTTGGTAAATAGATTACCTTACATTCATACCTAGTACATAGTCAATGGATGTGGATCCGCAAACAGATTATAAAACAGAATGCCTAACATGATCCCATCCTTATATAAAACTAAAAAATCTGTCAAATGTATTATATTTGTCATTATATATGACATTATATATGAGATTATATATATGAAATTATATATATGACTATATATAATATATATATATATAATATACTGAATTGTATTCTCCCACCAAACTTACATGTTGAAACTCTAGTCCCCAGTATCTCTGAATGTGACTATGTTTGGAGATGGAGGCTTTAAAGCGAGCTTGTCCAACTCACAACCTGTGGGCTGCACATGGCCCAGGATGGCTTTGAATGTTGCCCAACACAGATGTGTAAACTTTCTTAAAACATTTTGAAGTTTTTTTGCCATTTTTTTTTTTTTAGCTCATCAGCTATTGTTAGTGTTAGTGTATTTTATGTGTGACCAAAGACAATTATTCTTTCAATATGACCCAGGGAAGCCAAAAGATTGGACACCCCTGCTTTAAATAGATGATTTAGTTAAATAAGCCTGTTAAAGTGAGCCCTAATCCAATCTGACTGGTGTTCTTATAAATTTGGGCACACAAAATGACACCAGAAACACTCAAGCACAGACAAAAGATCAGGTGTGGTCACAGTGAGAAGGCAGCCATGTGCAAGCCTGGAAGAGAGGCCTCAGAAGAATGCTACAAGAAGTGCGTTTACTAAGATACAAGAAGTGTTGGCAAGGATGTAGAGAAACTAGAACTCTTGTGCATCACTGGTGGGAATGTAAAATGGCCCAGGCACTATGGAAAATGTCTGGCATTTCTTCAACAAGTTAAAAATAAAATTACCATATGATCCAGAAAAGAAAAAAGAAAAAGAAAACAAACTTGCTGGATCTTGGTAGCAAGATACAGACCCCTTGATCTTGGATTTTCAGTCTCCAGGATTGTGAGAAAATAAGTTTCCATTGTTTAAGCCACCCAGTGTGGTGTATTGTTATGGCAGCCCTAGCAGACCAGTACTAAGGATGTGTGTGTGTACATATGTATGTATAAATGTGTCATGAGTTACTTGACTGAGATATATTCTGAGAAATGTGTTATTAGGTGATGATTTTGTCTGTGCAAACATTGAGTACAGTTACGCAAACCTAGATGTTGTAGCCCACTACACACCTAGACTGTATGGCATAGCCTATGCCCCCTAGGCTACAAACCAGGACAGGAGGTGACTATTTACACCAGCATCACCACAAACACACAAGGAATGTGTTGTGCTACTATGTTCTGATGGCTTGGACATCACTAGGTGATAGGAATTTTTCAGCTCCATTACAATCTTATGGGACCTACCATTGTATATATGATCCTTCATTGACTGAAATGCTGTTATATAGCACGAGACTGTATGTTTATTATAGATACACTGCATAATGTTTTTATACATATTTAAAGAACTGAATGACATAGCCTGCAATGTCAAGAATTGCTTTTTCTAGATAGTAATTTTAATTTTTAGTATATTTGTATAGATATTTTTAATTATCTTGAGTTTTTGTAAGAACAAAAATAAAGCTATTTTAATGTGCAAAAAAAAAAATTCAGTACTCAATTGATTCTTGTTTCTCTACTGCAACATCTAGTGTAGTATCTTATGCATAGAAAAGACAATAAAAAATTATTGATTAAAACATTTAAAGACCAGATTGTATTAGTTGACACGTTTTTGTCAAGTGACTCTTAAAAACACAATGAACCTTCATGGAATGACTGACAGTTTCTCCAGCTTCTTATTAATAAATGCCCAGACCTGTATTTTCACAGTGCTCTCTCTGTCAGCCTATCTAGTTGACATATTTATAGGACTTAACATTTGGCCCTTAAGTATGTTTACATCTAGTTTTCTTTTGAGCAGTTTCAGTTCTTTACTATTTATAGATTCTATTTTTGGGCTTGGTTGTCATGATTTATCTTTCTTTCCCTGACACTGCATTTTGGTCAGGCCACGTGTAGGCTTGCTGAAATGGTTACCCGACCTTTATATTTTTTTTCCTGTGGCCCCTCATCTTATTTTCATCTCTGAAGCTACTATGTCATATTGATAAGTGAGAATGGATGGGGCCCCAGTGTCTGACACAGATAAAGCTATCAAAAATATCCCGCAGGGGCAAGCCCCAGGTCCAAATAGGTCTTGTGAGATCTGTAGCGACACTTCAGAGTTCCTCTCCCTGAACATGCATTTAATCATTGTGCAGATGCGAGCCGTTTTCCCTTTGCCCCTAAACTCTGGATCCTGAGATCACAAATCTGTACCTCCTGCAGGCATATATCTTTTATTAATGGAAACATCAAAATTCTGGCGCAGCTTTGGCAACTCAGTTTGCAAAGGATTATTAAGCTCTTTTGAGTGCTCCAGAAAAGTAAGATGCATGTCTGGTATCTTAAAAAGTCGTGCAGAGATGGAAACTTAGCCAGTTGTATTTTAGATGAAGGCATTAATGGCCTTTGCATTTCGTATTATTAGTAAAAATAGTTAATATAAGCCAAGTAGGTCTATGTGGGGTAGTGAGAGACATTACTAATTCATAGCTCCTGGGTTTTTAGTATCTTCTATCTTAAAATGAAAAGTCTTGACTGTGGACCTAGAAATTTAATCGCCCCCACCCACCAATTTCCCCTATTTTAAACAGTTTGCATTAGCGTGGTAAATTTGATAACATTGTTAAGCCAATATTGTTGCATTCACTAAAGCTTATAGTTGGCCTTAGAAACCCTGCTGTTTCTGTCATACATCCTACAGGTTTTGACAAATGTATAATGACATGTATCCACCAGAATAGTATCATATGGAACAGGCTCACTGCCCTAAAATCCCCTACACTCAACCTGCTTAAGTCTCCCCACTCCATCCACAACACACTGAACCCCTGGAAGACACTGCTCTTTTCTCAATCTCTACAGGTTTGCCTTTTTCAGAATAACATATAGTTGAGTCATACAGTATGTAGCCTTTTCCAATTGGCTTCCTTTATCTAGCAATATGTACTTAAGTTTTCTCTATGTCTTCTTGTGACTTGATAGCTCATTTATTTTTATTGTTGAATAATATTCCACTGCCTGGATGTACCATAGTTTGCTTATCCACTCACATATTGAATGACATCTTTGCTCCTTCCAAGATTTGTATTTGGCAATTACAAATAAAGATGTTATGAACATTTGTGTGCAGGGTTTTGGGTGGATGTTAGTTTCCAACTCGTTTGTGTAAATACCAAAGAACATAGTTACTGGATCACATGGCAGGAGAATGGTCAGTTTTGCAGCAAACTGCTAAACTGTCTTTCACAGTGGCTGTGCCATTTGCATTCCCATCAGCAATGAGTGAGACTTCCTGCTGCTCCACATCCTCGCCAGCGTGTGGTTGTTGCAGGGTTCCAGATTTTTGGCATTCTAGTAGGTGTGTAGTGGAATGCCATTGTTGAATTAATTTTCATTTCCCTACAGACATCACAGCGGACATTATTATGTGCTTATCCACCATCTGTAGATCTTCTTAATGAAGTATCTCTTCAAATCTTTTGTCCATTTTTAAATTGGGCTTTTTTTCTTATTGTTGAACTTTAACAGTTCTTTGTATATTTTTGGATACTGGTCATCTTTTATCAGATACGAGTTTTGCAAATTTTTCCTCTCAGTATGTGGCTTGCCTTTTCAGTGTCTTAAAAATCTGTTCTTTGTCATTCCATTAAATTAATTCTTGCATAGAACAGAAAAACAGAAAATTCAGATTAAAAAAAATATATACTTAATTTTAAACTAAATTCTACTAGAGAAAGCCATTGATAATATTTTGATATATTATCTAATATATTTGTATGTATAAGATATACAAACACATATATACATTGTAGGCACAATAATGGCCCCCCAAGATGTCTGCATTCTAGTCCCCCAAATTTATAAATATGTTATGTTACTTGGCAGGAAGGAATTCAGTTTTCAGGAGAAATTAAGGTTGCTACTGGCTAACTTTGAGATGGGGAGAATTCCCCAGATGATCTGGTGGGCCTTATATAATCACAAGGGTCTTTGTAAGTAAAAGAGTGAGGCAGAAGAATCAGGATCAGAGAGAGTTGGCAAGATTGTGCTGCCGGCTTTGAAGATGAGGGAAGGGAACTTAAGTCAAAGCCTGAGAACAGCCTCTAGAAGTTGTAAAAGACAAAGGAATGGATTCCTCCCTAGAATCTCCAGAAGGAATGTAGTCCTACTAATCCCTTCAATTTAGCAATGAGACTTATTTCGGATTTATGATCTTTGGAACTGTGAGGTAATAAATTTGTGTTTCTTTTTTCCTTTTTTATTTTTATTTTTTGAGACAGGGTCTTGCTCTGTTGCCCAGGCTGGACTGCAGCAGCATGACCACGGCTCACTGCAGCTTCAACCTCCCTGGCTCAAGAGATCCACCCACCACAGCTACCCAAGCACCTGGGACTATAGGCATACACTAACATGCCTGGCTAAACTTTGTATTTTTTGTAGAGATGGGGTCTTGCTATGCTGGCCAGGCTGGTCATGAGCTTCCGGACTCAAGAAATCCTCCTGCCTTGGCCTCACAAAGCACTGGGATTACAGGCATGAGCTACTGCACTGGGCCTAAATTTGTATTTCTTTAGGCAATAAGTTTGTGTTAATTTGTTATGGTAGCAATAGGAAACTAATGCATATATGTATATATGTAAATATGGACATAAACATGTATTTATAAAAATGAAATCATACTAAGCATATTTTATGATCTGCTTTTTGAGTCAATATAACATGATCCTCTATCCATGTCAATCCAACACATCTGTATATTATTATTTTTAGAGCTGATATAGTATAAATACATAACCACACAAAGGGATCCATTTTCTAAATTATTTGGGTTTTTATTCTCCCCCACACAAAAAGAATAACTGAAAATGGAAAGAAGAAAAAAATGATATCAATTGAATAACTAATACAAGCCAGACATTTTATGTGAATTATCTCACTTACATGTTACAGTAATTCTACAATGCAGATTTTTCTAACATTTAAAAGATGCAACCCACAAAGCTGGTACTTAATCTGTTCTGTTTGATTCCAAAATTTATAATGTCTCCAGGACCCCTTGTTGCATAAATGGGTACAAGTGAATTGCAAAATACTTGAGCTTTGTGTTGAGCTAATGATGTAGGAGAAAAATTTCCACTGCAATGCTATTCCTTGAGTTATTACTTT
Source organism: Nomascus leucogenys (assembly GCF_006542625.1). Lineage (NCBI taxonomy): Eukaryota > Metazoa > Chordata > Mammalia > Primates > Hylobatidae > Nomascus > Nomascus leucogenys. The sequence continues at coordinate 45,776,175 of NC_044398.1, read as the reverse complement.
AATTCCTAATAACTACTTTTAATGAATGAATGCATAGAATGAAAATACTTATTTATAAGATGTGGTAGTTTTAAAATATATCCGCCAATGCTTTGGTAATCCTTAATTCTTCTTCCCCTTGAGTGTTGACTGGATGTAGTGACTCATTTCTAGGGAAGAGAATGTGGTGGAAGTAATGGTGAGTGACTCCCAAGACTGGGTTATACAGGCTCTGAAATTGAGGCAATAATTAATAGCTTACTGACGAAAAAAAGTCCAGGACCAGATGGATTCACAGCCGAATTCTACCAGAGGAACAAGGAGGAGCTGGTCCCATTCCTTCTGAAACTATTCCAATCAATAAAGAGGGAATCTTCCCTAACTCATTTTATGAGGCCAGCGTCATCCTGATACCAAAGCCTGGCAGAGACACAACAAAAAAAGAGAATTTTAGACCAATATCCCTGATGAACATTGATGCAAAAATCGTCAATAAAATATTGGCAAACCACATCCAGCAGCACATCAAAAAGCTTATCCACCATGATCAAGTGGATTGAGAAAAGATCAGTGTTTTCCAGGGGTTCAGTGTGTTGTGGATGGAGTGGGGAGACTTAAGTAGGTTGAGTGCAGGAGATTTTAGGGCAGTGAGCCTGTTCCATATGATACCATTCTGGTGGATACATGATCAAGTGGGCTTCATCCCTGGGATGCAAGGCTGGTTCAACATACGCAAGTCAGTAAACGTAATCCAGCATATAAACAGAAACAATGACAAAAACCTTATGATAATCTCAATAGATGCAGAAAAGGCCTCTGACAAAATTCAACAACACTTCATGCTACAAACTCTCAACAAATTAGGTATTGATGGGACGTATCTCAAAATCATAAGAGCTATCTATGACAAACCCACAGCCAATATCGTACTGAATGGGCAAAAACTGGAAGCATTCCCTTTGAAAACTGGCACAAGACAGGGATTCCCTCCCTCACCACTCCTATTCAACATAGTGTTGGAAGTTCTGGCCACGGCAATCAGGCAGGAGAAGGAAATAAAGGGTATTCAGTTAGGAAAAGAGGAAGTCAAATTGTCTCTGTTTGCAGATGATATGATTGTATATCTAGAAAACCCCATCGTCTCAGCCCAAAATCTCCTTAAGCTGATAGGCAACTTCAGCAAAGTCTCAGGATACAAAATCAATGTGCAAAAATCACAAGTATTCTTATACACCAATAACAGAGAGCCAAATCATGAGTGAACTCCCATTCACAATAGCTTCAAAGAGAATAAAATACCTAGGAATCCAACTTACAAGGGATGTGAAGGACCTCTTCAAGGAGAACTACAAACCACTGCTCAATGAAATAAAAGAGGATACAAACAAACGGAAGAACATTCCATGCTCATGGGTAGGAAGAATCAATAGCATGAAAATGGCCATACTGCCCAACGTAATTTATAGATTCAATGCCATCCCCATCAAGCTACCAATGACTTTCTTCACAGAATTGGAAAAACCTACTTTAAAGTTCATATGGAACCAAAAAAGAGTCCACATTAGCAAGACAATCCTAAGGCAAAAGAACAAAGCTGGAGGCATCATGCTACCTGACTTCAAACTATACTACAAGGCTACAGTAACCAAAACAGCATGGTACTGGTACCAAAACAGAGATATAGATCAATGGAACAGAACAGAGCCCTCAGAAATAATGCCACATATCTACAACCATCAGATCTTTGACAAATCTGACAAAAAGAAGAAATGGGGAAATGATTCCCTATTTAATAAATGGTGCTGGAAAAACTGGCTAGCCATATGTGGAAAGCTGAAACTGGATCCCTTCCTTACACCTTGTACAAAAATGAATTCAAGATGCATTAAAGACTTACATGTTAGACCTAAAACCATAAAAACTCTAGAAGAAAACCTAGGCAATACCATTCAGGACATAGGCATGGGCAAGGACTTCATGTCTAAAACACCAAAAGGAATGGCAACAAAAGCCAAATTCACAAATGGGATCTAATTAAACTAAAGAGCTTCTGCACAGCAAAAGAAACTACCATCAGAGTGAACAGGCAACCTACAGAATGGGAGAAAGTTTTTGCAATCTACTCATCTGACAAAGGGCTAATATCTAGAATCTACAATGAACTCAAACAAATTTGCAAGAAAAAAACAAACAATCCCATCAACAAGTGGGCGAAGGATATGAATAGACACTTCTCAAAAGAAGACATTGATGCAGCCAAAAGACACATGAAAAAATGCTCATCATCACCGGCCATCAGAGAAATGCAAATCAAAACCACAGTGAGACACCATCTCATACCAGTTAGAATGGCCATCATTAAAAAGTCAGGAAACAACAGGTGCTGGAGAGGATGTGGAGAAATAGGAACACTTTTACACTGTTGGTGGGACTGTAAACTAGTTCAACCATTGTGGAAGTCAGTGTGGTGATTCCTCAGGGATCTTGAATTAGAAATACCATTTGACCCAGCAATCCCATTACTGGGTATATACCCAAAGGATTATAAATCATGCTGCTATAAAGACACATGCACACGTATGTTTATTGTGGCACTATTCACAATAGCAAAGACTTGGAACCAACCCAAATGTCCAACACTGATAGACCGGATTAAGAAAATGTGGCACATATACACCATGCAATACTATGCAGCCATGAAAAAGGATGAGTTCATGTCCTTTGTAGGGACATGAATGAAGCTGGAAACCATCATTCTCAGCAAACTATCACAAGGACAAAAAACCAAACACCGCATGTTTTCACTCATAGGTGGGAATTGAACAGTGAGAACACATGGACACAGGAAGGGGAACATCCACACTGGAGCCTGTCATGGGGTGGGGGGAGGGAGGAGGGATAGCATTAGGAGATATACCTAATGTTAAATGACAAGTTAGTGGGTGCAGTACACCAACATGGCACATGGATACATATGTAACAAACCTGCACATTGTGCACATGTATCCTAAAACTTAAAGTATAATTTAAAAAAAAAAGACTGGGTTATAAAAGGCATTGTATCTCCCTCCATGCTTATTCTCCTGGCTCACTCACTTTGGGGAGAAGCCAACTAACCAAGTCATGGGGACACCATGTCAAGCAGTCATGTGGAGAGATTCACCTGGCAAAGAACTGAGGCCTCCTGCTGACAGCAGTGGGAGTGAGCCATCCTAGAAGCAGATCCTCCAGCCCTAGTTGAGCCTTCAGATGACTGCAGTTCTGGCCAGCATTTTGACAGAAACCTCATGAGAGAAGCCCAGCCAGACCACTTAGCAAAGCTGCTCCCAAATTCATAACTTACAGAAACTATGTAAGATAATAAATGTCTATGATTACGTAAGTTTCTGGTTTCAGAATAATTTGTTTCCCTTTAATAGATAACTGATACCTAAGGAGAGATGTTTTATCAGAAAAGTTCTTACAACTCCAATATTCCATGATAGTATTAAACATAGAAAAAGGGGAAAGATTGAAAAAAACCCAAAGAAATAAGATCTGCAACACATTGAAGCATGGGAAAATATTAATGAAAATAGAAAACTTGGGCTCAAATTTAAATGATGTAGAAGGATCTCAAGAAGTAGTACCATTGATGTTCTAGGTAAAAGACTGTTATTTTTAGGATATAACATTTAAAAATTTTAAGAATAATTTCCCTTGCAGGCTCTATTGGTGCTTAGGTTATCTAGGGAATTCATCCATCCATTCAGTTTCCCAAGCCAGGAAGCTGGGGCTCGGGAAGACTGTGTCCTTCCAACTTGCCCTCTTTTGCTAACTGGCTACCAAGTGGTGTTGATTTCAGAGCTCAATTATTTTTAAAATCTGCCTCCTTGTCTCCTTATGTCTGCCACTGCTTTATTTCCAACACTCATCACTTACAGCTTAGACTTCACACCACTTTAATGTGTTCTCTGTAGTGACGTCAGAGTAATCTTCCTAGAATGCAAATCTAATCTTGTCACTCTTCTTCAGGATAAAGTTCAAACTCATTAACTTGACATAAAGATTCCCTGTGATTTGGTTTCAGACTCCCTCCTGAATTTTATTTCCTGATCCTCTCCCACATTCTCTCTTGTGCCATCAGACATAACAAGCTGGCAACTGTCTTCTTGCAATGTCCTTTCATACCTCTTTATCTCCTCACGGTGAAAACCCCAGCTCTGCTACTTTCTTGTGTGTGCCTGTGGGTTCATGCCTTACCTTCTCTAAGTCTCAGTACTCTCATCTATAAAATAAGGATAAATATAGGATATGATTGATACAGTTGCTTTGACAAATATGAGATAATACATGTGAAATACGTGGATGGGTGTCTGAAATACGGAGAATGCTTCATCAGTGCTTATTCTCTCCATGTGCTCTTCCCTCTGCCTCCCCTCCCACATTCTTTTCATGGCTAACTCCTCCTCTCCTGCAAGAATCAATGAAGATGTTAACTTCTTAGGAAGCTTTCATTCCACCCCCAGGTTGATCTTAATGCTTCCTTTTTGTGTTTCTACACACCCAGTGCCATTGCACTGATCCAACTTTTTGTTTCATTGTTGCTTTGCCAAGCTCGATCTCTCTCTCTTAATTTAGTTCTTATTGTATCTTCAGTCCCTAGCATTTACATGGCCCATTAGTATATTGAGAGAATGTTTTTTAAGTGAATGAATGCATTCGGAATAACCAAATAAAACTGAAGACTGTCTACACCTGTAGCTTAATTTAATTGTATTTTTATGTTCTCGAAGTAAATGAAATCAGTGAGTGCCCAACAGAATTAAACAAAACGTGATTCACTAATTCTTCTCTTCTTTTGTGACTTTACCTGGTATTTAAATGAAAATTAGGCTGAGGCAGGAAGATCACTTGAGGCCAGGAGTTCAACACCAGCCTGGGCAATATAGCAAGACTCCCTGTCTACAAAAAATTTAAAAATTGGCTGGGTGTAGTGGTGCACAACTGCAATCCCAGGCACTTGGGAGGCTGAAGCAGAAGGACTGCTTGAGCCCAGCAGTTCAAAGCGCAGTGAGCTATGATTGCACTGCTGCACCCCAGGCTGGGTGGCAGAACAAGACCCTGTCAAAAACAACTCTAATACTGCTTGGCTAAAATCAGAATTGCCCCATTTCATTCATTCTGAGATGAACTGTTTTTTTTCACATTATACTATCTTTGAACTGAGAATACATCTTATAGTTGATGGAATTTTATCATCTCTATTGGCCAAATTTATATTACACAGTAATTGTCACTATGAAAGTACAAATTGTTACTCCTGATGGCCAACTGGAAAATTGAAACCTCCTAATAATCTGTTTAATATACCATTTAAAGACTATTGTAAATACGTGATTACTCATTGTTCACTATATACTTTTATTTATTTTTTTGATAAGATTAAGAAAGCATCGGTATCAAAACTTAGTGAATGGGTTTGTAACTTCTAACTTAATAGCTGATTTAGAGAGAGGGCATTAGTGAGTACTAAAAGCATTGAGTAATATGTTTATGAAGGAATGGAACATTGACAAGGTCTTAGAGCATCTCTCAATAGGTACTTATTAATTTATATTAAATGACTAATATAAATAAGTTAATTAAAAGATTAATCATCTAATTAATCAAGAGATTAAGCTTACCAATATCAATAGTGGAACAAACTAATACTAGTTGCCTCCTGATGTTATGCAATTAGACATATACAACATCACCTATGTAACATTCTGCCAAAAATCTTTAACCTAAATATAGCCATGAGAAACCTTCAAACAAACCCATAATGTGAGACATTCTACAAAAAGACAGGCCTGGACTTCCTGACAAAATCAATGGCATACACACACACACATACACACACACACACACACACACACACTATGAGAAACTACCCCAGATGAGAAAAGACTCAGAGATATAATAACCAACTTGATTGGAACTTGGATTGGGGAACAGAAAGCTACCAAAACCATTCTGGAACAACTGGGGAAGATTTAATATGGATTTCATGTACTACTGGTTTAATGTAAATATTCTTAGGGAGGATAATGGTGTTGTGGTTATGTTGGATAATATTCTCATCATAAAGGATGCACACTAAAATATTTAGGAATGATGTGCCATGGTGTCTGTAAGTGTATTTTCAAATGGTTCATCAAACTTTAAGTGGAAAGAGAAAGGTAAAGCAACTGTGCAACATACGCAACATACTGAGGTTGATGGGTGTGCATTGTATAATTCCCTTAACTTTCCTGTAGGATTGCTAATTTTCAACATGAAAAGCTGGGGAAAAGTAATATTATACATGTAGAACACACACACACAGATACATGCATATGGACTTGAATGCTGTCAGGAGCTTGAAAGAAAATCTTGTAGACAGTGGTGGAACACTCTTGTGTCACCAAAGCTCTTCATGATAGTGAGGCTTGGCATTGTGTGTAGAATCACAGACAACTAATCTTTTTTTTTTTTTTTTTTGAGACGGAGTTGCCCATCCACGTATTTTACATGTATTGTCTCATAATTGTCAAAGCAAACCTATGGATCCTGTCGCCCAGGCTGGAGTGTAATGGTGCAATCTTGGCTCACTGCAACTTCCGACTCCCTAGTTCAAGCGATTCTCCTGCCTCAGCCTCCCAAGTAGCTGGGACTACAGGCACGTGCCACCACACCCAGCTAATTTTTGTATTTTTAGTAGAGACAGGGTTTCACCATGTTGGCCAGGATGGTCCCAATCTCCTGACCTCATGATCTGTCTGCCTCGGCCCCCCAAAGTGCTGGGATTACAGGCATGAGCCACCACGCCTGGCAGACAACAACTCTTAACCAGAGTAGAAGGTGAAAAAATTTTAGAAATACATTTTTACAAAGTATTTTGAAGTTACAAACCCATTCACCAATTTATTTTGCTTCTATTTTCATTTTTATATAAAAAGCATTATATGATAAAAAAAATCTAATCCTAAAAGAGCTTTTAATGAAATAAAATATACATAGAATAAAATAAAATATAAAGGGATGAGAGAACATTTTCAATAGTTTAATTGGAAAAGGTTCCTTCTTAGTAATGCATAAAATAATGGTGTATCTTGTAGTGACAGCAGCTTAGATTGAATAAAATTTGGTCAAATATCTGCAATATACAATTCTTGTGTTTATTTGTGTATGGAGTAGTGAACTCATGAGTGTCATATGACAACAGAGAATAATATTATTTTGCAGAATGAATTGGTGGTAATAGTGTTAATAATACCATTAACAGTATAAACTGACAAATTGTTATGAAATTATATGCCAGGGAATATCCATGCGCATTGGAAATTGTGGTATTTTTTATTGTGAATGAAGCAAAATAATTAGCAAAAACAAAACAAGAAAGAAGAAAAAAACTATAATAGAAACTAGGCCACAATTTCTTGTATTTAACATTTTATTGCAAACATTTAACACATGCACATTAGCAGAAAAAATAGAGCAGTTTATCCCCAAGTACTTAATCTAGCTTTCATAATTACTAATATTAGTCTGATGTCCATATCTTTTGAAATGGTCAAAGAATGGGACCTATTTATAGACAGAGTGTACGATTAGCAGACTTCTTGAAGTTTCTTCTGGATCTAAGATTTTTAAATTTGTTACCTTGGCGAACATTGAATGTATATGTATATATGTATTCATTCACATATGTATGCATGCATACATATACAGAGTACTATGTATATGTATTCATTCACACAGGTATGCATGCATATATAGAGAGAGATATAGATGGAGATGCATGTTTATAAACACATACATACCTATGTGTGCATATGTGTATGTTTGCATTTGCATTCTGTGGGGCCAATTTTATTGTGAGGAAGTGAAGACTAGACAGAGGATTCAGGGAGCTACATTAGATGTAAGATTGTGACTATTCTAAGCGCTTTTGTTCTTAAATTTCCTAAAATCACATCCAGGGAAAGATAATTCTACTTTTAACACTTTGAGGACCTTCCAGACTGTTTTCCTGAATGGCTGTCCCCATTTACATTCCCCCCAGCGGTGAACAAGGGATCCCTTTTCTACAAGTGCTGGCCAACCCCTGCTGTCTTTTGTCTTTTCGAGAATAGCTATTCTAATAGGTGTGATGTGATATCTTACCGTGGGTTTGATTGGCATTTCCCTGGTGATTAGTGACATTAGCACCTTTTCATATACCTGTGGGCCACTTACAAGTCTTCTTTTGAGACATCTCTATTCAAGTCCTTAGCCCACTTTTAAAAACTGGGTTTGGGGTTTTTGCTATTGAATTGTTCGAGTTTCTTACATATTTTGGATATTAGCTTCTTATCAGATATACGGTTTGCAAATATTTTGTCCTATTCAGTGTGACACAGAAATTTCACTACTGAGTATATATTCAAAGAAATGGAAACTAGTATCTTGACGAGGTATCTGAACTCATGTTTATTACAGCACTATTTACAATAGCCAAGATATCAGTTCAACCTAAGAGCCCATTGGCAGATGATTGGATATAGAAAATGTGGCAGACATATACAATGGGATGTTACCAGCCTTAAAAAGGAGGAAATCCTGCCATTTGTGACAACATGAGTGAATCTGGAGGACATTACGCTAAGTGAAATAAGCCAGGCACAGAAAGATAAATACTATAAGGTCTCACTTATATTATATGTGGAATCTAGAAATGTCAAAGTCATAAAAGCAGAGAGTAGAATGGTGGTTGCCACGCAGGGGAGATGTTGGTAAAAGGTCACAAAAAGTCAGTTACGTGGGATGAATGTTTGGAGATCTAGTATATAGCACGACAACTGTAGTTAATAATACTACATTGTGTACTTAAAATTTGGCAGAAGAGTTGTTCTTAAGTGTTCTCACCGTATGCACACAAAAATCATAACTATGTGAGGTAACATATGTTTATTAGCTTAATTGTGGTAATAATTTCACAGTGTACACATAAATCCAAACGTCACACTGTATTCCTTAAGTATATGCAATTTTTCTCAGTAAAACTGGCAAAAAAAAGCAACAAAGTTAATTCGGACAAAATCTCACAGTAAAAAAGAAAATTATTTAAGTGAGTATATATAAAAATGGAAACTGCTTTCCAGATACAGTTTGAATATCTGAAATAAGTACAAGTTATGATTCTTTGCTTGAAAATTTAAAATTCTGAATAAACCCATCATACAGTTGAAGAATTTTACTCTGAATTGATTTACCAGGTTTCACCTACTGTTCCACTCCTCATTCTTATCATATTTTCTTCTCATCTTCTGATTCCAATTGCAGATTTTCTATAAATTTAATTCTGGTTATCTGGATTTTTATTCTTGGCATATATATGTATGTACCATGCAGGCAGAGCTGAAACCTTGCAATTGGAATATGTATTTCTTGCAATATATATAAACCTTGCTGTCTGTCTATCTATCTATCTATCTATCTTCAGCTCTGCCTATGTACCATGTGCTATTGGGTTAGTATGCATTCTTCCATCTCTAAGGAATTATTGATTTGGATGTAGCTGGGCTACTCCAATGTGAGTCAGTTTGAAAATGCTATTTTTATTCAGATTGAAGAATTTGGGATTCAACAAGTCAATAGCATATGGACAATGTCAAGCTGTTTCAGTCCCTAAGCAGTGTTTGCAGATACCCTGGGGTGTGGGATAAACTGTGTATGGATTATTCAGGTTTGACTGCACAGCACTCTATTTTAATTCCATTTTACGTTAATAGCAATGCAGAATGTGTAAGAGCAGCAAGTCAATTGAACTACAAGGGATGCATTGAATCATTGATTTTGAACACAGCAGTCATAGTACTTTGCAAGAAATAAAATATTGATTAAAACAAACTAAAGTGATTTTTCTCTACTTTATTTAAAGGTATTTTATTTAACATTTAGATTTTACTAGTTAGTAGTGGTATGCAATAAATATGAGGAATATTTGAGACTATTTAGAGATCATCCAATGACCATCAGTAAGAACCTAAGAGACTTACTATTATTTCAAAATTGACTTTTTCTAGAAGTTCAGCTTTCTATTGATGGGTTGTACAGAAATAATTTCCCTATTGATAGTTATTTGGCTCTGATCCTTGGCAGAGAGTGGAATTCTGTTAAGATTACATTAAAAACAATTTTTAAAAACTGTCACATAGAATCACTTATAAATGGCAATTTTTTTTGACAGTTTCATAATGTAATGAAAGTGGTTGGTCATTAACAGTGTTCGCATAACAGAGATACACATCTCTAAAGTGCATAGCTTTAAAATTAAATGGAAATGTTGAGAATAAGCAGACACTACTAAAATAATTCCAAGTATTTTAGAGAAGTTGAACAAAGGTTAAGGCTCCCAAATCATTTCAGAAATGATGGTTTCCTCTTGGCCCAATTAGGGAACCTGAACGTGGTTATGTTGTTGTGGTTCTCAGGACCCTAATTGCACATAAAATCTCCTTCCAAATCATAACACATGTGCTATTTCTAAGTCTCTTTCCATTATAAACAAAAGGCGAATTATTAAAATGTGGTGAGATTTCATGCAGAATTGGCAGTCAGCTTAGAGGGCAATAATTTAACACTTGCACCACGAAATTAAAATTTACCTCCACTCATTGTAATTCCACTGACCGGCAGCAGGCAGTTGTATTTTTATTTTACTTTATTTTTATGAGAGCAGAGAGATTTAATTCAGTTTAAGCAGAATGGCCTACCATTGCCTATTGACAGGGCTCTGGTGCAGGCCAATTATGGCAGATAATGTTACGGGTCCAAAGAGCTTCCTGAGGTACACCCAGGTCTCTGCTCTGAGCTGAGCTACAAAGAGGGCCCAGAGGGAGTGGCTCTGGGTCTCCTGACAAACACTCATCCTCTTGCTAAAAAGGAAGGCACTCTGAGAGCCAGATTTGCTGCTCAAATCTGCAGCCTCTGTAGACTCTTCTCTATTGTAAATTATTGCTTTTGATGGAAGACAAGGTTTTGTGCCTTTTCTTTGTTTATACAGAGTAATAATAAGGCTAAAGTGTAATTTCCTCTAAAATGAGAAATATGAACAGCTAAATTTACTTTTTTTGTTATAGGAGATAAATCATAGCTTATCTTTATTTAGGGTAGGAATGGTCAAACTCCTCCCCTGCCCCTAAACAAACAGTTATAGTGGTATATTTTAAATATTCCTTTTCCCCCGTGGCTGTCCCTGGAGCAGTCAAGACTGTCATAGTCCCAGCTAAACAATGAGTCCAGATTTCATTGCTGGACACAATTCAGATTACTATGTCTCAGTAGAAAAATATGGAAAGAATTACAATGACCACAAGCATTTGCTATAAAACCACACATTAAAAACAAAACCTTTTAAAGTGTAAAAACAAAATATCTTTACACATTTACAACTTAAATGCCCAATGCTGTTAAGAAATAGTACAGATGAGGAACGCAGTTTCCTTCTATTTGAAGCAATTGATGTTTCATTGCTGTATAACTATTCAGTTGCTTAAAAGATACCTCCAAGACCAGCTTCATGGGCTGTGACTTGTACAGTCACTCGGGGCCCCACACTTTGTCCCTGCACTTGGTTTGATGCTCTGCTGTCACTGTCTTGGAATTCTTTTAATTTTCGGACAAGGAGCCCTTCATTTTCATTTTTCACTGGGGCCTGTCCTGGGTATCCCTAATTGTACATAAGCTGGTGCTGTGGCTCACAGGCTTACATTTTCTCTTCTCTTTCCTCCAAGTGTGTTGTATGGTTCTTGTCTGGGTTATGGGGTTTAGCCTATTTTTACCTTTCTGCACTGCTTCTTATGTTCCATTTTCACCATGTTTAGATTAGAGCAGACATGAACTTCCTGTGTCTCAGCGCCGGCCATGAATCAGGCTGGGAGCTGGGACCACAGGGCTGTCAGGGGAGCTGCCTGGATCCAGCTTTAAAATAACAAGTGCTTGACAGCTTCGTTTACATAACTGCAAAATTGTGGCTATATTCTACAATGCAGTTACATGTGACATAATAACTATGGCCTTAATTTATTTAGACCTTTTCCTTGCAATATAATTTCCAATAAATACATCTCCCAGGGGCAGGAAGACATGGCATTTCACAGTGCTCATATTTTCCTCCCTGAATTTGGACCTGCTTTTTTTTTTTCTTGATAGTTAACAAAGTGAACACTACACCTCATAATTTTACATTTACCCTACTTGCCATAGCCTATGTGCAGGGCTTTTGAGAATAAATGGAGTGCTCATGGAGTGCAGTTAGAACACGCTTCATTTCATTTTTAAAGTTTTCTTTCCTTTTTTTCTAATAATTTTTTCCTAAGTATCCAAAGCAGCATTAATAATCTGCTAGAGTGCAATAGAAATCAGAAATTTTCTTTAAGGCACTACAACAATGTACAGAAAATTAAGTTTAGTTTGTATATGCACTGTTAAAGTTATTTTTTAAATTTAAGGTTTCGGTTGATATGTCCAAATGAAAAAAGAGGAAGGTGAAAGTAAATAGTGGAAAACATCCCCTTCCCTCCAGAGGAAAGAACAGTCATTGTCTTGTTATTATTTAATATTTATCTAAGGGAAGAGACATCTAGGGCCAAGCACAATGGATGAAATTGTGCCAAAGATGAATACAATCTCTGCCTCGAGGTGCTTTCTGCTTAGGCTTGGGTCAAGAGTGCGGCCAAGGGAAGGAAGTGAGCTGAAGAATCTAGAATTCCACTGGGTGCTGAGTGCCAAGCCACCTGCGGGTTTGGAACAATGGCTTTGGCTGGGAAGTATTGGAGAAATTCTTCTGAAAGGTTGGAAAGTTGATGGTAAGACTTGAAGGACAACAGTTGTGATGTGTGTGCACTTATGATCAGTACACAAGGATGAAGTTGTTGTTAATGTTGTACAAGTGCTGATTAAATAGTAAGATGTTCTTCAGACATTGAGAAAGAGATTCTGTGGATAACAATGCAGATCTTCAGCAGAAACCTCATGAGGGCTGGCTTCGATGAACCAGGCTACGGCTCCCAATCTGGTGGGTGGTGCAGGACATTAGTGAATATGTTAAGAGTCAACATTTCTCTACAAAAGGGAACTCTGAGAAATCACTTTCTTCCCAAATTATAACGTTGAGGATTTTAGAGGAAATATGCTATATTAGGCTGAATAAAATTTGCCTTTTCTTCTCTCTGCAATCACAACTGTTTAAAATATATAATGGATAAACATTTCAATGGTGGGGAGAGAAATAAATCCATATCCATATACATATAAATGTGCAGCTTCTTTCGTATGTATTTTATTTTTATTGGAAATCTTAATAATCAATCAGCACAAGATTTCTTATGATGCCAACCAATATAGTAAGGAAATGGTATAAAAGAGAAAATTTTGGGAACTTTTTTTATGGATAACTGTCCATGAGAGAAAATCAAAAAGTAATGTAGGAAGCGCAATCAGTTCAACACTAAGGGTCGGATACTTGGCAATGCTCAATACATTCTTAAAGAATCATTCATTTTAAGTGAGAGTCACTTTTTTGCTTCTAGTTCTTAAAGTAGCTGCTCATCCTGTTGTGGGTATACTATTCAGCAAGAAGTAACAGATACCATCTTCTCACTACTTTTCTGGGTCTACATCTTTTAAAGGTTCTAATTTTCCTCTCTGATTTTTTTTTTTCTTGCATAGTATATAGTACCAGCATATACAGTTTCTGAGTGCATGAAAAATAGTCAAAAAGGATACAGGTAGAACAGACAGCCCAGAAATAAACCCTGTTGTAATTGCAAATGTTTTTCAATGAGGGTGCCAAGACCTTTCAATGAGGCAAGGATAGTCATTTCAGCAAATGGTACTGAGAAAACTGGATATCAAAGTGCAAAGAATAAAGTTGCACTGTTACCATACATTATATATAAAAATTAGCTCAACATAGGCAACAAATCTAAACCTAAAACTATAAAACTCTTAGAAGAAGACATAGAAGAAAATCTTTATGACATTGGATTTGGCAATCATTTCTTTGTTATGGCAACAAATCTAAACCTAAATCTATAAAACTCTTAGAAGAAGACATAGAAGAAAATCTTTATGACATTGGATTTGGCAATCATTTCTTTGTTATGGCAACAAAAGTACGTGTAACAACAACAAAAAAATAAATGTACTGATATAGTAGTCTTTTTTCACACTGCTGATAAAGACATACCCAAGACTTGGAAGAAAAAGAGGTTTAATTGGACTTACAGTTCCACATGGCTGGGGAGACCTCAGAATCATGGCAGGAGGCAAAAGGCACTTCGTACATGACGGTGGCAAGAGAAAAATGTGGAGGAAGCAAAAGCAGAAACCTTTGATAAACCCATCAGATCTCATGAGACTTATTCACTATCATGAGAATAGCATGGGAAGGACCATCCCCCATGATTCAATTACCTCCCCTTGAGTCCCTCCCGCAGCACATGGGAATTCTGGGAGATACAATTCAAGTTAAGATTTGGGTAGGGACACAGCAAAACCAACTGAACTTAATTTAAAATTTTGTGTATCAAAGATCACTATCAAGAGGATGAAAAGACAATCCACAGAATGGAAGATAATATTTTCAAATCATATATATAGTAAGATATTAATATCCAGCATACATAAAGAACTTCTACAACTCAACAGCAACAATAAAACAAATAACTCCATTGAAAAAATGGGCAAACTATCTGAATACATGTTTCTCCAAAGAAGATATAAAAATGGTCAGGTGCAGTGGCTTGCACCTGTAATTGCAGCTACTCAGGAAACTGAGGTGGAAGAATCACCTGAGGGAAGGATTTTGAGACCATCCTGGGCAACATAGGGAAACCTCCCATCTCTAAAAAGAATAAAAAATTAAAAAACAAAAATAAAAAAGAAGATATAAAAATGGCCAATATGTACATGAAAATGTATTCAATATCACTGGCCACAAGTGAAATGCAAATCAAAATCACAATGATACCCATCTTGACATCTATAAGGATGGCTATGTTAAAAAAGATTGGAAATAAAAAGTGTTGGTGGGGATGTGGGGATATTAAAACTCTTGTATATTGATGGGGGGAGTGTAAAATATTTCAGCCACTGTAAAAAACAATATGGCACTTCTTCAAAATGTTAAACATAGAAATACTAGAGGGTCCAGCAATTCCACTATTAGCCATATGTCCCAAATATTGGAAAGCAGGGATTAAAACAGATACTTAAACACCAGTGTTTACAGCAGCATTATTCACAACAGCCAAAAGGTGGAAACAACCCAAATGTCTATCTACAGATGACAAAAATACATAAACGTACAATAGAATGTTATTCAGCCTTAAAAGGGAATAAAATGCTGACATACGTTGCCACATGGATGACCCCTGGAGACATTATACTAAGTGACATAAGCCAGACACAAAAGGAAAAATATTGTGTGATTTCAGTTATATAATGTACCTAGAAGAGGCAAATTCATAGAAGCAAAGCAGAGTGGTGGTTGCCAGCGGCTGAGGGAGAGGAGAAAATGAGGAGCTGTTGTTTAATGGGTACAAAATTTCAGTTTGAGATGATGAGAAAGTTCTGGAGATTGATGAATGCCACTGGATTGGATAATTTAAAAGGTATCAAAAAGACTTTCTAAAATGTAAGAAAGGATACACAGGACATTTTTTGGAGACATTTGTTTTTTCTTGCTTTGGCAGCTCATGCTTATCGATTCAGTTTTTATTGTTGTGAGTTGGGGATTGGAGCTGCATATTGACCATGAGACTAGGCTACCTGCTGTAACCATATTGACTGTATTGACTCACTTAACAGTCAATAACCTACATTAAAAATAAAGTAGGTCCAGTTAAATAATTAATTTGCACACTTAAACGTAGACTGCAGATTTTGACTACAATTTTAGAACCAATTAAGTCTGTCTCCTAAAACTTTATATTCTGTTACTATTATCTCCCTATCACAATTGTCGAAACAATTAGATCCTCGACAACATTATAGGTAGACATCAAGCTAGAGAAGACTTGCATATATGAAACGAGTTGATTCTAGGTATGTGCATGCCATATCTCCCCAAGGTGACAGTGACAGTCCTGAGGGGGCACATGGCAGCACTCTGCATCCCTCACAAAGCTCATCATAGTGACATATTCCTTACGTGTTCATTCCCCCACACTTTACTGAATAATTTTTCTGTTTGAGGCGTTGGATGCAGGGTACAAAACCAAAAATGAAAAATTATTACCAAAGCCAAAACAACATCCCTTACTTTACTGGCAGAGACAAACAGTTACAGTCCTATTGATCCTTGAGTAGGGACAAATATGAACTGGAGAGACTTGTTCAATCTAGAATATTTGAGTAATAGTTTTCTTGGGGGATATACTTCCCAAATGGCTCCCAAAAGAAGAGTAAAAGGAGCCAGACAAGGGAGGGCAATGAAATGAAGCCATAGAAAAGTCATGGTTCTCCGGGCCCATGGGAAAAGCCAGCCTAGGAGCTGGAAGTACACGTCTCGCCTCCACATTTCTGCTTTCCACTATACCCATGTTTCATCAAACATCTCTTTTGAGTAGCCTGATGAAACACAGCTACTGAGCACACATTCCATATAAGAGCATTGCAAAATTTACCTTCAAAAGTTGTTAATTAAAATCGACAACAGAGCCTGCCCTTCACCCTCCCTCCTCCTCATTTAATTCCTGCTCTACCTGTGCTTTCTGTGATTTGCAGGGCCACCTGGTTAAATGTGACCAAGCAGAGTAGGAAAAGAAGAAGGAAGCAAAGACCAATAATCATGGATGAATGGACAAGTCAGAAAATCCCTGAGTTTTGTGTGATTTGTAATTATAATATTTTCTCCTGGGGCCTTAGTGACCTGGGCCATATTTTTTATTTCCTAATTATTTTATCACTACATACTTCCCAAATAACCAAGTTGTCTCTTTCTACAGAGAGGGGACTCTGAATCTAACTGTAAATAAATTAATATTTGCCTAGATCTGAGTGGACAGCTTCATTTAACAACACATGAATATGCTCCTCCCATAATTAAAGGCCTTCAATTATGAGTGTTAGGTTTTATGGCATAAATCTCATAGAAAAGTAACTTAAAGCAATTTAAAGTATGGATGGGCTCTGATGAAGAGATTTTAGAGAGGCTGTGATATTTTTATAATGCAGGGTTCCAGGAATAGATGTGAAATTTACATGTCATTATTTTGAAGAAGGTATATGGCCTGAAAATAAGTAGAAATGAGCTGATGAAGCTGATACACAATATGAATAAAATGAGGACACCAAAATAAACATGGTCCTTGAGCTCCTGGAATAAAATGTCATGTGCCTTTTATTTTTGACTGTTTATTCAATAAATGTTAGCTGAGTACTGTGCTATGTGCAAACATGAATGAGATACACCTTGGATTCATACAGTGTGGGGTGGGGAGAGACACTGATATTGATATATACAGTACAGTATGGGATGACTGAAATGTATAAAGCGCTTACAAGAAGACAAAGCTACTTTGGTAAGTAACCCAAAGGAGACTCTTCCAAGCATATAACATGTAAGCTAAATGATTAGACATTTCTAAGGAAAGAAGGTAAGGAAAATACACTGTAGGGAGGAGGAAGTGGATCTCAGTGTCACCATTAAGAAGCTAGAGCAGTTTTGCCTTAAGAACACTGATGAGGACTGTGATGATGACTGTGATAGTTAATGTTTACTGGTCACTTCCTTCCTATATGGGCATGCACAGCTCAAAGCATTTCACATGTATTACCTTTTAAAAATCCTCACAATACCTCTGTGAAATAGAGACTTGTGACAGTTTTTTATTGCTGTATATCCCAAAACTTGGTGGCTTAAAACAACCACCAATTATTTAGTGCCTGATTCTCTGTGGGTTGGCAATTCAAGCTTGAGTTCATTGTGGGGAGGAGGCTTCATCCAGACTCCCTCATGAGTCCGTGGACAGCTGCTATCCAGGTGGGGTGCTGGCTGGTCTAGAGTGGCCTCAGCTATATTAGCTTTTTTGGTTCCCTGTGGTGTCTCCTTGGTAACATTCCATCTTAAGCTTTCTAAAAGCAGGAGTGGAAGCACACGAGATCCTTGAGGTCTGGGTTCAGAATTGGCCATGATTTCTGTTGCATTTCTGTTGCCTATAGCAAGTCACAAGTCACAGGACAGCCCAGATTCAGGAAAGGGAAAGTAGACTGCACCTTGTGATGGAGGAGTTGTGAAGTCACATTACAACAAGACATAGATCTAGGAAGACTATTGTGCTCATTTTCACAAATCATCTTCCATCATACTATTATTACTTCCACTTTATAGATGAAGACACGGGAGCATAGGCTGAAAGACTGTAAAGTATGTGAGCCAGGACTTACTGTTTGAGCTGCCTGACGTCAGAACCTCGGGTCTGCTCTTCTGCCTCTCCCTAACAATATTAACAATGCTTTTTCATCATTCTCTAAATTGTGCTACATTCAGGTGAACTCTTCTAACCTGAGATTTTCCCTTCTCATGAATGGAATAATGCCTGCCCTGACATTTTAGGTTGGTATGAAGATAGTTCCAAAGTTTGTGTTTGTGACAGCAGACTAATTGCCCTATCTATCAACTAGAGTAACAAACCACCACCTAGCATTATAGAGTCATGAAGTTTAAGAGTCCAGTCATGGAGAGATTGTAATGTCCTAGGTCTAAATAGGGAGATGTGTTTGTTAGTACACTTAAGATTTATACATTTCAGTGATTGTCAATTTTACCTAAAAAGAAAACAAAATAATTGTAAACAAATAATAAACGCTGAGGCTATGCAGAATACACTGGGGAAGTGTACTGATGTCTGTTACTTTGGAATAAATTTTAAAAATGATACGGGCTAATGAATGGATAGAGGGAAGGATAATGGGTAGATATGTGATAAACCAAATACCATATAATTGGAGAATCCAGATGGCTAAGATTCCCTCTAAAGTTTTTTTATGGTAAAATCTTGGAGAACAAATGTTTAAGCTCTGGAGTCTTGAAACTAACTTTAAAAGTAGGCTAGTGGTTTGAAACTCCCTAGTTGTGTGATCTGGGGAAACTTCAAGAATGTTCTCAAACCTCAGTGCTTCCATTTGAAAACTGGAAGAGATATTGACATCTAATCTATAAACTGTGGAATAAATAAACATGAGAGTTAATTAAACATGAATACATAAAGAACTCTTCTCATTGTCTGTGAGACCCATTACTAAGCACCTTACACACAAATGCTGTACAGTGAGTCTTCAGTAAACAGTAACTACCATGAAATGACGGAGAACATGCCTGGAGTCCTTATCAGTTGTAAAAGTTTTCTACCAGAATATCTGCAATAAATCTTCCCTGATTCATTCTTCCTAAAAAATAATAATTATATTGAATGAATAGTCATGCATATTCTTACTGAACTCTTAGTTCTTTGATCATTGATTTTAGAATGAGAAGATATCTTACCTGACCGATACATTATCTGTTGTAAAGAAAGTGTTCACAAGGTACAGAATAATTTCAAGGTTAATAATTTAAAAGCAATTTTTTAGGAGTTATTGTACAGCAAGATGAAAAGATGTTTATCAGAATCTCATTTTAAACCATTTAATAAAAAGGAATACAAAGTATCTAAATCCAGATATTATTTGATTTCTTTCTGAGGTCATGAAAATTTGCCTTTGGTGATAGCTGAATGTGTCTGTGCATATGGGCACGTATAGTAAAAGGCAGTGAACTGCACATTTCACATGGTAGAATTGTATGATATGTGACTTCTATCTCAATAAAGATGTGACCAAAAAAGTGTTCAGCTAAGTGTACAATGTAGTGAACACTTCCTTTCTTTTTCTCTCTCTTTCTCTCTCTCTCTCTCTCTCCTTTTCCTTCCTTTTTTGAAACAGGGTCTCACTTTGTCACCCAGGCTGGAGTGCAGTAGTGCAATCTCAGCTCACTGGAGCCTCAACTTCCCAGGCTCAAGTGATCCTCCTGCCTCAGCCTCCCAAGTAGCTATGACAATAGGCATGCACCACCGTGCCCAGCCCCACGTTTCTTCTTAAATATATATTCCTACAAATACAGCATGTGTCTGTGGGATTCACATTTAAAAGCAGTATTTTAAAGGAGACAACTTTTTTCTCTAAGAAAATATATTTTTCTGAGTTTAATCTACTATTTTAATACTTTATCATTTTGGATTAATTTATAAGATTATTATAAATTTCTTTTTTTTTTTTTTTTTTTTTTTGAGACAGAGTCTTGCTGTCGCCCAGGCTGGAGTGCAGTGGCGCGATCTCGGCTCACTGCAGACTCCGCCCCCCGGGGTTCACGCCATTCTCCTGCCTCAGCCTCCCGAGTAGCTGGGACTACAGGCGCCCCCCACCTTGCCCAGCTAATTTTTTGTATTTTTAGTAGAGACGGGGTTTCACTGTGTTAGCCAGGATGGTCTCGATCTCCTGACCTCCTGATCCACCCGCCTCGGCCTCCCGAAGTGCTGGGATTACAGGCGTGAGCCACCGCGTCCAGCTGATTATTATAAATTTCTAAAAATTTCCTGTGAAATATAACAGGAAATATATAAATTTATGTATTTAAATTTATATATATAAATATATAAATTTATCTGTATGCATTAAAAGGGAGATACAGGAATCGGAAATTCCCATCCAGTGAAAAGGGCTTTTTGAAGTGACTGTTTTTAAACTAAAGTCAGACAGGCAACCCCCTAAATCATGGTAAATTTAAATATAAAAAACAATTTATAGTATTTTAATGTACGAATCTATTAAGTGTGTTGGCTGAAAATATGTTTTTTAACTAAAAATTTTAGTTTTTTAAAACTAAAATTTAGTTTTCTTGCTTTATTTATTTATTTTTTTTTTGAGATGGAGTCTCCCTCTGTCACCCAGGCTGGAGTGCAGTGGCACGATCTCGGCTGACTGCAAGCTCCGCCTCCCCGGTTCACACCATTCTCCTGCCTCAGCCTCTCCGAGTAGCTGGGACTACAGGCGCCTGCCACCTTTTTTGTATTTTTAGTAGAGACGGGGTTTCACCGTGGTCTCGATCTCCTGACCTCGTGATCTGCCCGCCTCGGCCTCCCAAAGTGCTGGGATTACAAGCGTGAGCCACCGCGCCCGGCCTACTTTTCTTGCTTTTTCATATCATACCTCGAAAGTATTTATTTTAACAAATATTTATTTTAATAAAGATAAACAAAGAAACCCTGAGAAGGGAGAAAGCCCAGAGCTAAGATAAAATCAAATGTGGTTAAATTATTAAGATATTCTACAGTAAAGTGGCTGCAACTGCAAGGAGGAAGGGGAAAAGGGAAACTTCTGCAAAATTCATCAGCATTAAGTGAGTCTACAAATATCACAGGATCAGTACCCCAGACAGTCAGTTTGACCTCCAGTCTTTCCCCTGGTAAATCTTTTCCAAGTTTTTCTGAGTGATGTCAATGCAAAGTTTTCCCAAACTTCCTGGAAATTTTACAAGCAATTCACCAGAGATACAAAAAATATCTGGGGCCTTAGCCAACAGCATTCCTCTATGAATACTGACTCTTGATTTGCTTTTTATTTTTCTTAATTGGGGTTGAGCAATTTTAGAGATTTACAGTTAAGGAGACAAGCGAATTATGAAACTTAACAAGTTAAAATATGAAAATGTTCATCATTTCTATCCCCACTCTGGACATGAATTTTTTTTCTTATGTAGTAAGAGGCCAGATTTTTCACACAAGCATCTGTTTAATTAACTGTAGTGTATAATAAATTATCAGATTAAATCTTACTGGAATTTATTTAGTGAATGTTTTGCTCCAATAGGTTAATGAGCAAACCATTATTAATGTTGCTTCAGAAAAAAGGGCATGTTTCCTAAACTGAGAGGAAAGAAGGCAAAAGAAAAACTCAAGCCTTCTTTTTCTCCAAAATTCATTTCTTTTTATTGTCAACATTGTATTCATTGGTTGTTCTTTTTGTGTCCTCTAATTCCGTTATCTGGACATGTCTCAGTGTGAGTACCAAATAGGAGATCAACTAAGCATTTGCTGCACCTCAGACAAAATCTCATTCTGGGTTATTAGACAGTGTCTGATGCTGCCGACTTCTTCTCGCCAGCTTAGCAAGCACAGCCCCTGGGAGAGGCTTTTTTTGGGGAAAGATCGCTCAGGAAAAATGCGTGTGCTTCTTGACGAGCCGTTCTAGGTTGGGTGTCCCTGAAAGTATATGGGGGTGGTGTCCCTTTAAGCACAAGGAAAGGGCAGGTCCTGCTGTTATCCTTGACCCTCTGACAAAATAGTCAGACGCTGTTTGTAAAAGAGCCAAGTAATTAAAAGTATCCCAGGGTTATGGTGAAATAGGGCAAGTAAAATACGCTCCTGGATACCAGCGCTCTTTCAGGACCAGCTCTTTTGTATTTCCTCTCTATTTTGTTTTCTCCTTTATTTCAATTTTTCATGGCACAGTTTCCTCTCTCCCACATTGTTCTTCTTTGCCTGTCAGTTGGTAAAATGATAAGTACCCTTATTACTGCTCGTCTAGCTTGAGGCCTATCTGGAGCTATTTGCTTCTAATCCCCAAGTTACTCTCCAACTCCTAGCTTGATTTGTTTCTCTTAATTTCAGAACAGATTGTTAATCATTAAATGTATTATGAGAGGGTACAGAAATAGGTAAGAGTTACACAGGAAAACGATGGGACATTTTCCAGCATTTCATAAGCATTTTTCTTTAGGATAGTGTTTCCAACAGAAGGAGACTTGGGGTATGCTCCTTGGCTATCTCTAGGTTGACCATACATCTCGTTTAACCCGAAAGAGGCTGAGTGGATGCCTGTTGTCCTGGCTTAATCATTAGTGGCATGTTTTTCACTCTCAAAAGTGCTCTGATTTAGAGGGTAGACTGCTCTATCATCCCACCTCTCTCTCATTGGACTGTTGAGAAACTGCTCGGTAAATAGATACATTAGCTTTGCTTTTGTTTAGAGAGTTCACAAAGCCCTTCTCTGGGTCTTCACCATTACTTCTGTTCTTAAATTACTATGAGTACTGTCAGACTTTGGAATGGAAACAATTTGTTACTGTCCAGAGATTCCCCACATCTCTAAATGGCATTAGGAAGCAAATGAATTCTTGGGCTTTGAATCAGGTAGGAGGGTTGGAATCTGTTGTGCCATTCACAAGGTTGTGTGACCTTGGGCAAATCATTTACCTTCTCTAAGCTTAAGTTTCCTTATCTGTAATTCACACATAATAATAATTTCTACCCTGGATTATCATAAGGATTAAATAATAGATGATTATAGTTGTATGCTTATATTAATCCACATATCCATCACCCATACAGAAATTTCATTCATTATTCCTTATTTAAGCACAATGCCTGATACTACAACTGGAAGTGGTTTGAAATTATAAGAATATGTTATTTTGCTTAGACAAAATGTTACATTTAAATATGGCAGGGGCAATTAATTCATTTCCTCCAAATTGGGTTCATTCTAAGGCTGGTTCTTCAGGGTTGCAACCTGGCTGCAGCAGTTCAAGGCATCATGTCAACACCTAACAACATCCAGAGGCAAAAGAACGTGCTGCCTCTTTCTTGTGTCTTTGAAAGGGAATTTCATGCAGAAGCCTCTCACTACATCTCTCCCTTTTCCTTGGTTTGAATTACATCACATACCAATGCACTTGTTCATTGTTGCTAAAGAAAGAAGGGGAATGAGATCTTCAAGGTAAGTTGGCCAACAAAGCTCTCCCACGTGGAGAAAATGGGTTGTCTGATTAAATCAGGGATCTGTGTGCTTGCAGGAGAGTGTGCGTGTGTCCTGGGTAGATGGAGTGTGGGCAGCTGGATATCCAAATTCCAGCCAAGGATGTGACATCAGATTGCTTCATGAATTCAAGAAAGCTCCAGGCCTTTCCACTGTCTTGTGTATAAAATGTGGCGTTGGCTTCCTAATAGTATAAGATCTCTTCTACCTTTAATGTTCTGTTTGGTTTGGTTTTCTCAAAACCATTACAGTCCATGGACACCCTTCCTTCTTTAAGAAAGTACTTTTTAGATAATGATGAACTGATGAAAGACACTAGAATGAGTTAGAAGATTTTTGTTCAAACTCAGATTCACTGCTTAGTAATTCTATGACTGTCATTCATTAAAGAAAAAGCTTTTTATAAACTATAAAGAATAATGTAAATCCAAATGATCACTAAAGTCCATTTGACAAAATGCTAGGATTAAAAAAAAAATTCTTTTTTTAAAGTTCAGGGTCCCTTTAGAAGATTAGTTAGCTTGGGCATGTAGAACCCTCAGGATTGTTCCTTGAACTTGTTCTCACGTCCGCTCCTTGTTTCTTCTCAGGATGGGATTATCCACAAGAGGAAAAGTGGGGCTTTTCCCTTATCCCCTAGTCCTAACACACTCACTGTGGACCAATCATTTTCACACACTAACAAGCGTAACCCTGCAACATGAGGATGTTGACATGACCTGTATACAGTTATGAGATTGGTAAGTAGCAAGGACATCATCTGCTGTTGCCAAAACCCCGATCCTTCCACTGCTCCTTTGTCATTGTCCTTTAGTGCCCAAGTTTAGACACAGCCATTGTGAAGTGACCAAATTGTCACCACATTTCCTTGGAAGGCTTCCTATGGCAAGTGTGAGGGTAATCTTTTTCCAGCAAAATAACAGGGAAGGGGGCGTGAGGAGTGAGGCTGGGCAGTACCATGTGATCCTGAATTACCATCCTCATCCTCGGGAGACACATGGCCGAAGGACCACTACGGGGCTGGTGTATGTGTTCAGCAGTCGGCTCTGAGTTCAGATGTTTTAAGTCCCTGGACTTTGACCCTTGGCTTCCTAGTGTGTGTGTGGGGGAGGCGGAGGGCAGCAGTGGTGGGAGTGGGATGTGAGAAACAAGTAGATCTCAGCTTCCTTTCAGGGCTAGCATTCTAAAATCTTAAGTTGATTGAAAGAGCCACTTCTGGGGCCGGGCGCGGTGGCTCATGCTTGTAATCCCAGCACTTTGGGAGGCTGAGGCGGGCGGATCACGAGATCAGGAGATCGAGACCACGGAGAAACCCCGTCTCTACTAAAAATACAAAAAAAAAAAAAAAAATTAGCCAGGCGTGGTGGCGGGTGCCTGTAGTCCCAGCTACTCGGAGAAGCTGAGGCAGGAGAATGGCATGAACCCGGGAGGCGGAGCTTGCAGTGAGCCAAGATCGCGCCACTGCACTCCAGCCTGGGTGACAGAGTGAGACTCCGTCTCAAAAAAAAAAAAAAAAAAAAAAAAAGAGCCACTTCTGCAGAGTTGGTGCAGATGTGGAGACAATTGCACAGGGCAGCATCCCAGCTTCAGACAGTGGGTGACCAAGTGTCAGTTCGTGGAAGGACAGGTGCTGGGGAGCTGGGAACTGCCACCCATGGATGTCACCGTGGAGGAGCGCCGTGGGTGAGAGGCAGCTGCTGAGAGCTGCACCAGCTGCAGGGAGGCTGCACTCAGGACCACACACTGAGAAGTGCTGCTGGTGCCACCCTGGGGGTCCTAGAACTGGGGCTGTCACAGAGGGCAGCAGCTTGAGCTCATGCTAGGGAGTTTCATGACTTCAAGATTTTCAATCTTTAGTATCTGTTGTCTTTGTGGACAAAGTGCCCAGATTTTTTTTAATGCTTTGTCTTTCATCTTTCTTTCTTCAGACTTTGAATTCCTAACACTATTTTCATAAAATCATAGTGTTCTACTTTTTTTTTTTTTGCTATCCTGGTGGGGTAGGGTCTTGAGAAGTAAACCTTGTTAAAAAATTAAACCACATGTATTTATTCAAGAAGCTCCCTGAGAAGGTCAACAAATTGCAGTCAGCTCTCAGCTGTCACTTTCTTTGTTAATATCGAAGTACTCTACGTTTTATCCTCTTTCCCATCTTCTGGTCATTTTTCTGCTCATTAGCTACTTGAGCTTGGGGTGGGCAACAGATAAGATAGAATTTTAAACCTGTCAAGTTGAAGTCTGGTTAATAGCCAAGTGGAGGTACAATGGGCGGAGAAGGGAAAATGAATTCTATATTTGGGAGAAATAGTAGCTGTGGTAGAAAAATTAGTCTTGACTTACTTTTCTTTTCCTGATATTGTGATTGACCATGACACAATCTCCCATATCCGTTATGGTGGAATCAGATTTTTCAAAATATAGAGTCAAAGATATCAGAGCTACAAGAGTTTTCTTCTATCAACCAGACCTCTTGGTTTATAGATGAGGAAATGAAGATCTGACACATAAACAGATCTACTTTCAGCCATTAGAATTGTCGCATTTATTGAATGCTAGTAACGATTGAGGTCAGTGTTCAAGCCCTAATTTCCCTGGCTTTGACAGCATTTCCACCATGCTATCTTGATCTGCCAAGGGTCACAGTGCTTGTGACAAACCAGGACCCAATTACTAAAGACCACCTAAAGCAAATTTGTTGTTAAGCCTTTCATAAGTTATAATTTCCTTAGAAGTAAGAAGAGTATTTTTAATCTCTATATTTCCAGGACCAAACATAGTTTCTGATATGAAGTACATTCTCATGAAATATTTGGTCATTTAAATGCATATTTTATGTCTTCCTCTGTTAAAGACTGTAAAATCATTTATTAAGATTGCATAATTACATGCACCCAAACTTAGAAATATTCCTATAGTCACTATTGATTTGATCATCCTTTTGGATGAGATGATTTTGTGACTATGCATGAGGCTATGTGTCCTTGGCTTTCCCTGGTTTATTGTCTTAGCACCAAGGCTACTTAAAGCAGTTCTTTCCCTCCCAGAAGCAGATCCAGAGCGAACATTATTAATAAACCATTTTTCCTTTATTTTACTTGTATATCAATATCAAAAAGTATGTAATTGTTGAACACATAAACTGCCCGTAACCCTAACACCAAGTTTTTCTTTGGAATTATATTATCATCATGATTTTAGTGCTTAACTGGTATTTCAATGCCATGATATAATAAACTTAATTATTCCACATCATTTCACATGACCCTGTAAGAGGAGCAGAGTGGGTACCAACTGCACAGGCTCTGGAGTCAAAATACACCTGGCTTCAGAGTTTTGCTCTGCCACATACAAGTTGTGCAGCCTGAAAGAGGCCTCAGTTTTCTCAACTGTAAAAGTAGAGGTTATAATCAGCCTTGCCCCAAGACAAAAATATATAGTTACTTTAAAGATTAGATACATAAGTCAGGTGCGGTGGCTCTCGCCTGTAATCCCAGCACTTTGGGAGGCTGAGGTGGGCGGATCACGAGATCAGGAGATCCAGACCATCCTGGCTAACACAGTGAAACCCCGTCTCTACTAAAAATACAAAAAATTAGCCGGGCGTGGTGGCGGGCGCCTGTAGTCCCAGCTACTCGGGAGGCTGAGGCAGGAGAATGGCGAGAACCCAGGAGGCAGAGGTTGCAGTGACCCGAGATCGCGCCACTGCACTCCAGCCTGCCCAGTCTCGACAGAGCGAGACTCTCTCTCTCAAAAAAAAAAAAAAGATTAGATATATAATCACCATTAAATCCCTGAAACATACACGAAGCACGCTACCTGGTACAGGGCAAACACTTAATAATTGATGAATAAATAATTGACACTCAGTAAATGCTCTTTCTCTACTCTCACTTTCCTGGCTTTCCCCAGCTTCTTAAAAGGGGAACAATTTGGCTGCAGGAGAACTTGCAAGATAAAATACCATCTTTTTTCTTTCCTTTTCTCTCTCTGCCTCTATGCATGTGGAGGTGTGATCTCTCTCCTGTCAGGGATATTAGGAGAGAAAGGACTGGGAAACACATTTTCCATGGAGTCCTCTGTCTATTTGAGCACAGCAGTCTATTCTAGCTGAGCTGGGTGAAAAGGCAGCTCAGCTTATGGGATTTTTGCTTTTTTGTTGGACCCTAGAGGGAAGAGATGAGTTTTACGTCTGTTACTGGCTGTGGTAACACTCGGCTGGGAAGTTCATGTCCCCGGAAGACACAGGCCTTTTGGCTCCATCACAACAGTGCTTCCTAGGGATGCACAGTCTCACCCAGGAGGCCCCAGTTGCAATGCTGGGTGTCACAAATGTGAGAGTGAAAGCAGCTGATAGAAGACACAGAATGCAGAAACTCAAGGACTTACAGTCCCAAACACACTCAAGTTGCATGACTGAAAAAAAAAAAGAGACACAGAGAGAGAGATAGTTGAAGGTAATAAGGACGTAATATGCTAACTTCTCAGTGCTTGGCAGAGGCCCCCTCACCAGCTGGGCCGCACCAGACATAGAAGAGACCAGACACTGGCTTAGGCTTCCAGAAAGAACAAGTCACAACAACACCCCCTCTGGCATCTCCCCCAAAGCCTGACTGGTTTTTAATGGGGATCGCCTGGGGTTTTAGTTGAATGTAGTCAGAGTGTTGAACATCTAATCTGCCTTTGAGAAAGAGTATCCTGCATGTCGAAGGGAAGGAAGTGAAAATAAAGCCGCCTGAATCTAAATAAACGGGCTTGCATAGCAGGGGTTTTCAGTGGGTTCCTAGCTTTGGAGCATGAAGCAGAAGAGGGAGCTGAGCACTGCCTGGGTAGGGGATTCGAAGAGGCAGGCTCTGCTGCCAGTGGTGTCACCTTCTGTTGTGTAAATCGCAGCTCCTGCCAAAGGGAACTCCCTAAACAGAGAAACAACGACCAGAATAGTTCACGAAAAGCCTGGGCAGTTGGAAGTTAGGCCTTCTCTGGAATTGCTCCCCGGATACCGACGGCTCCAACGTTTCCAGTGTGCTATGGTTGGATCAGACATTCTTCTCCAAGCCAAGATTGCTTCCAACAGCTGGAGGAAGAGCCCCTCCTGGCCTCTCCACCTCCTCAGCTTCATTTCTCACTGGAGACCATCCGAAAGGGGAGTTTAAAATTACTAACTGTCTTTTGGGTAAATAGCGTTTACTTTTCCAGACTGAACTGCCAAAGACCTTAAGGAAATTAAAGAAAGAAAAGAAAAAGTGAGTTGCCATGTCTGGTAAATAGTGTTTCTCTAATTAGGTGGCTGCATGGTTATTAACTAGAGCAGTTGTGTATCCTGACGTGTGATTTATTTACCTTGGCACACGGAGTTAGGGTGCTGAGCAACAGAGCCAAATACAGTGACAGGGTGAGGAAAACGAGACGACACAAAGCCATGGTGAGGACTGAGTTCTGTACATCTTACAGAATTGGTTTTCCCAGAGGAGGGAAACAGGAATATTATCTCATTGCAAAACAGTCATTAAACTATAATTGAGTGCTCACAGCTCACAATGTCTAACTTCACTTTCAGTAAAAATGAAAATGAAAATCAATATCCTGACACAAAGCAATAATACAAATTAGAGAGCAATACTAGAAAGGTTTTCTAGAAGGATTTAGAATATGCTCTAGTTGAAAAAATATATAAGAAAAGAAAAAAATGATTATTTGCCATTGCTCGTCCCATTGCTGGAAGGGTGACTTGTGAAACAGAAGGTCTTCTTGGAGATGCATGCAGACGAGGTGGGATATTTGTGAGGGAGGAACTTCCATCTTTCCTTTCTTTCTTACTGCAGATTCCAAGTCCCCCCCGTACACCTGCATTAAAGTAGAGTAACATGGAAGCAGCATTATTCCATCCCACTGACACACACATCCTCATTTCACACCTTTTCAAATGTATACCAAAGAAAAAATACTAAAAGTAGTGTTTTAGGCTGGGCATGGTGGCTTATACCTATAATCCCAGCACTTTGAGAAGTTGAGGTGGGAGGATCACTTGAGGCCAGGAGTTTGAGACCAGCCTGGGTAACATAGCAAGACCCTGCTTCTACAAAAACTTTTTAAAAATAGTTTTTCAGTAAATATTTTCTAAGGATATGTTATATTCAAAGTTATCCTTCCTGGATATAGCTGTGGTACAGAAGTGGATTGACATAACATTATTATATTACCAACCACAGAGGGTTAGCTAACTTGAGGCTATTATATATACTTACTGTTTAATATTCCCTATAGGTTATTTCTTTAGTCATGAATTAAATCATTTAGCAAATGTTGCTCAAATGCCTGCAATGTTCCAGGCTCTGTGCTAGAGGAATGGCAGTTCATGTCTTATAGAGTCTGCGCTGACTAGGGAGGGAGGGGATCATCACAATGTGTGATAGGACATGGAAAACTTGTGCAGGATGCTGTGGGAGAGCATGGAGGAGGCCTCAGGCAGCGGCAGGAAGGGCCCCCAGAGACAGCAACCTTTGTGCTGTATCTTAGAGACTGAGGCAAGGGGAGAGCAGGAGAACACAGCTTGGGCAGCATGAGCAGAGTTTACAGACAGAACATGTTACAGATCCAAACTTTTTACTACCTGGGAAGGGTGGACATTGCTGCTTTTTGTGTAGGATCCAGTAATGATTAATCTTAAAAACATATTGTGTCTGCTTGGCGATGTCTTATTCAACTTTAAATTATCTAAGGGTCTTTTTAACATGCACATTGTGATTCAGCAGGTCTGGGGCGGGGCCTGAGATCCTGCATTTCTAATAAGCACCCAAGGGGTATTGCTAACCTGAGGACAGCACTCTGAGTACCAAGGGACCAGATCATCCAAAACACCTCCAGCTAAAATACTTACGAACTCTGGATGATATATATATCTCTATCTATCTATCTATCTATCTATCTATCTATCATCTATCTATCTATCATCTATCTATCTATAATTACTTATTATATATATATTTAAAAATCCATTTAAACCCTTATCTGAGCTCCCCGCAAA
Source organism: Nomascus leucogenys (assembly GCF_006542625.1). Taxonomy (NCBI): domain Eukaryota; kingdom Metazoa; phylum Chordata; class Mammalia; order Primates; family Hylobatidae; genus Nomascus; species Nomascus leucogenys. Next base: position 45,745,331 of record NC_044398.1, on the reverse strand, counting down.
ATAAATAAATTCTCATGGGGCATGAAATGAGGGTGGGAAGGGAATAAAAAAACAAAACAAAAGCAACCACTCCAGCTACATTTGCTAGTCTTTGAGGCCTAAGAGACACATAGGGTGGAAGAGAAGGGCTTGGGCCCACACATGTTGAAAAGAGTTGATGGGAATTATACCCTCACACAAAGTCAGGACCACCAGATGATTAAAGCATATATAAAAGTGTGAAAAATCTTCTTACGGATACATAGTGAAAAGGAACAAAAGCTCATCTTATTCTGTGTAGCAGGTGGGGAAAAATCCTTTCCTGATAATTTGTAGCTATTACCTTGACCTCCTATAACTTTGAGTTCCAATTTATACGCTTGTCACTGTCTCAGAATTCCAAAGCAGAGAATAATACAAACATGATCCCAAGTCAATGATAACCCTAAACCAAAAGTAAACCTCACTTCCTCAAGTTAGGCCAGCCAAGAATCTCACAGATAAAATTCTACTAAAGATGAGCTTACAATGGGAAGGTATTAAAAATATAAATAAATAATATAGCATGAGCAAAAGTCAGCAAACACAGTAAATAGCAGGCTTATAGGTCCAAGAACTTCAAATAATAAAATGATTTGAAGCTATAAAATAAACATGCTTAACATGATTAAAGACATCAGAGAGAGGAGTATGAGAAAGCAACAATATATTACATAGTTAGATATATTTGAAAAATAACCAAATATAATATTTAAAAATTATAATACTTTAAATTAAAAACTGTAGCTAACATAAGATAACAGATTAGACACAGCTGAAGAGATAATTCTTGCAGTGGAAGACAGAGCTAGAGAGGGTGAGAAATTGAAGGTTGCAACTGAATGTTTATATTTTTTGTGTCTGGGAGCAACATTAATTGAGAGAGGCTAATAGTGCAGAAAAGGAAAGAATATCTGAGGGAGCAGAGTCCCAAAGGAGGATGGAAGGTCGGGATTCAGATACAAGTAGGAGGATTAACCTGTATCAGAAGAGCAACACCTTCCAGAGGTAAAGAAAGTAAACATAAGCATGTGTCAGACAGCTTCTAGGCTGAAATAAAGGAAGTTTATTATCTAATGACTTCACTTTTTACTCTGAACTAAAACAATTTATTCCACATATAGTATGTGCCAGATCATTTTGTTAGAGCTTCTCATATATTAACACATTGACTCTTCATGCCTAAAGACACATGTAAATATTAGTATTATCTTCATTTTACAAGTGAGAAAACTAAAACCTGGCCAGTTAGGTAAGTTACTTAAGATTCCACTGCACGTAAGTGAAAATAAAAAGATTCAAATCCAGTCAGTCTACTGTGCAGAAAGAAGTATAAGCAGGTTGTATGCTGAGTAGGGGAGAAATGGAAGAAGAGGGCAAGAGAATAGAGAAACCATCAGAAAGGAGCAGCAGAGAGAAGTCCAAACTTGCCCTAAGTAAAAATGGCCCAACTGAGGCTTGAGGACAATGCATTTTCTACAGAATCCTTTCTTTTTTTTTTTTTTTTTTTTTTTTTTTGAGACAGAGTCTTGCTGTCGCCCAGGCTGGAGTGCAGTGGCGTGATCTCGGCTCACTGCAGGCTCTGCCCCCTGGGATTCATGCCATTCTCCTGCCTCAGCCTCCCGAGTAGCTGGGACTACAGGCGCCCGCCATCTTGCCCAGCTAATTTTTTTGTATTTTTAGTAGAGACAGGGTTTCACTGTGTTAGCCAGGATGGTCTCGATCTCCTGACCTCGTGATCCACCCGCCTCAGCCTCCCAAAATGCTGGGACTACAGGCGTGAGCCACCGCACCCAGCCAGAATCCTTTCTTTAAGGATACCAATAGAAGACTATGTTTGATACAAAGCAATTAGTAATGCTTTTTGGACATTAAGGTCAGTATAATCTCTGTAGTGCAAATTTTCAGTGCCCAGTGAAGTTGAAGCAAACAACACTACAACACAGCTGACACAGGCTTTTTTTTTCCTATCCAAGCTAAATTTTTCTCGTGGCACAAGGAGATGTCTACAGGGAACTCACAGATATTTGCACTTGTTTTAGTCTGCCTTCCTGTATATTCTAACTATAGTCCCCATAGAACCATGGTTGAGTCTCAAATCATGATAAAAATACAATCCACTATTTCACAGTCCTCCCCCACACTCCCCACCTGCAACTTTCCCTAGAACAACACCAATTTCAACCACGTGGTCACTCTCATGTGATACCAACATTTTTTCTAACCTGTACACTTTTCTCCATTTTCTGCTGTTACACTGTCCACCTCCAGGCTCCTGCCTGGACTCCAGTGGTAGCCTCCCACTGGTCTCTTGGTTTCTACACTTTCCCATTTAAATTCTCAGAACATTTAGTGTGAACCTTTTTTTTTAAAGACTTCATTTTTCAGTGCAGTTTTAGGTTCAAAGCAAAATTAAGAGGAAGGTAGAGAGATTTCCCACCTACCCCCTTCCCCTGCACATGCAGAGCCTCCTCTATTATCAACATTCCCCACCAGAGTGGTACATTTGTTACCACTGATGAACCTACTTTGACACACCATCTTCATCCAAAGTCCATAGTTTACATTAGGGTTCATTCTTGGTTTTGTACATGATATGGGTTTGTATAAGAATATAATGACCTGTCCCCCACTAGTATCTTACCCAGTATTTTTGTTGACCTAAAAAACTCTCTGTGCTCTGCCTAGTTTTGCCTGTCTACCCCTTAACCCCTGAGAACTACTGATCTTTTTACTGTCTCTATAATTTTGCCTTTTCCAAAATGTCATATACTGAAATTGAACCATATGCAGCCTTTTTGAATTGCCTACTCTCTTAGCAATATGCATTTCAGGTTGCACCATGTCTTTTCATGGATTGATAGATCATTTCTTCTTATCGTTGAATAATATTCCATTGTCTGGATGTCACAGTCTATTTATCCATTCATCCACTGAAGAACATCTTGGTTGCTTCCAAGGTTTGGCACTTATGAGTAAGGCTGCTATGAACTTCTATTTGCAGGGTTTTGTGCAAACATAAGTTTTCAAGTCATTTGTATAAATATCAAAAAATGCAATGACTAAATTATATGATGAGGGTGTTTAGTGTTGCAAGAAACTGCCAGACTGTCTTCCAAAGTACGATTTTGCATTCCCATCCGCAATGAATGAGAGTTGCTCTTGCTCCACATTCTCCACCAGCATTTGGTGTTGTCAGTGTTCCAGATTTTGGCCATTCTAATATGTGTGTAGTGGGATCTCATTGTTTTAATCTGTATTTCTCTAATGACATAGGATTTGTTGCATGTTTTCATGGGCTTATTTGCCATCTGCATACCTTCTTGGGTGACATGTCTGTTTTTAGATGGGTTGTTACTGTAAACTTTTTAGAATATTAACTAGATCATGACATTTCCCTGCTGAAAACCCTCCAGTAAATTCACATCACATATAAAGTAAAAAGCAACTTTTTCTCTGGTCCATTAACCCATACTCAACTTGCCCCTGCCTAGTCTTTAGCAATGTGTTTTTCTCCAGAAACGTTGGCTTTATATCTGTTCCTCAAAGCCACCTGATTGTTCTTGCCCATGGCTGGGACTAGAATGAGGTCCCGAGGGCACGAAATGTAAAGCACCAAGGTGCTTACTTTCAGGGGCTGGCTCTACACTCACACAGTCCTGGGGCTCAGTGCTCCTTAAGAGTAGGGTGCCCAGGTGCAAAGTGTAAGGAGGTGCTCACTCTTAGGCTCCTGCAAGTGCAGGGTCAGCCCCCAAGGTGAGTGACTTTTTATTAGATTAGTGCGAAAGTAATTGAGGTTTTCACCATTACTTTCAATGGCAAAACCGCAATTACTTTTGCACCAACCAAATACATTTAGTTTCCTTGATACCTTATATTAACGGTAATCCTGGTTCAGATCCTACCCCTGTGTATTTGCTAAAGGGGATCTACTCCTCCTTTCTCATTGCCTTTTCCCTGTTCATTTTCTTTTGATTGGCTCCTAAATTTTCAGGCCTGCATTCGAATGCTAAATGTCGTATCCCAGGTCTTCCCAGACACACTCATATGCTGTGTAGAGTCACCCATGCATTCTTTTTTCCCCCTATGTCTCCTTCAAACAACTATCACCATTTGAAATGATCTTGTTTCCCAGATTTGTTTAGGTTGTTATTGTTGTTCTCCTGACAAAATGTGAGGAAAAGAAATGGGCTGAACATTGAAGGATTCTGCTCTGGGAATCAAATTGGAATACTGACTTCATGGAAATGATTGTGCCAATCCTGCTGCTTGAGGATGTGATCTTCCAGAACCTGAGCTGGGCTTGGGGACTAAGAGTGTGTAAGTGATCGTATCAAAATCCATCTCAGCTGCAGGTGATGTAGAGAATATTGCCTGGATCTGGTCTTGGGTGGGGTGGGGGGGCGGATAGGGGGACTACAAAGGGGCCTGCTTTGAAAATAGCAGGATAAGAGCCAATTTTGGAATCTTCATCCTATTCTAGAGAATTTGGCGGGGCTGGGGAGGAGGAGCAGGGGGTATGGGAAGAAATAACCAAGTTAAGGAAACAGATGGCTACAACAATAGGAAAAAAAAAAAAGAGTGGCTGAATACTTGAGGCCCCGCAGAGCAAAGAAGTGATAAATGTAACCTGTGCCTCAGAGGGACACAAGAGGCTTAGTGGGCAAAAATCAACCTGCTATGTTATCTGCGCTGGAGTTCAGGGATTGTGTGAGGGGTGTGTGCATGTGTGTGCATACCCTGTGTGCGTGCGTGTCTGTGTGTGTGTGTGTATGTGGAACAACTCAAACTATTTTTCCTCAGCTCTCACACCACAACAACAAACACAGATTTCTGTGACCAAATGTTGAACAGGTGGTTCCCATACACCAAGCAAGCAATCATTTCTGCAGCAGACACCAGCTGGACATCCTCTAATTCAATTCTGAAGCTACCTGCCTGGAGATAGCGTCAGATCCCACAGCTTGAGAGCTGGGATCCACAAGACTGTCCCTCCCTCACCCCACCGTCAAAAGTTGGGGCCTCTGGATCTTCTGACGGACTTCAAGTTAGGGCCCCCATGACTTCCTCTTTAGGTTTGATTAATTTGCTACAGTGGCTCACAGAACTCAGGGAAACACTTACTTAACGTTTACCAGTTTATGATGAAAGAGATTACAAAGGATGCAGATGAAAAGATGCATAGGGCAAGGTATGGGGGAAGGGCGCAGAGCTCCCATGCCTTCCTGGGTGTGCTGCCCTCTAGGAACCTCCACGTGTTCAGCTGTCTGGAAGCTGTCCCAAACCGGACCTTCTGGGGTTTTATGGAAGCCTCATTAAGCAGGCATGACTGATTAAATCATTGGCCATTGGTGATCAACTCAACTTTCAGCCCTTCCCCCCCTCCTTTGGTTTGGGGAGTGGGGCTGGAAGTCCCAATCCTCTAATCAGCCCTTGTTCTTCCTGGTGACCAGCCCCCATCCTGAAGCTACCTAGAGGCTGCTAGCCATCAGTTAATCATTAGCATACAAAAAGACATCACTTAAGAGGTTCTAAGGATTGTAGGAGTTGTATGCATGCAGGAAAGTGGTACTGAAGGAGGATATATACTACACAATATCACAGTGTGTGTGTGTGTGTGTGTGTTGCTTCCCCACAAAATTGCCTAGACAACCTAGAGCTATATTAGGACCTTCAGAGAGCCCCAAGTCTTGAAATAATTGTAGTGGGCTGGGCGTGGTGGCTCATGCCTGTAATCCCAGCACTCTAGGAGGCTGAGGCAGGCAGATCACAGGGAACCAAAAAAGAGCTCGTATAGCCAAGACAATCCTAAGCAGAAAGAACAAAGCTAGAGGCATCATGCTACCTGACTTCAAACCATACTGCAAGGCAATAGTAACCAAAACAGCATAGTACTAGTACCAAAACAGATATATAGACCAATAGAATAGAGCAGAGGCCTCAGAAATAACACCACACATCTACAACCATCTGATCTTCCACAAACCTGACAAAAACAAGCAATGGGGAAAGGATTCCCTATTTAACAAATGCTGTTGGGAAAGCTGGCTAGCCATATGCAGAAAACTGAAACGGAACCCCTTCCTTACACCTTATACAAACAAAAATTAACTCAAGATGGATTAAAGACTTAAATGTAAGACCTAAAACCATAAAAACTCTAGAAGAAAACCTAGGCAATACCATTCAGGACATAGGCATGGGCAAAGACTTCATGACCAAAACACCAAAAGCAATGGCAACAGAAGCCAAAATTGACAAATGAGATCTAATTAAACTAACGAGCTTCTGCACAGCAAAAGAAACCATCATCAGAATGAACAGGAAACCTACAGAATGGGAGAAAATTTTTGCAACCTATGCATCTGACAAAGGGCTAATATCCAGAATCTGCTAAGGGAGGAGACCACCCCTCATATTGTCTTATGCCCAATTTCAGCCTCCAAAGAAAGAAGTAAAAACTAAAGGCAGAAATGAAATTCACAGGCAGACAGCCTGGTGCCACACCCTGGGCCTGGTTAAAGATTGACCCCTGACCTAACAGGTTATGTTATCTACAGATTCCAGACATTGTATGGAAACGCATTGTGAAAATCCCTGTCCTGTTCTGTTCCATTCTGATTACCGGCGCATGCAGCCCCCAGTCATGTACCCCCTGCTTGCTCAATCGATCACGACCCTCTCACGCGGACCCCCTTAGAGTTGTAAGCCCTTAAAAGGGACAGGAATTGCTCAGTTGGGCAGCTCAGTTGTTGGAGATGAGAGTCTTGCAGAAGCTCCCAGCCGAATAAAGCCCTTCCTTCTTTAACTCAGTGTCTGAGGGTTTTTGTCTGTGGCTTGTCCTGCCACACTACAAAGAACAAATTTACAAGAAAAAAACAAATAACCCCATCAAAAAGTGGGCAAAGACTACGAACAGACACTTCTCGAAGGAAGACATTTATGTGGCCAACAAACATACAAAACAAAGCTCCTCATTGCTCGTCATTAGAGAAATGCAAATCAAAACCACAATGATATACCATCTCACACCAGTTAGAATGGCGATCATTAAAAAGTCAGGAAACAACAGATGCTGGAGAGGATGTGGAGAAATAGGAATGCTTTTACACTGCTGATGAGAGTGTAAATTAGTTCAACCATTGTGGAAGACAGTGTGGTGATTCCTCAAGGATCTAGAACCAGAAATACCATTTGACCTAGCAATGCCATTATTGGGTATATACCCAAAGGATTATAAATCTTTCTACTATAAAGGCACATGCACATGTATGTTTACTGCAGCACTGTTCACAGTAGCAAAGACTTGGAACCAACCCAAATGCCCATCAGCGATAGACTAGATAAAGAAAATGTGGCACACATACACTGTGGAATACTATGCAGCCATAAAAAAGGATGAGTTCATGTCCTCTGCAGGTACATGGATGAAGCTGGAAACCATCATTCTCAGCAAACTAACACAGGAACAGAAAACCAACCACCAGATGTTCTCACTCATAAGTGGGAGTTGAACAATGAGAACACATGGGCACATGGAGGGGAACATCACACACTGGGGACTGTCAGGGAGCGGGGGGCTAGGGAATGGATGCGTTAGGAGAAATACCTCATGTAGATGATGGGTTGATGGGTGCAGCAAACCACCATGGCACGTGTATACCTATGCAACGAACCTGCATGTTCTGCACATGTATCCCAGAACTTAAAGTATATTAATAAAAGACAGAAAAAAAAAAACTGTAGTGTTCCTAACATAAGCACCTCAAAAATTAAAATAATACTAGGCCAGGCGCAGTGGCTCACGCTTGTAATCCCAGCACTTTGGGAGGCCGAGGTGGGCGGATCACGAGGTCAGGAGATCGAGACCACGGTGAAACCCCATCTCTACTAAAAATACAAAAAAATTAGCCAGGCGTGTGGCGGGCGCCTGTAGTCCCAGCTACTCGGAGAGGCTGAGGCAAGAGAATGGCATGAACCCAGGAGGCGGAGCTTGCAGTGAGCCAAGATTGCACCACTGCACTCCAGCCTGGGCGACAGAGCGAGACTCCGTCTCAAAAAAAAAAAAAAAAAAATTAAAATAATACTAAACTATCAGAAGTACTCCCCAAATTTATTCATGATGATATTTAACAGTTAAATTCTTTCGACATAATTGTTAATTCACTTGCACTCATAAGAATAACACAGAGAGACCCTGCATGTTATTTTTCTGGTTTCCTTTGATGATAATAGTTTGTGAAACCATGGTACATTATCACAGCCGGGAGATTGATATTAATACAGTGCATTGATCTTGTTTTGATTTCTCCAGTTTTACTTGTACTCCACTGTGTATGCATATTCAGTTCTATGCAATTTCATCACATGTGTGGACTTGTGCATCCACCACCAGAGTCAAGATACAGAACAGTTTATCACCACCATGATCCCTTGCATTGCCTTTTTATAATCACGCTGTAGGAGGTTCCAGGGATTTGCAGGCTGATCAGGGAAAAGGCATGACCACGAGACAGTAGACCACACAAGCTTTAGTAGGTAAATGACTTTATTAGGCAAGTTTGTGCATTGGGCAGCTCCCTCACAGCAAGAGCCTGTCTAGACGCTAGGACATGAGGGTTAGTACTCAAAAGGGGAGGAGGGCAAGGGAACTCCATTGGAAAAGTGGAATTGTAAGGGAGCTGCATGTCTAGCTGATGTCCCTTAGCAGCAAAGAGGGAGTCTGCAGGTCACAGAGCTCTGAAAGTCACAGTGGCTTGGGATCTTTATGACACAGAGGTTTATCTTATCTGTGACTAGCAGACGTTGGATGCAGTTTCATGGGGTATGAAAAGCAGGCAGGCTGTAAATGACTCAAAATCTGCTTATTTGAATGATGTTTAAAGCTGCTGAGTGTGTAAAAATTTAAATTTGGTGCCGGTGGACTGTCGTGCTAATGGGTCTTGGCCTAACATGGAGAAATAAACAACTTAGGGGTCAATAGACAGAGGCCACCCTTGGCTCATTTGTATGACACATATGCTCTGCCTTCCTGCCACTATGTCCACTGCCTCTTTTCTTGTCAACCACTATTCTCATCACCATTTCTATTTTTTTATTTCAAGAATGTTATATAAATGGAATCACAGAGTTGGGGTCTCACTGTCACCCAGCCTGGAGTGCAGTGGTGCAATCATAGCTTACTGAAGCCTTGGATTCCTGGGCTCAAGCAATCTTCCTACTTTGGTCTCTCAAGCAGCTGAGATGACAGGTGTGCACTGCCATGCCCAGCTAATTAATTTTTTTGTTTTACTAGAGATGAGGTCTTGCTTTGTTGCCCAGGCTTATATGTAACCTTTTGAAATTGACTTTTTCATCCAGCATAACTCTATGGAGCTCCATCCAAGTTGTGTGCTGTGTCGATAGGGTGTTCCCTTTCATTATTGAGTAATATTCTGTGACAAAAAGATACCACAGCTTGTTTAACCATTTGTCAATTGAAAAACATCGGGATCAGTTCCAGTTTTTTTTCACTACTATGAATAAAGCTATTAAGAATATTAATGTAGGCCAGGCATGGTGGCTAGGCCTGCAATCCTAGCACTTTGTAAGGCCGAGGTGGGTGGATCACGAGGTCAGGAGATCAAGACCATCCTGGCTAACACAGTGAAACCCTGTCTCTACTAAAAATACAAAAAATTAGCCAGGCGTGGTAGTGGGCACCTGTAGTCCCAGCTACTTCAGAGGCTGAGGCAGGAGAATCGCTTGAACCTGGGAGGCAGAGGTTGCAGTGAGCAGGGATCGCACCACTGCACTCCAGCCTGGGTGACAGAGCAAGACTCTGTCTCAAAAAAAAAAAAAAAAAAAAAAGAATACTAATGTATAGGATTTTATATAAATATAAATTGCCATTTATCCAGGAAAACAAGGGATGCAATTGCTAGGTCATAAGGCAATTGCACGTTTAGTTTTTTTTAAATAAAGAAACTGCCAAAGGCCGGGCGCGGTGGCTCAAGCCTGTAATCCCAGCACTTTGGGAGGCCGAGGCGGGCGGATCACGAGGTCAGGAGATCGAGACCATCCTGGCTAACATGGTGAAACCCCGTCTCTACTAAAAATACAAAAAATTAGCCAGGCGTGTTGGCAGGCGCCTGTAGTCCCAGCTACTCAGGAGGCTGAGGCAGGAGAATGGCGTGAACCCAGGAGGCGGAGCTTGCAGTGAGCCGAGATCGCGCCACTGCACTCCAGCCTGGGGGACAGAGAAAGACTCCGTCTCAAAAAAAAAAAAAAAAAGAAACCGCCGAACTGTTTTCCCAGGGTAGCACTACCATTTTGCATCCCCACTGCAATGTATGAATGATCCAGTTTCTCTGCATCCTTGTTAGGATTTGGTGCTGTCACTATTTTTTATTTTAAGCCTTTTGATAAACGTGTAATGATATCTTCTTTTCAAATTATTAATAGGCGTTATTTTTTGAGCAGCTTTAGGTTCATCACTAATTTGAGCAGAATGGACAGAGTTCCAATATGTTCCTGCAACTGTAAGTACCCAGCCTCCCTCACCATCAATATTCCACACCAGAGTGATACATTTGCTACACTTGAGGAACCAACATTAATATGCTATTATCATCCAAAGTCCATAGTTACATTAGGGTTCACTTGGTGCTGTACATGCTATGGATTTTGACACATATACAATGGCATGTCTCCATAATCATAGTACCATATAGAATAATTTCCGTTCCATAAAAATCCTCTATGCTATGCCTATTTATCCCTCTCCTACCCCAACCTTTGGCGACACTGAAGTTTTTATTGTCTTCATAGTTTTGGTTCTTCCAGAATGTCATATAGTTGAAATCACAGCCTTTTCAGATTGGCTTCTTTCATTGAGTAATATGCATTTAGGGTTTCTCCATGAATTTTGTGACTTGATAGCTCATTTCTTTTTTATCGTTTAATAATATTTCATTGTCTGGATGCGTTATGGTTTATTTATTTATTCATCTACCGAAGGACATCCTGGTTGCTTCCAAGTTTAGGCAATTATGAACAAAGCTGCTCTAAGCATCTGTGTACTGCAGGGTTTTGTGTGGACATGAGTTTGCATCTCATTTGTGTAAATATCAAGGAGCACAATTTCTGGATTATATGGTAAGAGTGTGCTTAGTTTTGTAAGACACTGCTGAACTGTCTTCCAAAGTAGCTGTACCACTTTGCGTTCCCACCAGCAATGAATATTGACTGTATTTATGAGAAATGCTTTTGCTTCGTGTCCTCATCAGCATTTGGTGTTGTCACTGTTCTGGATTTTGGCCATTCTAATGGCTGTGTGATGGTATCTCATTTGTTGCTGGAATTTGCATTCCTCTAATGACATAGGATGTGGAGCGTCTTTTCATATGCATATTTGCCATCTGTATATCTTCTTTGGTTAGATGTTCAGATATTTTGCCAATTTTTAAAATCGAATTGTTCACTTTCTTACTGTTGAGATTTATAAGTGTTTTGTATATTCTGGATATAGTCCTTTATCAGATATGTCTCTTGTAAACATTTTCTCCCAGTCTGTGTCTGGTATCTTTATCCTCTGGACAGTGTCTTTTGAAGAGTAGAAAATTTTACTCTTAATAAAGTCCAGTTTGTCAAATTTTTTCATGGAGGTGCCTTCGTTTTATCTCTAAAAAATATCACCATACTCATCCTGGCTGACACGGTGAAACCCCATCTCTACTAAAAATACAAAAACTTAGCCGGGTGTGTTGGCACGCACCTGTAGTCCCAGCTACTTGGGAGGCTGAGGCAGGAGAATTACTTGAACACGGGAGGTGGAGGTTGCAGTGAGCCAAGATCATGCCACTGCACTCCAGCCTGGGTGACAGAGAGACTCTGTCTCAAAAAAAAAAAAAAAAAAATCACCATACTGAAGGTCACTTAGATTTTCTCTTATAGTATATTCAAAGAGCTTTATAGTTTTGTATTGCACATTTAAGCCTATGATCCATTGTGAGATAATTTTTGTGAAAGGTATAAGGTCTGTGTCAATATTCTTTTTTTGTTTCATATGGATATCCAGTGCCAGCACCACTTGTGGAAAAGACTATCATTGCTCCACTCTGTTGTTTTGCACCTTTGTCAAAGGTTCGTTGACTATATTTCTGTGGGTCTATTTCTGGGCTCTCTGTTCTGTTCCGTTGATCTATTTTGCCAATACACACCATCTTGACTACAGTAGCTTTCTAGTGAGTCTAGAAGTAAGATAATATCAGTCCTCTGACTATTATTCTTCAATATTTAGTTCACTAATCTTGATCTTTTGCCTCTCCATATAAACTTTAGAATCAGTTTGCCAATACCCACAAGATAACTTGCTGGGATTTGGATTGGGATGGTTCTGAATCTACAGATCAAGTTGGGAAAAACTAACATCTTTATCTCTCCATTTACTTAGCTCTTCTTTGATTTCTTTCATCAGAACTCTTTTGTTTTCCTCATATAAAGCTTCTATCCCTTTTTTTTCTTTTCTTTTCTTTTTTTTTTTTTTTTTTTTTTTTTTTTTGAGATGGAGTCTCACTCTGTTGCCCAGGCTGGAGTGCAGTGGCACGATCTAGGCTCACTGCAACCTCCGCCTCCTGGGTTCAAACCATTCTCCTGCCTCAGCCTCCCGAGTAGCTGGGATTACAGGCGCCTGCCACCACGCCAGGCTAATTTTTGTATTTTTGGTAGAGGCGGGGTTTCCCCATGTTGGTTAGGCTGGTCTTCAACTCCTGACCTCGTGATCTGCCTGCCTCAGCCTCCCAAAGTCCTGGGATTACAGGCGTGAGACAACACACCCGGCCTCTTCTACACTTTTTGTTGCATTTAGACCTAAATATTTCATTTATTTTGTGGGTGCTATTGTAAATGATAATGTGTTTTTAAGTACAAATTCCACTTATTAATCAGTGGTATATAGGAAAACAATAGGCTTTTGTGTAATAGCCTTGTATCCTGCAACCTTTCTTTAATCACTTTTGAGTTCCAGTAGTTTTTTTTTTTTTTTTTTTTTATTCTTTTGCATTTTCTACACAGGCCATCATGCAGCCGCAAAGACAGTTTTATTTCTTCCTTCTCATTCAGTAGACCTTTTACATCATTTTCTTATGTTACTGCATTAGCTAGGAGTCCAGTACAATGTAGAAAATGAGTGGTGAGGGGACATTTCTATCTTCTTTCTGATATTAGTGAGAAAACTTCTAGTTTCTCATCATTAAGATATTAAATGTAGGTTTTTTGTAGATATTGTTTATCAAGGAGAGGAGATTTTCCTTTATTCCCAGTTTGATGAGAGTCTTTCATTTATTTCAGCTGGTATAGATATTGGATTTTGTCCATGCTTTTTCTGCATCTATTGATATAATCATGTGATTTTCCTTCTTTGGCCTGTTCAGGTGACAGATTATGTTAACTGATTTTCAAATGTTCAAACAGCCTTGCATACCTGAGATAAATCACACTTGGTTATCTGTATATTTTTGTTTATTCAATATTGGATAAAATTGGCTAATATTTTGTTGAAGATTTTTGCATCTATGTTCATGAAAGACATTCATCTGTAGTTTCCTTTTCTGGTAATATTTTTGTCTGAATTTGGTAATACTCATAAAGTGAGTTGGCACACGTTTCTTCTTCTGGGAGAGATTGTGCAAAACTATTGTCGATTCTTCTTTAACTATTTGGAAAAATTCTCCAGTATAGTCATTTTAGCATGAATGTTTCATTTATGGAAACTTTTCAATTACTAATTCAGTTTCTTTAATGGTTATAAGATCATTCAGATTGTTTAATTCTTTTGGTTGAGTTTGGTAAATTGTAATTTTCAAAGAATTGATTAACTTTTTCTAACTTACTTAATTTATGACCGTCAAGTTGTTTGTAGGATTCTCCATCATTCATTTAAGTACTGGAAGACTGTAGTGACATTCCCTGATTCATTCTTGATATTGATAATTTGTGTCTTTTTCTGCTTTCTGTTTTAATCTTTATCAGTCTTGCTAGATGTCTATCAATTTTAGTGATATTTTTCAAATAATCTGCTATTGGTTTTTTTTGGTATTCTCTGTTGTTTAAAAATAAGCACACATAAACCAAAATTAAAACTGTAATATCATTTGCAATTGATTTTCAGCTTCATTGATTTTTTTGCTCTTATTACTGTTATTTTTTTTTTTCTTCTGCTTGCTTTGGGCTTATTTTTCTCTTCTTTTTCTTGTTTCTTGAAATAAGAATGTAGGTTTTGAATTGAGACCTTTACTCTTTAATGTAAGTATTTGGTACATAAATTTCTCTGTCAGCACTATTTTAACAGCATTCCACAGATTTTAATATATTGTGTTTTTATTTTAATTTAGCTATGTGTATTTTTGCATTTCCTCTGAGGCTTGTTTATTGATCTGAGAGTGGTTTATAAGTGTGTTGTTTAATTTCCAAGTATTTGAAGATTTTATTGCTTTCTTTTAGTTATTGTCTCTTGGTTTGATTACATTGCAGTCAGAGAATATACACTAAATGACTTTAATTCCTTTATAGTTGTTGAGTTTGTTTCATGACCAGGACAATTTCTCTTGGTAAAAGTTTTATGGGAACTTAAAAAGAATGTGTATTCTGTTATTGTTGCATGGACTGTTTCATAAATGCCAATTACATTTTACACCTTTTACTGGTTGATGGTAATGTTCAGTTCTTCTATATCTTTGATAATTTCCTGTCTGGCAGCTCTACCAATTGCTTAGAGGGCAGTGGTCATGTCCCCATTTATGATATTTTTAAAAAAATATATAACTCATACAAACACTAAACTTATTTTACTTGTCATTGTTTTGCTGGTGCATCACACACACACTTAGTTGGACTACTGGATAATCAAGCACTGATCCTGGTTATAAAATCATACTTCATACTTCCAGTTTAGATAATTTGTTAATTGCGATAACAAACTTCTGTTTTTTAACATAATTTTTAAAAATGTTCTTTACTTAGGACAGAAAATAAGAAATCTTATTTCTTGATTATTTCTAAGTATCTGAAGAATTTTTAAATTGGTAAGAGGTTTTCAACTAAGAATATTTGGTTTTGCTGAGCATAGCCTCAGGAAAAAAGATAAAATTTGAAAGTTTTTACTAGAATCTCCAAGACTTGATCATTTAGAAATAATCTGGCATCTCACATACTGTGTAAAATTTTGTATATACTGACCCACCTGTACATCTAAATCAATATCCATATCTACTGTCAAATTTTGTCTCCGATTGATATTCACAATACTTTGCCACTTGGTAAAATGTCTAAATTTCATTCAAACATTATGTAACTAAATCTGACATCATTTAATTTTTAAAAGCAGTGAATTAATTGTGGTGCTTTTAATAGCAATATAGTAAACTTTTATGAGGCTAAGGAAAAATATTATCGATATTAACTTTCACAAGGAAATTGAAGCTTATTAGAAACAATGCTTTAGAAGGATATTCTTCAGCCTGGTTATTTAGAGCTAAAGTTAACATACTCTTAATTAATGATTATTTAACCAAGTCTAATATGTGTTAATCACTGGATAGTAAATCAGCAGCACATGTCATTGTGTGATACCTGCCTTTAGATAGTAGTTAACTGCCAAACAATTCAATATGTAATAGAATATGGCTCACAATTAGCTATTTTACTTTGGCACATAATGGTTGTTTTTAAAGTTACCCAATTATGTTTGTTTATTTTTTGTTTGTTTGTTTTTTGTTTGTTTGTTTGCTTTGCGACAGAGTCTCACCCTGTTGCCAGGCTGGAGTGCAGTGGCGCGATCTTGGCTCACCGCAACCTTTGCCAACCTTCGCCTCCCTGGTTCAAGTGATTCTCCTGCCTCAGCCTCCTGAGTAGCTGGGATTACAGGTGCGTGTCACCACACCCAGCTACTTTTTGTATTTTTAGTAGAGGTGGGGTTTAACCACACTGCCAGGATGGTCTCGATCTCCTGACCTCGTGATCCACCCGCCTCGGCCTCCCAAAGTGCTGGGATTACAGGTGTGAGCCACTGTGCCCAGCCTATTTTTTTCATTTTCCTTATGATTATTGCATGATATTTCTAAGACCTCTGGCTAGAGTTGAGATTTTTTTTTGGCCAAGGAAAATTTGCACGTCAACTTGTATTTATTTGTTTATACTTTGTCACTTTTATTTTTGAAACATAAATGGGATCATTCTCATTTCTATTAGTAGTATGTGCTCTAACCAGCAAAACCAGGGAGGCATGTACTCTCACCATCAAGTTCCCAGGGTTGCTTTGCAAGTTTCCTAAAGGAAACCAGACATATTTTATCTATTCGTTTTGTTATATTCTTATGTATCTCTCTCACATCTGGTAGTTTTTATAAGTCAGTTTGGAAAGAAATATTTATTGAAATATATCATGCTCCAGTTACTTAGTTATTTTGGTAAACAAGAAAGAGGTAATTCTTGCCTTTATGTAGTTTGTTGACTAGCAGGAAGAACATGCATGATGTATTTAACACTAACTGATTAAGGAATCACACATAGATAAAGGCACTATGAGAAAGAAGTAAAGGATAATATACAAATGAATGACAGTATCAGTAAAGTCCTCCCTGACCAAATGACCATTAAGCTGACACTGGAATAATGAATAGAAATGAGCTAGGCAAAGTGAAGTGGACAGAGTCTACTGTTGCCTTTACATACACACAGTGGAGAACAGAACATGGCATTCTCAAGGAATTGAACTCAGTGTGGCTGGGAGAGGCAAAAACAGAGGAAAGAGATGTCTGGAGAGAGAAATGGGACCAGCTGATGGCGCACCTGTGCATCATGCCAACGACTTCGCTTTCATTTCCCAGGCAATGCAAACTTTTTGAAGACTATAAAACTTGGGAACATCATAATCATATTTGCATTAACGACAACAAAATCACCATGGCTGCAGGTGAGGACTGAAGAGAAAGAACAGAGCACAGGATTGCCCTTGAGGGTATGCAGACACCTGGGGGACAGATGATGGTGCTCCTACTCAACTATGGCAGACGCAGTGGGGGTAGTTAGGAAAGGGCACTTTCAAGAATGTACAACAATTGATATCAAGTGTTAGATAGAAGGAGGAGATAAAGACGGGGCTGGTTTCTGGCATGAGTAACTGAGTAATTGATGGTGTTATTTACCGAGACTGAGAAAAGAGAGGAAAAAATAGGGGTGAGGTGAGAGGGTGGGACCTCAATATGATGCAATGGCACAAAGGAGAACACTCTGATGAATTGGAAAACGATTCCAAATATAAAAGCATTTTATGTTTATTACCAATAAGTGTATGCTGAACAATTGTTTCTAAATTTTAGAAATCCATTAAAAAATAGTTGCTCAGAGTGTTAAAAGAATGTATGAACTTCAGCAGCCCGAGTTGGCCTCATTAATAGTCATCTTCTCCCGGGAATTTCAGAACCAAGGTATTTCAATTAAAAGCTGCTGATTTTATCCTGGTAGAACTCATTCTTTTCTTTTCTTTCTCTTTTTTTCTCCTCTGACTTTCTCTGGACTCTTTTCTCTGTATTTTCCTACTTCTCTACTTATTTTTTCTAATCTTTTCCTTATTCTCTCCTTTTCTCTGATATCCTTTCTTTACTTAATTTTATTTTAGAAAGCACACATATCCTCAGCTTAAATAATCCCAAACTCATAAATTATCTTTTTTTATCTGCTTCCTTGACAATATCTCACCCAAACCTAGATGAACTAGTCACTCCTTTATTTACTTGATTGATTTGTTGATTTTAGCATACCTCTGTCTTTATATCTGCTTTTGAAAATTAACTTTACAAAGAAGAAAAAAACAAATTTATAGGAAAGCAATTCCTGTTGCATAAAAACATTTATCTTAGTGATTAGCCATACACTGTAAAATCGCTGGGCTATAGAGTCAGTCTTTCTTATTCTGTGTTGCAAGAATTGTCCAGTGCAGAAATTAATAGGGTTAGCGGTAGGTATTTTTTCCAGCGTCTCTCTTTTTTGTGTGGTGCAAACCTGATGATCTGTGTGCCCTTTACTAAAAAGGTCAAGTGTCAGGATAACGTGCTGCCCTGCGTTTTAGGGCTGGCACCATCATGGTAGACAGTTTCATGGGAATGGTATCATGTGAGGGAGTTGACTATCCCCTGCTTCAAAGTAGTTCTGGAGATTCCTGAAAGCTCTGCATAAATGAATCTTTTGATTATACTGATCTTTTCAGAAGATCTTACTTCTTGGTACTTAGTCACACTGGTGGTGCAAGGAGGACAAAGGTGTCAGACTGCTGAAGTTAATCCTTGGCTTCACCCTTCACTTGCTCGACTAAGTTGAGTAAGTACTAGCCCCACCTCCCTTCAGATTCAATACTCATAGCATCACCTATAAATGTGGATGAAAATTATATCTAAATTTGTAGAATCATTGTGAGAATTGAGTGTGTTATATTAAGAATTAAATGAGATTTTAGCATCTGGCACATAGTCATTGTTTAATAAATTCAGCTATCATTAATGGAGAGCTTTTTAATTGTCCAACTGTATTAAATTTAATATCTCTAGCCCTCACAACACTCATCTTAGGTAGGTTTATTATTCTCTTCCTAGACAAGAAAACTCAGCAAACCGATTTTTAGTAACTCATTCCCGCTCAGATTGTAAGAGGTAGATATAGGAATTGAATCCATTTCAGCCTCACTGTGTAGTTAATATTTTGCTTTAGCCTCTCAAATACCCCAGGGACATAGAACGATCTCCTTATTGAATAGAATTATCTCATTAGATGACTTTAAAAATGAATGCACATAATACATTTTGGCTTCTTCAAATGACCTATTATGTTACTGATAATTTCCAGTAATTAAATCTATACAGAGGTCTATGACAGGAAGCTTCTTCTTGTTTTTTATCTACTCTTATTTTTTATAATCAAGATATTCTCTCAATGCCACAAACATTGGAAACAAAAATACCTTTGTTTTCTATTGTAGATAATACGCCCATGACATGTTCAACGTTGCATTCAGTATTGTTGGAATATATTCATTTGCCCAGCAAAAGTCTGCTCAATTTATTTTCTTTGATGTAGTAACAGATCAGCAGCATTTTATTAGTGGTTCTACTCAACCACCTGATTTAAAGCCTAGTATGTTTCTGCTAATAACCACATGAGTAAACATTCAGGGGACAGATGCAATTAGAAATCTAGGTATTTCATCTAGCTATAGCTGAAAATTTAAGATATTTCAACGCATCTGGGCCACCATAACGCTGTAAAGTGCTTTTATTTCTTTTCAGTGATGCAGGAAGAAGTGGAGAAATTTGGCTAAAGGTTTAGTAAATTGATTTGCACCTTCCAACTGCAGGTGTCTTCCCAAAGATGCATCGGAAAGCAAGATTTGTATGAATGCCCTGAAAAGAATTAAAGTTCATCAACATGCGTTCTACAGGTCACTGCAAAGTTAAGTGAAGAAAGGGACCCACAGAATAACCCTATGTCACCCAGTGCAAATCTAGAGGGTGAACACCAGTGACTGCTCAAGCTCAGAATCTGTCTTCATGACACAGATCAGGAGAGCACTACACTCAAGTGCCCCCAGCCCCTGCCACTTGTTAATTTTATAACCTTTGCCAAGTCACTTAATCTCCAAGCATCCTATCTTTCTTTTTATTTTCTTTTTTTTTTTTTTTTTTTTTGAGACAGAGTCTCGCTCTGTTGCACAAGCTGGAATGTAGTGGCATGATCTCAGGTCACTGCAACATCTGCCTCCTGGGTTCAAGTGAACACGTCCAGCTAATTTTTTTTGTTTTTAGTAGAGACGGGTTTTCACCATGTTGGCCAGGCTGGTCTCAAACTCCTGACCTCAAGTGATCTGCCTGCCTTGGCCTACCAAAGTGCTGGGGTTACAGGCATAAGGCACCGCACCCGGCCTAATGTTTTCATTTTTACAACTTGTGTGTGTGTGTTGGGTGGTGGGGGGGGTGGGTGGGTATGTGTGTGGAGGGAGTAGAGCTATTCAGGTGAAAAAACATCAAAGACTGTTTTAATCTGTAGCTTATGCAGCTCTATCGCATATGCCACACACCAATTATTTCTGTGAAATCATTTCTATTCTATGTGCGATTATAAATTCTAGAGACTTGTATTGGGGAGCGGCTTACCTATTGCTCCTGTAAAGCAAGGCTCAATAAAACAGACCAGATACGTGTGTGTGTGTGTGTGTGTGTGTGTGTGTGTGAGACACAGCCATTGGAAAGTCCTGAGCGTCTCCTCTTGGGGCAGAGCTGTGCCATTTCCCAACTGGTTCTGCCAAAACTCAAGGTGGGAGTCACGGTTGCAGAGGAGAGCAGAGTGAAAATACACTAATAACATTCCCCATCAAAGTGAGTTTCATAGAATGAAGTATAAAATAGGCAATTTTTTTTTTGCTTTGAAAATGCTAAGTATATCAGAAAGATACTGCGTAGGAATGTTTCTAAGGGATTAAAATAGTTTGGTAAAATTGCAACAACTGGTAAGAAAGTGTTTATCTTCTTCATACAAAAAATAACCAAATATCTGAATAATATCCACATATGTTAAATAAAATTCAGCAGCTCTGATTTGTACACTTATATTTAGCCATTAAATATCATCTTTCACATTTTTTCAATCCCTTGGGGTGTTTTTTTGTCTTTTTTGCTTCTACTGTGGTAGAACTGTATACAAATGTATACATAAAAGTTGATATCTATTGGGAAACTATGGCTCACTGGCCAAATCCAGCCCTGCTGTTTCTGTTAGGCTGATAAGCTAAAAGTCTTTTGCTTTTTGTCTTTCATTTTATTTTCCCTCCTACAAACGGTTAAAGAACCAAAGTTAGTATTAATGTGTAAAATAATTTGCTTCATTCATAAAACACAAAGACTAGACTGATTTGCAGAATCTGTCCAGCCACAGAACTGGAAAAGGTCAAGGTAGTAATACTGGTCCATATCTGATACAACTCAAGAAAGGTAGTTTCCAAGCCTATGGAACCCCTACATTAGTCAATTTTATAAAGTGTTCTGTCATCCTCAAAAATATCAGAGAGGTGCTATTTTGTTACCAGATTTAAAATAATACAACATGTAGGCCGGGCGCGGTGGCTCACGCTTGTAATCCCAGCACTTTGGGAGGCTGAGGCGGGCGGATCACGAGGTCAGGAGATCGAGACCACGGTGAAACCCCGTCTCTACTAAAAATACAAAAACAATTAGCCGGGCGTGGTGGCGGGCGCCTGTAGTCCCAGCTACTCGGAGAGGCTGAGGCAGGAGAATGGCGTGAACCCGGGAGGCGGAGCTTGCAGTGAGCCGAGAATGCGCCACTGCACTCCAGCCTGGGCGACAGAGGGAGACTCCGTCTCAAAAAAAAAAAAAAATAATAATAATAATAATAATACATGTAATTGCAAAAACTAATAGTTTATATTTTTGAAAATATTTCATAATTCATGTTTTCTACTCATTCAAACTGCATTTCCTGTAATAATTAGTATGAATTAATTAGACCTCAATATATTGGTTTTCCATGGTTTTCTGCTTCTTTCTCCCTAAATATTGGCCAATCATTTGTATTCATTAGTGTTCTGAAGAAAGAAAAAATAAATAAAACAATTATATCAAAAACTATCATGAGATTATAATTTATGGAATCCTTAATTAACTATATATGGATTATTCACTCTTTGCTGGAGAAAAAAACACCAGAAAGGTAGAGAATAATTCAGTGCTTGTGAATTACAGCCTATGTTAGGGACAGAAAAAATTAAAGACATGAAAGAAAACCAAACAACCAAACAAAAACAGAAAAAAGTTATCAGTTTTCTAAGTTGACCAGACAAATAGAAAATTGCAAAGCTTTTACACACTTTTTCTTGTTTATTGTCATATGGTCATGGGAGAAAATATTTTATAACTTGATTGGCTTAAATATTGAAAGTAATGTTAGCTGTAGAAATATTGATGAGCTATCCCAGAGAAAGGTAATTGAATTATTGGTAGGATTGGGCACTAGGGCTGCATGATGGTTTATATCTAAACACTTGCTAGTCAAAAGATGCAGACGTGACCTACTCCCCTTATTTGTTTCAAGATAAAAACTCTAAAGATGAGAGTACCATGTTTCAGCTCACATGCATTTGCATTTGGCTGTAGTCAATTAGGATTATCAACATTTCTGCATAATTCTCAATTGAATTCAGCTTTTTTTTTTTTTTTTTTTTTTTTTTTTCAGACGGAGTTTCGCTCTCGTTGCCCAGGCTGGAGTACAATGGCAAATCTGGGCTCACCACAACCTCCGCCTCCCAGGTTCAAACAATTCTCCTGCCTCAGCCTCCTGAGTAGCTGGGATTACAGACATGCACCACCAACCCAGGCTAATTTTGTATTTTTAGTAGACACGGGGTTTCTCCATGTTGGTCAGGCTGGTTGAATTCAGCTTTCTAAGTTTTAACATTTCTTGAGAAACTATTTGGTTATTAATAAAGAGTCCAATGTCTGCATGAAGCAGAGTAATAATTGCTTTGTTAGATAAATAACTTTGAATATTAGGACAACACAATCTTTTTTCTGAATTTTAAAAAGGTTATTTGGAATTTCATTTGATTTAAGCTAGAAAACCTGGATGTATAAAGCTTTTAGCTCTAATACCCCAAGATAGTCAACCCAATAAAATAATAACTGTGAACTTGTGCTTCCTGAGGCTTTTGACAGATTTGCCCTTGCGGGTGCCTCTGCTGGCAAACTCATTCCTTGGGTGCTATTTTATTTTTCTGAGTACAGTCATAACCCTGTTTGCTCTGCAGCATGATGTGACAGCCTGTGGACTATGTCTGCTATTTATTTGAAACACAGTAAGATATATTGTCAGCCCCTGGGTGAAAGTTATTAGATTAGTACCAAAGTGTATGTGTTTTGACTGCTGGAAATAGGATGTGAAAAACCAGGGCTTTGCACTCTTTTGCTAAGTATGTCTGTTTTGTCCACTAATGAATCAGATTTGTATTATCTAATGTTTTAAGTGAAGGGCTCATTTTCCCAGAGGTTAGAGTGCTAGTCCTATCACTTGGAAGTAAATATGCTTTCACTTTTGAGGGAGCCATCTATTGGATTAGACGGAGTCTATAGGTCAGAATGGGTAAAAGATGCCATTGACTGTGAATGCTCATCCAAGTGGGGAAATTTTCATCTTCTGGTGATTTGTTATGTGGTGAAGGGAGAAAGTACTTGACAAGATAGTGTCACAAATTTTGGTGAGTAATAAGCTATCTATTTTTTTTTTTTTTTTTTTTTGAGACGGAGTCTTGCTCTGTCGCCCAGGCTGGAGTGCAGTGGCACAATCTCGGCTCACTGCAAGCTCCGCCTCCCGGGTTCACGCCATTCTCCTGCCTCAGCCTCCCACGTAGCTGGGACTACAGGGGCCTGCCACCACGCCCGGCTAATTTTTGTATTTTTAGTAGAGACGGGGTTTCACCATGTTAGCCAGGAGGGTCTCAATCTCCTGACCTTGTGATCCGCCCCCCTCGGCCTCCCAAAGTGCTGGGATTACAGGCTTGAGCCACCGTGCCAGGCCGATATAAGCTATCTATTGAAGGTGCTTGTTCAGTGTAATGTAATTGTGGAGTCTAGAAGGAGTTCTGCTTCAGCAAGACTTGTAAGGCCACCAAGCATTTTTCTGTGAATTACCATTTCATACTACCTTGATTTCTTTTTTTCTCCCTTTCTTTTCCTGTTTTTAAAAATTAACCTTTATTGTGCTAATAAGATATTGGGTATGTGTGGTGCTGAGAAAAGGTCCTTCCTCCTAGGTTTTATGGTTGATGGATAGTACAAATTCATCCTTAAATTCTGCCCACTTGATCTGCGTGTCTTTGTGTCTGTCCACTTCTCTTCACTGTGCCTCCACTACAATGTTGCCACTTTGTCACTTATCTGGACTCAGGGGGAGCCTGTGGAGGACTCAAGATCTGTGCTCTCAGGCCTGTTTCCAATTTATTCTCCACACCACACCAGGGTAGTCTTTGGGAAAAGCAAATCTGATCCTATCCCTTCCCTTCCCCAAGCCCCTTTCTATTAGAATAAAGGAAAAACCCTCATGAGTCAAGGGTTCAGAGTTCTGTGTGACCCTTCACTTACTTGATGACTATTCATGGAGTGCCTGTTTGTGCCCTACGCTGTTTTAGGCAGGGCCTTTGCACTCTTGGTGCTCACGTTGAATAGTGCAGGATCCTCTGTCCACATCTCCAGCCTGACTTTGAGCACCCCTCGTCCCGTGCACAGGGGAAGCTTTCAGTCCCTTCCCCTGGTCCTGCTCCACCATCTCCTTCTTTCTACCCTTTCACAGGACCTCAGGTCCAGTGTCCCTGCTACAGGAAAGCCTTCCTTGTCTTCCCTGATTAGGTACTCTTGCGATCATATGCCGTCTTAGCCGAATGTACTTCTCCATACATTTTTGCATTTGGATGTAATTACTTAACCAATGTCTCACACCACCATTTGAAGGTAAGTGTTTTGAGGTCTGAGACTGCAATTTTTGCTGCGTCACTTTATCTTCAGTGCGTATCACAGGGCCTCATGTACAACAACCATCAACAGACACTTGTTAGGTCAGTGATTCCTACCTATGCCTTTGGGAATAACCCATAAAAATATTGATTTTTGTCTCACTTTGACCCGCTACACCTCAATTTGTGACACATATTATTTGCTAGTGATTTTATATTCTCTTAAGAAAATGGGGTGAAAAACCACTAGCAAAAATAAGCCTGTGTAGTAAAGTGAATGGTTCCAAATAAATATACAAAATTAATAGCTTTGTCTTTACAGATTGAGTTTATTCTTGCCCTTGTTATTCATCTAAGTTAATAATTTTTTATTTACCTGTCTTTAAAACATGATTATACATCACCAGTAGGGACTCTGTCCCTTTGCTTTATTTTTTCCATAGCACTTACTACCATCTGTTACACTGTATAATTTACTTATTTATTGTTTATTGTTTTGTGTGTCCCCCACCCCAGAATGCTGAATCCTCAGTACCTAGAACCATGCATAGGACAGAGTAGATACTCAATCAATATTTATTTAATCAATGAACTAGTCATCTTTACCTTAATTTTATACTGTTAACTTAAAAATTATATCACATCTGGGATGTGGGTGTTTTCTACTTTTATTACGTAGTACAGATTCATGATACTTATATAATAGTATGTTATAAAATAAAGAGATGAAAGTAGAACCTTCCATCACCCAGTTGAAGAAATGGATTATTATTATTATTTTTTTTTTGAGATGGAGTCTCGCTGTGTTGCCCAGGCTGGAGTGCCGTGGCACAGTGGCGCAATCTTGACTCACTGCAACCTCCGCCTCCTGGGTTCAAGTGATTCCCCTGCCTCAGCCTCCCGAGTAGCTGGGATTACAGGCGCCTGCCACCACGCTTGGCTAATTTTTTTTTTTTTTTTGTATTTTTAGTAGAGATGAGGTTTCACCGTATTTGCCAGGATGATCTCAATCTCCTGGCCTCATGATCCACCCACCTCAGCCTCCCAAAGTGCTGATATTACAGGTGTGGGCCACTGTGCACGGCCAGAAATGGATTATTAACATTGAAGGTCCTCACGCACCCTTATCCCACTCGCCCACCCTCACCTTTATGTGAGTATACTCCTGAATTGATACTTTTTAAAACATTGCCTGCATTTTCTTTGTAATTTTACCCCATATGATTATTTAATCACACAATGTATTATTTAATTTCGTGTTTTTAAATTTGTAAAAATTATATCATACTGGGAGTATTCTTCGGCTACTTGATTTCAAAGAGCCACTCCTGTTGAAATGTATTATTCAGGGTTCTGGCACAAAATAACATTCGTTAATTTGATTTAAATGAAGAGATCTGAATGAAGATATTATTCGAAGCCATGTGGGCAAGGTTAAGAAGACAGATAAGGTGACTGTATGAAGACAGCATAGCATACTGAATAAGAGCAGAGAGAATAATCAGAGTGCTTGTGTTCAAAGCTTGGTTTCACTCTTACTGTATGAAGACAGCATAGCATACTGAATAAGAGCAGAGAGAATAATCAGAGTGCTTGTGTTCAAAGCTTGGTTTCACTCTTACTGTTTAACATCAGGCACATCGCATATATTTTCTAGTGTCTTTGTATGTTTACTTATAAAATGGAGATGGTAAGAAATGGGCTACATTTTCTACCCCAAAAATTTCATGATAGTCTTTATGAAATCTAAAGATTCAAGGAGGATTTAGCAGTAAATCAAGAATAGAGCACTTGGTTGAATAATACTATTTACTGCACAAGGATGTGTGAATTACATGAGCTAATCTATGTAAATTACATAGAATTCTGTGAGTATAGAGTGAACACTACCTAAATGTTAGCTGATTCTATTATTATCATTATTGTTGTCATCATCATCATTAAATGATATTATTGTTTTAACCTCTGCTATATGTGCAATGTTTCTTAGATTTATATCTGAGTATTTTATATTTTTATGCTTTGCAAATGGTACTGTTTTAAAATTTTTGACTTCAATTGTTTATTGCTATTATACAATATTAGAGTTCATTTTTGTCTATTTACCTGGTATCCTGTGACTTTGCTAAACTCAATTATAAGTTCCAGGTGCTTTCTTGGAGATTCTCTGGGACTGTCCACATAGACAATCCTATCTTCTGTGAATGGAGAAAATTTTATTTTTTCTTTTTAAATCTATATGTCTTTCATTTGTTTTTACTGCATTTTGACACTTCTTAGGAATTCCAGTGAGATAGTGAATAAAATGTGAGAGTTGATATATTTGCCTTGTTCTTGATTTTATAATCTTAGCTATAGATTCTTGGTAGCAGCCCTTGATCACGTTAAGAGCATTCTCTCTAATTCTGACTTTGTTGACAGTATTTGTCATGAATGGATGTTGAGTTTTCTCAAGTGCTTTTTCTCTTTCATTGGGAGGATTATTTAGTTTCCATCCTTTAGCACGCTGCTATATAAAATTACATTAATTAGCCAATATTAAAGCAGCCCTGGATTCCCAAAATAATCCCAACTTAGTCATAATGCAGAATTCTTATTATATGCTGCTGAATGTGATTTGTTAATGTTCAGTTTTGTATCTGTGTAAATGAGGAAACTGTGTCCAAAGTTTTCTTGTGATGTCTTTGGTAGATACTGGTATTAGAATAAAGGTGGCCTTATAAAATAGGTTGGAAAGTTTTGCTTTCTTATCTAATTTCTGGAAGTGATTGTGTAGAATTTATATTATTCCTTTCTTAAATGTTCTGTAAAATTCTCCGGCAACACCAGCCCAGAAGTGTTGTTTGAAGTGTGAGGAAGTTTAACTACAATTTCAATTTATGTAAATAGGCACAGGTATAGGCAGATTATCTGTTTCTTCTTGAATTAGTTTTTATAACTTACGTTTTCAGAAGAACTGATCCATTTCAATTGAGATGTCTAATTTCCGGACACAGAGTTGTCTCAGGCATTCTCTTGTCATTCTTTTAATGTCTTTAGTCTCTGTAGTAATATTTCCACTTTAATTTTTGATATTAATACTTTTATTTTGAGACGGAGTTTTGCTCTTGCTGCCCAGGCTGATTATACCAAAGCTGGCTCAACTGCATTCAGGAGGTGAGAATCTGAAGTCAAGGTGTCAGCAGCGTGGGTCGGCATCTCCTGGAGGCTCTGAGAGATACCCTTGTGTCTGTCTTAGCTCTTCATGGTCCTGAGGATCCTGGGGATTTGGAGTTTGCAGGGGCTTTGATCTTTGCCTCCATTTTCTTGGTACCCTTCTTCTCCTGGTGCTTCTCTTCAGTGCCTCTGTGGCCATCTACAAATTTTGATGTTTTGTGCTTTCATTTTCATTTGGTTCAAAATATTTTCTAATTTTCACATATATTGGGTATTTATCTGATTCTAGTGTATTTCTGTTATGATAGTTGAAGATTTTCAATGTTTATAATATTCAATATTCATCCTACCTTTTATTTTGTATTTTCTGCTCATCCCTTTTTTCTCTGCTTAATTTTTTTCTCTTGCCTTTGGTTAGATTTATTGTTTTTTTTTTCCTCATTCTGTTTTTCACTATTCTTTGGAAGATAAAATTTATTTAAAAAATTCTTTTGGTCTTGGCCATTGGCATTATAATACATACTTAATAAAATCTAAATTAGACAGAATATTTGCTCTCAACAATATAAAGACTTTATGCTGCTAATATTGTCTAGACTTAAAATCTATGGAGATTTTTAAATATTATTATTGATAACATTGATTTATACAGTCAATATTTGTTTATTCTTACCTACATTTTAATAATTTAATCACAGTTTTTCTGGAATCCAAGCGTTTCCTAGGCCCATTTTTCTTTCTTTTTTTTTTTTTTTGGAAATGAAGTCTTGCTCTGTCTCCCAGGCTGGAGTGTAGTGGCAGTGATCTCGGCTCACTGCAAGCTCTGCCTCCCAGGTTCACGCCATTCTCCTGCCTCAGCCTCCCTAGTAGCTGGGACTACAGGTTCCTGCCACCACACCAGGCTAATTTGTTTGTATTTTTTTTAGTAGAGATGGGGTTTCACGGTGTTAGCCAGGTTGGTCTCGGTCTCCTGACCTCGTGATCCGCCTGCCTCAGCCTCCCAAAGTGCTAGGATTACAGGCATGAGCCGCCACCCCCGGCCCTTCTGGGCTCATTTTTCTTTTTTGTGTCTATCCCTTCCATGTTATTTTAGTGAGGATCTGTAGGTGGCTGGAGTTTTCCAAAGGTTCCTAGTGATTTGCATCCTTTTCCTTGCCCATGTTCTCAGAGATGAAAAATAAATCCTGGGTAAATGTAATGGGCACAATATTTCCTTTACTGCGAGGCTGTGCGATGGTTGGCAGATGTGCTGTCCTTGGATGAGCTGAAAAAAAAAAATGCTTTCTGTGAGCAGTTCCCTCCCAAGTATAAAGAAGAACTCTCCTTGTAAAGCTGTTTTCCTTGGACTTGCCTAAATTTTCTTATTTATTTATTTATTTATTTTTTTAGATGGAGTTTCACTCTTGTTGCCCAGGCTGGAGTGCAATGGCATGATCTCGGCTCACCGCAACCTCCTCCTCCTGGGTTCAAACGATTCTCCTGCCTCAGTTGCCTGAGTACCTGGAATTACAGGCGCCCGCCACCATGCCTGGCTAATTTTGTGTTTTTAGTAGAGATGGGGTTTCTCCATGTTGGTCAGGCTAGCCTTGAGCTCCCGACCTCAGGTGATCCATGTGCCTCGGCCTCCCAAAGTGCTGGAATTACAGGGTTGAGCTACCATGCCTGGCCAATTTTCTTAATTTAAGAGACAAAGGAAAGCCTAGAATTATACTAATTTATCTTCCTTTAGAGGAACCTACCATGAATGATATATTGCAAGTGAGAAAGTAGTATTCTCCTTCATAATACACCTTCTCTGTTTTTGTTTACCTAAAATTACTTTTAGTTTTGGAATTACTGTTTTTGAGAATGCAATTCTAGACAGAAAGTTTTTTTCTCTCAGTATGTGGAAGATACTTGACCACTATCTTTTGTCTTTCATTGCTGTTGTTGAGACGTTGAGAAATAGGTTGTCAGCTAATTTCAGTTCATTTGTAGGTCAACTGTGTTTTCCTTCTGGCTATTTTTAAGATTTCCGTTTTGTTTTTCATGGCTTGCACTTAAACTAATATATTCTGGATGGACTTCCTTTGATTTATCCTGCTTTCAATACTTTGGCCTTTTTATTTTTTAAGAGATAGAGTCCTTCCTTCCTTCCTTCCTTCCTTCCTTCCTTCCTTCCTTCCTTCCTTCCTTCCCTCCCTCCCTCCCTCCTCCTTCCTTCCTTCCCTCCCTCCCTCCTCCTTCCTTCCTTCCTTCCTTTCTTTTCTTTTCTTTTTTCCCTCTGTGGCCCAGGCTGCAATCTACTCGGCTCGCTGCTACCCCACACCACGGACTGCCTGGGACTGCCGGCGCGCGCCACCACCGCTGCCTGCTTTTTCTCCTTTGGCTGCAGGCGCGGTTTCGCCATGTTGGCCACGCTGCTCTCCAGCTCCTGACCCCGAGTGCTCTGCCCGCCTCAGCCTCCCGAGGTGCTGGGACTGCAGACGGAGTCTCGCTCACTGGGTGCTCGGTGTTGCCCGGGCTGGAGTGCGGTGGCGTGGTCTTGGCTCGCGGCAGCCTCCGCCCCCCAGCCGCCTGCCTTGGCCTACCAGGGTGCTGGGATTGCAGCCCCTGCCCCGCCGCCGCCCCGTCTGGGAGGTGGGGAGCATCTCTGCTCGGCCGCCCCTCTGCCCGGCCTCCCCATCTGGGAAGTGAGGAGCGCCTCTGCCCGGCCACCCATCGTCTGGGAAGTGAGGAGCACCTCTGCCCGGCCAGCCATCGTCTGGGAAGTGAGGAGCGCCTCTGCCCGGCCACCCATCGTCTGGGAAGTGAGGAGCGCCTCTGCCCGGCCACCCATCGTCTGGGAAGAAGTGAGGAGCGCCTCTGCCCGGGTGCCCCGTCCGGGAAGAAGTGAGGAGCGCCTCTGCCCGGCCGCCCCGTCCGGGAAGAAGTGAGGAGCGCCTCTGCCCGGCCACCCATCGTCTGGGAAGTGAGGAGCGCCTCTGCCCGGCCACCCTGTCTGAGAAGAAGTTAGGAGCATCTCTGCCCAGCCGCCCCGTCTGGGAAGAAATGAGCAATGCGTCTACCCGGTCGCCCCGTCTGGGAAGTGAGGAGCGCCTCTGCCCGGCCGCCCCGTCTGGGAAGTGAGGAGCGCCTCTGCCCGGCCGCCCCGTCTGGGAAGAAGTGAGGAGCGCCTCTGCCTGGCCGCCCCGTCTGGGAAGTGAGGAGCACCTCTGCCCGGCCGCCCCGTCTGGGATGTGGGGAGTGCCTCTGCCCGACCGCCCCGTCTGGGAGGTCTACCACGGAGGCCAGAAGCAATGTGGGGGCTGGACGTGGTGGCTCACGCCTGTGGTCCCGGCACTCTGGGGGGCCGAGGTGGGTTGATCACTTCAGGCTAGGAGTTCGAGACCAGTCTGGCCAACATGGCGAAACATATGAAAAATACAACAGACAAACCAACCAACCAACTCAGTGACAACAAAACAGGTCTACCCTGGAGTCATACTCTAATTTTTTCTATTTTCCTCCCTTTCTGATCCTTTATCCCACTTTCTTTTTCTTCCTCTTCCTTCTCCTTCTTCTTTGTCAAATAGAGGATTGAGTTATTATCACTGATCCATATAAAGTCCCTCTCTCATTTATTTTAATTCCCACCCCCCATTTCTATTCCCCGACTTCCCATGTGCAACCTTCCTAATATGTTTGATATGCATCTTTTTGTTTGTATATATTTTTAGAAAATGTTTATTGTTTTTGTGTGCAAAAAAATTTAATAAAAAAAAATAAAAAATAAAAAAAGAGATAGAGTCTTGCTACGTTGCCCAGTTTGGACGTGAACTCCTGGCTTTAGGTGAGCCTTCCACCTCAGCTTCCCAAATGGCTGGGATTAACACTTTGAACTTGTTAATGGAGAATATGTGCCTTTCTTAAATCTAGATGTTTCAGCCATTACCAATTCAAATGTTGTTTGTTCCTCATTTCTCATAATACATCTTTTTCTTTACCTTTCCTTCATGTTTTCTATCCATCTTTGCTTTTATGTTATATTTGATGCAATTTTTCCAGTTAATTTCTTGTTTTTGAAACCTCTCGGCCGGGCACGGTGGCTCACGCTTGTAATCCCAGCACTTTGGGAGGCCGAGGCAGGCGGATCACGAGGTCAGGAGATCGAGACCACGGTGAAACCCCGTCTCTACTAAAAAATACAAAAAAAATTAGCCGGGCGTGGTGGCAGGTGCCTGTAGTCCCAGCTACTCGGAGAGGCTGAAGCAGGAGAATGGTGTGAACCCGGGAGGCGGAGCTTGCAGTGAGCTGAGATTGCGCCACTGCACTCCAGCCTGGGCGACAGAGCGAGACTCCATCTCAAGAGAAAAAAGAAACCTCTCTTCAATTTTATCTAAGCAGCTAATTAATTCCTTCACTGGGTTTTACATTTCACTATAGGGCATGTATATATAATATATATTATATATATCGCATATAATGTAATTATGTATGCATATATAATATATGTTTATATATTGCATGTACATCAATTATATACATATAACTCTAGAATTTGTTTTGGTTTAATGTCTTTGATAATTTTGATATTTTGATTGTCTTTTCCTCACGAATCTCAATTTAGAGGGCTCAGTGAGAAGAGCTCATGTTTACTCCCCTGGACAGTGGCTTCCTGTGGGTTTTCCTCCATATGTGCATCTCCATGGGGCAGCTTGGCTTCTTCACACCATTGTGGCTGAGCTCTAAGAAAAAGTGTGCCAACAAACAGTAAGTGGAAGCTTCCAGGGTCATAATGCCTGGGCCTAGAAACTGGCACAGCACCACCTCCACTGGTATCATGTTGGTCGGGTAATGAGAACTCAGATTCTAGGAGAGACTTTAGCACCATCTCGCAATGGGAAAAATGTTTAAAAAGTTTGGGGACAGGTTTCAAACCTCACAGATGCACTGATATGATGCTGTTCATTCTAGA
Source organism: Nomascus leucogenys (assembly GCF_006542625.1). Classification (NCBI taxonomy): domain Eukaryota; kingdom Metazoa; phylum Chordata; class Mammalia; order Primates; family Hylobatidae; genus Nomascus; species Nomascus leucogenys. The sequence goes on along the minus strand of NC_044398.1, from coordinate 45,712,680 downwards.
CTTTTAAACTTAGAGAAATATAGAATAAAAGAAGTTTGTTTAGAAGCTTAAAATGGACAATTAGAATTGCTAAAAACAGCACTAGCAGTTGCACATATTGGTCCTTGGAGACTCACTTTGGGCCAGGTATACAAAGATTGAGGTGTATAGTTCCACATGGCTTCATCTTTTACAGTGTCTTTATGTGACACGGTCTGCTGTTCTTGAAACGTAAGTGTCAATACATTTATGATAAAAACATTTTACTTTCCTTTGATCAAGAACATTTCAGCACCCTAGGACCTCAGTGAATATTTGCTGATTAGTTGGAGAAACCTCAACACAGACTCACAGCCCGACCTTTCCAGAAGGTGGGCAATTGCTGAATGAGCGGAAGATAGTAAGAAATACAATTTGACAGTTATGCTCATTTTTTTGGTCATGAAATACCATTAAAATTTTCTGTAAATTTGCCACTGGAACTATTTGATATTTAAGAATACTATTAACAATTTTAGTGGTACAATTTCTCACAGGCAGCCATTTTAAGCTGTTAAGAATGAATGATTTCGTATCCAGTTGAAATTTTAAAATTTCTTTCTAGTCTGCCTTCTTTTACATCGAGCCATTTGAGTTGAGAGTTCACGTGCTAAATTTCATCTTGGGCTTCATGCTTTCACTGGATTTGAAGATGGCTTTGCAGTTGTCCTGCTCACAGGGGCTACAGAGACAGAGACAATTACAGAAAGACAGGCGTCTGTTTCAGGATCAGGGAAAGCAAAACAGGGCTCTGTGCAATTCAAAGCTGAGTATCCCTTAAAAAGCCCACTAGAAATGACTCATAAATAGTTTCCAACAGGGCTCCAGTTAAATGATGGCAAAAATCTTTTAAGTCCCAAATATGTGCAAATGAATCTCAATTTGGCTTTGCATGATGCTTTTCCTTCTATTTGATTCATTTTCAAAGTCAGCATAGTGTCATCATTGTTTCTTTCTGAAGGAGCAAATACATCCAAACTTGGACATATAGAATTACTGTGCTTCTGGTGGATGAATTAATCCCCCAAAGTCTGAAAACTTAAAAGCCTTACTTTTGGCATCTTTTCAGCTAGACTCAGAGGCATCAGTCTAAGTGGATCTTAATTTAAATGCATGGATATAAATCTAATCGAGAAGACTATTTGTGCATATTATAAATTATCAGTGAACAGTGCATGAAAACCAGTCTGAATTGTCCATTGAAAACCGACATTCAGGTATTCAGAATGAAGCAGTATGACTAGTTATGTGGTGTCTAAGTGTTCTTTTTCCATGGGAAAGGAAGCACACATTTTCCATATGCTAACCTAACCAGGTAGAAAATCATTTTGCAGACACACTGACAGATGACTGTTTCTCTATGCACAATGACCCCACTGTTCCAGTATTGTTCTGTTTGAAGTTGTATTTAGCCTCTTTCACTCCAGTCTCCTTATATAATTCTTTGCTAATCTAATATCTAAAACTGATCATGCTGTAGATAAAATTTGTCTTTCCCTTTTCTCAATCTCGTACTTATGTTAACACACTCAGAGACTGTCCTTGACTCCTCTTTCTTTCTTTCTTTTCACCTATGCATCCTAAATGCCTTTCATTTTGCCTCTGGAGTTTTTAAAAGTCTGTCTTCCAGTCTCAATTTCTTCTGCCATTGCCCTAGTTCAGCCAGTTCCCATCTTTAGCTTGGACCAATGCAATAGGCTCCATTTATGTTTTTTGGCTTCTAGATTCTCCTTAGCTTCTCAATATATCCTTGCCACTGGGGTCAGGATACCATCTTTAAACAATTTAAATCTGATTACATCACACATTTATTTATAAAGGCATTGGGATCTCCTATTGCATAAGTCAGAATAAAATCCAAGCTGCATAGGCTAGCTCCAATCTTTCCAGCTCCAGTTCCTGCCACTTCTATCTATACATCATCCCAAGCAAATTATTTAATTTCCCACACATTCATGATTTGGCTCATAGTCATTCTTCTACTTGGCATATTCCAACTCTTTCCTGTTTGACACTGTCCTACTCATTTTTCAATATCACCTCTTTCAAAGTCTTTTAGGCAAAACAAAGCCATTGCACTTTTAGCTTTTTTCTCTTTTGATATTCTCAGTATTATATTTTCACAAGCAGTGAATAATATTATCTAACACCATTGAGCATTTCCTATTTAACTACCCCATCGATCTTATTCTGCAGATGAAAAAAACTGAGGCTCAAGGAGTTTATCTAAGGCCACATTGGTGTAAGTGTCAAGTCTCACTTCAGAATCTACAGCCATTTTCTGACATTAGCTTTGAAATTCCTTTGCTATACCCTATTTTCTGCTCATGCTTTTATTCTGTTGCCTAGCATGTATGAGATAACTGTCTTAGACCAGGCTCTTGGGTAAAAAAAAAAATCTAAGATAGAAACTTACATGCAGGAGTTATATTTGGGGGATAGAAACTTATATGCAGGAGCTATATTGGGGGATGCTCTCATGATCAATACATGTAAAAGACTTAAGGAGGCAGGACTGGGCAAAGAGAAGAACTGAACTATGAGGCATTTGCAGCAAAAGTCTCAGCTTCTCCCATGCGGAAGCTCAAGAGCTCAGATGGCTCTGAAGAGATATTTCATCTTGAGGCAAGGAAGCTCTGCAATCACCCACCTGCTTTGACCAGTCACTGGAGGTGGCTGTCACCAGAGAGAGGGTGTAAACCTGAACACAGTATCTCCTTTCAAGGACTGGCCATCAATGGCCAACATTCCTGGTCCCACAATGAATAGCTCAGTCATGAAGGGGGTTCCCAGGGCTCATCACAGCCTTTATGTTATCCTTCTATCTGTGTCTTCTTCTTAATACTCTGTGATGGATTAATCAAGGTCCGTTTTATTTTCCACTACTGGTCTGAAAGTTACACATTCAGTATTTTTTAGTGGTTATCCTTATGGTTTTAATGTACATAGGTCTGAAGTTACTCATATCCTCTTTCCACCTCCCAATTGACTCAGGGATCTCAGAGTACTTTGTCTCATCACCTTCCATCATTTTGTGTGACGCTGCTGCTCAGCACATCTGCTGCATTTCCCTATGCTGTAATGGGTTGTTAACAATTACTGCGTTGTATGGATTCTCCAACATGTTTGTTACCATTCATTCTTTCTTGCATCTCACTCCTTTTTCTGGGTTCAATTTCCTTTTCCTTGAAATATCTTCTTTTGTAGTTTTTTTTCAGTGAGTGTCTATTAATTGCAACTTCTGTTACTCTTTGCTTATCTGAAATTCTTCAGTTTTTCCCATCCTTGAATGATCATGTAGCAGGTTGTAGGATTCTAGTTTGACAGTTATTTGCTTTCAGCACTTTGAGCATACGGTTCCATTTCTCCTGGCTGCTACTGTGCCTTTGAGAAGTTTTCAGCTGAGCCCAATTCCTGAAGAGGTGCTCAGCTCAGAGCCTCAGCCTCAGCATGCTAAGTAGCTGGGAAAATGAATACCTCAATTCTGGAGGGGGGACATCTTTATGCTATACCGCATCATCCACTAGAGAAAGTAATTGAGTTTTAAAAGGAGGAAAGTAGGGTAGGGGGAAGAGAAGGAGAAAAAAACTCCAGCTAATTGTTTCATTTTCAAGTTAGAGCTTTGGTGATTCCGAAAAGGCTCTTCCAGGATTCTTTATCTCAGCAGGCAAATATACTAATTTTTAATACTCTTTTCATTTTTTGAAAAGTGCAATATCAGTTTATCCCTTGCCTCTAGTTCCTCAACCAGCCCTCATAGTAGCATAGGAATTAGTTATTTACACTCTGATTTGGCAGAGGATAAATTTTATTTTCATATGAACTCAAGAGAGAAAGCCTATTGATAACACTTGTAACCCTATGAAACTGAGACAGGTTTAGACATTAAGGAGAAGAGCAGATGTGTTACTAATTAGGGAAGCCTGGATAACCTCAGCAAACTCAGCTAATTTAATTATTCCATTCAGTCTAGAAGATTTCCTTGGAAGATACTTCAATACTGGCATCTCATTATTTCCGTGAAGCAGAATGGGAAGAAGCGCTTCCTCTAATAGCACAGTGGATGCCCAACACAGCAACGTGACCGAAGTTCGTCACCCTTGCTCTTATTCCTGTTGGGCACTGTCTACATATTCTGTGATTATAACAATGAATATTTATAACATCTATTGACTGCTACAGTTTATGGAGTCCATCTCATAATTTATACCCTACTGCATCCAGAAAGGATTTTAGATAACTTACGTAAACATGAAAGGATTTTTCTAAAAAATAGAAATGAACTTGAATGAATGAAAATGAAGGTCAATTAATGTGAAAATTAATACACACAAATATCTACCCCACGGCTCTACCCAGTGCATAAAGGTGGATCACACCATTGCTCTGGGCTTCCTGATGGCTGAGGATCAGAGAAAATCTCTCAGGTATAAAACTTTTATGCTTTACATGTAGCTATTTTCCTAGTAGAGAGGTTTGGAAGGAACATATTGCCAGGATCTTCATGTCCCAACAAACATTCCCTCCAAAAAAAGAAGGTAATACATTATCTAAGGTGCTATGCTAGAAATGTAAATTCCTCTCAGATTTTTGTCCAGAAAATAGGCACTTAAAATAAGATTCAACAGGGGGTACTAGGAACGGTTAGGGAAAATATGGCTGGGCATGGTGGCTCATGCCTATAATCTCAGTGCTTTAGGAAGCCAAGTCAGGAGGATCTCCTGAAGCCAGGATTTCAGGACCACCTGGACAACACAATGAGGCTTTGTCTGTACCAAAAAATAAAAAATAAAAATAAAAATAATTAGAAATTAGCCAGACATGGTGGTGCTATGCCTGTAGCCCTACCTACTTGAGAGGCTGAGGTGAGAGGATTGCTTGAGCCCAGGAGTTTGAGCTATGATCATAGCTGCAGGGAGCTATGGTCATCCCACTGCACTCTAGTCTGGGTGAGGGAGCAAGACTTCATCTAAATAAAATAAAATAAAAGATTAAGAAAAATATAAATGATGACTTTCACATCAAAATGGTAATTGGATAATGAAATAATTTTGTTTCATGACTTTTCCTTAAAAAATGTACAGAGGTGTTAAAATGCAAAATTTCATAAGCCCTGTAAACTTTGAGTAAATATCACATGGTAGATATGACTAGACTCAGAAAATTGCCAAGGCAAAACAACTCTTTCAGTTCTATATCCCAAGGGAAAACAGGGAGGGAAAATTAAGAGTGTTGGCTTAGCCACTGTCACTATATTCCACTTCAGAAATGCATTGCTAACAGCAAGAAGACTTCATTGCTACTCACATGTTTTTCTTTGTCCTACATAATTCTCAAATGTCTCCATTCCTCTCTAACCACACTTACTGGATAGCCTCAGATCATGTACTGATAATGTCTCACTTATCTTTGGTGGTCTTTGGAAAGATGCCCTTGTACTTGTTTTGTTTCATCTTTCACACAGCTGCAGAGGGACTGTTTCAGAAGTCTCCCAGTCAACCTTCAAATCCAGCATGGCAGCCAAAGCTCTGTGTGTTCTGTGTCTGCCTTTCTAGCCCTGTCACTTAAGATTACACTTTCTCAACTCCTGCTGCAGTCTGTTCTCATGAAACTTCTCATTTCTCCAAGTCACTGCATATGTTATTCCCTCTCACTGAATGTGTCCTTCTCCCTGGTCTAATGCTATTTCCTACTTGCTCTTCAAGGTGTGCTAAAATGTTCCTCCCAAGAAGCCTTTATGACGTCCCCTGTCTAAATGAAGGTTCTTCTCTGCCGTGTTGCAATAGCAAGCCACACATACCTCCAGCAGTTACCATTTTCATGGCTTACAACCATGCCATTTGCCCATGAGCTTCTAGTGTTTTAAAAATCTTCTCTATTCCTTAAGAGTTTGCTAAATTCATGAAGAAAAGAAGATGAGTGAATTCAGGTTAGTAATTTGGCCCTAATGAATGATTGGTGGGAGAGAGAGTCAAATGGCCTAAACGAGATTAAGGATGGTTCTACATTTGATTATTCTAAGTGTTCATGTCACCTTTATTACAAGTAGTTTATTACAAGTAGTAAATGTTTTCTTTAATGGATATCCTTTTGTTCATTTCATGCAACTACCTTGAGAGTGATAAGACCTAGGTTCTTTTCTGAAATATGATATATCAACTTGTTGTATCAACTTAAGCAAGTCAGTAAAACTCTTTGCTTACCCATCACTAAATGAAAGGGCTATGTTTAAAGTTTCCTTTGTAGGTCTTTTATTCCCCTCCAGTTCTAACAGTATATAAGTAGGTTTCTGTAATATTTCCATATCAGGTTGTGTCCATGTATAAAAGGGTTTCAACATACTGCTTTGTAAATGTTCCCCTCACCTAAGCATGTCTTAAGTGTAGGTTTAGATGAAACTTCCAGCCGTACATGGTCCCAAAGGAGCTTTCAGGTTTTATTAAAGCCTTGTGTATTTACAAGGCTTGTCCACCTGCATTCCAGAAAAGCATTCTATGGACCTGCTCCTGAGGAACCCAAGCTGCCTTAACAGTGCCTCCCTTGTTGCCATGAAGTGCAGCTGGCAGCAGACACATGGCATCATGGTCCACAGCTATAGAGTCTGATTCTCTTCATAGCATGTGGGAATAGCTTAAAGCTAAATAATATTTGGTTTTCAGAGGCTGCTATAGAAATACACTGAGATGAGTTTTTTTTCTTTTCTTTTTTTTTTTTTTTTTGAGATGGAGTCTCACTCTGTCACCCAGGCTGGAGTGCAGTGGTGTGATCTCAGCTCACTGCAACCTCCGCCTCCCAGGTTCAAGTAATTCTCCTGCCTCAGCCTCCTGAGTGGCTGAGATTACGGGCATGCACCACCATGCCCAGCTAACTTTTGTAATTTTTGTATTTTGAGTAGAGACAGGGTTTCACCATGTTGGCCAGGTTGGTCTTGAACTCCTGACCTCAGGTGATCCGCCCACCTCGGCCTCCCAGAAGCTGGGATTACAGATGTGAGCTACCGTGCCTGGCCAGATGAGGTCGTTTAGATCATTATTTCTGACAGATGATCCAAGCCAGACTAAATAACTAAAAATTGATTTTTTAAATCAGTGGAAATATCTTAAAGTTGAAAGGTGATAATTCATGTACAGCAAAAGTTAATGCAGATGGGATGAATCATACTTTAACATACTTCTGACTTCTGTTCTGGCCTATCTTGGTGGCCTCTGTTCTCCCCTCTCTCTCCTCCAGCCTCCTTTCCCTTCCCCACTCTTCTCCTTTTAGTCCCCACTGATCCACCCTCCTCTCTCCTTGCTCTCCTCTCCTTTCCTCTTCTGTGTGGATTTGGTGAGGACGCTCTTATTTTGTATTAATTAGACCATTAGGAGGTGAGATGGGATGTTATTTTCTCATTAGTCATGCTGAATTGGCATCATGTCACTTTGTGTTTTTACCTAAAGAAATAGTATCAGTAAGATGATTTTTAAAATTCCTGTGTGAAATATATTCTCCAGTCTAAACTTGAAATTGTTTTAAGAGAAAAAATCTTTAAAATACAGATTTATTATATTTTTAGCACCTCAAATGAATCTTGAAAACAAAACAAACAATAAAATATATGTGCAGGTAATACAAATGCTAGCTGTGCAAATTAAATACACGGAATAGCAATATAGATTTGATGATTTTTCATAGTTTATGCATTTTCTAAGTTGAAATAAACATTTTTGGAAAAAAAGTCTGTTGAAGTATTGAATGGATTCTGTGACTTGACATACATGTAAGGTAAAGGAAATGGGTGGTTGTTGAATATCTGCTACTTGCCAAAGACAGCTACAAGTTCAAATCTAATATTTACAATACATGTATAGCAGGTATTTATCAGGCACATAGTATAACAGAGGCACCCAATGAAAAGCATGTCTTCTTATCTAATTTCCTAATCATTTTCAGTAACTATTACCACAGTTAACAATTTCACAAGCATCCTCAGAGACAGTGAAAATATTTTAGCATAAACCCATAAATGTAACATCCTTTTTGTATTCTTAAATGAAATCACACTAATCTTAAATAAAATTATCCCATATTGCACCTTAATTTTTAACTATTAAATAGTAATTCATAAAGATTTTTAAATATCATCATATACAACCATCTTATTTTTAAATATGAACACAGTACTTTATTTTATGAAAATAATATATTTTATTAAGCAATTTCCATTCTTATGTACATTTGTTTCATATTTTTCCTACTGTAAATTATAATAAACGTTATTGTTTATATATCTTGACCTACTTCTATAAATATATAGAATCAAATGCTAAAAGTGTAACTGATGGGTTAAAAAAAACCTACATTTAAAATTGTGGTAGAACACTAGCAAGATGGCAGAATATAAAGCCCCATACCTTCCTTCCCTCCATGACCACAGTGATTCAACAATTCACAGACAAATTCATTCTGTGAGAAATTCAGCAACTAGCTGAGGATTTCTGAATCAGGTGATCACAACACTACCCACACTGAGAGCAGTAGGGAAATTTGATATACCCTTTTGCCATAAGCCTTACCTCTCTCAGAGCTCCATAGACTTGGGAGGTAAAGTCCTAGCTCCAAGCTGCTCCCTAGGGAGAGAAAGAGGTTGACCGCATTTCCAATTCCTCAACTCTTTCAGAGGCTTCCCAAATAACTGGTTTCTGTCTAGTCCATCCCACAGTGCTTATGTGACCCAGCATATTTTAGTCTGACTGAAGTCAGGGTGAACAGAAATGGCAGTGTGGGCTTGCAGTCACCATAACCCTATATCCCCTCAGCACAGAGACAGCAAACAAAAGATCCCACCTCCAAGCTTCTTCTGGAGGGGAAAATAAGTATCACATGTTTTCCCCTGTCCAATGACCCCAAGTTTCTTGGGACTACCCAGAGGACCGACTTCTATCTCACCTGTCTTGAGTGCTGATGGGAGCCACAGCTGGGGGTCAGTGAGGACACAGATGACGGTTCGAACTAGCATTTATCTACTTCTCATAGTCCCTTCTCTGGATCAGCAGAGGAAAAAAAAAAAAACAACCCCAGATCTTAGATTCTTCCAGGGAAGAGAAAGAATTTGACAGAGTGTCCAATGTTCCAACTTTTCTGGAGCCTGTCCGTGGAACTGACTTCAGTACCACTTCTCTTGAAGTGCTGACAGGACTTAGTGCACTCTGGATGCCTGGGGGCTGCTAAGAACAAAGAAAGGGTTTCCTGAATACAGCACACTGATGGGTCCTGACTCCTTATCCAATTTGCCAGTCTGTGTCTTTTAATTGGAGCATTTAGCCCATTTACATTTAAAGTTAATATTGTTATGTATGAATTTGATCCTGTCATTATGATGTTAGTTGGTTGTTTTGCTCGTTAGTTGATGCAGTTTCTTCCTAGCCTCGATGGTCTTTACAATTTGGCATGTTTTTGCAGCGGCCGGTACCGGTTGTTCCTTTCCATGTTTAGTGCTTCCTTCAGGAGCTCTTTTAGGGCAGGCCTGGTGGTGACAAAATCACTCAGCATTTGCTTGTCTGTAAAGTATTTTATTTCTCCTTCACTTATGAAGCTTAGTTTGGCTGGATATGAAATTCTGGTTGAAAATTCTTTTCTTTAAGAATGTTGAATATTGGCCCCCACTCTCTTCTGGCTTGTAGAGTTTCTGCAGAGAGATCAGCTGTTAGTCTGATGGGCTTCCCTTTGTGGGTAACCCGACCTTTCTCTCTGGCTGCCCTTAACATTTTATCCTTCATTTCAACTTTGGTGAATCTGACAATTTTGTGTCTTGGAGTTGCTCTTCTCGAGGAGTATCTTTGTGGCATTCTCTGTATTTCCTGAATCTGAATGTTGGCCTGCCTTGCCAGATTGGGGAAGTTCTCCTGGATAATATCTTGCAGAGTGTTTTCCAACTTGGTTCCATTCTCCCTGTCACTTTCAGGTACACCAATCAGACGTAGGTTTGGTCTTTTCACATAGTCCCAAATTTCTTGGAGGCTTTGTTCATTTCTTTTTATTCTTTTTTCTCTAAACTTCCCTTCTCACTTCATTTCATTCATTTCATCTTCCATCACTGATACCCTTTCTTCCAGTTGATTGCATCGGCTACTGAGGCTTCTGCAATCTTCGCGTAGTTCTCAAAACTTGGCTTTCAGCTCCATCAGCTCCTTTAAGCCCTTCTCTCCATTGGTTATTCTAGTTATCCATTCGTCTAATTTTTTTTTGAAGTTTTTAACTTCTTTGCTATTGTTTTGAATTTTCCTCCCGTAGCTCAGAGTAGTTTGATTGTCTGAAGCCTTCTTCTCTCAACTCGTCAAAGTCATTCTCCGTCCAGCTTTGTTCCATTGCTGGTGAGGAACTGCGTTCCTTTGGAGGAGGAGAGGTGCTCTGCTTTTTAGGGTTTCCAGTTTTTCTGCTCTGTTTTTTCCCCATCTTTGTGGTTTTATCTACTTTTGGTCTTTGATGATGGTGATGTACAGATGGGTTTTTGGTGTGGATGTCCTTTCTGTTTGTTAGTTTTCCTTCTACCAGATAGGACCCTCAGCTGCAGGTCTGTTGGAGTTTGCTAGACATCCACTCCAGACCCTGTTTGGCTGGATGTCAGCAGCGGTGGCTGCAGAACAGCGGATTTTCGTGAGACCACAAATTCAGCTGTCTGATAGTTCCTCTGGATGTTTTGTCTCAGAGGAGTACCCGGCCAAGTGAGGTGTCAGTCTGTTGCTACTGGGGGGTGCCTCCCAGTTAGGCTGCTCGGGGGTCAGGGACCCACTTTAGGAGGCAGTCTGTCCATTCTCAGATCTCCAGCTGCATGCTGGGAGAACCACTACTCTCTTCAAAGCTGTCAGACAGGGACATTTAAGTCTGCAGAGGTTCCTGCTGACTTTTTGTTTGTCTGTGCCCTGCCCCCAGAGGTGGAGCCTACAGAGGCAGGCAGGCCTCCTTGAGCTGTGGTGGGCCCCACCCAGTTTGAGCTTCCTGGCTGCTTTGTTTACCTAAGCAAGCCTGGGCAATGGCGGGCGCCCCTCCCCCAGCCTCGCTGCCGCCTTGCAGTTAGATCTCAGACTGCTGTGCTAGCAATCAGCGAGATTCCGTGGATATAGGACCCTCTGGGCCAGGTGAGAGACACAATCTCCTGGTGTGCCGTTTTCCAAGCCCGTTGGAAAAGTGCAGTATTAGGGTGGGACTGACCCGATTTTCCAAGTGCCGTCTGTTACCCCTTTCTTTGACTAGGAAAGGGAACTCCCTGACCCCTTGTGCTTCCCGAGTGAGGCAGTGCCTTGCCCTGCTTAGGCTCGCACACAGTGCACCGCACTGACTGTCCTGCACCGACTGTTAGGCACTCCCTAGTGAGATGAACCCGGTACCTCAAATGGAAATGCAGAAATCCCCCGTCTTCTGTGTCGCTCACACTGGGAGCTGTAGACCGGAGCTGTTCCTATTCGGCCATCTTCTAGGAAGGAGATTTATAGTGATAAATACCTATATTAAAAAAGAAGACCTCAAATAAGTACCCAATTTTACACTTCAGGAAACTAGCAAAAAAGAAGAAACTAAGAATGAAGTTAGCAGAAAGAAAAAATACAGATTAGAGTGTAAATTTAAAAAATAAAAAATAGATAACAGAAAAAATTCAATGAAACTAAGAGTTGGTTTGTGAAAAGCTAAGCAAAAGTGACAAACTTTTGGACTAACAAAAAATGGAACAACTCAAATAAAATCAGAATGAAAGAGGAAAAACAGAAATTGATGCCACAGAAATAAAAAGGATCATACTACTGTGAATAATTATATGCTAACAAATTGGATAACCTAGAAGAAATGGATAAATTCCTAGAAACATAAAACTTACTAAGATTGAATCACGATGGAATAGAAAGTCTGAATAGACCTTTAACTGTTAAGGAGATAGAAAAAGTAATTAAAAACCTCTCGGTCGGGTGTGGTGGCTCACTCGTGTAATCCCAGCACTTTGGGAGGCTGAGGCAGGTGGATCATGAAGTCAGGAGATTGAGACCATCCTGGCTAATGTGGTGAAACCTCGTCTCTACTAAAAATACAAAAAAAAAAAAAAATTAGCCGGGCGAGGTAGCAGGCTCCTGTGGTCCCAGCTACTGGGGAGGCTGAGGCAGGAGAATGGAGTGAACTCGGGAGGCAGAGCTTGCAGTCAGCAGAGATCATGCCACTGCACTCCAGCCTGGGTGACACAGCGAGACTCCATCTCAAAAAAAAAAAAAAACTCTCAACAACAAAAGAAAGCCCAGGACCAGATGGCTGTATGGGTAAACTCTATCAAACATTAAAAGAAGAATTAACCCCAATCTTACTCAAATTCTTTCCAAACAAAGGAAGAGTAAAGAACATTTCTAAAGTAGTTTTGTGAGGCCAGCATTACCATGTGTATTAGTCCGTTCTTATGCTGCTATAAAGAACTGCCCAAGACTGAGTAATTTATAAAGGAAAGAGGTTTAATTGGCTCACAGTTCCACATGGCTGGGGAGGCCTCAGGAAACTTAGAATCATGGCAGAAAGGGAAGCAAACACATCCTTCTTCACATGGTGGCAGGAGAGAGAAGTGCTGAGCAAAGGGGGAAAAGCCCCTTATAATGCCATCAGATCTCATGAGAACTCACATGCTATCATGAGAACAGCAGCATGGGGGTAACTGCTTCCATGATTCAATTACCTCCCACAGGGTCCTTCCCAGGACACGGTGATTATGGAACTACAATTCAAGATGAAATTTGGGTGGGAACACAGCCAAACCACATCACCCTGATAACAAAGCCAGACAAAAACACTACACAAAAAGGAAATTATAGCCCAATATCTCTGATGAACATAGATTCAAAAATCCTCATCAAAACATTAGTAAACAGAATTAAACAGCAGATTACAAGGATCATACACCATGACCAAGTGAGATGGGATGCAAGGATGGTTAAACACATGCACATCAATTAATGTGACACACTACTTCAACAGAATGAAGGCTAAAATCACTTGATCTTCTCAACAGATACAGAAGAGGCATTTGATAAAATTCAACACCCTTTCATGACAAAAATTCTCAACAAACTAAGAATAGGCAGAAATTACCTCAACATGAAAAGCCCCCAGCTAACATAATACTCAAAGTTGAAAAGTTGAAGGCCTTTACTCTAAGATCAGGAATAGAGAAGAATGCCTATTCTCACAACTTCTATTCAACATAGTACTGGAATTCCTATCCAAAGCAATTAGGCAAGAAGAAGAAATAAAAGGCACTCAAATAAGAAATGAAGATGTAAAATTGTCCCTGTTTGCAGATGACGTGATCTTATTTACAGAAAACCCTAAATACACTATTAGGTTGGTGCAAAAGTAATTGCAGTGTTTGCCATTTAAAAGTAATGGCAAAAACCACAATTACTTTTGCACTGAACTAATACAAAAACCTGTTAGAACATAAATGAATTCAGTAAAGTTATGGAATAAAAAACAACATAAAAAACCAGTTACAATTCTATATGTTCACAAAATACTATCAAAAAATAATACTTAGGAATAAACTTAACTAAGAAAGTAAAAGACTATTAAACTGAAAACTATAAAACATTGATAAAAGACATTTTAAAAGTCATGAGCAAAAGGAAAGATAACCTATATTCATGGATTGGAGGACTTAATATTGTTAAAATGTCCACACTTTCCAAAGTAATCTCTAAATTTAATGCAATTCCTATCAAAATCCTTAGGGCATATTTTTACAAAATAGGATAAAAGACACTAAAATTCATATGGAACCAAAAACGACTCTGAACAGACAAAACAACCTTGAGCAAGAAGAACAAATCTGGAGACATCACACTTCCTAATTTAAAAATATATTACAATTCTATAGTAATTAAAACATTGTGGTACTGGGCATAAGGACAGACATATAGACCAATAGAATAGATTAAGGAGACCAGAAATCAATCTGTACATTTTTGGTCAACTGATCTTCAACAAGAGTGTAAGAATATACAGTGGGTAAAGAATATTCTCTTCAACAAATTTTGTTGGGAAAGCTAAATATCCATGTGCAAAGGATGAAATTGTCCTGTTATATCACACACAAAATCATCTTTAAATGGATTAAAGATTTAAACAGAAGACCTGAAACCATAAACTTTCAGAAGAAAACATGAAAAAAAGCTTGATGATGTTGGTCTTTGCAGTGATTACATAGATCTAACCCTAAAAGCACAAGGTAACAAGCAAAAATTGATTAGTTGGACTGCATCAAACCAAAAAGTCTGTACATACCAAAGGAAACACTCCATATTTAAAATGTCAACTTTTTGAATGGGAAAAAAATATTTTTAAACTATTTATCAGATAAGAAGTTTATTTCCAAAAGTCATAAGAAATCCTCACAACTCAATAACAAAAATTTTTTAAAAAATGGGTTATAGGCTTGAATAGACATTTCTCCCAGGAAGACATACAAATGGCCAGGCATATGAAAAAAATGCTCAATATCACTAATAACCAAGGAAAGGCAAATTGAAACCATGAGATAATTATAATATATTATAATATATGTAATATTATAATATATTACATAGATATTACAATATATGTAATATCTATGTAATATCCTATTTTGTGTTACCTCACACTGTTAGGATGTCTATTATCAAAAATCAAAATACTGAAGTGTTGACAAAGATGTTGAGAAATTGGAACCCTTTGTACGTATTTGGTGGGAATGCTAAATAGTGAAGTTGATACGGAAAATATAGGGATTCTTCAAAAAATTAAAAATAGAATAAATCTGATCCAGCAAACCCACTTCTGCATACATATCTCAAAGAATGGAAATCAGAATCTTGAGGATATATTAGCACTCCAATGTTCATTAAAGCACTATTTACAATAGCCAAGATGTAGAAACAACCTAAATGTCTGCTGAAGGATGAATGGATAAAGAAAGTGTGGTGTATAAATACTGTGGTATATTATTTAGCCTTAAAAAGGAAGGAAATACTGAAAATGTTACAACATGGAGAAATCTTGAGGATATTATGCTAAGTGAAATAAGCCAGTTAAAAAAGAACAAATACTGCATGATTATAATATATAAGGTATCTCATAGAGTCAAACTCATAGAATCAGAGAGTAGAATAGTGCTTGCCAGGGGTGGGGGGAGGGGAACATGGGAATTGCTAATTGATGGGCATAAAGTGTCAATTATGCAAGATGAATAAATTCTAGAGATCTGCTGTACAGCATTATCTCTATAATTAACAATATGTATTACACATGTAAAATTTGTTAAGAGGGTAGATCTCACATTAAGTGTTATTACCACAATAAAATAAAATAAAGTAAAATAAAATAAAAAGAAGAAGAAAGACAAAGATATTGGCTTAGTTTTATAATAACTATCTGGCTATATAAAATTTGTGTTTTTATCCTTATTTCAGAATAAAAATGATAGGTAACAAAAAAGTTGGTATTCAGTTCCTAAAGACATGATAAGAGACTACCTACGTAGGCAAAATTAAAACAAATCCTTTCTTCCTGTTGTTTCTTCCAATTTAGATTAGATAATTGCTGGATCCATGAATTTAGTCATCAGAGTCACAGAATGGTGAGGAATTTTATTTACTGTTTAAAAAAGAGTTGACTATATTGGAAGACAATAGAAATGAAAAAATATGACACCACAAAACAACATGCTTTAGAAGCACAGTTTCCAACTTCAGTTTTCAGTCACATCACTGATTATCAAAGAGAAGTTGCCAGGTAAATTTTATTTTATTAATGGCCTACAGGTAATACAGTGAGTAAAATAAAATTGCAATAGATTTGCCAATTTTCCTTTAAAAATTGATATAGTTTCCCAGCACCATTTCTCCAGTGCTAACTCTGTACCTGCATTCTAAGTCTATACCCATTTTCCAGATTCAACTCCAGAAGCTTTTTGAAGGTGAGGGCTCTAATCAAACTGGTTCATGGTAAGAACCAAGCTAAGCATGACAGAAAGCCTCTGTCCACATCAAAATGACACCTCAATGTAGTTTAGATGAATAATTTGAAAAGAAAAATCCAGAAAAGCAGTCATGATTAGCCAACAGTAATAGCTGCATTTGTCAAAAATATGAGAGATACTTTGTGGCTCTACCATAGTGGTCTGTATGGTTTTCATTATTTAACCTTTCTGGTTTTATTTTTGTGTGTTAGGCCAATGAGCCATTTTTTTCTGTTATACCATTATGAAGATCTAATTTGAGCACAAGAAGTTGTGAAACATTAATACTGGCTCATTACGAGCAAACAAGAACTTTTGCAGGGAAATCCACTGTCATGAGGTTTCACTAGCTTCGACTCATGGAGCACCAAATCAATTTCAACAGAATGTTGGAGAACCAGTGCTTTCAGTCAAGGGTTATCAATGTGCTGAAAAAGCAAATAAACTAACAAGTCTATAAATTCCATGTTAGATTTAAAAAATTCTTGAGTAGATTAAAAAGTCTAGAGCAAGATGCATACTAACTGAGAAATTAGACTAGAGAAGAAATAGAATGGAGAAGTCCTGAAGAATAATAAGCCAAAAATTGTATTCTTTTACTTGTGTTTGCTTTTAACCGAGTACTTATTGAGTTGCTCTTACTATGAGTGAGACATTATGCGAGGGGCCATAGAAAATACAAGAAACTAGAAGAGGATTGTAATTCTCAAGGAGTTTACAGTTAACTATTCAAGAATCAAAAAATTTTGTTTAAGAAAACACCAGAAAAGACCCTATAAATCAGTCTATGGTTGTTAAATAAATAGTATCATAAATGAATGCCTAGGAATTCAGATATGAGATGACTTAGACAAGGGACGCCTTTATAGAGAACGTAAGATTTGAACTGGGGCTTACAGAGCTGCTAAACTCTGAAATGGCAGGGAAGGCCTTCTTGGGATAAAGAAAATCCAGTTACTTAATCTGAGCTTTCACAACAGCATTATTTAACAGGTTGGATCTGGCAGAACTGAGTTGCTTAGGGAAAGTCATGTTTCTGCTTTCAGATTTGTAAAACAAATTCTTCCTGGGACCAAAAGCGGAGGGGAGTCATCTGTTTAGTCGTTTTCCCTTTTTTTGGTGCAAATACCATTTTGTGGACTATCTCTGTGGATGAGAACTGGCAAAATTAATAAATACATCACCCGTGTTTGTATCACAATATATTACAATGTGTTATGCTATGTTATGCTGTATAATTTATGTTTCATGACCTTTTGTCTCAATACCTTGTGAATTTTATCACCCATGTTCTAAAAGCAATGCAAAGCCAGGTACAGTGGCATCCACATGTAATCCCAGCTACTCAGGAGGCTGAGGCTGGAGGATCACTTGAGGCCAGGAGTTTGAGACCAGCCTGGGCAACATAGCACGACCTAGCTCTAAAATATAAAATAAAACACAATAAAATAACAACAATGTAGCCTGTACTCCACAAAAGGCCAGCCTGAAATGGAGGTATAAATGGAGGAATATTACAAGACCTTCATTTATCCAAGTTACCCTTCATGGTACTCCAAATTTTTGCCATTAAGTTTGAATTACAACAGAGGTTTGCTAATTTCCACCCATGGTCCATATGCAGCCCAGTTCCTGTTGTTGTTGTTGTTTTGTTTTGTTTTGTTTTTTTACGGCCTATAATCTAAGAATGTTTTTAAAAATTTTAAGTGGCTGAAAAAAAAATCAAGAGAAGAACATTTTGTGACACAGGAAAATTCTACGAAATCCAAATTTCATGGTCCATACATATATTCGTGGAGACTTATGTGTCACAACAACAGAGTTGATTAGTTGCACAGAGACAGTATAGCCCACAAAATATAAAATATTTACTCTTCGGCCTTCACAGAAAAAAATAGTCAATTCCCAGGTTAGAGCATGGTGGTTTCTGAAAGGTCACAGTTGAATATGCTGCCTAGAGAGGTGCTGAGCTAGGAGAACTATTACCACATTAGCACCCACGCTGAGATTTCCCTGAATTTGTTTAGGAGAGGTGGTGGCTGTGCTAGGCATCAGTGGCCTTCTCCACCTTTCCCTTCAGCCCTGACACTTTCGCCATAGTTTACCATGTAGTTTGAAAGTTGAAGGTATCAGAACCAACTTCCAATCAGCCCACAATTCCCCACCTCCCCTTCTATGTCTCAGGATTTGGCCCCTCCTGGATCATCTGATTAAAACCTTTCAACTTTCCAGATTTCCCCTGGGATCGTCCTTACCTGCTACTCCTCCCTGGAAAAGTCTCTCTTCTCCAATTTTTTTTTCACCCTGAGAAAGGTTGAAGCATGAAAACCCTAGACCAAGCATTCTCAATGACTGGTCCATGGACCCCTGGGAGTCTCTGAAATCCTGGCATGAGGTGAAGCTGTTTGCGCAGTGGTACCAAGATGTATCTTTCACTGTGTATCTTTGCACTGATGATACAAAAGCAAAGGAGGGCAAAACTACAGGAGCCTGAGTCAGACACCACACTCTATTAGCAGTCTTCTTCCCCAGCACACATCTCAGTGGCGGGGGCGGGGGACAGTTTCTCTGGGTAAAGAATATCCTGGGTGAAGTATTAATTTTTTAAAATATCAACACTTAAGTTCGTGTATTTGTAATATTCTGTGTGATAAAATGGGCTTTTACACACTTCTGCCGCCACCGAAGTACGGGTGATATCCCCAGGAAAAGCACCTGTGTAATTGTTAGAATGACAAGCTGACTCAACGCTCTATGTATCTTTTTATTTGAAAGAATGCCTGACAGACTAAATACGGTTATGCATACATGGATATTTGGCAGACATTTTCTTGAAGATGAACAAGAATCTGTCACTTCAAGGAAAACAACCGATAGTGTTTGTTGCCTGTGATAAAATTTGAGCTTTTTGAATAAAAATTGGAATTTTTAAAAACTTGTATTCACCACCAGGATCTTAACAGCTTCTTGATACTTCAAGACTTTTCTGTCAAGATCCGTGATGATATTAATGAGTGTGATTTTTTATATTACATAATGAAATGTGTTAACATCTGAAAGAGATGCATAACTTAGCAAACCGATAAATGTTCCTTATGACCAATACCACAAGCCATGCATAGGTAAAATATTCTTTCAAAGTGCATGACCAAAAGATTTTGATGTAAAAACAGATATAAAAATTGCATTGATGTGTTTCAGATTACATATAGTGACTAACTTTTAGGAACTACCATTTGTCAAGTTTTATTGTATTACTAAAGAACAGCCATCATTATTGGAAAGACTATTAAAATACCAGCCCTCATTTTCTAACCACATATCTTTGTAAGACCAAGTTTTAATATACTGTACTTCAACTCACACTGTGTATCACAACAGATTGAATGCAGAAGCAGATATGAGAATTCAGCTTTTTCCTATTAAGTATAAAAAAAAAAAGTCATACATTAAAAAGAGTCGCAGCCAGGCGCGGTGGCTCACGCCTGTAATCCCAGCACTTTGGGAGGCCGAGGTGGGCAGATCACGAGTTCAGGAGATTGAGACCATCCTGGCTAGCATGATGAAACGCTGTCTCTACTAAAAATACAAAAACTTAGTCGGGTGTGGCGCCTGTAGTCCCAGCTACTCGGGAGGCTGAGGCAGGAGAATGGCACCAACCCAGTACGTGGAGCTTGCAATGAGTGACAGAGCGAGACTGTCAAAAAAAAAAAAAAAAAAAGATCCACAAAAGTGTAAAACAATGCCATTTTCTACTTTTTTGTTTCAAAAAATGCAGTTATTTATAAAATGTTACCTACATTAATATATTTATTATTGGGGGCTTAGCATTGTCATTTCTATGTAAATAAATATTTAAAAATTTTCTATCTTAATTTCTAATACCGTAAATACTGACAACTGTAACTCACATAAGCAAAAGCTCTTTAGGGTCCTCAGTCATATGAAATTTTTTTTTAACTTTAGTTAAAATTTAGTTTAAATCCAGAGGTACATGGGCAGTTTTGTTACATAGATAAACTTGCATTTTTACAGGGGTTTGTTGTACAGGTTATTTCATCACCCAGGCATTAAGCCTAGTACACATTATTTATTTTCCCTATTCCTCTCCTTCCTCCTGTCCTCCACCCTTCAATAGGCCCCAGTGTGTGTTCTTCCCCTCTTTGTGTCCGTGTGGTCTCATTATTTAGCTCCCACTTGTAACTGAGAACATATGATATTTTGTTTTCTGTTCCTGTGTTAGTTTGTTAAGGATAAGGGCCTCCAGTTACATCCACGCCCCTGCAAAGGACATGACTCATCCTTTTTTATGACTGCATAGTATTCCACAGTGTACATGTATCACATTTTCTTTATCCAGTCTATCATTGATGAGCCTGTAGGTTGATTCCATGTCTTTGCTATTGTGAATAGTGCTGCAATGAACATATGCATGCATGTGTCTTTATAATAGAATTCTTCCACATGGTTGAACTAATTTACACTCTCACCAACAGTGCATAAGCATTTCTTTTTCTCCAAAATCGTACCAGCATCTGTTGTCTTTTGACTTTTTAACAATAGCCATTCTGACTGGTGTGAGACGGTATCTCATTCCGGTTTTGATTTACATTTCTCTAATGATCAGTGATGTTGAACTTCTTTCCATATGCTTGGCCACATGTATGTCTGCTTTTGAAAAGTGTCTGTTCATGTCTGTTCATGTCCTTTGCCCATTTTTTAATGGGATTTTTTTCTTTAAAATTTTTTACATTTCTTGTAGATGCTGGATATTAGACCCTTATCAGATGCATAGTTTGCGAAAATGTTCTCCCATTCCATAGGTTGTATGTTTTCTCTGCTGATAGTTTTGTTTGCTGTGCAGAAGCTCTTTAGTTTAATTAGATATTATTTGTCAATTTTTGATTTTGTTGCAATTGCTTTTGGCATCTCCTTAATGAAATCTTTGCCCATGCCTAAGTCCCAAATCATACTGCCAAGTTGTCTTCCAGACTTTTTATATTATTAGGTTTTACATTTAAGTCTTTAATCCATTTCAAGTTAATATTTGTATATGGTGTAAGGAAGGAGTCCGGTTTCAAACTTCTGCATATGGCTAACCAGTTATTCTGGCACCATTAATTAAATAGGGAATCATTTCTCCATTGCTTGCTTTTGTCAGGTTTGTTGAAGATCAGATAGTTGTAGGTGTGTGGTCTTATTTCTGGGTTCTCTATTCCATTTCATTGCTCTATGTATCTGTTTTTGTAACACTACCATGTGGCTTTGGTTACTGTAGCCCTGTAGTATAGTTTGAAGTCTGGTAGCATGAGGCCTCAGCTTTGTTCTTTTAATTTAGGATTGCCTTAGCTATTCAGGCTCCTTTTTTTGGTTCCATATGAATTGTAAAATAGTTTTTTTCTTGTTCTGTAAAGAATGTCAATTGTAGTTTAATAGGAATAGCATTGAATCTATAAATTGCTTTGGGAAGTATGGCCATTTTAATGGTATTAATTAAGCTAGCAGAAGACAAGAAATAACCAAAATCAGAGCTGAACTGAAGGATATTGAGACATGAAAAAACATCAAAAGATCAATAAATCCAAGAACTAGTGTTTTGAAAATATTAATAAAATAGACCATTAGCTAGACTAATAAAGAAGAAAAGAGAGAAGATTCAAATAAACACAATCAGAAACAACAAGGGGGATATTACCACTGACTCCACAGAAATACAAACAACAATTACAGAATATTATAAACACCTCTGTGTACATAAACTAGAAAATCTACAAGAAATGGATGAATTTCTGGACACATACCCCCTCCCAAGACTGAACCAGGAAGAACTTGAATCCCTGAATGGACCAATAACAAGCTCTGAAATGGGGACAGTAATAAATAACCTAAAACAAACAAACAAACAAAAAGCCCAGGACCAGACAGATTCACAGCTGAATTCTACCAGATGTACAAAGTAGAGCTGGTACTATTCCTCCTGAAACTACTCCAAAAAATTGAGGAGGAGGGATTCCTTCCTAAGTCATTCTATGGGGCCAGCATCATTCTGATACCAAAACCTAGCAGAGGTACAACAACAACAACAACAGCAATAAAAAGTTCAGGCCTAAATCCGTGATGAACATTGATGCAAAAATCCTCAACAAAATACCGGGAAACTGAATCCAGTAGCACATCAAAAAGCTTATCCACTAAGGCCAAGTAGGCTTCATTCCTGGAACACAAGGCTGGTTCAACATACACAAATCAATAATTGTGATTTATTGCATAAGCAGGACTAAAGACAAAAACCACATGGTTATCTCAATAGATGCTGGAAAGGCTTTTGATGAAATTCACATCCATTTATGTTAAAAACGCTTAATAAACTAGGTATTGCAGAAACATACCTCAAAATAATAAAAGCCATATATGACAAACCCACAGCCAACATCAAATTGAATGGGCAAAAGCTGGAAGCATTCCCCTTGAAAACCAGCACAAGACAAGATTGCCCTCTCTCATCACTCCTATTCAACATAGTGTTGAAAGTTCTGGCCAGGGCAATCAGGCAAGAGAAATAAATAAAGGCACTCAAATAGGAAGAGAGAAAATCAAACTATCTCTGTTTGTAGATGACAAAATCCTATGTCTAGAAAATCCCATTGTCTCAGCCCAAAACCTTCTTAAGCTGATGAACAACTTCAGCAAAGTCTCAGCATACAAAATCAATATGCAAAAATCACTGGCATTCCTAAACACCAACAAGAGCCAAGCTGAGAGCCAAATCATGAAAAAACTCCCATTCACAATTGCCACAAAAAGAATAAAATAACTTGGAATACAGCTAACTAGGGAGGTAAAAGATCTCTACAAGGAGAACTGCAAACTACTGCTCAAAGAAATCAGAGTTGACATACTTAAGGTTTTATAGAGGTCTTGCAGCCATAGAGTTTGAGAACCACTGCCCTCAGGGTCAGAGGGAGGGATAAGAGGAAATGATAATCATCTTGCTTAAATCTGAAGTGGATGTTACTCAGCTAGGGTGGGGAAAGGTGGGTTGGGATCAGGGTTAGTTTAAGAGATATGGAGCCCTGAAGCCAACCCTATGAAAGCTCGGGGCTGTAAAGGAAAGGGACAGATGGAGAGGGAGGGCTGAGGAAATGGGAGAGCCAAATTATGAGCGAACTCCCATTCACAATTGCTACAAAGAAAATAAAATACCTAGGAATACAACTTACAAGGGATGTGAAGGACCTCATCATGGAGAACCACAAACCACTGCTCAAGGAAGTAAGAGAGGACACAAACAAATGGGAAAAAAAAAGAGAAAGAAAGAAAAAATCAGCCCAGTGTGGTGGCTCACACCTGTAATCCCAGCAGTTTGGGAGGCTGAGGTGGGCAGATCACAAGGTCAGGAGTTCAAGACCAGCCTGACCAATATGGTGAAATCCCACCTCTACTAAAAATACGAAAATTAGCTGAGTGTGGTGGCTTGTGCCTGAGTCCCAGCTACTTGGGAGGCTGAAGCAGGAGAATCACTTGAACCTGGGAGGTGGAGGTTGCAGTGAGCCAAGATCGTGCCACTGCACTCCAGCCTGGGTGACAAAGCAAGACTCCATTTCAAAAAAAAAAAAAACCATCAACAGAGTAAACAGACAACCTACAGAATAGGAAAAAATATTCACAAACTACAAGTCCAGTAAAAAGCTAATATCCAGAACCTACAAACCTCAAATAGCTCAACAAGAAAAAAACAAATAACCCCATTAAAAAGTCGGCAAAAGACATGAATAGACAGTTTTCAAAAGGAGACATACAAGCAGCCAACAAACATGAAAAAATGCTCATCACCATTCATCAGAGAAATGCAAATCAAAACCAATGAGAAACCATCTCACATGAGGCAGAATGGCTATTATTAAAAAGTCAAAAGACAACAAATGTTGATGAAGATGCCCGGAAAAGAGAATGCTTATCCACTGTTCGTGAGAAGGTAAATTAGTACAACTTTTATGGAAAACAGTGTAGAGGTTTATTAGAGAACTAAAAATAGAACTACCATTCGACCCAGCAGTCCCACTACTGGGTATCTACCCAAAGGGAAAGATATCATATCAAGAAGATACCTGCACTCCTATGTGTATTGCAGCACTATTCACAAATGCAAAGATATGGAATCAAGGTAAGTGTCCATCAACAGAGGATTAGATAAAGGCAATATGGTATACACACCATGGAATATTATTCAGCCATGAAAATAATAAAGTCATGTTTTTTGCAGCAACATGGATGGCACTGGGGCCATGATCCTAAATGAAGTAACTCAGAAACAGAAAGGCAAATACACATATCCTCACTTATAAGTGAGAGCTAAACACTGGGTACACACAGACACACAGAGTGGAATAATAGACACTGGAGACTCCAAAAGGTGGGAGGGTGGGAGAGGGTGAAGGCTGAAAAATTACCTACTGGGTACAATGTTCACTATTTGGGTGAAAGTTACACAAGAAGCCCAGACTTCACTACTATGCAATATATGCAAGTAAGAAATCTGCACTTGTAACCCCTAAATATCTGCAAATAAAAAATAAAGCCATTTGGCAATACATTTAAAATTGTGCTGAATCTGAAGGTTGGCAAGAGGAAGATGGTAAAGGTACAAGTCTGTCAGACAAGTCACAGGAATAAGGTGGGCTAGTATCTGCCAACAAGACACTTGGAATCTACTTCATATTATTTTCTTTCCCCAGTAATGAAATGACCAATAAGATGACATTGCAACAGGGCCTCTGTATGAAAGTTATGGGGAAGTAGAATAGAGAATGAACCATTGAGATTAATTTTGGATTTGTTTTAAGAAAATCAGAAGATCATAATAAGATCTTATGATAAGGTCATTATATGTATATGCGTAATGGTTCATTATTTTGTGTAACTGACTAACCTTTAGAATGTTTTGTTAAAATAGTATTCTTCACAAAAAAATTAGCTAGGCATCATGGAGTGCACTTGTAGTCGCAGCTACTCAGGAGGCTGAGACAGGAGAATTGCTTGAACCTAGGAGACATAGGTTGCAGTGTGCAGAGATCACACCACTGCACTCCAGCCTGGGCGACAGAGTGAGACTCTGTCAAACAAAAAAAAAAAAAAAGAAAGTAACAAAGAAGAGTAGTATTTTTTTTCAAGCAAATTTCTCATATTGTAAGACCCACTGGTATTCTTCCCTATTTAAAGTTGAAGCCTTGTGAAATATATAAGAACTTGTGTGCTGGGTAGTGTTTTGCACAAACCAGGAATTCATTGTGAATCTGCCTTTTCGGACACTTGGGGCACTGTGGAATTATTAATAGATGACTTTTTAAAATTTTACACTAAAAAATGTTTTTAGCCATAGAGAAGTCATATAACTGTCACAAACACAGTCTGTGTCTATATGATGCCAACACAACCATTAAGGGAAACACAAAATTGGATCAAACCAGTAATTTATTCGTTGTTTTATTCAATTTCTTTCCTCCTCATTTGTATTTTGTTTCATTCTTTTCTTACTCCATGAAATAGGTTCACATGTGTAAACACCGAGTTTATGTTTTAGTAATAGGCTTTTTTTCCCTCCAGAACACTGGTAGCATACTTCCCACCTTAAAACTTTTAATTAAATAATTGAGCTGCCTTTTTTTTTTTGTATTTTGTAGGCAGGGATATAAATATTTAAAAATTTTTTTTAATGGACATACATTATGGGTTCAAAAGCCAATTGATTTTTCTTCCTGAGGGTTTCTAAACTAACAGGATTTCTTCCAAAAATTTGAAAAAAATTTGTATGATTTCTGATGTGCAGCAAAAACTAGGTAAGTTCACCTTTGCATCTGTGGGAGCCTCCTATGTTTATGAATGGTTTCTTGTCCCATGGAGGTGGGAGGTGAAAAGTTTATATTTGCTCACTAATGAATGCCTGGCAATGCCCAGTGAGGCAATATACATCTCTGCAGGCTGAAAAAGCTGCTTTGAAAAACAAAATTTTAATTCATTATCCACTACTGAATATTTTTATGAATCTAAACATTAGAAAAATGGACAGGATTAAATCTTCATCTTCATCTATCCCAATTAAATCGTACTTTCTTCCACTTATAACAATGCCATTATGCTATCCTAAGTGGTTTGTACTTCTAAGGTATTTACAAATTTTAAATATTGTATTTAAAATGTATGTCTGCTTTTCATCATTAAAATACTCTGCAATCACATCCAGTACTGAATTTGGATAACTGATAATTAAGGAATTTTAAAATGTAATAATAGGCATATTATCCTAAAGGAAGCCTTAATATTTCCAATCTGAAAATATTTATACATGCTGATTTTTTAATGCAAAATAATTTGACTAAGTACAGTTTAAATAGGCTCACAGTTTATTGGTGTGCGACCAGAAAGCTTGTTGGAATTATTGGCTTCTACATAGGCTGTTTTGATGTAATCTAGAGACAAACTAAGATGGTTTCCATTCCAGAAACTTTAAATATCTAGGAAATTCTACAGCATCCAAATATTAATGTGAAATTTCCGTGAATATGAAAATTTAGTTGACTTGGGTTGTCAATATGACATACAGTTACACATTTTGACTTTTAAAACGGGTTTTTTTCATTCTTTCATTTTTTTAAATGAGACTCAAATACACCTTGTGGGACAAATGAATGATTTTTTTGTGAGCAGAACTTTACATAAACTAAGGTCTAATTTAGGGACCCTAACTGTCTGCATTTTAAATTACTGGAGCAGAGGAATACCTAGAGTGCAGACATTAGGAGTTGTGTGGACAGGAAACTGGCCCAGCTGCCACATCGGTCAAGTCACCCCACGGGTAAAACATCAAGAAAGATGCAAACTCAGCAACTTAGAACAAAGAAACCAAATAAAAATATCAACTGTATTTGACTTCTGTAACTTATCTGAATGGGTTTGCAATTGGTAAAACCACCTTGATATTGCAAAGTCACTGTATTAGTAAGGCTATTTTTTTTTAAATAATAAAGACATTTAAGTTATTTAACTTCAACCTTGGTATATTTCTCTCCCACATAATAGAATATTTAACTGAAATTATTTTTTAAAAGGGAGTCTTCTAATCTGGTTTGCATGTTAAGTATCAACTGAAAATAATAGCAAATGCTCAATAATTTTATAATTATTATGAGAAACTGAGTTATTAGTTGTAAATAGGCATTGACCCATAATTAACCAATTAATTATTTATGGATTTGACTAAAATTAAAGAATAATATGAAGGTGCCTCTATATCAAGTCATGTATCCTAACACACCATTTTTTTGTTGAAGGAATTCTTTCCCATTAAAAATGATTTAGATACCTAGATCCTAACCACATATTTAATATCTTTCATAAAAACTAAAACAAAATTGCTGATTCCCAGAGTAAAGAATTTGAATAACAGAGCCTATAGCTATTGATATAACTGTAGAGTGGTTTTAACACCTTTTTAAAACTCTTTTTTAAAGATTGATCTTAAAGGCTTCTCCTTTTTTTCTTTCCTTCCTCCCTTCCTTCCTTCTTTCCTCTCTTCCTCCTTCCATCCCTCCCCTCCCCTCCCTTTCCCTCCGCTCCTCTCCCCTCCTCTGCCTTCCCCTCCCCTTCCCTCTCCTCTTCTTCCCTCCTTTGCTTTCCCTCCCTTCCCTTCTCTTCCTTCCTTCTTTCCTTCCCTTCCTTTCCTCCATTCCTTCATTCCTTCCCTTCTTCTTTTCTTTTGTGAGGTCCTATAGCCTATGGCTGGTTTTAGAAATATGTTTGCAGGATGGTTTTACTAACATCTCAAACATTTTTTTAAAATGCTTTTTTTCAAAGAATAAAATCAACTTATACTACACCAAATAGAATCATCCTGTCATTATTTTAATTATCAAAAGCATTTTCAATTAAGAAGCTGTTAACTTAGACTTTAGGAAGACATCTAGGAGTAGTTATATATTACTAACCTATTTAATTTTATTAAAAAGAAAAATTAAGCTTTGTTGAGTATTAAGATCAGTATTAACATTAATATGTAGTATATATTTTGATCCTCAAATGTTATAGTAGCCTGAACCTGGCTATACATTCCTTTATATTATCTTTTTATTTGCTCCATCCAATTCTTTGTTTCACAGGTCAAAATGGAAAGACTTTGCAAGAATTATTTTTAAAAAACAGCAGCTACAAATCTGTTGTTAAATTCATGATAATGAGAAACATATGGATTGATCCCCGTAAGTACTAAAGTTTCACAATTCAGGGCAAGAAGGTGAGGAAAGACATTTGGGGCCTCATTGCTGAATACATCACTTTTTGGAGACTAAGATGGGTTGCTAAAAATAAAAACATGTCAATTTATCTCTCAATACAATTTTATTAGAGATGCCTAATTGTGTTAATTATGTGTTACATGTGTTGTCTCAGAAGGTAGCCAGCTCTTTACATTTCAAATATGTTTCATATTTCTGTTCATCTCTTTCAGTGGGTGTGTAATTACTTAACAAGTTGCTTCTATGACATCCAAAGCTCAAATACAGTTGTTCCCAACTAGAACTATGTTGCAATTTTAGAAAGCTCAGGAAATCGGTCCCCTTTCTCCCTCCTTAGTTAAAAGAAGAGAGAATGAGAGAGAGAGAGAGAGAGAAGGCAGCAGGTAGGCGGATGCAGTTTAAAGCTTTGATTGATAAAAACTGGGATTAGAAAATCCCAGCTTGCATGTATTGTGTCAATAAAGTGAGCATTCTGAACACCCAAACTGAATTTACCCATTTGCACCGGGCTGCGCCCAGTGGCTGAGCCCTCTCCTTGTACCACTTAGGACGCTAGTAGAACAGCTGATCACGGGCTCTCCACCTGCACAGGAAAGAGAAGCAGAAGCAGCAAAGCTATGCTATCCAGCCCCAACCTAGGCGCAAAGCTCGTGGCCCATTGCTTCCCTGGAAGATCTAAGGGTTGAGCAAGGGGCCGGGGTGCTCAAGGAAACCCTTCATTATGTTAACCAGAGGTACAGGGAATAAATAATGCTAAAGGGCTACTTCAATTATTTTTCTTATGCAGGCTTCATCTTATGAAAGAACTCTTTCTACCAAAGGAACTTCATCTTTTAAGCAGTAAAAATAATTTCCAATTTTAATTTTTCAAGGCATATAAAACTAACTGCCAATTGAGCAAAAACTAACCCATACTAACTCACAAATATTAACTCACAAATGAGTTAGCATTATTAGGTTCGTGCAAAAGTAATCATGGTTTTGCATCAAGCAAAAGCAAAGAAATTTGGTTTATTATTTAGCTTCCGGTAAAATATCATTTACATTTTTGAAATATTTCATCTGGGTCTGAGATACCAATTATTACTTTTGGGGCTCTCCAGGGATTATGATAGCATGGATTGGAAACCACTGTTTCCCTCTCCATCCACTGAGACACTAAATCATTTTTTGTTCTTTTACTCAAGCAATTAATTACATTAAATATGAATGTAAAACAACAGATCTTCCCATTCTGAAACTTTCTAAATGAAGCTACATCCCAGGTTTATAGGTAGTAATCAACCTTACCAGATGCTAAGTTCTTGTTTCAAGATTCCATATGTAATAATAGCTATACTAATACTTATTCATAAAGAATCTACTATGTGCAAAACACTATGCTGGGCTCTCCGATTCATCTGTAATTTATTTCCCCAAGTAACGTTCAGACAGCTTAAGTAAATTGCCCTTGGACACACAGTTTATAAGTAACAGATATAGGATTTAACCCTATTCTGTTTATTCCAAACTGTTTTCTATTTTCTTTTTCTTTCTGTCTCTCTATTTTTTTTTTTTTTTTTTTTTGAGATGGAGTTTTGCTCTTGTTGCCCAGGCTGGAGTGCAATGGTGTGATCTTGGTTCACTGCAATCTTCACCTCCTTGGTACAAGCAATCCTCCTGCCTCAGCCTCCCGAGTAGGTGGAATTACAGGCATGCGCCACCACGCCCAGCTAATTTTGTATTTTTAGTAGAGATGAGGTTTCTCCATGTTGGTCAGGCTGGTCTCGAACTCCTGACCTCAGGTGATCTGCCCCCCGCAGCCTCCCAAAGTGCTGGGATTACAGACGTGAGCAACCACCCTTGGCTATGTTTGCTATTTTCTTTATACTAGTACAAGAAAAAGAAAGCTAAAAGGTATGAACTTTTACGGTCGTATGTTGCATATATCACAAAAGAAAGGAAGTTTTGCTATGACAGATTAAGAATTTTAATTTACTACGTACATAAATTATTTTCCATCTCCGCTTGCCCATTATTTCTCTTAATTTTTGTTAATACCATATTTTTAGTACTTCTATTAGTAATAACTTTTGGTATTATAAATGTTACTTTTAAACTTATTTTTCTTGATCTATCGATTTTCAGTGGTGCTTTTCGATGCCACTTTAACCCGTTTTTTATTTGTGCCATGATTTCTTAGATTTCTGGTTTGCCTGGTGTTTTCAATGCCTTTTGTTATTTTCTTATTGATAAAAGATGTTTTATGACTTCGCTATACCGCTAAAATCATTCAAATTTCTAAATATAGCATTTACTAAAGTAATTCTTCTTGAAGATATTTTGCTTGGATTTAGGTTAATTGACGACTGCCAACCTGAAATTACTATTCTTTGCAACCATGAATTAAATCTACTTTTTCTTGGGTACTGTATTTATTTTCCTGGTAAATGTTGTAAGTTTGTGTTTTTATTCAGAAAGAATTTATTTTTAGGAATCTTATTTTTGCACTTTTGAAAGTACTTTTAATACTTGACAATGTCATGGAATACAAAATTTTAGGTTAAAAATTTTTGCTATCAGGACTTTTAAGGCATTTTTCCATCTTCTTTTAACTTGTAGTGTTGCTGATGAGAAATTTTATAACTATCTAATTTATTTCATTGTTCCTAACATATTCTCTCTACCAGCTTACATCATCTTCCTTATTTCTCTGTGTCCTGTCATTGTTGAAGCACTTCCCAGTCAGTTTCCTTGTTTACTGTCCTAATTACTCTTTGGACTCTCCTGTTCAGCAAAAGTGCCTTTCCAATACTCCCTACACCCTTTGCTGCAGCCTCTTACATATTTATTCTGTCCTGTGGCTGCTTAAAGTACCTTATTCTATAGCTCCTCAATCAGAAATTTATCAAAATCTCGTTTACTTATAATTGATATCATCAGCACTGTAGGAAAAATTTTCCTTTTGTAAATATTACTGTTTCAGTAAGAAATTGGAAGGGAAGTAAACAGGCATGGCTGGTCAACCTTCTTGAACTGTCATAAGTAGGATTTTGGTGTCATAAATAAAAGGAGGATAAATATTATTGGAAATCTTCAACATTGACACCATACAGCAATCCTTCCAGATTACCCAAATCAGTTAGGTTTCCTATTTGTTCTATTTACAATTTTAAATATTCTTCAGTTCCTTGGCCTTCTGACTTATCACCTCCCAAGCAGTCTAGGTCTTCTAAAGAAAGAACATAGAACACATTAAAAGCAATTTTAGAAACTTCTCATCACAAAATCTATACTTTGCTTGAATGCACACTTACTCTTTTCTTCCTTGCATGTGTTACATTTGGAAAAGGATTCTTTCCTCTTCTCTTAGGTAATCATTCCTTAATGCCCAAGACCTCATGCCCTTCTACTTCCTTATGGCCTAGTTCCACCATCAACCCCGTGCTGTGCTCTGTCCACAACTTTTCCTCCACAATTGCCTCCTTCCTATTAAAATTGAATATGCTTGTCCATCATCTCAGCCCAGCTGCCCTCGATTCTGTATTATCAACAACTGTTCCCCACACTGGTCACCTTCCTTTCATAGTCACGTTCTACAAAAGGCTTTCTATACTCATCTCCATTTTATATTATATATATTATATATAATATATATTTATTTTATATACCATATAATATATACATACCATATTTTATATATATACACATACCATATATAAATACATATAATATGTAGGCATGGTGACCTACTATACTTGAAATGTAGCTTGCCTTTTTCACTTAACAATATCTTGGAGGCAATATATTTAAAAAGTAGTTTTTAAAAGCTACGATATATTCCTTTGCATAAGTGTACTATAATTTATCTTGCCAGTTGCATATTATATGCCATTTATTATAGGTTTCTTTCAGTCTCATATTAATGAAAACATTAATGCAAAAAAAGTTGGTGTCCATATGTCATTTCATGTTTGTAGGCTTATGTATAGAGGGAGTAATTTCTGAATAGTTAAATCCTGAGTTGAAGGATATGAGAATTCTTAATATTAACCGACATTGACAAATTGCTTGCCATGGAAATTATTCTGGCATTCTTTCCTATAAGTAGTGGAGGAGAGGATCTGGTTCTCACACTCTCATGCTTCAGATGATGACCGTCCTGGCTTTCCTCTTCTTTCCTTTCCTTCTCCTGTTCAGTCTCTTCTGTTGTTCCTGCTTCTTCTTTCATCAACCATTGATGTTTTTCAGTCTCCGTCCAGGACCTTATGTTCTCACTCTACACGCTTTCCCTGTGCAATGTCACCTACTGTTTTGGCTTTATTTTCAATCTGTATATTGAAGACTCCCAAATCTTTATCTCCAGCCTGAATACTCTTGGGACCCATATGTTAAATATCCTCTGGACTGTCTTCCCTAGGATGTCTTTCAGGCATTGAAAACTGAAGGAGTCTGAAACGACACTCATCTTCCTTCCGAAGCTGTTTTACCCTCAGCTTTCCCTAGCTCTGTTAATAGACCCTGAATAGGGTCTAGACCCGAGAATATTCCTTCATTCTTACTTTCCTTTATCAGCCCCTTTTCTTCACTCCCTTTCCAAATACCCAATAAGGATCTATGTTCAGCTGGTTCTATTTTATAAACCCTTGTCAATCCATCCGTTTCTCTACATTCCCTCTGCTACCACCCTCATCAGGCTACCCTTTACTCTTATGAAATGATTTTGATGACCTCCTAACTTACACTTCTGCTCGTAGTGTTCTCCTCCCATCTGGTCTCCAAAACCCTTTACAGAGATTTTAAAAAGAGTCATTTCACATCATTGCATAAAAAAAAATTTCTATAACTCCTCAATATCTTTAGGATAAAGTGCTTCTTCTTCCTGACACTACCTCCCCATGAGATCTAACCAAGTTGAACCTTATGCCTTCTCTCATTTACATGGTTTATTGTGCATCTATTCTCTGTGCCTGGACCACACTCTTCTACACCATCCAATCACAGCTGAAATGACGCCTCCTTAGAGAGACATTCGCTGGTTTCTATAAAAATGTTAGGTCTCCCTGAACTTTCTCCATCATGATCATTCAACATTTTACCATA
This sequence comes from Nomascus leucogenys, assembly GCF_006542625.1. Classification (NCBI taxonomy): domain Eukaryota; kingdom Metazoa; phylum Chordata; class Mammalia; order Primates; family Hylobatidae; genus Nomascus; species Nomascus leucogenys. Next base: position 45,679,293 of record NC_044398.1, on the reverse strand, counting down.
CATACTTGCTTAATGCCTGTATGCTTTTTTTGAGTATATTTTGTGATGCTGAGGACTGCTTTGGTCTTGTCAACCACTATGTTTCTAGTGCTTAGTGCAGTGCCTCACATATAGTGCACTCAATAAATGATGATTTAAATGTATGATTGAAGACCGATTAATTACATGTGTTGGTAGACATAAGATAGGCAAAAATAAGACAAGAACACTAGGTTGTTTACTTAAAAACGTGGATGGAGTCATGTTGATCCACTGATTTTAGTTTTTCTGTGATTCACAATATGCATTTCTGAGATGTCAGGTTGATGGTGTAGTTGTATTGTCTGTGACCTTGGAACAGAATGGGACAGTAGTTTCACTGGTGCTAAAACCCATGACCTTATCCTTATTAGCACATCTCTGTAAGGAGACTAGTGTTAACATGAAGCTATCAATTTTTAACAACTGTAACTTATGTAAAATTTGGTAAACTATATGCAGGAAACCATTCCCATATGGGGGGTTAACAAACGATTTTTAATGAGTACTATTATTATTGCACAATTTTAATAAACTGTAAGGAAAGTTTCAAGAGTCCCTGATATAACAACTATTTTAGTAAGTTAATGTTTTTTCTTCTCTACTCTATGGTGCCTGCCAAAAGTGTGAGTAAAAAATCTGGATTATGAGGCATTTATTGGGTAAACAGCATTTCATTTTTACACAAACGTTGACATTAATTAAGTCTTCCAACATCTGGGATGTAGGTAAGTGTTCTGCTAATTTTGCAGAGGAGGAAATGAAATCACAGTGGCCTGGCAGCTTGCCAAGGTCACTGAACAAGTTAGTGTCAGGACTGGGAGTACTACTCAGGAATTTTTGGCTGTGAATCTTCTGTTCAACAAAAGTAACTCATAAGGAAAAAGCATATTGGGAATATATTACTGTTTTTACGGTTCCTATCAAACCTGGAAGGCCCAGTAATCTCGTGAGAATTTCTTTTTTCAATCTCAATTTTATGAGTGAGTGTACCCTAGTAAGAATCACATATCCATTTACAATGTCATTCATTCATGTGGATCAGAATTTTGAAAAATCTGTTTACCATCCATTGCTTTTTTCTCTTCATCTTATCTCTTTTTTTTTAAGAATTTCAGTCCACAAAGCCTAACCTTTTAAAAAATTATTGTGATTATAAAATGAAAGGCATCCTAGCCTAACCAAATAAATGTCACACTTTGTATTTTTAAACACAATTTTATAATATGTGCTGGTTTGTCATATTGTGTAAATCAAAAATATAAGAGAATGCTTACCCATTTTTGAAAGATAAATTGCACCACAATTGCTTAAAAATGTATAGTGCAAGACCTAGGCAATGATTCTAGGATAGGTAGAATGATTAGGAGCCTAGATTCTGGTGCTAGGAAGCTGTTTCAGTTCCACTTCTGCCACTGATATGCCAAGTGACTCTGGGAAAATCTTTTAACCTTTTGGTGCTTCAATGTTCTCATCTGTAAAATATGAATAATAGTAGTGTTCACCTCATGGATTATTGCAAGGATTTAGTGAGTTTGTCCATACATGACTTAGAAAGGTGCCTGGCACACAGTTACGGGACACAATTATCAGTTACTAAAATTATTTGAGGTATAATTGTCATACAGATTGAGCATCCCTAATAAAGCAAAATCTGAAACCCAAAATGCTCCAAAGTCTGACACTTTTTGAGCACCAGCATGACACCACAGGTTGAACCCTCCACAGCTGACATCATGTGATAGGTCACAGTCAAAACTGTTTTGTGCACAAGTTTATTAAAAATATTGTATAAAATTTCCTTCATGCTATGTGTGTAAACTGCATATGAAACATAACTGAATTTTGTGTTTAGATTTGGGTCCCATCCCCAAGATATCTCGTTATTCACAGTCATGCACCATACAATGAAGTTTCAGTCAATGATGGACTGCTTATTCAATGGTGGCCCCATAAGATTATAATACCGTATTTTCACTGTACTTTTTCTATTTCTAATACATTTAGATACACAAATACTTACCATTGTGCTCCAGTTGCCTATAGTATTCAGTATACTCGCATGCTGCACAGGTTTGTAGCCTAAGATGAATGGGCTGTACTATACAGCTTAGTGTGTAGTGGCCTCTACCATCTAGATTTGTGTAAGTTCACTCTATGATGTTTGCAGAAAGACAAAACCACCTAAGGACACATTTCTAAGAATGTATTCATTATTAATTAACACATAACATATATACATACACATACACACATGCATGTGCAAACACACACACATACACACGGTATTAGTTTGCTAACCCGTCTAGGTTTGTATAAGTAACTGTATGATGTTTTCACAATGATAAGATCTCCTAATGACGATTTCCTAAAATGTATCCCCGCCATTACATGACACATGACCACATATACAAATATTCCAGAATCCAAAACCATCGAAATTTGAAATGCTTCTGGTCCCAAGCATATAAGGGATACTCTCAACCTGTATTCTGTATTTCTGAAACTAGTCTTATATAAATGTTAAATATGACATAGAACATTAAGTGCCAAAGGAAAAAAAATGTGTTGTTAGGAGAGAGAGATGCAGTTTGGCAGAAGGCCAGATTCCCATTTGTAGCTTATTTCTGTAACATTTCCATAAACTTCCCTTGAGTGCAATGAAAAACTGTGTAAAGCGATACTGCTGGCTTTGAATGAACCCACAACACAAGGGAATTCTTACAGTCAGATTGAAGAGGCTGGCTAAGAATGTTCAGCTACTTTTCCCTCTCAAGAATGAATACAGGCAAATGTGGCCATATCGTTTTTAGCATATTTTAAAATTGCTCTCAGACATTAGGCAATTTTGCTAAGCATTTGCCAAGGGAACAGCAAGCTTGGCTGTGCTTTACATTTTATGGAGCTTCATGAAAGCTGGTATTTGAGGAGGAGAAGCCTTTATTCTATTTCTTTGGAGATAGAGATAGCTGTCTAATAGCACCCCTTGATAAGTAAGAAAATATTTGTAGGGTGTATGCTTTAAAGGTGCCACTAGATGTCCAAAAGCAGTATTTAAGGAAGAGAAAGCATACTCTTTGATTGAGAAGTCATCTATAGGCTTAATAGTTAAAAACACAATTCCAAATTTGGGGTTGCTATGAAATTTTAGATAGTGTGTGTATTTTAGATAGCATGTGTAACTGAGTGTTTTCAGTGTAGATAATCATGTAAAAAATTCTATCATATAGACATAAATGAAAATCATTTGATTTTTAATATCAGGGACAGGTTAGCTATTGGCCCCTCAAGTTTTTACATTTCCATACAAGAGTTGTGCAAAACATGGATTTTAGTGATACAGAACACAGAGTGCTTGGGAGTGTTCGGTGGGGGGAAAAAGGCATCACTCATCAAACTGAAATGCAGTTGTGATTGTGACAAAGAGCTCTATCTTGATAAATTGTGGTTTCCTAGTTTTACAGAGCCACAAAAAACCTGGAAACCACTTTGCTCTACTCAGCATTCATTTTAAGGTTGTACAATTTCCAACAAAATTTTCCCCAGACATGGAAACTTACGTAATAAATTAGGAACCTCTTGAATTCTCCCATGCTATCTTCTCTGGGATTTTGCTTGTCATACTTCACTTTTGAGATGAAAAACCCTACTTGTGAAACTTCTGGTAAGTGGATTTGTGCTTTCAAAGAGCAGTTCAGAAAATACAATAGCTTTTCCAAATATGCCAATAGAAAAAACCTTTTAACAGCTGTATGCGATTTTTAGGAAGGAAGCATTATTTCAGCATTTTAAGCACTACCCAAACCTTTTAGTCACTTTGCAAGTAAAGCTTATCTAAATGCAGTGGGATATAAGAGGATAATTAGAGTACATCTTATCTCTTCATGTAGTCAAATATAAGAAGATCGTCACTGGGTATTACTTTGTCAGCCATTAGATTCTGTGCAGCCTAAAACATAAAACTCCTTTAAGACTTTTTTGCTAATTTAATTCAGTTCTTTTTTCAATAATTATGTCTAATTAGTTAAATATGCATAGGAAATCCAAACTTTAGTTGAAAATCTGACCCTATTTAGAGTTAACTCCATTCTCTTAGGAATGCAGAATTTAAACTGGTTCTCAAGAGCCATCTTTCTTGAAATTCATACAATAATTTTGGTGGTCCTTGGAGCAGCAAGAGTTTCTTGGAAATTCAGGATCTTGGGCCCCACTCTGGATTTCCTGAATCAGAATCTCTGTTACAACAAGACCCCCCACTGAAGTTTAAGAGCTGCTTTAAGTGTCCAGCACCTAGAAGAGTGACTGGCTCATAATAGGTGCTCAATAAATGTGTTGGTTGGCTGGCTGACTACATAAATAAATGATTTCATGGGAAACTGGCCAACAGCAACATGCTTCAATGAAAAATTTTAATCAGTGCATAAAACTTGGTATTCTAACCTGAGGTCACTTAAGTAGGTGCAATGTTAATTCCTAATCAAAGGACAGGTATTTAAAGCCATCTCATCATGAACGCAGCAAGATTTCTTTCACAGAGTCTGAGACTGAGAATCATTTTCTAATGATTCCAGGAGGAAGGAAAGAACTCTAGCTTGACTTTAGGAGGTATCTCTAAGAACAATGTTTAGAATTTTAATCATTATGATTGTAAAATTGAACATTGGCACTCTTTCAGCGTGGCTTTTTCTGCTGTGGGTGGTGATAAATTCTTACATAGATGATTTCATGATAATCAGTGCAGTAAATGAATATTATGATGTTGTATTGGCCTGTAATTTGAAATAAGTCTCCTAGATATCCTTTAGCAAGGCACATGCTTTGAGCAGCTTTTCCTATGGGGTCAACCTGTGTGCACCAATCCAAGCCTCCTCTTCCAACCACCCTCTCTTTGACACATAGTCAAACTAGGGGTAAAGTCTGGGTGTGGGGCAGAATGCAAGCCCACTGATCCCTATGGGAGTCAGACCCATGACCCAGGCCTCATTGACACAGGACTCCAGCTGGCCTCACACTCTGGCTACACTGTTTACCAAGTGAAGAGTTACTTTACTGGGCATGGTAAAGGGACATGGGTGGTGTGTGACGTGGAGGATATGAAACAGTACACACCACTAAACCTTCTTGTGAAGAACCATTATCCTCAAAGACAGTAGAATCAATCAGTGATTCTCAAGAAGACATAATAAATCACCAGGCTGCACCATATGGCATGAAAAAATGCTTGTGATTAAGAGCATTTATTGATTGTATAACAACTAAGATGACTCTGATAAAATTTGCTTTTTCATGATAGATATTTTTTCTAATTTTTTTCTTTTCATAGTAACCATTTAATCCTATAGTAATTTCTTTGCTTAAAAATATAGGTTGTTGTGAGACTCATGTAAAATAATTATATTATTGTGCTATGCCCTTTCTGAAGCTGGATAGCCAAAAGTTGTTAACATTTACAGAAGACAAAGTAAAGATATCTCTTCTGGGGCCGGGCATGGTGGCTCACGCCTGTAATCCCAGCCCTTTGGGAGGCCAAGGCAGGTGGATCTCCTGAGGTCAGGAGTTCGAGACCAGCATGACCAACATTGAGAAACCCTGTCTCTATTAAAAATTAAAAAATTAGCCAGGCATGGTGGCGGGCACCTGTAATCTCAGCTACTTGGGAGGTTGTTGCAGGATAATCGCTTGAACCCGGGAGGCAGAGGTTGTAGTGAGCCAAGATCACGCCATTGCACTCCAGCCTGGGTAACAAAAGCAAAACTCCGTCTCAAAAAAAAAAAAAAGTTATCTTTTCTGGACGTTAAACAAAATAAAAATAAAACAAAACACATAACATATAGCCTAGATGCCATCAATGTGTAGCTTTTAAGTAAAATGAAGTGTTTTGCATTTCTCTAGTGATCAGTGATGTTGAACATTTTTTCATATGTTTATTAGGGCCGCATGTATGTCTAATTTTGAAAACTATCTGTTCATGTTCTTTGGCCATTTTTTTTTAGTGGGGTTGCTTGGTTTTTTTTAGAAATTTCTTTAAGTTCCTTATAGATTCCAAATGTTAGACCTTTGTTGGATCTGTAGTTTCCAAATATTTTCTCCCATTTGTAGGTTGTCTGTTTACTCTGTTGGTAGTACCTTTCACTGTGCAGAAGCTCTTTAGTCTAGTTAGGTCCCATATGTCAATTTTTGTTTTTGTTGCAATTGCTTTTGGTATCTTTGTCATAAAATCTTTGCCAGGGTTTTATGTCCAGAATGGTATCTCCTAAGCTATCTTCCACAGTTTTTATAATTTTAGGTTTCACTTTTAAGTCTTGAATCCATCCTGAGTTGACTTTTGTATATGGTATAAAGAAAACGTCCAGTTTCAATCTTCCACATATGCCTAGTCAGTTGTCTTAGTACCATTTGTTGAATAGGGAGTGTGAGATACCATCTTACACCAGACAGAATGGCTATTATTAAAAAGTCAAAAAACAACAGATGCTGGTGCTGTTGTGGACAAAAGGAAGTGCTTATACACACTGCTGGTGGGAATATGAATTAGTTCAGCCATGGTGGAAAGCAGTGTGGTGATTCCTCAAAGAACTTAAAACGGAATTACTATTTGACTCAGCAATCTCATCATTGGGTATATACCCAAAGGAATATAAATAATTATACCATAAAGACACATGCATGTGTATGTTCATTGCAGTACTATTCACAATAACAAAGACATGGAATTAGCCTAAATGCCCATTAGGGTAGACTGGATAAAGAAAATGTGGAATAGATACACCATGGACTACTATGCATCCATGAAAAAGAATGAGATCATGTCCTTTGCAGCAACATGGGTGGAGCTGGAGGCCATTATCCTAACCAAAAGAATGCAGGAACATAAAATCAGATACCGCATGTTCTTACTTATAAATGGGAGCTGAACAATGAAAATTCATGGACACAAAGAAGGAAACAATACATACTGGGGCCTACTTGAGTGTGAAGAATGGGAGGAAGAAGAGGATCAGAAAAAAATACCTATCAGGTACTATGCTTATTACCTGGGTGACAAAATTATCTGCTCACCAAATGCCTGTGACACACAGTTGACCTATATAATAAACTAGGACATATAACCCTGAACCTCAAAATTAAAAAAAATAAAGTGTTAAAAGAAAAATTTTTGATAAATTAAATTTAGCATGTTTATTTGAGAAAAGAATGATTCAAGAATTGGACAGTAATCAGAACTAGGAAAGGTACTGGGAGCTCCACCCAGCAATGTGGAGGCGGGGCAGTATTTATAGAAAAGAAATGTTCTACAGAAACAGCATGGTTGGTTACAGCTTGGAATTTGCCTTATTTAGGGATGGTGTGGTAAAGCATTTACCTTACACTGACATGGTCTGATCAGCTGACAGTCTGTGATTGGCCAAGACTCACCTGTTTGTTACAGGAATCAACTCTTCAGTTAGGCTGCAGTTTGTTTACACACTGAGTTAGACTGTAGTTTGCCATGGGAGGACTCAAAGTGGGAAGGCAGATTTAGGCCAAATTTGATTTAACAGAAGTATTTAGCTTTGAATTTGACTCCCAAAATAAGATGATTGACTCTTTATCTTATCATTACCACCATTATTTTTATTTTGTATACTTTGAAATGTTTTCAAATATTTTTGCATTTAAAACCTTTTTCATCTCCATAACATCCCCTGATAGGACAGTCATTGTCCAACTTCACTAATGTAGAAAGTAAGACTCAGAAGTTTCATAATGATGAGGTAAATATAGAATTCTATTTCCTTAACCATAGTGCTACTTATATCTTTAAAATATTTTTTATGCTTGCAGGGTGTTTACTTAAAAATAAATATACTACTAAAATTTATTTTTAGTTCCAGACTAAGTATCACAAAAATGATATAAATAAATTATCAATCACTACAAAATGTAGTTTATCAATGGAACATCTATTTGCAATATTCATACCCATAACTGGTAACTAATTGATATATTTAGGAAATCATTCATTTGGGATAATTAGAAATTGAGGATTGAGGGCATATCTTTTCTTAATTAATGTCCACGTGCAAACCTTTTTTACACCCCTGTTAGTGTTATACATTTTTGGCTCCATCTTTCTCCCACACCAGGTATTCCCCCAGCCCCATAGCCAAGCTTCTGGAGAATGAGGGGTCTTAGCAGCTGCTATAGTTTGAATGCATCCCCTACAAAATTCAGATGTTAAAACTTAATGGCCAATGGGATAACATTAAGAAGTGAGGTCTTTAAGCGATGTCTAGGCCAAGAGAACCCTCTCTCATGAATAGGGTTAAAACCCTTACAAAAGAAGCTTCATACAGCATTCAGCCTTCTTGCCCTCCTGCCTTCTGCATGTGAGAAGACAGTGTTCCTCCCCTCTGGAAGATGCAACAAGGCACCATCTTAGAAACAGAGATGAGCCTTCACCAGACAACCAAACCTGGTAGTGTCTTGATATTGGACTTCCCAGCCTCCAGAACTGTGAGAAATAAATTTCTGTTACTTATAAATGGCTTAGTCTTGAATATTTTGTTACAGCACAGATGGACTAAGCAGCAATCACTGCATTTACTCAGCATTGTCATGTGCCAGCCTTTGCTCAGCTCTTTTGATGCATCATTTCAATTAATGCTCACAACATCTCCATAGAGAAGGTATGATGATTTTCTCATTTTTATATGAGATAAAACTAAAGCTTAGCAAGGAAAGTGGCATGTGCAAGGCTCCTTGGCTGTTAGATGTCAGACTGTGGTCAATGCTTGAACCTAGTCTTTCTGATGTCAAAGCTTCTGTCTCATTCTCTTTATATTGCTGTTTTCCTACAGTAGATCCACAAAGAGATGAAACTTAAAAACACACCTCACAGTTTCAAACGTGAGGAGATTTTAAGTTCATTTATATCCATTCTGAATTGGGGAGAAAATAATATACTTGGTGAATATTTTCCAGGTCCAAAGTCAAATGTATTCATTTTAGAATAGAATCATCAATGATAGTTGTCCACATAGCACTTGTTGGGGACCTGTTGTATTATAGGCTTGGGCTAGGTATATAAAAAGCTACAAAAAAGAATAAGACAGCCCCTGGCCTATTGTCTAAGGGGGGAGATACATATGTTAACAAATAAATCAATAAATACTATGATTTTAAATAAGAAAACAAAGGGCTATAGAAAGAGGAGAAGTGACTAACTTTGCTTGGGGCATCCTGGCATACTTTAGAGGAAAGGTGAAACTTTAACTGTGTACTTAAGGATAAAGAGGAATCTCCAGGGTAGATAAATAAAGTGGGGTTAGGTTGACAGATTGGCATGCACACAATCTGATATTCTCAAAAGATGGTGAATAGAGAAGACTGGAAAGTAGCTTAACCCCAGAAGGATTGAGCTTCAGTCCACCTTTGCAGACAATTCACAGACAATTTATCTAAACAATCTAAGTATGGTTAATTTGTAAAAAAGGAAAAGTACATTTAGATCTGGGGGATGGACTTGTTGGGAAAGAAGGATCAGTACATGGATAGGGGATGGGAACGGTGAGGGTTCTTGACTAACGACGGGGCTATTGGGCAGAAACTCTTGGCCTTTGAAAATCATCCAGGGAGATGGCAGTAGCTGGTGCCAATTCCTGAGATGTAATAACAGGATTAATCTGATTCTTGTAGATATTCTCTCTTACTTTTAATGTATGGATGATTTCCTCTGTTTGAGTACATTTCAAATTTGAGCCTCACACCTGTCCCATTAAAGATCTCTAAAGAGGGGGGTGTCTTAGTTCATTTTATGCTGCTATGACAAAATATCATAGACTGGGTAATTTATAGAGAGCAGAAATTTATTCTTTCAAAATTCTGGGAGCTGGGAAGTCCAAAATTAAGGCACAGGCAGGTTAGGGCCCTAGGGCCTGGTCTGTCTGCTTTCCAGATAGAGATTTGAATCATGCATTCTCTGGAGAGGAGGACTATTTTATCCTCACATGGCAGGAGAGCAGGAGAAAACCCCCACACTTGCAAGTCCTTTTTATAGCAGCATTAATCCATTCACAAGAGAAGATCACTCATGACCTGAACCCCTTCCATTAGGTCTCAGCTTCCAATGCTGTTGCCTTAAGAATTAAGTTTGGAGATTAACAAGTTTTGGAGGGGACAAAAACATCCAAACCATAGAAAGGAGGAAAAGTTCAGGGGACCTGAGAAAGGTAAGCTTTTGCTCAATTCCTTTCCTCCATATGACTTCATAAGACTTAATTTCTTAATGTAAATTAATATTAATTATAGTTATAATAATAATGGTACCAATATCTGTCAGATGCTGGAGACATCTGGGCTAAGCTCTCTATTGAATCATTTCATATGATTCTCTTAGCAACCCCATAACATGGTGCTGCATTTACCTCCTGTTTTCTGTGAAACTGAGTCATAGAGAGGTTAAGAAACATGTTCAAATCAAGCAGTTTGTCAGGAACAGAGCTGAGATTTGAGCTCAAGCCTGATGGAGAGTTCTTTATGTAGTTGACCTCTCCCACTTATCTCCAATTATCCTGCAGCACAGTAACAATTATTCAGTATCATTAACTAAAACATTAAGCTTCTCTATTAATTTTTGGATGATACTGAACTTGTTTCACATAGTCATCACTTTCACAGGTTTTTGCTCACTTAGCAAATCGAATTTAAATCATGGTTGAGCAGACAGAATTTTAATCAATTGAAAGGAACTTTGGCTGCAAGTGGACAATATATGACTGTTATTCTGTAGTTCACAAACTGGAAGCTGCTCTGTACTCATTTGAAACCCCTTTCAATATTTGAAAAGTTATATATAAAAATGCCATGATTTTTAACTCTTTGGGGTTTTCTAATCATGGGTGAAAGTAGCCAGGGAGAATCTTGATAGAACAGTGTGTTTCAGAGTCAGGATAGGACACTTTGGAGAACAGAGTGAACCTTGTGGACAGTTAGTTCTCCCACAAAATCTTTGACATTTGCTGGATCGAATACGGAATAATAGTACAAAGTTCTGAAATATCCATCACTAGGTTTCTGGAAAAACATTAGGATAAAATAATATTTTAATGAATTTTGAGTAATTCCCAGAAGATGAAAATCAGATGTTGACTATTTTAATGACTTTCATATTTGTATTTTTTTAAAATTATTTTTCCATTGTATAAACTTTCTTATGTACCCCTGATATTTTCCCACAGTGATTTGATTAAAATGTAGTAGAATATATCATGCAACATATTTTGGTGGGAAACAAACACTGGATCAAAGATTTCATAGTTTTCTTTATTTTTATGTGCATTTGTTGTTTTGATTTTTTTAAAAAACCCCACAATAGCAAACAAAAAATGTCATGTAAGCCTGAACTTTGTGAACGCTTAAGGAAAAATTTTCACAAAAGAATATCTTCTCCATTAACTCCATGAGCATAGCTCCCAGATTATAAGGACTTTAAAGATCAATTTCTCCAATAGCCATAGAGAAAATTTTCTGTTTTCCTGTGCGGAGTCACTTGAACTGTAAGCACTAGTGGAGTATTTACTTGGAAAATAGCCTCATGATGTTCGGAACTGATCTGAGAGAAAAAGAACCCTTCAGGACAGCCTCTATGATAATATGTTTCAATATTAAAACCAAACTTAAGCGGTCTGTTTATATGAACTAAAAAAGCTATATGCCAATTTAAAAAATGAATTTTGGGTTATATCTTGCCACAAGTTCTAAGACAACGGTCTTGGAGAGTAGCTCCATTTTCTGTATTCACTGTGGCTTGTAGATAACTCAGTTATCTGAGCTGATGGTTATATAGTTCTGAATTGAATGTCCAGTTATTATAGAAATGTATCTTGGAAGTTTATTTATCTCTGAATCTTTTTTATCCTATACTTTAATGGACTTTTTTTTGGAAATCTACTTTAAATATTACTAACATCAAAATGTCTTGGAGTAAATATTGCTTTTGCAACAAGAGGATCATGAATTTGATTCCTAATTGTGCCTCCTTACTGAAAGATGTGGGCGTGCTTTAATGCAAAGAATGTACCTAATATCTGTTTTGATGGGCCGAATAGAATCCTTTATATTCTAACAAAAGGACATTCAAAAGCTCAGTTAATCTAGGGTTTGTTCTACAGTCCTAAATCCACAAAGTCTGCCGGTTCTGAACATCATAAGTAAATAAAACACTGAAGACATTCTAACACTTAAACAGTCTTAAGCCAAGAAAAATAACACAAGTAGAAAGGAGCCAAATGCAAACATAATTATGTATCCAGTGTCCTCTATGTTTTGGGTTTGGAATGAAACTGCTGCACAATCCACTGAAGGAATCTCATAGTTCCAAGTCCATCTACGCCTCCATTTACTGTTTTTAGTTTATGACAGCCTTCCATTTTCAGCTCAACTGGTAGAGAGGAGTGAGTTTCCTAACAACTTAATTTCTAGGCTCTCTTTATCATCTACCAATAAGAAACTGACAGCAGTGACAAGAATTTATTCACCTATCTGCAATTTTGTTCATGTTCTTTACGAATAGCACTGCTGCATTTTAAAAATCTCAGCAGGAGTGGGAACACACACATTATCTATCATCTATCTATCTATCTATTCATCTATCTATCTATCTATCTGCCTATCTAGTCTATCACCTATTTGTTCATCTCACATCTAGGTGGCTGAGATAATATTTGAAATCTATAATAAGTAATAAAAAGAGAAATGCATTATTATTCTCTGAATTTATATAAAGAAATATGTTATGCTTTACATTGATGGACATAGGTAATCAATTTATAAATACATATTTCTCATTTGGAATTCATCTTCATTAACTGCAACATCAAAATACCTGGACTAAGTACTTCATTGTGCTCTCTGGAGAGGTAGCTAAATTAACATAATAATATTGCTAGGTATTAAATCAGTTCAAGTTCAAACAAAGAATATGAGTTAAACATGGAATATTGATTGGTATGTGTTTATCTCCTCTTTCTCCTAAAACCCAAATAAAAATAACAGTAAAGGAATTTTTCCAAAAAGCATACTAACCCATAAATGTAATGGGAAGATTGCAGCAGGCAAAACATTTATGCTAATTTTGGAAAGACAGAGTTTGGGAGTGATGTGTGACTTAGCAAAGCAGGAGAAATTATACAAATTATAACTTGAGAGGCTGTGGAGTTCACAATACCAATGAAGTTGTGTCAATTTGCTCCATAGAAACTATAAAGGGTCATCATTCAAAGGCACTGGCCTCAGAGGAGGCAGCTGTAAACAAAACATGGATTGAAATTGGTTTTCAAGTAGGCAGTTTTTCCCCATCCTGCCGAGGCAAGGATTGGCCCTGGCCCTGACATCTGTCACAGACCACGGTCTTCTTTTCTGCAGGAGACAAGCTAAAGAGGCTCCAGCCTTGGTGATACGAGATACAAGGGAAGGTAGAGATTCTGTGTGGGGCTAAAAATAGAAAAGAGTGAGTAAGAGGAACTTCCTTTTCTCACCTGGACTTACAATACTTACTTCCACAGACAGAAACCTGGGGAATTCTACTGTGGAGAAACTGGTTAAACAAGAAAACAACAAATATGTAAAACCTCATCAGAGATATTTGGGGTGCCCTCCGGGAAAAGACCAGCGCTTTTTTGCCCTATGAAAAGGCTTGATTGCCCTAAAGAAAACTCCATCCAATAACTCCTGTTCTCATACATGGGACTTCTAACCTGCTCTTACTGTCCCCTTCTAAGATATGAGATGACCACACAGATCACCAGACATCTAAGCTGTAAAACTCAAACAAATTAAGAAATGAAAGGAAGGAAAAAGGAAGGAGGGAAGGAAGAAAGGAAGGAAGGAAACAGGTTACTGAGGGAGCAGAAAACAAACTATTGCTATACCATAGAGTAATTCTATTTTAATTTTTTTGAAGAACTGCTATACTATTTTTCATAGTGGTCGCTCCACATTCCCATCAAGAGTATACAGGGATTCTAGTTTCTGCACATTCTCAACAGCACATTTGTTTTTCAATAGCCATCCTAACAGGTGTGAGGTGATATTGTCATTTCGTTTAACATTTTCCCAATGATTAGTGATGTGCACCTTTTCACATCTCTGTTGACCATTTGTATGTCTTTGAACATGACAGTAAAAAAGAAAAAAATGAAAATATTCTAAAAAAGATGTCCTTAAAACGTAAGAAAAAGAAACATTAATAATATTTCAGAAACAAGAACTTTAAAGAGTAAGATCAAAAGACGAAGCTGATAATACCCCCCAATGAATAAGAACAAATAAAAAGATAGTAAACAGTTTAGAATAAGTAAAGTTAGAAATTGACAAGAAGGTCCAGAATTCAATTAATAGACATTTCAGAAAGAGAAAACAGGGAAAAAAAATAGAAAGAAATTATCAATGAATGACTGAAAACAATTCCCAGAATCGAATGCCATCCATCTCCTCCTGATTGAAAAATACCAGGTACTGGCACTGCAAATGTAAAAATGCCCACAGCAAGGAGCCTTATTGTAAGAGAAAAATCCTAGACAATATTTTGGGAAAAAATAATTCACACACAAAAGAAAGAGAATCAAAATGGTATTCAACTTTTTTCCTGTAACTGCAAAAGCTAGAAAACAAAGAACTAATGACTTCAAAATTCTGGGAAAAAAATTATTTCCAATCTACAACTCTTTTTTCAGAAAAAAGTTAATCAGAGATGAGGAGAGATTAAACACATATTTTCAGCATGCAAAAACTTAAACCAAGAAGGTATATTTCTTATCCTTTCTTGGGAAGCTGCTGGAAGGACATGTTTAAGGAAAGTGATATTTATAAAGAAAATTATAGCTTTATATTCCTATATTAAAAAAGAAAAATAAATAGTCTAAATTTTTTCCTTAAGTAGCTAGAAGAGCAAACTTAACCAAAATAGTTGATGCAAGGATGTAATAAGGATAGAAACAATAATTAATTAAAACAAAAACCAAATTACAAAAAAATCATTGAAGCAAAAATCCTCACAAAATACCAATCAGAATGAAAGTGAGTATATTCCTGAAAATCTTTCATATATTAAAAAGAAAAAAGGTAATACTAAGATAAATTTCTTGCTAATAATTGCAAAAATATAAATGAAATAGAAAAAGACATATAAAACAACTCATAAAAATTAATAAGATGAATTAGGAATCCAAATAATCCTATATTTAATAAATAATTAAATTTATTATTATAAAAAAATCCTCCCATACAGAACACTCCAAGCCCATATGGTTGCATTTTTACAATCTCTTTTAGAAAAAAATAGGGGGTTATAGAATCACTTCCCATTTTGTTTTATGAGGCTAGCATAATTATATCACTTTTCTACTGCTGTTTAATGAACTGCCACAAAAACCGGTGGTTTAAAACACAAAAATTTATTATTTCTAGGGTTCTATGTAGTTGGCTGGTCTCAGCTGTGTGGTACATTTCTCCTTGCTGTGTCAGCTGGTGTCACTCATATTGCTGTATTCAGATATTAGATGGGCAGGGCTGGAGGACTTTAGTCTTCCCACATGCCTGGGGCACTGGGAGAGATCATTAGAAGACTGTGCTATTTCTGTCTTTATGTGTTCCCTTATCATTGAATTGCTCACATTGGATCCTACCAGACCTAAAGTGGAAGCTGTCAGCCCTGTAACATGTGGGCAGAGAACTGCCAAGTGTTACCACATTCTACTGGTCACAGCAACTTACAAGACTAACCCAGGCTGAAGGGGAAGGGAAAGAGACTGAAACTCTTGGTGGTTGTGGTGGTGACATTTATGTACAGGATAGGGATTTTGGTAGAGATGCTCACATGTAATTTACCATGACAACCTTGATATCAAAACCTGACAAAGCTACTACAAGAAAAAAAGAAAAAAATACCTCTCATGGACATAGAAGCAAAAGTCCTTTAAAAAATGTTAGCAAATTAATCCAAAAATATATAAAAATAGAAGCACTATGATCTTATGGAGTATATGCAAGAAATGCAAATTTGGTTTAACACTTTAAAATCAATCAATATAATTCATATTATTAATAGACAAAAGAAGAAAATAATTTCGATAGGTGCAGAAAAAGCATTTGACCAAAAAAATCATTAATTTTTTTAATTAGAAAACTAAGAATAGAAGGGAACATCTTCAATACTATCAGCTAAAGGAAACCATCTATAATTAACATCAAACTAAATGATCAAGGTCTGAACATTTTCCCACTAAGACTGGGAATAGGCACTAAGTATTGAAATGGAGGTCCTGGTCAGTGCAATGAAGCAAAGAATAAAATCAAATAATGCAGATTGGAAGAGAAGAAGCAAAGCTCTCTCTATTCTCAAGAGATCTGATTGTTTACATAGAAAATTGTAAGGGATCTACAAAGCAATTACTAAAGTAGTAAGTAAATTTAGCCAATGGAAAGATAACATGTTGACAAATAAAAATCAATTGTATTTTTAAAACTTGAATCCTATAATTAGATTTTTAAATGCCATTTCTAATACTCTTAGAAAGCATAAAATACTGAGAAATAAATCTAGCAAGAACAGAGCAAGACCTCTAAAATAAATATAAAACCTGATGAGAGAAAATAAAGAATACTAAATAAAAAAACCACGTTCATGAATAAGAAAATTCAATGTTGTTAATATATCAATTCTCCTCAAATTTATAGATTCACTGATTCAGCAACAATCGTGATCCTAGAATTTCTTTTATAAAAATTGATGAGCTGATTTAAAAATTTATACAGAAAACAAGGGACTTAGAATAGCTAAAAGAGTCTTAAAAATTAAAACAACTTTGAAAGATACAAAATACATGACTTTAAGATTTACTATAAAGCTACAGTAATCAAGGCAGTGTGGTACTGGGGTAAGGGTGATCAAGAATTCAAAGGGAACAGAACATGTAGTCCGTAAGTAGACTTACAAGTATAGTTTAATTGATTTTCAGCAAAGTCATCAAGGCAGTTCTATAATGAAAGTTCTTTCAACAAATGGTGCTAGAACAACTAGATATACATTTGGGGGAAAAAATGAGCTAAAAGTTTACCTCTACTACAAACATAATTCACTCAACCTAGATTATAGACCAAAATATAAAAACTGAAGTTATAAAGCCTCTGGAAGAAAATATAAAATAATATCTTCATGACTATAATGTTGGCAAATATTGTGAAAGGCACAGAAAGAAGTAGTCAACAAAAGAAGAAAAAAATGAGAAATTAAACTACATAAAGTTACAGACTTATGCTCCTCAGAAGAAATTATTAAGAAAAAGAATGTTAAAACTGTAGAAGAAAATAGAAGAATAAAATATTCTTACCAGACCATGGCAGGTTATGAATTAGATATTAACTCTAATAGTATAATTGTATCAAACCAACAGAATTTCAATGAGTGAAGACATGATGGAGGAGTGGCACTTTATAAAGTCTGAAAACTGTTCAGATTTACAACCTGGTGCGGGGTGATAAAGACAGACCAAATTTACTGATGTGTATATCTTGTTTCCCATGTGAAAAGAAGCAGTGAACCGGTATTTGTGGAACTCTAGCTTCTAAATAAAATCAGATGGGTGCTTTACATTTAAATGTTTTTTATTCTTTTTTTTTTACCAAAAATATGAAAAATAAAGTATGAACTTTTACTGTTATACCAAGTTCTTTTTCCTAAAGTGATTTAACCAGCCTGGGCAATAGAGTGAGATCCCCATCTCTATATATAAGCAAATCAACAAATAACTAGTAAATAAAGTTATTTACATACCTATAAAGAGAACAGTAGATTTTGAAACTTTAACAATAGAATCAGGTTTTGAGGTTTTCCCATGTTAATATTGAGTCACCAAAACATGAAGTAGAAAATTCTATGAAATTGATAGATTCTGCAGATAATCTTGGCAGCAGTCAGGCTACCTATAGGTTTGCTTATATTCTAGATTGGAAAAACAGAGAGCAAATGTGTGCTCTGCTCGCCATTTGATAGATGAGTTTGATTCTGGAGGCCCTGGATCAAGCAACACTTGACTTCACATGCGATTCTGGTGTAGCCAACTCTGCTGACACAGCAAACAGAAAGAAAAGAGGGAAATTCAGGTTTCCTTCAGGCCACCAAAAAAATGTTCCAGCAGAAATTAGAAAATGCAGTCTGACATTAGGATATATGAAGAATACAGCCAGCCTCAGGTCACGGGAAGGAAATCCTATTTTATCGGAATCCAAGTATGTTGGAATAAGCAACTTACTCTTTTTCATTATAAAACAAAAAGAATTAAAAGCGACAATGAAGAGTTTCCCACAGGAGAGTTGATGTATGCTGCATTTTCCTTTTCAGCTTCGTCACTCTTTGGTTTTTTGTTTCCCCTCCCAAGGCTACCTTTACAAAGGTTTTAAGGTCTGTTCCAGGGACATACACTACAGCGTGTGCCATTATTCAGAATGCTCACCAAAGTATAGTTTACTTTGAGTACATCATTCCTGGGGGTTCCATCTCCTAGTAAATGATTTCCTGGTGAAAATAAGTGAAAAATATTGACATTGACTTCGCATCCACAGTACTTCTGCCAGGCAATTCTCTAACATTTTTATATTTGTATGTATAATCCAACCTACATAAAAACATATACAGTTGAGGAGCCAATGTCAGAGAATATGAAGCAACAGACAGAGTGTCAAAGCAGGACTCACATGCTGCTTGCCTTCTTCCCACCTGTACTCTGCAGTGGAGCTCAGTGACTGCCAGCCCTCAGCTGTCAGTGCCCTGTGAGCATGGGGGAGGAATCAGGGGAAGAATTCAGGAATGGATTATTTTATGGAAAAACTATGAAATGCAAGGGCTTAAAAATGAAGAGGTTAAAAACTAAGAAGTATTGCCCAGCCTTAAGGAGTTTATAATGGATGTGGAGCATACGAAAAATATCCACACATAACTATAAAGTGAAAAAGAATATGACAAGGTGTCTTAAGACCAAAGATCTATGAATACTCAACGAAGTGAGAAATTACACCTACAAAGGCTGTGTATAGAAGATGGATGAATTCGAGCTGGGGATTGATAAGTGGGAGAGTTTGGTGAGGCAGCACAAAGTGAGTGTTTCTGGAAGGTAGAAACCAAAACACGCAGGCTCCTAATAAATCATGCATCAGACTTCTTTCAAGATAAAAAATAATAATTTTTGAAAAAAGCATTAAAATACTCATACATATTGTACAGGGTGGGGCCAAGATGGCTGACTAGAAGCAACAGCGTTCGGAGGCTCCCATCCAAAAAAACCGTAATAAGCGTGTGAATCCTTCACCAGCAACCAAGGTATCCAGGTTCTCTCATCAAAACTGACTAGAAGGTTGGCATGACCCACAGAGAGAAGGAAGAACACTGCTGCGTGGCGGCCTGCCTGAGAGCCACACGGGGAAGGGGGACCCCCTCCCCACAGCCAAGGGAGGCAGCGAGTGAGCACACTACCCAGTGGGGGAAACTGTGCTTTCTCCATGGAACTGGGCAACCCAAAGATCAGGAGATCCCACTCACGAACCCATGCCACCGGAGTCTAACATCCCAATCCCAGCCCCAAAACTTCTTGAACTGATAAACTTCAGCAAAGTCTCAGGATACAAAATCAATGGGCAAAAATCACAAGCATTTTTTTAAACCAACAATAGGCAAGCAGAGAGCAAAATCATGAATGAACTCCCATCCACAGTTGCTACAAAGAGAATAAAATAGCTAGGAATACAGAGAACAAGGGATGTGAAGAACCTCTTCAAGGAGAACTACAAACCACTGCTGAGGGAAATAAGAGAGGACACAAACAAGTGGAAAAACATTCCATCCTCATGGATAGGAAGAATCACTATCATGAAAATGACCACACTGCCCAAAGTAATTTATAGATTCAATGCTATTCCCATCAAACTACCATTGACATTCTTCACAGAATTAGAAAAAAAACTATGTTAAATTTCACATGGAATCAAAGAAGACCCTGTATAGCCAAGACAATCCTAAGGAAAAAGAACAAAGCTGGAGGCATCACGCTACCTGACTTCAAACTATACTACAAGGCTACAATAACAAAAGCAGCATGGTACTGGTACCAAAACAGACATACGGACCAATGGAACAGAACAGAGGCCTCAGAAATAACACCACACATCTACAACCATCTAATCTTAGACAAACCTGACAAAAACAAGCAATGGGGAAAGGATCTCCTATTAAGTAAATGGTGCTGGGTAAACTGGCTAGCCATATGCAGAAAACTGAAACTGGACCCCTTCCTTATACCTTATACAAGAATTAACTCAAGATGGATTAAAGACTTACATTAAAACCCAAAACTATAAAAACCCTAGAAGAAAACCTAGGCAATACCATTCAGGACATATACATGGGCAAAGACTTCATGACAAAAACACCAAAACCAACTGCAACAGAAGCCAAAATTGACAAATGGGATCTAATTAAACTAAAGAGCTTCTGCACAGCAAAAGAAACTATCATCAGAGTGAGCAGGCAACCTACAGAATGGGAAAAAATTTTTGCAATCTATCTATCTGACAAAGGTCTAATATTCAGAATTTACAAGGAACTTAAACATATTTACAAGGAAAAAACCACCTCATCAAAAAGTGGGCAAAGGATATGAACAGACACTTCTCAAAAGAAGACATTTACATGGCCAACAAACATGAAAAAAAGCTCAACATCACTGATCTTAAAAGAAATGCAAATCAGAACCACAATGAGATACCATCTCATGCCAGTCAGAATGAGGGTTATTAAAAAGTCAGGAAACAACAGATGGTGGCAGGGCTGTGGAGAAATAGGAATGCTTTTACACTGTTAGTGGGGATGTAAATTAGTTCAACCATCATGGAAGACAGTCTGGCGATTCCTCAAGGATCTAGAATCAGAAATACCATTTGACCCAGCAATCTCATTACTGGGTATATATCGAAAGGAATAGAAATCATTCTACATAAAGACACATGCACATGCATGTTTACTGCAGCACTATTTACAATAGCAAAAACATGGAACCAACCCAAATGCCCATCAATGATAGACTAGATAAACAAAATGTGGTACATATACACCATGGAATACTATGCAGCCATAAAAAAGGAACGAGATCATGTGCTTTGCAGGGACATGGATGAAGATGGAAGCCATCATCCTCAGCCAACTAACACAAGAACAGAAAACCAAACACTGCATGTTCTCACTCATAAGTGGGAGTTGAACATTGAGAACACATGGACACAGAGAGGGGAACAATACACACCAGGACCTGTTGGGAGGTGGAGAGTAGGGGGAGGGAACTTAGAGGACGGGTCAATAGGTGCAGCAAACCACCATGACACACATATACCTATGTAACAAATCTGTGCAGTCTGCACATGTATCCCATTTTGTTTTGTTTTGTTTTGTTTTTAGGAGAAATGAATAAAATAAAATACTCATTGCATATCTGTGGATCATATTTGACAATATGCAAGACACATTTAGGGAGTATAATGTGGTGGAAGAAATAAGAGGTTAAAAATAACTCTAATAAAAGCCATTAGAAAGGAACACATATTCTGTGGTTTTCTGTGGAGGAAGTGGTCATTTCATTTTCAGAATTATTAACAAAAATAGCATGATGCTAGCAAACATGTGTAGGCCTTTAATTCTGTACCATAATGTGCTAAGGTATTTCCTCATGCAGTATTATCTCATGTAATCTTTAGGATAAGTTTCTGAGGTAAGTGTTATCCCCATTTTACAGAGGAGGAAACAGAGGCTGAGGAGAAGTGAAGTAAGTCGTCTAAGGTCACACAGGTGGGCAGTGACAGGGGCATGGTTTGAATGTCATTGGTCACATGTCAAGCTCCAATGTAGGGAAGGATTTGAGTTGGACTCTGGAAGATGGATGCGGTTTTGGCATGTAGAGATAGATGGTCTGGGGAGATTGGTTTGCATTTGTGAAGATCATGTGAATACAGTTCTAAAGTTGAGAGAAAATAATTTAGCTTGTTGAAACACAAAATCACTTTGAGGAGTTGTAGGGTCCTTAAGAGGGTTGGTTGGGATAAAGAAAACAAACATCAAAATGAAGGCACCAAGAAAGAGAAAAGGAGAAGAGGAGAGTGGAGAAAGGAAAGAAGAAAGAAAAGGAGGAAGAAAGGAAAGAAAGAAGTAAGGAAAGGAGGAAGGCAGGGAGGAAGGGAGAAGGAGAAAAGAGAGAGAGAAAGAGGGAAAGAAAGAATGAAAGAAAAAAGAGAAAGAAAGAAGAAAGACAGAGAGAGAAAGAGGGAGAGAATGGGAGAAAGGGGGAGATAGAAAAAAAAACCCTTGTATGCAGTTAAGGAATTTGGACATGCACGAAGCAAAATCCATAAATTGAATTTGGTTGCAGGGGACAGTGCTATGTCTCAACTGCCTTTGTTTCTTCCTATGATATTTAATTAAATGCTTTGAAAAATGTTCGAATGAACATAATAATAATCAATAAGAATTGCATTTTAGGAAGGTTAACTTAAAAGGGTTGTATACAAGGATTTCATTTTCAGGGAGACAATTTTTAGACTCCTATGTACTCTGTGTACTACTTTTACTTTCTTAAATTTTTTCTGGGCAAGATTTCCATTTCATGTCAGCAGAGCAAAAATTTATTCAATAAATGGCTTCTTGTCAGAGAAGGTGGGTTTAAACTATTTTCCCTCTAGGTTTCGATGATTATTCCAGTTCTTATAAATTGTAGTTCTTAAATCAGCCTTTAAGACTGTGTTATTCACTCATAAGATTTTTTTTTATATAAAAAAATAACTGCAGCCCTATCATTCTCCATCCTGTGCTATCAGCATGCAACACTCAGTGTTTTCTGACACTTCTGGTTCCCAGTTCTCTAAATGAGATTTAAATGAGCCTGAATCATTGTAATTCTGCCTTAGTTCAATGATATCTGGGAAATTCCAGAGTTTTCACATTTTTTTGGCGTTTCCAGCAAGTCACTTGGCTGAATTGTTCCTGAGTTGTGTTTATACTTAACTTGCTGTGCTGCCTTCCTGGCTAGAATTGGGGTATCCAGTTTTTCTGAGTTCGGTGTTGTTCTTAGGTGATCTAAAGTGCTCTGGAACTTAGGCTTAAGTCCAGCAATGATTCTTGTGTCTCCCTTCTGGTCATTGTGGCTTAAAGATTCACGGTAGAATACCTTTATAAAGATGAATTATGCTTTTCAGGGTATTTTCTCCCATGACATGATATTCTGAATATTTAAATACCAACCAGTATTATGTTTGAGTTTACTGGAAGATTTGACTATATACTTTGTTCAACTAATCATATTATTGTTATTATGGTTGATGTTTGTCTCCTTCCAAAAATGTATTTGAAATTATTAAAATTAAGTGTCAAAAATAAAAAGACAATTAGTAATAAAATAGAGCAATCGATAGAGATAGTTTAAAGGAAGCAGAGAGGAATGATACCACTATACATTTAAGATGGTAGAATTCATATAATTCATCACTGAATCTGGCTTTCAGTTTTCTGGCTGCTAAGTTAAAGGGAAAACATGTCATGTTGCATAGATTCTACTTCCTGACAGACAAATGAATGTACCTTTGTCTGCAGAAACTTTTTTTCTTACTTTAACACAAACATAAATTTTTTGTGCAGCCTTATCAAGATCTTTGAGTAACATAATAGATATTTCCTACTAAAATTTAATAAAATTTTCAAATAATCCCCTTTTTATTGATAGTACAAACAGCTTGTATTACATATTTGTTTTTCACATTTTCTTCTGGATAACAAAAATACCTCAGAGGAACAAAATGGTGGGGGGAGTCCCTTTAGGCCTGACCTGCCCTTTTGATTACCTGAACAAAGGGAATTAGACCCAAATCTACAAAGGATGCAGAAGCTGGCCACCAAAGATTTGAATTTCCAACTCCTACAGTGTGAGCTCAGTTATAAAATCATAGAAGAGGAGCTTAAGATGAACAAAATCAATCCCTTCATTCACAAAAGAAGAAACTAAGGCAAGGGAAAATGTAGCCTCGGTTTGACTAGATTGTTGAGCATACTGATGTAGAATGCAGGCAGCCTTGCTCCTGACCATCACAAAAGAGGATTGCATATATGTTTTAGGAGGCCCTCACTATGCTTCCCATCTTAATGCCCCCATTCTTTCTCTGTCAACAATTGAGAAGAGATCAGGAGTAGAATTCAGACACCGGAGCAAAGCTTCATATAATCAAAAAAATCCAAAGTGTGCAATTTTGTTTGAAGTTAATATAATACACATCTTATACTCTTCTCATATTGAAAGTTCACAATGAACTTTTGGGAACAGTCCTAATTTAATGTAATATCTTTTTTTTATAAAGATGATTTATATAGTTCAGAACTAAAGGCGATTTACTTTTTCACAGGGTTACAATATTTATCCCACAAATCAGAAAAAAACTTATTTATCAAACCATGTATTTCATTCAAATTTAGAGGCTATCATCATGACACATATTATTAGGCATAGCAGTCTTTTCTTCCAATTACTAAGGAGATATTTTTACCAACTTACAGATTCTCCTATGCTTCACCAGATTCAATTTGTCTAAAAAATTATCTAGAAATTTCAGAGAGAGTTTTAAATGATTTTTCTGCTTGTGTTCTCCCATTTTTATTCTCCTCATTCCCATCTCCCCACCTATTCTGGTGAAAATTTCCTACATACCCTGGTTTTTGAAGGAGTCTGTGAAAACATCTCATCATTTCCTCACTTCAGCTATTAAGCCACTGGAAATTAGCAAGATCTGATATTACGCTTCATCACCATTTTTAAGTGCATTCTGTCTGCCTGGAGTATAGCAGTTCTTATGCTCCACAAAACAGCATGTGAGGGCTACTTGTTTAGTTAAAAATGTGACACTGAGCAACTGTTCAAAGAAAGCCCCTACACCAAAATAGAGAAAGCTCTGTCCACTTGCTGGCATTTCTTTCTTCCTTTGTTTTTCTCTGCTGTGCTGCCTGGCTTCCTGATGCACAGATGCTGCTGTTGGTCATTTCAGCCACTTTCCAGAGGGATTATTAAGATCCCCTTGAGCCAAGTTTGCAGGAAACAAATGGGTTTTATAAATGTATATTAATCTGTTCAGCTTCAGATAATGAAAACATACTACTCTGGTATGAATCATATGTGGCATGTGAAGCCCTAGCCCCTCCCCAAGGAATGTAACCAAAGGCGCTGAGGTGTTGGAATGTGGCCTCAGAGTCAGGGTGCTTCATGGGAGGTATTCACGATGCAAAAGAACAGATCCATATTAGGGGCATTTTTATTTTGGAATGAGGAGTAAAGCTCTGGCCTCTGTCTGTCCTCGAGGTCAGGAGAGGACACCTAGAATCAGGCCTGTATGAATGGACCTGGTCTTCCTAAGGACACCATTTTAAGTAAATATCTCAGCAGGGGGTTGCTGCATCTCAAGAAGACTATGGGGCATGTGTACGTTTGCCCTCAGTCCTGGTCCTCCTTTGCTCACGGGCTTGCTGGGCCCGCCATGCCCATTAGGACAGGGTGGGCATTAGTTCCTGTGTGCAGACCCAAGGCAGTTCCTGGGGACTCTGAGCCACAGCTCTGACTCAGAGAGTCAAGTCAGCCTTGGGACTACATCTACAGTTCATTTACTGACACCCCAGGATATTATCAAACAGTACTGTGTTTCTGTGTTTGAAGAAGAGAATTTTACATCATTCTTGGGGAAATAGTGCCACTAAAGACTCTTCTTTCGCAATGCTGCCGCATTGGAATATAAAACTCAGTGATATAGCAGATAACTACTTCATCCTCAGTGCAGATTAACTGACTGCATATCCAGAATTTACTCTGGGTAATCTAGTCTCTGCGAAGGCATAGGGTGGAGTGGAAAGTCTCCTGAATGGGGAGTCCTGACAATCATCTCTAGACCCTTTCGCTACCACAAGCTGGTGACCTTGAACAAATGACTCACTTGCCCGCTGACAGCCTATTTCTTCTTCTGTTCATAGAAAAAATAACTACCTGTCCTACAAATTTCACAAGATTATCTCTTCAAAATAAATAGATAACATGCATAAATTACTTTGCAAATGTTAAATTTTAGGAATTTAAGAAATTATACTCTAAACAGAATAAAATAGTGCTAAATATTTTTAAAGTGCAAACAATAGGAATATAATGTGTTAAAGAGTACAATGACTTATAATGAAGCATATATAAATGGAAACACATTATATTAAGTCTGATACAGACTCATAAGAATATACTAAAATACCTATATTTCTGCAGGCTTGGAACATGAAATTATGTACTTGTCAGTCAAATACTACAAGTCTTACGTATTTTCTTCAATGTTACCTACATATAACTGCTCAAAGAACTTAAAGACTTGTTTACACTGGATTTTCTGGCTTAGTGCACCCTCGTTCTTCCCTTTGGTCTATGTACAACGTCTGCATTCCATGAACCCTGGGGCAGCAGGATCACCCACTGATAAGACGGATACATTTGAGACAGGATATAAATCAGCCTGATCTTTGCCTAGGATAAGCTCTAACAGAGAATCAACCTTTAGCCTTGTGGACAGTGACTAGATCCAGTTCACTCTATTTCCCTATAAATTAGTCTAAACTAATCCAAATACATTCAATTCAGAGACTTTATACTGAGGCCATTTCTCAGTTGCTTGTGCTGGAATTAAACCAAACCCCTTTGCTTTGGGGAATGCTCAACTGGTAAGGTTCAGAGAAGGCAGTTTCAGTTCACAGACCTCACACCAAGTGATTACACAAGTAAGACACGTGCATCAATCCTTCCAACCACAGTCATCCAAGTGGGCTGTTGGGTTTTGTCACTTTGCTAAGTGCTGACTTCGGATCCCATTTGTAATCTGAAATGTACCAAGTGTACTCTTGTTGATACATTTGGAGTTGCTTCCACGGTTCAAACATTTAGGGTTACATGTATTTTTTCAAGTGTGACCTATATTACTCGTATAGTTTTGTTCAGTTTCATTAACAGTGGCAGTGCAAGCACAGTGGTGGTGACAGAGGAAACACAGTCATTTTATTTCAGCACCTGCCAATGCAGGGCATTATGTGAGGAGCTTCAGATAAATTGCTAATAAGCTCATGAAAGTTTGGCAAGATTTATTTTATCATCCTTATTTTACTGATGAGAAAACTGTCAGCTGACTTGAGCCTCCCTTACAAGTGACTGCAAACCCCAGACTCTTTCTGACTCTTAAAACTGGCTACAGGCCAGGCGCGATGGCTCATTCCTGTAATCCAAGGACTTTGGGAGGCCAAAGCGGGTGGATCATGAGGTCAGGAAATCGAGACCATCCTGGCTAACACAGTGAAACCCCCTCTCTACTAAAAATACAAAAAATTAGCTGGGCGTGGTGGTGGATGCCTGTAGTCCCAGCTACTCGGGAGGCTGAGGCAGGAGAATAGCGTGAACCCGGGAGGCGGAGCTTGCAGTGAGCTGAGATCACACCACTGCCCTCCTTCTCAAAAAAAAAGCAAACAACAACAACAAAAAAAAAAAACTGGCACAAAACTAGTAGCAACTTCAGGAATACAGAATAATCATAGAAAATATACTTGACTTGCATGAATATATTAGGTCATTCTAGCAGTTTCCAGAGACCACAGAGGACCCTGCCCTCCCAGGGCTCTGCAACCTTCCTTGCCCTCTGGCATGATCAGAGGCCCCTGTGGCTCATGTTTCTGCCTCGGTGTTGGATAATAAATTATTCCAGTGGCTGGTGATTTGTTTGAGTGTAAATCTCAGCCAGTAAATGATAGAATGTGGCAAGCAAAGAGTTGCATGGGCCTCTTCTCTGGGTTGTGTGTATGGGGCTCAATTCCTCTCCACAACAGCAGGGATCTCCGTGCTCCAGAAATGCTCCCATGATGGGAAGCCCCACAAACTGATGGTGTTGGAATTGAAAGATACTGAAGGACAACATGTGAGGGAAGAAAGTTTTGTCTCTAAAACTTGGAGCTTTACTGCCAACCCAATTCCCACTTGCCTAACTGAAGACACACAGCTGTAATAGGAAAAAGTGGTGCATTGGTATCTGCTTTAAGATGCTCCAAGTTTCTCAGAGTGGACAGCTCTATGGTCAGTTGGTGGACAGTGGTCATTTAGTCACTGTCCTCTTTAGACAATGGTGGAATGTACACAGGATACAATGGCATGGCCAAAGTCAAGTATGATAATTTTATATTTGGGAGAGAAAACCAGGTAAAGAAAACTGAAGCTTTCTTGATGAGAAAATTCAAATTATCAAAAGACAAAAGATGATCTAGCCCTGCTTCCTGCATTATGAAGACATTATGAGCCTCGCCGTGGGTGCTGATGGTGGGGAGGGGCGTGTGAGAGGCCTGGGTTGTGAACCTGAGTCAACTGCCCACTCCTCACAGTCCCAGACCCAGGAGATACGGGAAGGCAAGCACAGAGGAGTCACCAAGGAGCTTTTCACGGAGGGTGGTGATGTGTGGGGGCATCCTTCCTCCCACATGGGTTCAGGGAGATTCACCTCTCAGGGTCTCCCGAGCATGTGGGCATGGACCCCACAGGGCATGCAGGGGCGGACGGGCTTCCACGCAGGATGAGTGAGTGGAGAGAAACGCTCTGGTTAGAGAATTACTGGCCTACATGTCACCCCCTCACCAAGATAGAGAGCTCCCGATTTCCCTGGGTGGACAGGTGTCAGTGTGTGCCTTTCAGTGTCAACCCGTGTGTCAGATGGGTGAAATACAAGTCTTGTGAAGTTCGAACGCGAAACTTGTGATATCAAAAGGGTTTTATTAATGACCATCAGGGAGCCATGATCAAGGTGAAGCCTTCTAGCAAAACTAGCGATTGGCTTGTTGGCAGGTACACCCAAGGGAGGCTTCATACCTTAAGGTGACCCGGATGGTGTTTTGGAGATATGCAGGCCCACTTGTGACCCTGGTCCCTTCTACTGGGATTGTAAA
Source organism: Nomascus leucogenys (assembly GCF_006542625.1). NCBI lineage: Eukaryota > Metazoa > Chordata > Mammalia > Primates > Hylobatidae > Nomascus > Nomascus leucogenys. The sequence continues at coordinate 45,650,222 of NC_044398.1, read as the reverse complement.
TAAAAATAAATGGTGGGCCAGAGGTCTCCTGGGAAAAAAAAAAAAAAGACATTATGTTTGATTCACACGGTTTTATCTTCCATTCCACTCTTCATGAGCTAACTTTGACAGTGGAAAATGAGGAAAAACCTGAATTGGTCTAGAAGCTGGAGAAGAAAATTATTAAAATATCAGCATTTTGGGGGACTTTCTCCTACTTATAACACTAATGAGACATTAAAGACTGGAGGGCCAATTTGAAAGTTTTCTGTTGGAGAGAGTGGTATAGTTTTTCACTGAGATGTTAGAAAGATCCTGGAACTCACAGTCATCCTCCCTGTAGGAGTAAAGGCTGAATGCCGATGGGGATTATCACCCTCACTGGGACAATATTATTTTAATCCCTTAGTCATTGTCGGTTGTGGTGACTGCCCAACCCACGGTCAAAGATTGTTGAAATTATAAAAAATACAATTTTCTGATTCAAAAGCAGAAGCAAAGTAATTAAATTCTTATTTAAATTTAAGAAAACATGATTTTTATTGGGAAACATATAAACGATGAGATGGTAACAATACAGATGGTGATAATATTAGCTGGGTTAGAAACAAGTCAAAAATAATTTGTAAAGAGTTCATGGTTATAAAGAAAGAATGGTTTAAAATAAAATAGGAGTAAATGTAAATTTAAAATGCATTAGAAGGAGTCAATTTACAAAGCCAATTGACTTTGCAGAAAATAAAGTCAGCAATTCAGAAACTAACCTATAGGGAATCTTCCATTATGGAGAAAAGACTAAGAAATGGGGAAAAAATAACAGACTTGAGGAGATATAGAGGCAAACTGTGCAATTAAAATTTATGGGTAATACTCCTTCAAAAGAAATTAAAATAAATAGGATGGAAAAATATTTAAAGGTTAAAACAAAAATAGTATATTAATAGTAATAAGAAGCTATGTTTAGTAAGATTGTATTTTTGGAATGGAAGACTGTTTCAATATTAGCAAAATGAACTACATACCCACAGAAAATATTTCAAAATTTATAAAAATTTATATCTACTTCTACTTTAAAAATTGCTAATAAACTAAAAATAGATGCTTTTTTTACATGAATAAAACGAGTCATTATTTTTATTATTAAAATTTTGAAATTGATGTATAAAATTATATGTATCTGCTATGTACAACATTTTTCAAAATATATATGCATTGTGGAATGATAAAATTATCTAATTAATTTATGCATCACCTGACATAGTTATCATTTTTGCGATGAAAACACTTTACATCCATTTTCAGCATTTTTTAAGAAAGCAATATATTAACTTTAGTCACCATGTTATACAATAGATCTCTTGAACTTATTCCTCCTCTCTAACTAAAATTTTGCATTCTTTCATCATCTCCTTCTCCATACCCTCCTCCAACCTCCCCACCGAGTCTCTGGTGACCGCCATTATAATCTTTACTTCTATGAGATCAGCTCTTCCATACTTCACATATGAGTGAGATGACTCACTATTTGTCTTTCTGTTTCTGGCTTATTTCACTTAACAGAATGTCCTCCAGATTCATCCATGTTGTCACAAATGATAGAATTAATTTCTTTCTTTATTGCCCTTGGCTGAACATATTCTGTTGTGTGTATATACAACTCTGTAGGTTGTCTCTTCATTCTGTTGATTGATAATGTTGCTGTGCAAAAGTTTTTTAGTTTGATGTAATCCTATTTGTCTGTTTTTTCTTTTATTGCCTGTGCTTTTGGAGTCAAATTCAAAAGATCATTTACCACACCAATGTCATGGAGCTTTCCCTGTATGTTTTCTTCTAGTAGTTTCATAGTTTTAGTTTTTAAGTTTTTAATCTATTCTGGGTTGATTTTTATATATGGTGTAAGATACTGCATACGATAGGGTCTAATTTCATTCTGCATGTGGATATCCTGTTTTCCCAGTGCCATTTATTGAAGGGATTTGCCTTTCTTCATTGGTGACTGTTGAAAATCAGTCTGCTTTAAATGTGGAGATTTATTTCTGAGCTCTCAAGTATGTTCCATGGGTCAATATGTCTATTTTTATGCCAGTATCATGCTGTTTTGATTACTAAGCTCTGTCATATATATTATCTATATATATATATAGATAGATAGATATATGTTAGAGTGACCATTTTGTCATTATATAATGATCTGCTTTGTCTCTTTTTAAAGTTTTGACTTAAAGTATGTCTAATGTGATATAAATGCTACTTTTTCTGCTCTCTTTTGGTTTCCTTTTTTATTTTTTATTTTTTTATTTTTATTTTTTTGAGACAGAGTCTCGCTCTTTCGCCCAGGCCGGAGTGCAGTGGAGCTATCTCGGTTCACTGTAAGCTCCACCTCCTGGGTTCACGCCATTCTTCTGCCTCAGCCTCTCAAGCAGCTGGGACTACAGGCACCTGGCACCATGCCCAGCTAATTTTTTGTATTTTTAGTAGAGACGGGGTTTCACTGTGTTAGCCAGGATGGTCTCGATCTCCTGACCTCATGATCCGCCTGCCTTGGCCTCCCAAAGTGCTGGGATTACAGGCGTGAGCCACTGTGCCCAGCCTTGGTTTCCATTTTTATGGAATGTATTTTTCTATTTATTCATTCAGTCTGTGTAAGTCCTTACAAGTGAAGTGAGTCTCTTATAGGCAGCATACAGTTGAATCTTTTAAAAAAAAAATCCATTAAGCTTCTGGGTGTATTTTAAATGGATAATTTGATCTATTTACATTTAATTTTTATTTTTTTTTGAGATGGACTCTCACTCTGTCACCCAGACTGGAGTGTAGTGGACTTTCAGCTCACTGCAAACTGCACCTCCCGGGTTCAAGTGATTCTCCTGCCTCAGCCTCCTGAGTAGCAGTGATTACAGGCACCCACCGCCATGCCCAGCTAATTTTTGTGTTTTTAGTAGAGAAGGGGCTTCACTATGTTGGCTTGAATAGGTAAGGGCATATGACTGACAATTTGTTACCTGTTTTCTAGTTTTGTAAAATAGATCCTTTGTTCCTTTTTTCCTGTCTTGTTTTGTTGCTAAGTGATTTTTTTCTAACCTTATGTTTTGATACATTGCTTTGTAGTTTTGGGGAATCTACTGGTTTTTGCTTTATGGTTATAATTAGGTTTACAAAAAACATTTTACAGTTATGATACTTTCTTTTAAACTCATAACAACCCAACTTTGATCCAAAAAATGCTGTACTTCCACTCCATTCTCCCCCACATTAAAAGTTTTTCATGTCACAATTTACATGTTCTTACATGGCATATGCATTAATAAGTTATTTTAGTTATTATTTTTAATAGTTTTGTCTTTCAGCTTTTAAACTAAAGATAGATATAATTTATATATCACTGTTACAGTATTATTCTGAATTTGACTGTGTATTTACTTTTACCAGTAAGTTTTGTACATTCAGAAGTTTTTTATGCAACTCATTAGGGTTTTTTCTTTTAGCATGAAGAACTCCCTTTAGCATTTCTTACAAAACAGATCTGGTGGTGATGAACACCCTCTCCTTTTGTTTGTGTGAGAAAGTCTTTACAATTTTGAATGACAGTTTTGCTGGGTATAAAATATTTGGTTGCACATTTTTTTCTCCTTCAGCACCTTGACCATATCATCTCACTCCCTTTGGCCTATAAGGTTTCTGCCAAGATGTATACAGTTAGCAAGACTTCTGCTATACACATATTTATATCTTTCACCAAGTTTAGAAAGTTTTCTGTTACTATTTTTAAATAATCTTTTGATTCCTTTATTTTTCTCTCCTCCTTTTTCAACTCCTATAAATGAAACTTTGCCCTTTTGAGGCTGTGCCATAATTTTTGTGGGTACATGGTAGGTATATATCTTTATGGATTATATGTGATATTTTATACTGCCATGCAATGAATAATAATCACATGAGGGTAAGTGGGGTATCCCTCACTTCAAGCATTTATCCTTCATGTTAATAACAATCCAATTATACACTTTTGGTTATTTTTAAATGCACAACAAAATTATTTTTCACTATAGTCACCCTGTTGTTCTAGCAAATACTAGGTCTTATTCATTCTTTCTAACTACTTTTTTTCTACCCATTAGCCATCTCCACTCACCCACCTGATTCTCATTCCCATCCTCTGGTAACCATCCTTCTACTCTCTATCTCCATGCATTCAATTGTTTAATTTTTTAGCCCCCACAAATAAGTGAGGACATATGAAGTTTGTCTTTCAGTGCCTGGCTTATTTCAATTAATATAATGAACTTCAGTTCCATATATGTTGTTGCAAATGACACAATCTCATTTTTTATGACTAAATAATACTCTTTGTGTATACATACCACATTTCATTTATCCATTCATCTGATGGACACTTAGGTTAGGTTGCTTCTAAATCTTGGCTATTGTAAATAGTCCTGCAATAAACATGGGAGTGCAGATATCTCTTCCATATACTGATTTCCTTTATTGGGTGTATATACCTAGGAGTGAGCTTGCTGATCACATGGTAGCCTCTATTTTTAGATTTTTTTGCAGAACCTCCAAACTGTTCTCCATAATGGTTGTACTAATTTACATCCCTACCAACAGTGTACTTGGGTTCCCTTTTCTTCAAATACCCATTAGCATTTGTTAGTGCCTGTCCTTTGGATAAAATCCATTTTAACTGGGGTAAGGTAGTATCTCACAATTTTGATTTGCATTTCTCTGATAATCAATGATGTTGAGCACCTTTTCATATGCCTGTTTGCCATTTATACGTATTCTTTTGAGAAACAGCTATTCAAATCTTTTGCCCATTTTTAAATTAGATTGTTAGATTTTTTTCCTATAGAGTTGTTTGACGTCCTTGTATATTCCAGTTATTAATCCTTTGTCAGATGGATAGTTTGCAAATATTTTCTCTCATTCTGTGGGTTGTCTCTTCACTTTTTTGGTTGTTCCCTTTTTGCACAGAAGGTTCTTAACTAGATATGATCCCATTTGTTCATTTTTTTTCTTTGGTTGCCTCTGCTTGTGAAGTGTTGCTCAAATCTTTGCCTAGTCCAATGTCTGGAAGAGTTTCATTACTGTTTTCTTGTAGTAGTTTAATAGTTTGAGGTCTTATATTCAAGTCTTTAATCCCTTTTGATTTCATTTTTGTAAATGGTGAGAGATAGGGATCTAGTTTCATTCTTCTGCATATAGATACCCAGTTTTCCAAGCATCATTTATTGAAGAAGCATTCGTTCCCATTGTATGTTCTTTGCACCTTTGAAAACATTTTACTATAGGTGTGTGGATTTATTTCTGGGTTCTCTTTCATTGGTCTATGTATCTATTTTTATGCCAGCACAATGCCATTTTGGATACTATCGCTCTGTAGTAAAATTTGAAGTCAGGTAATGTGATTCATCTAGTTTCGGTGGGTGTTTCTGTTTTTGATTTTGTTTTTTGCTTAGGATGACTTTGGCTATTTGGGTCTTCTGTCATTCTATAGATATTTTAGGATTTTTTTCTATTTCTATGAAGAATGACATTGGTATTTTGATAGGAATTGCATTGAATCTGTAGATTGCTGTGGGTATTAGGGGCATTTTCACAATATTTATTCTTCCAAACCATAAAGATGCAATATCTTTCCATTTTTTGCATCCTTTGCAATTTCTTTTGTTAATGTTTTGTAGTTTTTATTGTAGAGATCTTTCACTTCTTTGGTTAAGTTAATTCCTTAGTATTTAATTTTATTTGTAGCTACTGCAAATGGAATTACTTTCTTGATTACTTTTTCAAATTGTCTGCTATTGGCATACAGAAATGCTACTGTTTTTTGTATGATGAATTTGTATCCTGCAACTTTTCTGAATTTGTGTATCAGCTCTAATAGTGTTTTGATGGGGTCCTCAGGTTTTTCCAAATATAAAAGTATAACATCTGCAAACAATATAATTTGACTTCTTTCCTTCCAATTCAGATGCTCTTCATTTCTTTCTCTTTTCTGATTGCTCTAGCTAGGACTTCCAGTACTATGTTGAATAATAGTGGTGAAAGTGGGCATCCTTTTCATGTTTCCAATCTTAGCAAAAAGGCTTTTAGATTTTCCCCATTCAGTGTGATACTAGCTGTGGGTCTGTCATATCTGGCTTTTGTTATGCTGAGGTATGTTTATTCTGTACACATATACCCAGTTTTTGAGGTTTTATCATGAAGGGATGTTGAATTTTATCAAATGCATTTTCAGCATCAATTGAAATAATCATATGACTTTTGCCCTTCATTCTGTTGACCTAATGTATCACATTAATTGATTTGTACATGTTGAAGCATTCTTTCATCTCTGTGGTAAATCCCACTGGGTCATGATGAATGATCTTAATTTAATTTGTTGTTGAATTCAGTTTACTAGTATTTTCTTGAGGAGTTTTACATAAATATTCATCAGTGATATTGGCCTATAGTTTTCTCCTTTTTTAAATGTGTCTCTTTCTGGTTTTTGTATGACAGTAATCCTGGCTTCATAGTATAAGTTTGGAAGTTATTCCTCTTCCTCTACTTTTTGGAATAGTTTGAGTGGGATTATTAATTCTTCTTAAAGTATTTGGTAAAATTCAGCATTTAAACCATTGGGTTACAGGGTTTCTTTTGCTGAGAGACATTTTATTATGGTTTTTATCTTGTCACTTGTTACTGGTCTGTTCATGTTTTTCATTTCCTAATGGTACAATATTGGTAGGTTTTATGTGCCCAGGAATTTGTTCATTTCTTCCAAATTTTCCAGTTTATTGGCATATAGTTGCTCATGGTAACACTAATCCTGTGAATTTCTGCAGTGTCTTTGTAATATCTCCTTTTTCATCTTTGATTTTATTTATTTAAGTCTTTTTTTCTTAATCTGGCTAATTATTTGTCATTTTTTATCTTTTCAAAAGTCCAACTTTGTGTGTGTTTATCTTTTGTATTGTTTTATTCATTTCAAATTTATTGATTTCTGCTCTTATTGCTATTATTTCTTTTCATCTATCTATTTTGGGTTTGATTTGCCTTTGTTTTTCTAGTTCTTTCAGATGCAACATTATGTTGTTTATTTGAAATTTTTCTTCTTTTTTGATGTAGGCACTTATAGCTATAAACTTCTCTCTTGTACTGCTTTTGCTGTATCCCACTGGTTTGCGTATGTTCTGTTTCCATACTCTTTTATTTTTCAAGAAATTTTTAATTTTTCTCTTCATTTCTCTCTGTTTCCTTCCTTCCTTCCTTCCTTCCTTCCTTCCTTCCTTTCTTTCTTTCTTTCTTTCTTTCTTTCTTTCTTTCTTTCTTTCTTTCTTTCTTTTTTTCTTTCTTTCTCACTCTGTTGCCAAGCTGGAGTGCAGTGGCGCTATCTTGGCTCACTGCAATCTCCACCTCCCCAGGTTCAAGTGGTTCCTCTGCCTCAGCCTTCAGAGCAGCTGTGACTACAGGAGCGCACCACCACATCCAGCTAATTTTTTGTGTTTCAGTAGAGACAGGGTTTCACCATGTTGGCCAGGATGGTCTCGATCTCCTGACCTCGTGATCCTCCTGCTTCAGCCACCCAAAGTGCTGGGATTACAGGCATGAGCCACCACACCCAGCCAGATTTCCTCTTAATTTCTTCATTGATCCACTGGTCATTTAGAAGCATATTGTTTAATTTCCATGCATTTGTATAGTTTTCAAAATTCTCTGTGTCATTGATTCCTAGTTTTATTTCATTGTGGTCAGAGAAGGTACTTGATATTATTTCCACTTTTTTTGAATGTTTGAAGGCTTGTTTTGTGATCTAAGCTATGATCAATCCTTCAGAGAGATCCATGTGCTGAGGAAAAGAATGTGTATTTTTTAGCTCTTGGATGAAATGTTCTGTAATTATATATTAGATCCAATTGGTTTATACTGCAGATTAAATCCAATATTTCTTTGTTGATTTTCTGTCTGGAAGATCTGTCCAATGCTGAAAATGAGTCTCCGGCTATTACCGTATTGAGGTCTATCTCTCTCTTTAGCTCTAATAATATTTGCTTTATATATCTGAGTGCTACAGTGTTGGGTGCATATGTATTTACAATTATTATATCCTCTTGCTGAATTCATCCCTTTATCATTATGTAGTGACCTTCTTTGTCTCTTCTTATAGTTTTTGTCTTGAAATCTATTTTGTCTGATATAAATATAGCTACTCTTGCTTTCTTTTGGTTTCCATTGATATGGAATATATTTTTCTATCACTTTATTTTCAGCCTATGTGTGTCTTTATAGGTGAAGAATGCTTCCTGTAGGCAACAGATCAATGGGTCTTGTTTTTTCAATCCTTTCAACCACTCTATGTCTTTTGATTGAAGACTGTAGACTATTTACATTCAATGTTATTCTTGATAAGTAAGGACTTACTCCTGCCATTTTGTTATTTGTTTTTTGGTTATTTGGTAGTCTTTTCTTTCTTCTTTCCTTTCCTCCTGTCTTCCTGTTAGTGAAGGTAATTTTCTCTGGTGATATAATTTAGTTTCTTGCTTTTTATTTTTTCAGTCTCCATTGTATGATTTTGATTTGAAATTACCCACTACATACTATCTTATAATCCATTATTTTAAGCTGATAACAACTTAAAATTGTTTGCATAAACAAATAAACAATGAGACAGACAACTAGTAAAAATTCTGCACTTTTTATTCCTCCACTCTTAAACTTTTTGTTGTTTCTATTTATATCTCCTTGTACTGTCTTGAAAAGTTGTTTTAGATATTATTTTTGGTTGGTTCATCATTTAGTCTTTCTACTTAAGAGTAGTTACATGGCCAGGCTCAGTGGCTTATGCCTGTAATCCCAGCACTTTGGGAGCCCGAGGTGGGCAAATCACCTGAGGTCAGGAGTTCGAGACCAGCCTGACCAACATGGCAAAACCCCATCTCTACTAAAAATACAAAAATTAGCCAGGCATGGTGGCAGGCTTCTGTAATCCCAGCTACTTGGGAGGCTGAGGCAGGGAGAATTGCTTGAACCAGGGAGGCAGAGGTTACAATGAGCCAAGATTGCACTACTGCACTCCAGCCTGGGTGCCAGAGTGAGGCTCTGTCTCAAAAAAACAAAAACAGTAGTTTACACACAACAGCTACACTCATAATGTTCTGTGTTTTTCTGTGTAATTACTAGTACCAGTGACTTTTTGTAACTTCAGATGATTTCTTATTGCTCATTAACATCCTTTTTCTTTTGGATTGAAGTATTCTCTTTAACATTTCCTGTAGGACAGGTCTGATATTGATAAAATCCCCCAGCTTTTGCTTGTCTTGGCAACTCTTTATTTCTCCTTCATGTTTGAGGGATAATTTCACGGGATATACTATTCTAGGGTAAAAGGTTTTTTCCTTTAGCACTTTTAAGTATGTCTGTCACATGACTCTCTCCTCTCCTGTAAGGTTTCTGCTGAAAAGTCTGCTGCCAAACATATTGCAGCTCCATTGTATGCTATTTGTTTCTTTTCTTTGCTGCTTTTTGGGTCCTTTCTTTATTCTTGATCTTTGGGAGTTTGATTATTAAATACCTTGAGGTAGTCTTATTTGGGTTAGATCTGTTTGGTGTTCTATAACCTTCTTGTACTAGAGTATTAATATTAATGTATTTCTTTAGGTTTGAGAAGTTCTCTGTTATTATCCATTTGAGTAAACTTCCTACACTTCTTTCTCTACCTCCTCTTTAAGGCCAATAACTCTTAGATTTGCCCTTTTGAGGCTGTTTTTCAGATTCGGTATGTTTATTCTTTTTAATTTTTTTCTTCTATCTCCTCTGACTGCATATTTGCAAGTATCTGTCTTCAAGCTCACTAATTTTTCTGCTTGATCAATTCTGCTGTTAAAAGATTCTGATGCATGCTTTAGTATGTTTATTGCATTTTTTAACTTCAGAATTTCTGCTTGATTCTTTTCAATTATTTCAATCTCTTTGTTCAGTTTATCTGATAGCATTCTGAATTCCTTCTCTGTGTTATCTTGAATCTCTTTGAGTTTCCTCAAAACAGCTATTTTGAATTCTCTATTCGAAAGGTCACATATCTCTGTTTCTTCAAGAGTGGGCCCTGATGCCTTATTTAGTTTGTTGGGCGAGGTCATGTTTTCCCATTTGGAGTTGATACGGATGTTCTTCAATGTCTAGGAACTGAAACATTAGGTATTCAGTGTAATATTTGCAGTCTGGGCTTGTTTGTACCCTTCTTTCTTGGGAAGGCTTTTCAGGTATCAACAGGATTTGGGTATTGTGACCTAAGCCATATCTGCATTAGGGGGCCCAAAAGCCCAGTAATGCTGTGGTTCTTGCAGACTCACAAAAGTACTGCCTTGATAATCTTGGATAATATCTGGAAGAATTCTCTGGATTATGAGCCAAAGACCCTTGTTCTCTTCCCTTACTTTCCCTGAAACAAATGGAGTGTCTCTCTCCCCCTCTCTCTCTGTTCTGAACTGCTTGCAGCTAAGGGTTGGGTGGCATGAGTACTTCTGTGTACATCATCAGTGGGATTCTGTTGGGTCAGACCTGAAGCCACCGCAGCAGTGGGTCTCTCCCAAGGTCTTCTGTAACCACTACCTGGCTACCACCTATGTTCCCTGAAGGACTTAGGGCTCTATAATCAGTAGGTGGTGAAAATAATCAGGCTTATGTCCTTTCCTTCAGGGTGTTGAGCTCTCCTAGGCCCTGGGAGAGCCAGATATGCTGTCTAGGAGCCAGATAATAGAGTCAAAAGCCTTAGACATCTACCTGGTATTCTATTATATTGAAGCTAAGCTGGCATTCAAACCACAAGAGGTAGTCCTTCCTATTCTTCCTCCGCTCCCCCACACCCCATTCCATAGACAGAGAAGCCTCAGCCCATGGCCATCAGCACCACAGGCCTACAGGGAGTACTGTGAGGCTACTGCTGATATTCCCTTAAGGTCCAAAGGCTCTTTGGTCAGCTTGTGATGAATGTTGCCTGGCCTGGGACTCACCCTTTAGGGCAATGGGTTTCTCCATGGCCCAGGGAAGATCCAGGAATGCCACTCAAGAGCCAAGGCCTAGAATTGGAAATTCCAAGAACTTGTTTAAAGCTCTACCCTCTCCCATAGCTGAACTGGTACCTAAGGTGCAAGGCTTTAATTAATTTACATTTGTCTCTGCTTTTCTCAAGCAGAAGGAACCTCTCCCCATAGCCACCACAGTTAAGAATATGCTGAGTCCTACCTGAAGCCAGTTAGTCTCAGAGTCTCACCTAAGGCTTATGGTGTACTACTGGGTATTGTTGCCTATTATTCAGGGTCCAAGACCTTTTTAGTCAGCAGGTGATGGGTCTTGCTGGGAATGGGTCCTTAGCTTCAGGCAGCCTGTTTCTTTCTGTCCCAAGATGTGTCTAGAAATGTCATCTGGGAGCTTGGACCTCACGACTCTGACTAGTGTCCCATCATGTTGTGGCTGAGCTGGTATCCAAGATGCCAGACTAAGTCCTCTTGACTCTTCCCTCTCCTCCCCTCAAGTAAAAGGAAGGGGTCTCTTCTGGAGCAAGAAACTACATCCTGAGGTTGAGGAGAAGGGGTGCAAGCACTCACTTGGCTGCCCTGGAAGTCCACTGTGAGCCCAGTTTGGTAGTAGGACTTGTCTGGGAGTTGGAGTCCTTGTGGCCTAGACTCTCTTTCAAGTTTCTTTAGGTCCCAAGAGCACTTTAGCTTGTGGTGTAGAGCTTGCAGGAACTCAAATTCTGACCTCTGGGATGGGCAATTCTCCTCTGACTAGAACTGGTTTCAATACTTCCTCCATGGGCAGGCTTCAGCTGAGTTCAACCTAGTTTTGCTTTCTGCTGAGCACTGAGTTCAACACGTTTCCCAATCCCTGTGCTTTCCCTCTCTCAAGTGTGCAGATTCTTTCTCTGTACCATGTGGCTGTTGTGGGGGATGGGGGAGAAAAGGTATTGGTAATTCAAGACTGCCTTTCCCCCTCTTCTGTGCCTTTTTCAGCCATATGCAGTTAAAACCAGGTATGCGGGTACCCACCTGATTTTTGGTTCTTCTGAAGATATTTTTAAACTGGTGTTTTTGTGGGGGAGAGGATGACTGGTGGAGACTTCTGTTTGGCCATTTGTTCCACCTCTCTCAATTGAATTTTAAAATTTTATTTATTTTCCAGCTCCAGTGCTTCTTTTTTTGTCAATTATTTCAATCTCTCTACTAAATTTTTCTTCCTGCCCATTTATTGTTTTCCCCATTTTATTGAATTTTTTCTGTATTTTATTAAAATAGTCTGAGGTTTCTTAAAATAGTTCCTTTAAAATCTTTGTCAGATAGTTCATAAATGTCTGTTTCTTTAGAGTTAGTCACTATCTCACTGTTTTGTCCATTTTGGTGATGTTATGTTTTCCTGATATTTTCGATCCTTGTGATCATGCATCAGTGTCTGTGCATCTGAAGTAGTAGGTATTTATTCAATTCTTTGCAGACTGGTTTTGTCTGGGAAACCTCTGCAGCAGGCACAGTACTGGGGTGTACCAGAAACCTTGGAAAGCTGTGGCCATAACAGTGTTGCTAGAAGTCTGGGGCCCACTAAGGCTGGTGCAGTGTTAGTGTTAGGGTGGTCCAGAAGCCTAAGACAGATGTGGCTAGAGCAGCTTAGTGACACTTCAGAACCCCATGGCCACTAAGGACTGTCTGCCCTTGAGGGCTGTCCAGAACCCCAGGGTCAGTGACTGGACTTATTTGTGATGCGTGACAGAGTTCAGCATGCAAGCCTGAAGCCTGGGGCTGTATGGTCCACTTATGCTAGGGTGGGTCTAGAGGCTCAGTCCATGAGTACTGGCCTGGACTGTTATGCTCTGAGGGTCTCCCCAGTTGTGTGTTTTACTGTGGTGAGCCTGGTGTTGGGGCTTAACATTCTGTGCATGCTTCTCTCTCTTTCCCCCAAATTGGACAATATCTTTCTCCATGCTTTGCTGCCTGGGGATTAATCACATGTGATGTGAGTAATACAAAACTATCCTTTCTACCCTCTTTGATGTGTCTTTTCTTATTACTGTGCTACAACTAGGTACTGTGATCTGCCACCTGGTTTCGTTAGCTCTTATGAAGGTATTTTCATGAGTGGATACTTGTTTGATTTGATGTTTTTTTCAGATGGATAATCACTGGGAGTACTACTCCACCATTTTGTTCTGTCCCTCATTGAGTCGTTATTCTTCATTGGAAGGGTAAGCAATTCAATCTGTAAGAAACAAAAAGGTAAACAGTCCAGTTTAATTCTGAATATTTAGCATATATATCAGATATTAAGAATATTAAGAACATTAAGTATTAAGAATATCTTTAATATTTGGCTAAATTTTGAGTATGATTTAGTAATCCACAATATTAAATTATACATTTTGAGTGACAGATTGGCATGTGGTGTCATTTTCCAACACACCTAATTTTTATGTGGTAACATAAGTTTTATATGCTCATCCTTATTGACCTCTGGAAATAACTTTTTTCTGAAAACATTTTAAAGTGTAGTAATTACTTTGGGTCCCTTTTTAAGGTTTTACAATGATTTTGTCGTATTCATTGTTAGAATTGTTTCTTCCCCTGGCCGGGCGCCATGGCTCACGCTTGTAATCCCAGCACTTTGGGAGGCCGAGGCGGGCGGATCACGAGGTCAGGAGATCGAGACCACGGTGAAACCCCGTCTCTACTAAAAATACAAAAAATTAGCCAGGCGTGGTGGCGGGCGCCTGTAGTCCCAGCTACTCGGAGAGGCTGAGGCAGGAGAATGGCGTGAACCCTGGAGGCAGAGCTTGCAGTGAGCCGAGATTGTGCCACTGCACTCCAGCCTGGGCGACAGAGCGAGACTCCATCTCAAAAAAAAAAAAAAAATTGTTTCTTCCCAACTTCAGATGCATGTTTTCATGTAGCTGTAACTCAGCTAGTGTAAATTTCCTATCCTCTAGCCCTTTACCTCATTTCATATTGGTGAAGTCAGTTGCCTTATTGGAAAGTTTAGAATAGGGACTTGGTAGGTGTGCATGAGCTTTTTCCTATCTTCTTCTCCTTCTCCTTCATTCTTGGGAGTCAGGATGCCTACCTAGAGCACAAGTTCTTCTCTTGTACACCATGATTAATTTTGACTGGACATCTCTACCCTGTAACAGGAAATTTGCCCTAGTCCAGCTGTTTGTGACAGAGGTACATCTATCTAATTCTGGTTGTTAGTATTAGAAAGTCTACTTCCAAACAAATATAATTCATTTTTCCTAATATCAACATTATTACTACTAATATTAATGATGATATTTGAGAATCTGCTTTCTTTTTCATCTATCAATTGGATCATAGCACAAATAAAGTTATGCTATTTATTGGCCATATTCAGGGCTTCAAATATTGAGAAATAAATTCAGAGTAAAAAATGAGGGGGGTTAAGATGTACAAAAGAATAGCTCTGGTGCAACCAATGTTCATGACTTATGATTTGGATGGTTTTGACTCTGATGGTTGGTAATGAATGATGCCATATGTCAGCAAATTTATCCTATAAGAGGCCAAACAGTAAATATTTTTGCCTTTGTAGGGTCATAGAGTGTCTGTTACAACCACTCAACTCTGACACTGTAGTGTAAAAGTGGCCATAGACAGTACCTTAAAAGATATTTACAAAAATAGGCAATGGACCAGATTGGCCCACACATTTAGTTTTTGGATCCCTGAGCTATATTGTGCTATGTGGCTGGCATTTTAAATTTGTTGGTTGCTTAATGCATTTATTTAGGTATTTCCTTCATTATTTTTTAATAACAATAATAGTTAACATTTCATGTTAACTCACAATGTTCCAAAAAAGGACTGAGGGCTGAGTGTTTTGGATAATTTAATTCAATACTCAGAACAACCCTATAAACTGAGATTCTGAGGAATTCAGTAAATTTTCCAAGGTGACCAATTGTATTTGTCTGTTTTCACTCTGCTGATAAAGACACACTGGAGACTAGGCAATTTACCAGGGAAAGAGGTTTAATTGGACTTACAGTTCCACATGGCTGGGGAGGCCTCACAATCATGGCGGAAGGCAAGGAGGAGCAAGTCACATCTTATGTGGATGGTGGCAGGCAAAAAAAAAAGAGCTTGTGCATGCAAACCCCATTTTTAAAAACCATCAGATCTCCTGAGACACACTCACTATCATGAGAACAGCATGGGAAAGACCCGCCCCCATGATTCAATCATCTCCCACTGGGCCCCCTCCCACAACACATAGGAATTATAGGAGCTACAAGATGAGATTTGGGTGGGGACACAGAGCCAAACCATGTCACCAATATTGGAATCAATGTGAGGTGAGGAGAAGATTTCTTTTTCTTCTTCTTTGTTTTTTTTTTCACCCAGGCTGGTGTTATCATAGCTCACTGCAGCCTCTGAATTCCTTGGTTCAAGGGATCCTACCACCTCAGCCTCCTAAGTAGCTGAGAATACAGGCAAATGCCACTGTGCATGACTATTTTTTTTTTCAAATTAATTTTTCTTTTTTAGAGAAACAAAGATCTTGCTTTGTTGCCCAGGCTTGTCGTGAACTCCTGGCTTCAAGGCATCCTTCCACCCTTGCCTCCCAAAGTGTTGGGATTATGAGCGTGAGCCACTGTGCCCAGCCAGGATAGCATTTCATGTCCATGTGACTTTCAAGTGTGAGTGCTTAACGCTGTGTAGTTCATCATTTTTTGGAAAGTAGCGTTTTAATTAATGACAAATAAAAAGTAGAGGTAAATTTGTCTCAGACGATAGGATACATAAATTCTAGCTACATTTTTCTTAAACAATCAGAATTTTCTTGAAAAGAAAGCCAGAGGCCTGGCACAGTAGCTTATGTCTTTAATCCCTACACTTTGGGAGGCCATGGCCAGGGATCACTTGAGCTCACAAGTTCAAGACCAGCCTGGGCAATGTGATGAAACCCTTTTTCTATAACATATACAAAAATATATATATTAGCTGGGCGTGGTGGTGCATGCCTGTAGTCCCAGCTACTCAGGAGGCTGAGGTGGGAGAATGACTTGAACCCAGGAGGTGGAGGTCGCAGTGAGCCAAGATCACACCACTGCAATCCTGTACACTAGCCTGGGTGATAGAGCGAGATCTTGTCAAAAAAAAAAGGCAGAAATTTTAACAAACTGGGTATGTGTGAGACAAGAAATATGCGTCAGAATAAATAAGCAGCACAACAGTGGGCGCCTTGAAAGCGAGAGTGTTACAGCTTAACAGCCTGGTAACAAAAGAAAAATTTGTTGGTTTGATTCAGTACTTATTTAGTGCATCCACAGGAAGCCCAGATAGTCTGCCTGCAGTTAAACAAACCAGTGAGAATTTTATTTGCATTCCATTCTATTCTAAGCATTGAGATCTAACTAGGTTCACATCTGTGTACAGGTGGCCTAAGCCAGAGTGAAATGTTCTTATATGGATATCTGCACTTCTACCTTTAGCAACTCACTTCTCTTGGGAAAGCATTGTCTTTTCTTTGTAGTCCTCTTTTAAATTGCAAATAATCTATGCAACAGAACACTTTGTTTTTCTAATAGAGTCTTAGGGGAAATAAATTTAATATTTTGCTTTTTTCCTCCATTTTTTTCCCCTTCACTTTGTGAAATTCCTGTGAGTACTTAATCTTGGTTTCCGTTATATATCTATCTCCAAAGTCAATTCTTAACTCTTTTAAGTTTCTCGAAGTGAACAATATATGCCTAAAGTAATTTTTATAATAATAATTGGGAAACCATACTAAACCCAGATACAAGTTCACTCAATGATGAGTGGTAAACATGATGCAATAGTGTCATACTCATAGATTTTTTTCTGCATTAGTAAACATTACAAAAAATGGTTTAAAAATCGGTTTTTAAAACAGTTTGAATTAAAATTGTAAAAAGTTTTACTTAATCAGGCCCTTTATTAAAGTAAGAAAGTTAAATTATTGATTTAATCTTTTAATGAATTATCTAAATATGTTGGGTTGGGAAGAACCCACATTTGTTTTCCAGATACCATTCATCCTTAAATGTAAATGTCTTCAAGAAGTAAAAACATTATACCTGACATTTAATGAGTTTTTTCTTAAGTCATCAAAGCATCTCTTGGTAGAACTACTTAACATCCTATCAAAAAAAATCGTCAGTCTTTTTCTTCTTAGCTTTTTAAAAAATTATTTCTCTCTTGGTCAGAATGTTATAGTTTTTGGCCTATCTAAAACTTTCCATGAGAAGGGTGATTCTCATATCCAGTGTTTTTTTTTTTTTTTATTGTGGATTACTCACACCGCTGGCCTTATCTATACACGTGCAACCTTATCCATACATGTGCAGGCCTTATTGATACGTGTGCTACCTTGTTTATTTACTGCCCTTTTTTCCTGTCTCCCCATTACACATCTTTTGATTTTTATGCCTTTATTCATCTGTCAGATTTCAAGCAATGGAGAGATAAAAAGTCAAATCAGTTTCTTTTACTATTTCTTTACATATTTTTTAAAAGTTGATGAAAGATTTAAGATATTAATTGAGAAGTCATACAACAATTGTTATTAATTATGTTCAATCAGTTCTTAATTATTTATGTCAACACCTTGCCTTTGTGAATATGTGAGGGATAGTAGAACAAGAGGCATTCAAGTTTTGACATTACCCTGTGAGACAAGGTATGGTTCTAATGAAGGTGATAAATGAATTAAGCAAATACCACCTGGGATGTAGAAATGTATTTGTGCAGTGTTAGAATCCACACTTGCTTCTTCTGGCAAAAGCAACCACTAATTGTTTGCTGCAGTAGAACCAATTTTCACTGAAAATAATTTTTATTTGAATTTTGCACATGCATTAATCAGCAGCAGATTTGAAAAAGTGCTGCCTTAAGACCAGTCTCGAAGTTTGCTTAATATTTACTTGATCTAAACTCAACCCAAAATAAATCCTAAAACACTCAGAAAAATAGAAAATACACAATGTGCATGTGTATTATTTTTCCATTTTTACCATTTTTTAAGTGGGTCGTTTTTGATTATTCTGCCTATTTTTTATGTTCCACTTTCTCAGCCACTTTTTTTTTAACTCATTCCTCCCTTCTTTTCACAGGTATAAAAACATCCAAAAGATGTTTCTGAAATACATTGCCAAAGAAAGAGCTTCAAATAGAGTCACTGTGCCTAACTCCCATCTCTGGGCATTTTATTCTTCATTGAGGGGAGTAGTACCAATGTTTTGCCATTGTTGTAATGGCTGCTGCTGTTTCTTTAGTTCTTATTCTTCTCAGTTTATTTATTGTCTATAGTTTTTACAAAAAACAAACTCAAAGTAAATCTGAGGAAGGCTTATTATAAGATTTTAATGCAGACAGAGATGGACTCAACTGTAATACACTAGGCCTTTTGGCACATAAATCCTTATATCTGAGCTTAATCATATCTATACTTAAGGTAGTCCTTTGTCTTCAATTTAATTTTTCCAAATTGGAAGTTTGCATATCATATATTTATTAAATCTATGAATCCTTGGCTATCTAATATGTATCAGCAAGTTTTCTTTAAATTAAGCTGGCCTTCTCTAAAGAACCTAAACCTCTATAAATACTATGAAATAAATTTTAATCAGTCATCTGTGAGAGGGGATTCTGAACTAATTTTTCTACTTTCAAGCCATTATCAGTACCATTCTACTGGAAACAAAATAATTTTTCTATTAATTGAATCAATTGTGTTTCAGAAATTAAATAACCGAAAACTATTCTAGGCAGAAATTCCTTTGTTTTACAAATCCGTGAGGTTTATGTGTTTCTTCTAAGTGGTTTTTAAGTCCTTGGGATCATGTTGGAGACATTTCTACTTACGATCCTAGGACTGATGTATGTGATTTGATACAGTTTACAATTGGCATAATGTTTAAATGTGTATAAATATTAGCATGATCAAAATACTGGAAAAAAATCATTGTTGAATGATGATGGGGATCCATAAAGTTTTCATATTTAAAAAGCTATTTATTCTTTTTAGATGAATACTTTTGGGTTTTACTGAGTCTATTTTAAATCAAGACCCAAAGATGAGGCCATCTCTGTGGGATTTTATCTGCTATAACACAACTCACCTTATGGCTGCTTTTACATGACATGACATGTTTCATACAGTAGTGAACTCAATACATTATGAAACAAAGGCCCTGGTAATGAGGATTTAATTATGACACAATCTGGAAATCATGCAGGAGTAACTAATTTGTGTGTTGATTTCACAGTTCCCATATCCTAGGGGTATCTCAGAGAGCACTATTTTAAAATCTCATAGTCCAGGTGGCTATTGATAAAACATAAGTTAAAATATGAAACTCAGTATAAAAATGTGAGTTACTTGCTCTTAGCAATTGGTTATTGAGACAACCTTTTACGTTTAGATTTTGTTAACCACAGAGTTCTAGGAATTCCAAAAGGCAATTTCATAAGAAACTTTAAAAACCAGTATGGCATATCTGGGAATAAGAGTATTGCATCCAAACCTTTGTAGTCTAAATGAAAAATAACAAGATGAATTTTTTTTTGTGGAGTCAGCCTTACTGCTTTAGTCAGATTTCATAATCTAAAATTATTTTAGCTAAATGAAACTAAATAATACTGCCTTTTAAACAGATGGATAGTTTGATGAACTCTTTGAAAAGAGTTGTCCAAATAATATATTAAGTGTCTTTCCAATTGCTTATTTATCTCTACCTGTAGTAATCTCTTATACTGACATGGATTTCTTTATTGATAGGCTATATGTACGTGGCTTTGGCTCCTACATAAGTATCACCCCACTTCCTTTAAGAATAATTTATAAGTGAAAAGCTTGCTTCACTCTCCTGCTGAGCCCAGTTTAATGAATATCGGTAAAATAATTGCATGACAACATTAATGATAAAAATGCTCATAATCTGAGCCCAGGCAACAGCTTAGTTGGGTTAGAACCTATAAAATCCATAGAAAATGTTTTGTGATAAATCAGGAAGACAAATGCATGATGAGGAAAAAAGTAAAACATCCCTACTGAATCTGAATTTGGCTATATTTCCTAAGTTTGTAATGATTTTAAAAATCCATCATCCATTCACATGTACTCACCACCTACTATGGGTCAGATATGGCAGCCTCTGTGTATACAAAAGTGAACAAGACTTGGGTCTTTTATCTGAAGATGTTCTCAATTTGCGGTGATATGGAGATTTTTCCCTTCAGAATATTTATCCCTTAATAATAGTAACAACAGTAATAGTAGCAGCAGAAGCAGCAATACTTTCTTTTCCAGTTCATTTCTCACTCCCATGATAAAAATATTTTTGTCGTGTGTGTGTGTGTGTGTGTGTGTGTGTGTGTAGAATCCAAGGAGCTGGACCTGAATTGGAATTTTCAAGAACTGGCTTCTGATGCTTGCTTTCGGGAGAAAAAGTAGCAGATGCTGGAGAATCTTGAGCAAACGATTTGAGCTCTATGTTTCTGTTTTTCACTTAATGAGAATTTCTTTAGTAATAATTCGCAAAGCTGTCATCCTCTAGGTCTATTTGTCCGCCATCCTCTGTCGATGGATTAAGATCAGTCTCCAACAGATCTTTATTGCAGACATTCAAAGACAGGGAAGACTTTTGTGGACTAAGTTGGAAAACTACTCTGGGAGCAGCCAGTGAGTTTCATCACTTTGCTTCAGTATAAATTAAAACAGATTGTATTCTCTTCACGCCCCCATCACTGCAAACAGAAAATAAAATTACTCAGCTATTCTAGTCACGTCTTTCTTTCAAGATATTCCTTGAAAGTCCCAGAGTAATTGTAAATGAAATTCATAAAGAGGGAAAAACACAGTTATTAGGCGGGTGTACATCAGCATGTGGGCAGGATTTAGCTGAGCCCCTTTTTCCTATTGAAGAACTGATCAGACGACTTGACAGCTGGAGTTTACATGATTGTTGTACAATAAAACAGGACCACAGCTACCTTTTGCTGTGCTCCAAATGCCAAGTGTAATTTTGAATACTTCTTCTCCTTTATAAAAATATGTTCTCCTTATAAAAAGAGAGGATGGATACACCTTAGAAGTGACGCTGTTCCTACAGAATCCAAGGTGCATAAAAAATTAAAAAGAAATTAAACCTGTACCATATAATTAAAAAAGAATGGAAAAACCTATTGAAGTTTAATGGCTGGGTTATAAGAGAAGCCACACACAACATAGTTGGCCCTCTGAGATCTGAGGTAAATGGATTACAGGATGTGGACTTGGAGCTCAGCTGTGAACACTGTGATATTTTGAGAAAAAAGAATCGAATGTTCATTGCTTTGTTGAAACTCTCAAAAATCCTAACAAATCCAACCATTTCAGATGCCAAAGACAGCATTAGAAAGTGCAGAAAACAAAAGAAAGATCGTATCCAAATTACATAATTAAATTACAGCCTTTGGTTAGATTTTATTTTACCCATTTGTGTTAAGCTCTTAATTTTGGATAAATAAAAAGAGAAACCCAAATAAATTTCCTCCATTTTATAGGGCTGTGATTACAGGATTTGAAATTGTGAATAGGATACATGAGTACCTTTACTTCAAAATGAAGTAAAACTTAACATTAAATTTGTGCTTTTCCTGGGCTTTCACATGCTCCCGTATGTAGTGAACCTCTTTTTATGTAAGGTGTCTTTTTATGAAGCACATAGTAAATAAGTAACCTAATTTTTTTATCTGCTTTAATGACATGGATGATTTTCACATTAATTCATTCATTACTTCAATATTTTTGGTAGCACCTACTATATACCAAACAGTGTTTTTTATTGTTAGGAATACCATAGTAAAATAAACATGTAAGCATCCTTTTTGCATTCTAGAGGGAGAGATAGAAAACTTTTTAAAAAGAGAGTGGGAAAGATAATAAATAAATAGTATTGAGGGGGAAAAATAAAGCACAGAAGAAGACATAAAATACCAAGAATGGGACTTGAAATTTTGATTTGGTGGCTAGTCACTGAGAAGATTTGGTGGCTAGTCACTTTACTTTAATTGAGTAAAGATCTAAAGGCATTGGAGCTAGCTAGCCACAGATATTTGTGGAAAGGGCATCCCAGGAAGTGGGACAGCATGTTCCAAGGGCCTGAGGTAGGAGTACGCCTGGAACAACAGGAACACTTGTGTGGCTTAGGGTGGACAGAGTAAACTGGAGAAGACTAAATAATATGGTCAGAAACATAATATAAACCAGACTTTAGAAGGCTTTGTGGTGCATGGAAAAGACTGGCGCTTTTACTTTGGATGCGATGAGAAGTCTACCGTATTTGTCAAGCACTGACAACTTTCTCCGTGAGTGGCCAGATATCTAAATTTTGCAGGACAGACAGTTTCTGTCACAACTGCACAACCCTGCAACTGCAGTACAAAAACAGCCATAGACCCTGGATGAATCAATGAATATGGACGTATTCCAATAAAACTTGATTTACAAAAATAAATGGTGAAGGGATGATGTCAGCAAGACAGTGAAGTAGGAAGCTACAGGCCCTCCTGACTCACACAAAAACACTGAGTTAATAAATATGGATCAGAATACCTCTGTGGGAACTCTAGGGACCAGTTGAGAAGCTAGAGCAACCAGGCCACTGTAAAATCAAGAAGATATTCCAATGAAAGGGATAGAAAAGTTCATGTCACTTGCCATTCCTGTTTGTGCTCCTTCCCTTACATGGCACAGTACAAAATAAACTAGAGGAAATACCCTCATACACGGAGAAGGAAACAAAAGTATAGACCATGTATCCACCATTCTGCCTTGTCTGGGGGCAGTCTGAGGGACTTGCCTGACTTGTGTTGATGGGACTAGTGTCAGAGTTTGGAAGCTGCTGACAACAGAAGTCAGCAGGCAGCACACTAGGGCTGTAGTTCCACAGGTACACTTCAGGGTTTAAAAGAGATCAGGCAAGGTTTGAGAGATCTTAAAACTGTCAACTGGGCTGATTCATGGTCTTTTCCTGCAGGAAGCCAGTACAGAAAGATAGGGAGAGGTGGTTTGTTTCTTCAAACACCCCACTCCAGGTGAAAAATTACAAAGCATACAAAGAAACAGGGAAATGTGGCCCAGTCAAAAGAACAGAATAAAACTCCAGAAAGATTCATAAAGAAACAGAGATTTACGAGCTGCCTGACAAAAAATTTTAAATTACTGTCAAATTGATGTTCAATTAGCTAAAAAAAAGAACACAGATAAATATCTAAATGAAATCAGAAAAATGCCTTATGAACAAAAAGAAAATATCAACAGAGATAGAAACTAGAAAAATGAACCAAACCGTAATTCCAGAGCTGAAAAATAAAATAACTGACACAAAAAAAATTTATTAGAAGGGTTCAACAGCAGATTGATTAGGCAGAAGAATCAGCAAGCTTAATGACAGGTCATATAAAATCATTGAATTAGAGAAGCAAATGGATATATGAATGAAAAAAGCCAAAGACAACCAAAGGTTCTTATGGGACAGTATACACTTTATGGGAGTCTTGGAAAGGGAAAAAAAAAGGGACACAGAGCTTATTTGAAGAAATATTGATCCCAGATTTCCCAAATCTGAGGAAAGAAACAAATACACAGTCTGGGCGTGGTCGCTCATGCCTGTAATCCCGGCACTTTGGGAGGGCAAGGCAGGTGGATCACCTGAAGACAGGAGTTTAAGACCAGCCTGACCAACATGGTGAAACCCCATCTCTACTAAAAAGACAAAAAAATTAGCCGGGTGTGGTGGCAGATGCCTGTAATCTCAGCTACTCGGGAGGCTGAGTCAGGAGAATGGCTTGAACCCGAGAGGCAGAGGTTGCAGTGAGCCGAGAATGTGCCATTGCACTCCAGCCTGGGAGACAAGAATGAAACTCTGTAAAAAAAAAAAAAAAAAAAAAAAAGGAAGGAGGGAAGGAAGGAAGGAGGGAAGGAAGGAAAGAAGGAAGGAAGGAAGGAAGGAAGGAAGGAAGGCAGGCAGGCAGGCAGGCAAAGAAAAAAGAAACAAATACACAGATTTAAGAATCTCAAGAAATTTCAATTTGGATAAATTCAACAAGAACCACACCACAAGACATTATAATCAAACTGCTTAAACTCGATGAAGAGACATTCTTGAAAGCATCAAGAAAAGAAGCAATTAATCCTATACAATGAACTTCCATGAGATTACCAGTGGCTTTCTCAGGATAAACTTTGCATGCCAGTGGGAGTGGATAATATATTCCAGGTGTGGGAAGAAAAAAACATCATTGAAGAATATTTTATTCAGCAAAACTGTCCTGCAAATACAAAGGAGAAATTAAGACTTTCCAAGATAATCAAAAGTGGAGAGAATTTATTATCATTAGACATGCTCTACAAGAAATGCTAAACAGAGTTCCTCAAATTGAAAGGATAATAAGAAAGCAACACACACAGAGCTATATGGAAATATTAGCTTCTCCCAAAAAGCACATCTCAATTCAAACTATTCACATTTCAACTGTTCAATAGCCACAAGTAACTAGTAAGTACTGTAATAAACAAAACACCTCTAGAAGATAGTCTCATTTTTCTCTCTTTTAATTGTCTAGCTTTGAAATATGCATTTATATTTTTAAATGGCATAGTACTAAAAATTATGAAGATTCACAGTAAATCCAGATTGAATCATTGTCACTGAGCCTAAAATAGAAGTGGTGCAGGTGCTTTGACTGATGGGTAGTGGTTTACCAACCCCTTCTATCAGTTACATTTGCAATTCCATTTGACAGATGAAATAACTAAGTCTAAGAATATTTAGAAACACATCCCAAGTTACCTAAGTAGTTATAAACACTGCTGGGCCTCAAATTCAGGTCAATATGATTGCAAATTCTTTCAACTATATTATGTTGCCTTCATGATGACTTTTTTGTTTTTGTAGACCAGTGGTTCCCCAAATGTGGTCTGCAGAGCCCTTTACAGTGGTTCCATCAGGTCAAAACTATCTTTACAATAATATAAAATTTTAATTTGTATTTTTCACTGTGCTGACATTTGCAATGATGATGCAAAAGCAATGTAGGAAAACGGAGGCATGATCCTAAGCAAGAATTGGGGCAGCAGCACCAAACCGTCATAGTACTCATTGCATTTTCACCATCACATACTCACAGGGGGTAAAAAGCCTGGTTCATTTACAAACGTCTTTGGCAAACCAGCAAAAATTATAAATTTGATTGAAATCTCAACCTTTGGCTGTACATCTTTGTACTATTCTGTTTGATCAAATGGAAATTACCCATAAAATACATATGCTGCCCTAGCAGAATGATGGTTTTCTTCAGGAAAAGCATTTGAGTGACTGAGTTGTCAGTTGTCAGCTGAACTAGCCAGTTTATTTTTAACATAGAACATTATTTTACTCTAGAAACTGACTTGATAGGTAAACTATGGTTGTTCCACTAGAGTATTTCCTGGCCATTTGGGGGGGGCACTAAAAAAAATAAGCCTGTTACTTAAGAAAAACAACTGACAGTATTTGTGTCCAATCATGAACTTAAAGATTCCAAGTGAAAATTAAAATTTTGGAAAAATTGTATCTGCCACTGTAAGCTTCATAGCTTCCCAATACTATTTTGATGAGATCAATGGCAATATTAACAACCGTAATTTTTAAATATTAAATAGTGAAATATGTCAACATTTGGAAGATCCGTATAACTTAGCAAAGCAACATTTTCCAAATTGCAAATGAATGATGTTACAGAATTATTTGTAAGTTAACAGATGTCTTCAAAGCGTAAGATAGACCATTGCAGTTTAATATGGGAGAGAAAAAGCTAATTGAAAAGGTTTCAGTCCCACTTTTCAATTAACATTAAAAAAAACTACCATTTGTCAAGTTTTAGAGCAATTTCAAAGAAGAATTTTCATACAGAATTTTTAATAGGCAATTAAGATGTTCTTCCCTGTTAAAATTACATATATACGTATATGTGTGAAGCTGGGTTTTCTTCCTATGTTTGAAACAAAAGGATATTTGATAACATATTGAATACAGAAACAGATATGAGAACCTAGGTGTCTTCCATTAAGCAAGGCATTAAGAGATTTGTAAAGATGTAAAGCGGTATCACACATCTTACTATTTTTTGGTTTTGAAGAATACAGTTATTTTTAATAACATTTATGTTAATGTAGAATGCATTTATTGTTCTTATTCTTAAATGCATTACTGCAATTTTTAAAAATTATCCACTTTAATTTCTAATATTTAAATATTGCTTGATATGACCTGCATAAACTCAAGCTCGTGGTCCTTAATAATTCTTGGGAATGCTAAGGGAACCTGAGACCAAAAAGTTCTAGAATTACTATTGTAGTTAGAGTGTGTGCATGTGGGTGGTATGCACAGTAAACTCTCAACTAGAAGGAAATAGTGAGGGCTGTCAGTTAACTGGCCTGTGTTTTCTTTGATCAAATTTAGAAGGAAAATGGAAATAATGAAACAAATAAGCTAATGTCAAAAGTCTTCTCATTATAAAATCAGTGCAAATGACTACTTGTATGAATGTATGTGATCAACAGATACGAAATAGAATAGTAAAACTTATCCTTCCTACTTATAGGGGTTGTTATAAGAATAAATAATGATATGGAAAAAGTCAGATTTAGATATGAAATCTTTTCTAGTGTATAAAATATGAAAATGTAAGTAGGTATGTATTCTCGGGCATTTCACAAATCTTATTTAACAGAAAGATTGAATTACTTAACTCAACATACTATTATCAAGTACGTGGTGTTTGCCAGTACAGTACTGAACTCCATATATGCAAAGACGATTAAGACATTGCACTATGTATTCATTAGTGTTTGAGAAAGATTTATCCACCATGACACAAGCAAAACAGTTTCATGTTTAGCTCTCGGTTAATTAGGCCATTTTATTTTCTAAGCATTTAGGTAAACATTTTCTATAACATACATTGAGGAGTCATCTTTGAATATATTCTTAAAATCTCAAGCCATCTGCAGTAGTATATTTAATGTCATAAAACAAATTATATATATTAGCCCCTTTGGTGTCCTAGATTCTTTTGACATTTCTCTTCTGAAGAGAGAGAATTTCTAAAAGGGGAACTAACAAATGAAATGACCAGTACTAAAATGGCCACCTCAATAAAGCTACGAAATATCTACCTTTCCACTTAAGGGATGTTTGGACCTAGACAGCAGGAGTACTTTTCCCTGTAGATTCATCCATTATGTCTCATGCACTGCTAATTCGTTTTCCTGATCTACTAGGGCCACCCTTCGTTCTCCCATTGTCCTGCCCAAGAGCTTGCTTTGAATTATGGGGAGGAAGGGTATCAAAGTTTCATATTTAGCCAAAAGATATAGATTTCCTTTTGCATGCTCTTTTTCTGTGTTGTCTCCTTTCCTCTCTTCCTGAATCCTCAATCTGTACCCAAACCTAAAAGTCATGTTTTGAGTTACGCTTCATTCTGTTTTCAGGAGGACATAGGGTGGCCTCTTTTTTTGTTCTCATTTATCAGCATACACAGAGCCAAGGCTCTGGTAGGTACAGAAGTTATAAAGTGGAACACCTGAGAGTGACATGAGAATTAAGATATAGCTCTGATTTGTGAAAAATGGTTATAACATCTGAAATTTCACGAGTTTTTAGAACATTCAAAGACTTATTGGAATGTTTGAATTAGCATCTTACCAGTTCAATCAATTGCCCCCAAAAGAATTAAAATGAATCTAAAACTTACAACTGCATTGACTATGATAAACTTTTCTGTGTCCTAAGGTATGCAAAATGTGGTTCTTTTAGCCTGTCTTTAATTTTATTAGCACCTTTCAAAGTGTTGAAACACAGTCCATAATTATTTATTCATTTATTTTAATTATAGTACTTGATTGCACATGAGTATTTTGTAGATGAAAATAACTATTACTAAGGAATGGCACAGAATCAATATATGCTTATTAATAATTATAATTATAATTTGGAAAAGAAAAGCCATAGGCTTGTCTGATGAGTGTTTTCATCTTGACTACAGTTTCTCTTCTTTCTGTGCCTAGAGCTCATTAGGTGGACAAATTTTCCCCATGATTACAACACCCACAAAAGGGCCAAAGCAGAGAGAAAAATCCACCTTTGCTCAATTTCAAATTAATCTGAAACCCTGTAGGCCTCAGTAGGTGCCCAAGGCACATCCCGCACCCATGTTATTTTTAGTTGAATGCTATTCTTCTATTACAGGCAGCAAGATTGAAAACTGTCATGACTCTGAGCAAACCTGGTTATTTCAGAATACAGGCTTTCACAGCATTTCCCTCTAATGGCCCAGATTAGAAAAGAAAGGTTGTTTATACGTTTAAAAGGCCAAGGTCTCCTGAACCATCAAAGCAGTGGCTTGTGGTTTTAGAGCAATGCAACTTCCCGCTGTGTGTAATGGGTGAGCACCTGTAGACGGCGCTTCAGCCGGGCTGCCACTGGGCACCAGTGCTAATTGGCGTCTATGAGGGACACTCGAGCAGCCTATGAGCCTCAGCATTTCATTTCATTTGGAGTGAAATATACTCTAAGTAACAAAGGACACACACACACCTTCAATGACTTCTTTCTGGACATTTTCCTTTTCAGAGGATGGACTGGTAGATCAAATGCCATCTTGTCACCTCCCATTTCTATACTGGCTACCCTTTATAATGTTTAAGAAAAAAAAATAGTTCTTTGTAATTGGAGTTTCACGCTTTGGATGAATTTAGAGGAGAGCAAATATGTTGAATATGTTTTATTAATGTAAGTTTTGCTTGCAGAAACTAAAAAAGAGAATGTATATATGCATATATTTCTAAATGTCTCTGCAGACATTTCAGCAGAGATTTTTATGGCTATATGCATTCTCCTTTTTATGCTTTCTGCAAGAAAACTTTGGGGACTCATTTATGGTGGTCCCCTTAGGCCTCCACCCACTCTGATTGCTTCTTCAGTGCTTTGTGTACTGGTGGGTAAGTTTAGTTACATGTATGTTTAATTATTGTGCCATTTCTTAAAATAATCATCTATCAATTATGATCCAATAAAAATTGGGTGACATAAGAGCCCCCTTCTCAATGCATCAAATGTATGCATTCTCCTGTTACATCTGTGAGGGACTCATGCCTGCCAAAAGGAGGGAATATCACAGAACAAAAGGGTGTAATCTTTAATGTGAATCTGAATCAACTCTTAAGCTCAAGGGACTGAACTGAAAAAGCTATAATTGAAAACTACAGCTGGACTATAAATGCAGCCCACTTATGAGATGCACATTAATGAGACTATAAGAATTTTAGAACTATTATTTGTAGTCATTTATCTCAAATTTGATGCTAATGGATTTTTTTTCTAAGATGCATGACTTTGACTAAGTCATTTACTCTTTCTAGGCCTCAGTAACTTACTATGCAAGGGACTGAATAATTTCTGAAGTCCCTCCCCATTAAAATTATTGTAATGATTCTATGACATATGCAGTGTCCAAAACACTGTTGTAGCTATTATTAAATTCAAATTTTAATGATAATCTTTGGGACATTGCAACAAAATAATTTAAGAGTCAGTTTCAGTTCTCAACCATTAAGATAAACCCAGGTATTTCCTTTCTTAGTATCATATACATTTGGCAAGTTTAAGAAGCTGTTGTTCTCCTCATCTTTGATTGCATATATTTCAGGAATCGGACACTTTACATGAAAAGTTTCTTAAATTCGCATATATTTAGAATTAGTCATATAATAGTTTTTAGAAAAATGAAGAATGCCATAAAACTTAGAAATCGTTACTGGGGATTTGCAATCTATAATGATTATAATGACGTTAGCATAATAATTGTAAGAACAATTTTTCATCATGTTTTATATGAGTTTTCAATTAAGGAATTTTAAAAACTGGCCCATTTATTCCCTTCCATGTGTTTTCTTTGGACACTTGCCGGGTTAGGAGTCTTCACCACTGATTGCTGCCTGTGTCCAGTATCACTTGCATTTTCAGTAAGTTTCTTCCGTTGTTTTCTACCTTCTAGAAACAATAAACAAATGATTTTATTTTATTTTATTTTACTTTTCTAGATAGGATCTCACTCTGTCACCCGGGCTGCAGTGTAGGGTCTCAGTCATAGCTCACTGTACCCTCAAACTCCTAGGCTCAAGTGATCCTCTTGCTTCAGCCTCCTGGGTAGCTGGGACATCAGATGTGTACCATCATGCCTGGCTAAATTTTTTTTAGAAATGGGGTCTGTGTTGCCCAGGCTGGTCTTGAACTCCTGGCCTCAAATGATCCTCTTGCCCTTAGCCTCCCAAAATGTGATGATTACATGTAAATTAATATGCTTTAAATTTTTTAATTGGACTATATAATTACAATGTGTGTGTACGTGTGCCTGTGTGTGTGTGTGTGTGTGTGTGTGTTGGTTAAGGTTAGGTAATAAATAGAAGCTCAAAGATGTTAATTAACTTCACCCACGGCACAAAATACTGAATTTTGTAATGTGGATTCAAACTCCAGGCTGGGAACTGGCTTGTGGCTTAAGATCCTCTTGGACTCAATTTTAATTCAGATATCAAAAAAAGCAAATATATTTATATCATACCATACTTATTACCTTATAGCCTCATGTGTCTGTGCACACATATGTCTATCTATAAGCCCATTAAAAAATATGAGAGCGTTACCTGGGTATCAGGGGAGCATTTACGAATTTACGTAACTCACTGGAAGAGAGATGTGTGCTCAGAAAAAAAATAATTTATTGTGGACTACACATGGACACAGGTAACCCCATCATTTTTCATGGTTGCATGTCATACTCCTAATTGCCCCAGCTCCTTAGGATGCTTGTCCAGTAAATATGGGATGTCCTGCCACTTCCCCTGTGCAACTGAGTGTTACTCAACTCTCCCTCTATCTCCCTATGTAACCTTCTCTCTCTTAATCCTTTAATTTTTAAAAAGAATTCTCTGCATTACTATTTTCATTTCCTTGCATTCGCACTGACACTAACCACTGCAGTCTGGCTGTAGTCCCTACTCTTGCATTGAAAGTGCTTTCAATAAGATCAAATAGAGGGTCCCATTGTCCTGTAACTCTACCTCTTTTAGCATTTGACGCTCTTGACTTTTCTCCCCATGCTCTGATTTAGACTTTGGTGGCACTGCTCTCTACTTGTTCAGCATGTGCCTTTCTGGGCCCTCCTCCTTATTCTCCTCAATGTATTAATTTCTCAGTAGCTTAAGAGAACAAAGACTGATTTCCGTTATGCTGTATATTTATTGTGTTGTCTCGTTTTTGTCTGGTAGCCCCTCAACCAGGGCGACCTCTCTGAACCGTGCTGGTCACGGTGGCAGAGGAAAAAGTAAACCCAGCAAAGAACAAATCTGGCCCTGAAGCTTCTGCCACCTCATTTCATTGGTCAAAGCTAGTCATATAACCAAGCCTACTCCCCTAGTGCAGGTAAAGACAGGCCTCTTCCTGGGAGTGGATGGAAAGCGGACATTAGTGATGAAGATGACCATCTGCACACTCTTCTTTTTTCCACTTGGCAATTGTTGGTGTTTCCTGCCTTGGCTTTCCTCTTTTCTTATGTGTATGTTCCATTTGGTAGAGTTTATCAATAACCAGGATCTGAAACCTCCCGGGAAGCTGAGAATTCTAAAATCTCTACCAATAATCTCCATCTCTCATCTGAATTTTAGTCACTGTCCAAATGCACCTCCACCTGAGTTTTAGTGATGCAAGGGATCACTCTATCTGTTGGGGCTGTGTGAAGAGTAAGGAAGAGGGCTGAGGCTGGGGTGGGTTGGGAAGGAGGGGAATGTGAGGGTCCTAAGGTAATACCAATAAAGCATCATATGTTCGGCGGGTCTACTTTCTAATGGGAAGGTTTATTATAATATTTTTGTTTATCTGTAAAAGAGTAGTAACAATAC
Organism: Nomascus leucogenys; assembly: GCF_006542625.1. NCBI lineage: Eukaryota > Metazoa > Chordata > Mammalia > Primates > Hylobatidae > Nomascus > Nomascus leucogenys. The sequence goes on along the minus strand of NC_044398.1, from coordinate 45,618,254 downwards.
TGACTACCTTACAGGGTGGTTCTGAGGATTAAATGAGTTTATATATGTAAAATGCTAGAACGATGCCTGTCTTATCATGTTTGTTATTACCCTTATATAGGCAATCCCAACCTCGAAAACATAACAATCATGATTCTGTAAATTCTTGACCACACTTATTAAGATAAATATATAATAAATTGTTTTTATTATAGGGGTAAATGTATTATTCTAAGGTAAGGATAGTAATTGACTAAATGAAACCATTAATCATTTTGTTCCTCATAGTTTTAGTATTGGAAGGAAGCTTGGGCATTTTCTAGTCTTATCCTCTACTTCTACAGATGAGAAAAATAAGGTCATGGAGAGTGCAGAGACTTGCGAAGTCCACAGCTAGCTGGTGGGTGGCCCCATCTCAGCACTCAGCTTTTCTAAGCTCCACTCATATATTCTCTATAACATCATATTGCCATTTGTATATGAGCCATAAAATGTTACAGACACAGAGGCAGACCACTGTCATCCAATCATAGCATGGGTTTTCTTCTGATAATGTTCCATTGCTAGAATTTGACATGTCTCATTATCAGTGCCACCCTAAAAGGAGCCATGTGCTGGAGAGTTGGCACTGTATCGAGAGAGGCCAAGATCTTGTGGCAGGATTTGGTCTATTGGTTTTATTTGGAAAGTTGCACATAGCTTCTCTACCCCACAAATTAAAAGTAGAGTTACTATAATTTAGTTTCTAAGTATGCCACGTAAAATCAAATTATATTGCATTACTATTACTGTAGCTATCTTTAAAAACTATTTTTTAAACCAATATCAATATATGGGAAAACTCAGAAATGGTCATATGCAGCCACAATTTCTGTTTGTCATAAACAGAGAAGAATGCCTTGAATGCAATACGTTGTTTGGGCAGATCTGTTTTGGTCTGCTGTGATTGACCATCAATTATAACCATGACTGTTATGCAGAGTGTATAATTTAAGAGCCGTGGTTTGTGAAGGATGAGCAAATGCCAAGTTTGAGAAGGAAGCTTGAGTTATTCTGTTAACCAAATATATCTTAAAATACTTCTAATTTTTTAAGAATCTTCTAATCTCTGCATACTTGGCTTTGCAATGTTACAAAATCAAAATAATTTATTCCTCTTACAATATACAATTCATAGGGCGGGAAAAGGAATACTTAATTCAGGAATTACGTAATGAGAAGGTTTCAGAGAAATGTACTAGGACCTAGGACCAAGAATTCAGATCCAATAAGTTCTCTTATTGAAGACCAAAATAGAAACTATGAGAATGTGGTGGGAAAAGTTTTTGAGATGTTAACATTTACTTTCTTTTCATTCCCATTGAATTAAGAATAAAAGTTATTTGTACTTTTTTCTATATTTTGATATCTCCACTTCAAGAAAACTTTCAGGACCTTTTATTTCTTTGCCTCTTACACATTAATAGGGCATAAAAAGTGTTTATCTTCCTGTGAAATCATAGGCACATTATGTAAAGTGTATGTGAGTGAAAAAGAGGGAGTGCTTTTGAAGGATAGGAGGTGACAGCAGGAGAGAGAGGCGATGTTCCCAAGACCAGAATGAGGGCCGATGTCTGCGGGTTCCTCAAGTGTTGAACACCTGGGTTTCTACGCGACACCACTTTTATGTGCTGGTCCACAAGGGTTGGTCACGTGATGCATCTAGGAAGGGTGGTCCCAAGGCACTTGGACTCAGCCTCAGCAAAAATTCCAGTGGCCAATGTCCTACAGTATCAGCAGGAGTGCTGGGCCTTGCAGGCTTGCACAAGAGACCTAGCAGAAGTGATCAACATGGTCCAGAGATCGAAGAATTCTTTTTTTAGGTTCTGCTCTACTTTGCACATGTGGATTTAAAAAATATTGTGAAGATAGAGAAAAAAAACCCAAAGTGACTGAGATTGAAATTCCCACCCACCCAAGTTGTGCTTAAAATTAAATTGCCAAGGAGAAAGCTGATTTAAAGAGCATCTATAGAAGGACAGATATTTTCAAAATGGATGTGTCCTCAAAAATATGTACATAATGCTCATATGTTTTACTCTATTTAACTTATCCTAATACTTAACATTGAGTTTGGGGGATGAATTAGAAGTTGATCCAAAATGGAGCGAAAAAGCATAAGATATGGTAAAAGTTAATTCAGAATATCAAGATTGATATTCTAGCTTTATCTTTGTTAATATTTTTGTCAAATGTATTAAAGTATAAATTAAAGATAATAAAGTTCACCACTTTAAGTGTATAGTTAGATGAGTTTTGATGAAAAAAAATAGAGCTGTAAAACTACCAGCACCAGCAAGATATAGAATATTTCCTTCACCCCTAAAAATTCCTTCCTGCCATTTTGTAGCCAATCCTTCTGCTTCACCCCGGACCTAGGGAACCACTGATCTGTTCCTCATCACTACTGTTTGTCCTTTTCTAGATTTTCATAGTAGAGGGAGCATACAGTACATAGTCATTTATGTGGCTTCTGTCACAGAGCATACTTTTATATATATATACTTTAAGTTCTAGGGTACATGTGCACAACGTGCAGGTTTGTTACATATGTATACATGTGCCATGTTGGTGTGCTGCACCCATTAACTCATCATTTACATTAGGTATATCTCCTAATGCTATCCCTCCCCACCCCCACCCCACAACAGGCCCTGGTGTGTGATGTTCCCCTTCCTGTGTCCATGTGTTCTCATTGTTCAGTGCCCACCTATGAGAGAGAACATGCGGTGTTTGTTTTTTTGTCCTTGCAATAGTTTGCTGAGAATGACGGTTTCCAGCTTCATCCATGTCCCTACAAAGAACATGAACTCATCCTTTTTTATGGCTGCATAGTATTCCATGGTGTATATGTGCCACATTTTCTTAATCCAATCTATCATTGATGGACATTTGGGTTGGTTCCAAGTCTTTGCTGTTGTGAATAGTGCCACAATAAACATACGTGTGCATGTGTCTTTATAGCAGCATGATTTATAATCCTTTGGGTATCTACCCAGTAAGGGGATGGCTGGATCAAATGGTATTTCTAGTTCTAGATCCCTGAGGAATCGCCACACTGACTTCCACAATGGTTGAACTAGTTCACAGTCCCACTAACAGTGTAAAAGTGTTCCTATTTATCCACATCGTCTTCAGCACCTGTTGTTTCCTGATTTTTTTAATGATCGCCATTCTAACTGGTGTGAGATGGTATCTCATTGTGGTTTTGGTTTGCATTTCTCTGATGGTCAGTGATGACGAACATTTTTTCATGTGTCTGTTGGCTGCATAAATGTCTTCTTTTGAGAAGTGTCTGTTCATATCCTTCACCCACTTTTTGATAGGGTTGTTTTTTTCTTGTAAATTTGTTTGAGTTCTTTGTAGATTCTGGATATTAGCCCTTTGTCACATGAGTAGATTGCAAAAATTTTCACCTATTCTGTAGGTTGCCTGTTCACTTTGATGGTAGTTTCTTTTGCTGTGCAGAAGCTCTTTAGTTTAATTAGATCCCATTTTTCAAGGAGAACTACAAACCACTGCTCAACGAAATAAAAGAAGACACAAACAAATGGAAAAACATTCCATGCTCATGGATGGGAAAAATCAATATCATGAAAATGGCCATACTGCCCAAGGTAATTTATAGATTTAATGCCATCCCCATCAAGCTACCAATGACTTTCTTCACAGAATTGGAAAAAACTACTTTAAAGTTCATATGGAACCAAAAAAGAGCCCACATTGCCAAGACAATCCTAAGCCAAAAGAACAAAGCTGGAGGCATCACGCTACCTGACTTCAAACTATACTACAAGGCTACAGTAACCAAAACAGCATGGTACTGGTACCAAAACAGATATAGACCAATGGAACAGAACAGAGCCCTGAGAAATAATACCACACATCTACTACCATCTGATCTTTGACAAACGTGACAAAAACAGAGCATACTTTTGAAATTCATCCATGCCATTGCATTTATCTGTAGTTCTGCACAGGACTGCGAAGGGTTTGAAATTTTACACTGCTCACATGCTGACAAGTGAGCCTGCCACTGTTTCATGGATTCTGGCAGAAGACCCTAGATCATTGGGTCAGAGATGAGGGACTTTGTTGTTCATGACCCAGCAGGAAGCGTGTGTTTCATCATGTTCCCTTTGTCCTCCAAGTCCCCAAGTAGCCCTGAAATGTGGCACACTCATAGGGTCTGTGTCATAACTGAGGAAGCCTGGGTTTATCATTCCACCAGGCTGATAAGGGGCTGCCGTTGAATCTACCTAGCGTTAAGGTTAAGAGGAAGACATTTAGTCAGGAAACAGAGTGCCACAGTACAGTCACTCTGTCTGTCCTCACAGGCTGTTTTTCATACAAACATCCAAGAAAAGATAGTCCCAGACAAAAGCTGTCATAAGACATGTAGAAACCCCATGGAGAATTGTCTTCAAACAAATGGATTCCTTTTCCTTGTTGCATAGTATTCTGTTTTATGGATACACTGCCACAATGTATTTATCCATTCACCAGTCCATGGTATTTCGGTCGTTTCCAGAATTGGGCTAATTAAGCTACCTTAAACAATAAATGAGTATTTCTTTGCGTGAACATAGTTGGTAAACATCTAGGTGTGGGATTGCTAGGCCACAGAATAAGTATATGTTTAATTTTTTTTTTTTTTTGAGATGGTGTCTCGCTCTGTCGCCCAGGCTGGAGTGCAGTGGTGCAATCTCGGCTCACTGCAAGCTCTGCCTCCCGGGTTCACGCCATTCTCCTGCCTCAGCCTCTCCGAGTAGCTGGGACTACAGGCGCCCACCACCACGCCCGGCTAATTTTTTGTATTTTTAGTAGAGACGGAGTTTCACCATGGTCTTGATCTCCTGACCTCGTGATCCGCCCGCCTCGGCCTCACAAAGTGCTGGGATTACAAGCGTGAGCCACCACGCCCGGCCATATATTTAATTTTTTAAGAAACTGACAAAATATTTTGCATATTGGCTACCGCTTTGCACTTCCAAAAGCACAGTATGAGTGTCACAGTTGCTCCACATCTATGTCCAATAATTAATGCCACTCTAGCATGTATAAAGTGGTTATCTCCTTGTGGGCTTAATTTACATTTTTTAAGGAATGATGATGTTGAACATCTTTTTTATGTTCTTACTTGACATGTTGTACCTTCTTTTTTTAAGTTTCTGTTCACATCTTTTTTTAAAAAAAACTGGTTAATTTTCCTTTTTTTCTTTTCTTTCTTTCTTTTTTTTTTTTTTTTTTTTGAGACTACATCTTGTTCTGTCACCTAGGTTGGAGTGCAGTGGCACCATCATAACTCATTGCTGCCTCATTTCTTGAGCTAAAGCGATCCTCCTGCTTCAGCCTCCTGAGTAGCTGGGGCTACAGGTGCACACCATCACGCCTAATTTTTTTTTTTTTTTGGTAGAGATGGGTGTCTCACCGTGTTGCCCAGGCTTGTCTTGATTACCTGGGCTCAAGCAATCTTCCCGTCTTGGCCTCTCAATTACTTGTCTTCTTAATATTGAATTGTAAGTTTTGACAAAACTCTCTCCTTGACCAAACTTTAGACAGGCTCCCCTGTACTCTCTTTTCCTCTTAGCCTCTTCCTTGGCCCCTGTTTTTGGCATGCCCAGTTTAGCTGTATCCCAGTTTAGCCCAGGTTTTGGCCTGCCCAGTTTACCAGGAATCCTGCTGAGTCAGTTTAGAGAGAATCCCCCACTCGTGATACCTGATCACATGTCTCATTCCAGATCCTTAATATTTGAGCCCTTAGTCTGCCTTTAGCTAGAAACCCCCTACCCGTGATTATGGTGCCTCCTCTTAATCTTTGTCCATCCACTGAGCCCTCACTCTGCCCATTGGCTGTAATATCTGCTGTCTTGTTTGTATTCAGAGTTGAGCCTGATCTCTCTCCCCATTATGATAATTCTGACACTTATTACAATCATCCTGAATAAAGTCTTCCTCACTGTTTCAGCATGTGTCAGAGTCATTTTTCCATTAACAGTGTTCTTATATAGTCTGGATACAAGTCCATTCTCAGGTGCATATTTTGGCAAATATTTTCTCCACATCTGTGCCTTGCATTTTCCATTTTCTTAGCATTGTCTTCTACAGTGCAAAGGTTTTAATTTTGCTAAAGTCCAATTTATGAATGTTTTAATATAAGTACTAGCTTTTTAAATTTTTTTTTTTTTGAGACAGAGTCTTGCTGTGTTGCCCCGACTGGAGGGCAGTGGTGCAATCTAGGCTCACAGCAACCTCTGGCTTCCCAGTTCAAGCGATTCTTCTGCCTCGGCCTCCTGAGTAGCTGGGATTACAGGTGCCCGGCACTATATCTGGCTAATTTTTTGTATTTTTAGTATAGACGGGGTTTCACCATGTTGGCCAAGCTGGTCTCAAACTCCTGACCTCAGGCCATCCGCCTGCCTCAGCCTCCTAAAATGCTGGGATTACAGGCATGAACCACCAGCAATAGCTTTTTGTGTCTGGCCAGCAATAGCTTTTTGTGTCCTATGAGAAATCATTATCTAACTCAAGATCCCCAACATTTTCTCATGTTTTCTTATAGAAGTCTCATAGTTTTAGCTCTTACATTTAGGTATATGATCAATCACAATAGCATGACTTATGATTTATTTATTGATGTTTTTAGTTTTTCTGGCAAAAAGTAATATTTGAGATTTTTTTCTTTCCTTTTCTTTTCTTTGCGCATATAGATACTCAGTTGTTCCAGTATTATTTACTGAAATACTTCTCTTTCTCTGTTGAAGTACTTTAAAGTCTATGTCAAATCATGAAAACAGACACATAGACAAATGGAACAGAATGGAGAGTCCAGAAATAAAGCCACACACCTACAAGCATCTGATCTTTGACAATGTCAACACAAACAAGCAATGGGGAAAGGACTCCCTACTCAGTAAATTGTGTTGGGATAACTGGCTAGCCATATGCAAAAGATTAAAACTGAACCCCTTCCTTATACCATAAACAAAAATCAACTCAAGATGGATTAAAAACTTAAATGTGAAATCTAAAGCTATAAAAACCCTGGAGGACAACCTAGGAAACTCTATTCTGGACATGGGTCTTGGCAAATATTTCATGACAAAGATGCCAAAAGCAATTGCAACAAAAACAAAAACTTACAAGTGGGACCCAGTTAAACTAAAGAGCTTCTGTGCAGCAAAAGAAACTCAACAGACTAAATAGACAACCTACAAAATGGGAGAAAATATTTGCAAACTGTACACCTGATAGAGATCTAATATCCAGAATTTAAAAGGAACTTAAACAAATTAACAAGCAAAAAACAACCCCATTAAAAAGTGGCCAAAGACATGAACAGACACTTTTCAAAAGAAGACATACAGGTGGCCAACAAGCATATGACAAAAAGTTCAACATCACTAATCATTAGATAAATACCAATCAAAACAATAATGAAGTACTGTCTCACATCAATCAGAATGACTATTATTAAAAAGTCAAAAAATAACAGATACTAGCAAGGTTATGGAGAAAAGGGAATGCTTATGCACTGCTGGTGGGAATGTAAATTAGTTCAACCACTATGGAAAGCAATGTGGTAATTTCTCAAAGAACTTCAAACATTATTACCATTTAACCTAGCGATCCCACTGTTGGGTATATGCCCAAAGGAGTATAAATCATTCTACCATAAAAACACATGCACATGTATGTTCATTGTAGCCCTATTCACAGTAGCAAAGACATGGAATCAACCGAAATGCCCATCAGTGGTAGACTGGATAAAGAAAGTGTGGTACATATACACCATGGAATACTACACAGCCATAAAAAATGAGATCATGTCCTTTATAGCAACATGGATGCAGCTGGAGGCCATTATCCTTAGCAAACCAACACCAGAACAGAAAACCAAATACCACGTATTCTCATTTTGAAGTGGGAGCTAAACGTTGAGTACAAATGGATACATGTGTACTTGAGGATGGAGTGTACCATAGTACCTATCAGGTACTATGCTTATTACCTGGGTGATAATCTGTACACTAATAATCTGTACACTATAATCTGTACACTAAACCCCTGTGACACACAATTTATTCACGTAACAAACCTGGGCATAACCCCTGAACATAAAACAAAAGATTTTAAAAAATCAATTGACTATGTAAGTGCAGGTCTGTTTCTTGACTCTGTTTTGCTCCATTAGTCTATTTGTTTATTCTTACATCAGTACCACACTGTATTGATTTTTGTTGCATTCTAGTAAGTCTTGAAAGTAGGTACTGGAATTTTTCCAGCTTTGTTCTTTCCCAAATTTTTTCCAGGTACTCTAACTTCTATTAGTTTCCATAAAAATTTAAAATAAGCTTGTCATATTTTCTGATGATATTATGATTGTGGTTGTGTTAAATCAATAGATCAATTTTAGGGAGATGACATCTTAGAAATGTTTAATATCCAGTTTAATTAACATGTTATATCCCTCTACTTAGTTAGGCCTTCTTTAATTCCTCTCAGGAATGTTTTGTAGTTTTCAGTATATAAGTAAGTCTTAATGTAAATTTTGTTAGATTTATATTTAAGAATTTCATTTTTGTGTTATTATAAATAGTATCATTTACTGAACTTCAGTTTTTTTCCCCTAATGTATGAAAATTAATTGATTTTTGTATCCAGTGACCTTGCTAAGCTCACCTATCAGTCTTAATAGTTGATTTGAAAATTCCTTGTGTATTCTAGGTAGACACTAACATTGTTTCCAGATACAGAAGTTTTACTTCTTCCTTTACCATCTGTATCCTTTGGTGTCCATTCATTGCTTTGTTTGGCTGTCTGAGCCCTCTAGCACAGTTGTGGAAAGAGAAGAAAGGAGTGAACACCATTACTTTGCTCTCCATCCTAGAGAAAGAAGCACCCAATATTTCACTATTAAGTACGATATTAGCTACAGATTTTATATAAAGACTGCTTTACTAATTTTAGTGAAGTTCTCTTCTATTCATATTTTGCTAAGAATTATGAGTAAGTGTTGGAATTTTCTTCAATGCTTTTATGCACTTAAGAGATTATCATACAGTATTTCTTTGTATTCTATAGTAAATTGTTTTATTTTTGAATATTAAACTAACGTTAAATTCCTGGTACAAAGCTACCTTAGACATGTTATACTATTTATTTTATACATTGCTGCATTTGATTTGTTAATATTTTGTTACACATTTTTGTACCCTATGTGTTGAAGTTTATTGGTCTGCACTTTTCTTTTCCTGTTATGTCTTTTTTGCTGGTTTCCCTAGTAGGGTAAGGCTAGCTACATTAAACAAATTGGGAGGTGTTCCCTCCAAATGTGTTTTCTGAAGGAGTGTCTATAAACCTCATATACCTTTTTCTTTTTTCTTGTTGTTTTTTTTTGTTGTTTTTTTTTTTTTTTTTTTTTTTTTTTTGAGATAGAGTCTTGCTCTGTCGCCCAGGCTGGAGCACAGTGGCGCAATTTCGCTCACTGCTGCAACCTCCGCCTCCTGGGTTCAAGCGATTCTCCTGCCTCAGCCTCCCCAGTAGCTGGGACCACAGGCGCATGCCACCATGCCTGGCTAATTTTTTATATTTTTAGTAGAGACGGGGTTTCACTGTGTTAGCCAGGGTGGTCTCAGTCTCCTGACCTCGATCCACCCACCTTGGCCTCCCAAAGTGCTGGGATTACAGGAGTGAGCCACCACGCCAGGCAACATTTTTCTTAAATATTTTATAGAGTTCACCAGTTAAGCTACTTGAACTTGGAATTTTCTTTGTGGAATATTTTTAAACTATGAGTGTAATTGCTTTAATAGTTTCAGTGCTCTAGTCCTACAGATTTTGTGTATGTATTCGTCTACTCGTCCTATCAGCTACCGAAGGAAGAATATTGAAAAGTCTATTATGTTTACAGTATAAATTCTACTGAATTTTGAATTTTTATCCCTGAAAGTTCTATTTGAATTATTTTTTCTCATTCTGTTCATATTTTACTTTACATTCTTGAGTGCATTTGTAATGTTTTTAGTAGCTGTTTCAGATCTTTGTCTTATAATCTCTTCTTGTCGGTTTCTGCTGATTGCTTTTTCTCCTGTTAGAAGCCCTATGTTTCAGTTTGTATGCCTTCTAAGTTCCTACTGATTACCATACATAGTACATTGTATTGTTGAGTGCTGGATTTTGTTTCATTTTATTAAGAAGCGATACATTTTGCACTGGCATGCACTTATTTGCAGATTAATTGGATCTTGTCAAGGCTTTCTTTCTAGTTTGGGGTTTGCAGGTGCATAGCAGTCTCTGCCGTTGAGCTAGCTTTGTTCACTACAGTGGCTACACACTTTCCAGAACTCTGCCTAATGCCTCCAGTTCTACAAGAAATCACAAATTATTCCCATCCATAGGTTAGGTTTAAGAATTGTTTGGTCGACTGCTATGTGGATGTTCCTTCTGTTCCTGTCATCTGATGCAGTCTTGGATGTTCCTTCAAAGATTTCCCCAACATCTGCTTAGGTTAGTACCCAGTCAGAGATTCAGAGGCTTCCTCAACAGACCTGTGAATCTCATTCTCTCTCTCTCGCTGTTCTCTGGTATTCTGTCTCATAATTTCTAGCCGCATCAGCTTCAGTGAACTGAACTCTGCCTCCTCAACTCAGCAAGACCAACTCTTTTTGGGTTGTCTCTCTCTGCTTCCCAGCCTGCAAACTGCCTCCGGAAAATGAGCCTGTCCTTTTGTTTCCTGTCTCTTTTTGTTGCATGATGTTCAATGTCTGACCAGAGGTTATTCACATCCAGTTGAACCTCATTATTTGGGAATTCCACTTTACTACTTGGTAAAATATATTTATAATCTCAAAAGTCAATACTCGGGGAACTTTTGCATCATTTGCAGCCACGCCCAGGGAGCTGAAATATTTAAATTGCCCAACACACACGTTCCCAGCTGAGATCCAACAAGGAGCCAGTCTGCTTTCTTGTTTCACTCATACTATAAACAGGTGTCCTTCTCACTGTCTGTTGAGTGTCCCTTTTCTTACATTTTGTGTGTGTGTGTGTGTGTGTGTGTATGTGTGGGAGTTTGGTGTTTTTGTGGTGATATCATTGTTTAAATGGCCCCTGAGCACAGTCCTGAAATGTTGCCTCATGTTCCAAAGCACAGGAAGGCTGTGACGTGCCTCAAGGAGAAAATGTGTCTTAGATGAGCTTCCTTCAGGCAGAGTTATACTGCTGTTGTGAGATCAATGTGAATGGATCCACCATATTTATGAAATAAGGTGTTGTAGACAGAAGCCCACATAAAAAAAAGTCTCAGGTTGATTAGTTGACAGCAGTGTCACCCGGGCCTCTGGTTCATTTCCTTTTTTATTATAGGATGTAAAGCTTTATTCTAAGTGGCTTAAAACATAAACACATATGCATTAGGAAAATGTATTTCTGAAAAACAAATGTGCATTTAAAATTCTCAGTCAGACCTCTCTTCACATAAAAAAAATGGGCCACATTGTTTAACACTAAGTAACCTGTTTAATACATGCAGTCCCTGTTTCTTGTTTCCAAACTGCCCTAGACATGTGGTTATATTTCTAACTTCTTGACACATCAATAATCAGGCCCTAAACTGGATACCTCCCATATCTTTCATCAAACTCAATAATAGATTCACAATCTCCAGACACCCCTACATTAACAATTGCCTACATTTCAGTGTGTCTGTTTATGCAACTAGATGTTTATCTAGCTTGTCTTCACGAGAACTGGGTCCTGTCTGTATTAAACATTGGCCTTCCCCTAACATCTAGAAGGGAGCCTCCTTCTCTAATGGGTAGAAACTGTACACCCACAACTCACTCACACATCCCCTGGACTGCATTCCTAGAAGGCCTGTCAAACTGAAGGGTGTGTGTGTGTGTGTGTGTGTGTGTGTGTGTGTGTGTGTGTGTGTTTAAATCAGAGATGACCTTATGTGCATACAGAATATAGGTACAAGATTGAATTATTTTGTGGGCCTTCAAAAGATCTCCTTCCCACAGAGGGTGAAACCCTAAGATTAAATAACTAATTCCTTGGAGTCAGTAAATCTGTTCTTTTTAAAAACCAGGGAACTTTATTGTATATATTCTTTGTAACTTAGCGTTATCCTAGATACGGGATCGTGGTAATCACAGATTCTGATTTTCAAGAAGAGCTCCGTGTTTGCATAGCCTTTCTCTCTCTCTCTCTCTCTCTCTCTCTCTCTCTCTCTCTCTCTCTCCCTCTCTCGTGTAAATTATCCACTAGATGACTTGTTCCAGAAAACAAAGTTGTTCTGAGCCCAATACAAATGACCCCAAAGAGATAAAATAGTCATTTCCCCTGTAAGTCTAAACTACCGTCAGATCTGCTGAGAAACTGAAATTTGAAAGTGAAGAGAAATAGCAAAGGAGGGCTGCTGCTTGAGGAAGGAGGTGCTGTGAGAAGTTCTGGGAGCGAGGCAATGGCTACAGGAGACAGGTGGAGTCAGAAGGTGAAATCACAATTTTGGATGGTATTTTAAAAGGCTACAATTGCTCATTTACAACAGCTCAGCCAAGTTGTAATTGTAAAACTACACTGACAGCTCCCAATGTTTGCCACTTCACAATTTGACAATGGAAATTATTTCCATAATCTTATGCTTCTAATTCAACAGTTTTCAGAAGTCCCTGAAATCTGTTGTTGGAAACTTGCCTCATATTTTGTTGGCCTTATGCCATGTGATGGTAAATTGTATCGGTCACAAGACTTATACATCCTTCATTAAAAGTATGCAGAGATGATGTGATTCTTTTGGTCATCTCTCCAGTGGTCTGGGAATCCTTGCAGAAAGAAGCAAGGGTACGCAATACAGCTTCCTTTCTGGACACGAGGACAGAAGACATGACAACGACTCTATGGCATTTTGGGGAATACCCTGAATTTAAACATTCTGAAAGAGCATCTCAGATTCTGGGTTTGGATAAGTCCTGGAATCAGGCCTTTTTTTCTTGCTTTTCCAATGCTTTGAGAGATAAGCTGTGTAATTGGTAAAGACAGTAACTCCTAAGAGAGTTAGTAAATTTGGTTGATAAATAGTTTCGGGCTGGCATATAGGAAACTACAATATATTGAGAACAGTAACCACTTTTTACTTAGAAAACTTGTATTTGGGCCCAATATTTCAATTGATTAAAAAAATGAACTTAGGGAAGTCCATGGTTTTTCTCGACAAACTGTCACTACCTTTTGAGCCAGTCCAGCTGTTTCCATGCCTCTGTTCCTAACTCACTCACAGTGATGATCTCTCTCCCAGATTAATGTAGCGGGGTATCTTAATTGATTTCCCACCTCCTATCATCTGACCCATTGATTCTCCAGGCAGAAGTCAAACAATTTCTCTTAACATCTGCTTATGTTCATTGTGGGGTTATAATATTTCAAAGTCTCCTTTTTCCTTGGATGAAGTTCAGCCCAGTCATGATCTAATGGCTGAGCAGGTCTTCTGCCACTTGCTTCTTATCAATGTACTCCAGGTACACTGATTTTTGAGCTCTAGCTGCCCAGCCTGTGCACCAGCTGCCTCTAGATGGGTGCTCTTCCTGCTTCCCACGGTCGTCGACCTAGTTCTGCTGATCCTTTCCACGCCAGTCTAAGCAGCATAGCTTGGGGCAGTGCTCTGACCTCCCAAATGCCAGTTGTACCTGGGTTCGATGACCTTCTATTTTCACAGCATCCTTATTTCCTCATTTCTTTTTCTGTATTCCAATTACCATTTGCCTCTCTGTATTCTATACTTGACTATAAGTTTGATGAAGGAAGCTTTGTACATTGACCATGAATTTGGGCAGGTAGCACAGCTGGGTAATCAGAGATTTCCTACATAGTTATTGATTTAGAGTCTGGAACCCTGTTCACGTATAGGAAATACAATCTTACACATATTCTTTCTTTAGTATTTCCTCATAGTATGCCGGCATTCATGAAGTGAGTCACTAAGAACTATTCCACAATAAGGATAACAAATTAATTGTTTTGAATTCTGGGAAAAAATATTAGACTGTAAGATCCCATAGTTATAGAGAAGTTTAGAGAAAAAATATGGTCATTTCCCATAACTGCATGGTGGAGATTTCATAAAAGACTAATTGAATTCTTCTAGTGACAGAGACTTCACTCTCACAGTAATCTATTTCAAAATTGAAAAACCTTGATTTTTTAAAAGAATTTTATATCTTCTAATTTATACCCAGAAAGGGGTTTTGCATTCTGAAGATCTAGAAATAACCTATTTTCTCTTCCAAAACTGAGGTATAAAATATTTTATTAAAATTATGTTATATATGGTCATAATCCCTTTGTACTGGTATAATAGAATACCTGAGACTGGGTAATTTATTAATAATATATATTTATTTCTCAGGGTTTTGGAGGCTGGGAAGTTCAAGATCAAAATGCCAGCCCATTCATGAGGGGTCCATCCTCATGACTTAATCACCTCCTAAGGCCCCACCTCTTAATACTATCACATTAGCCATTACATTTTAACACATGAATGCTACAGTCTAAATATATAACTCCAGGTCTGAACACTTTCTTGAAATCTAGAACTATATTCCTAAATTATCTACTGCATCTTTCCTCCTGGATCTCCCATACGCACCTTAAACTTACGTAGGCCAAAGTTTTATTCTTCCCACCAGATCCACTCCATTTCTACCTGCATTATTCATTCATCCATTGAGCCTCTAAAGCTGGAAACCTCAAATTTAGTTGTTTTTAGATGGAGTCTTGCTCTGTCACCCTGGCTGGAGTGCAGTGGCACGATCTCGGCTCACTGCAACCTCTGCCTCCTGGGTTGAAGCAAGTCTCATGGCTTAGCCTCCCAAGTAGCTGGGACTACAGGCTCATGCCACCATGCCCAGATAATTTTTGTAATTTTTGTAGAGATGAATGTGTTCTAACCATGTTGGCCAGGCTGGTCTCAAACTCCTGAGCTCAGGCAATCCTCCCGCCTCAGCCTCCCAAAGTGCTGGGATTACAGGTGTGAGCCACTGCACCTGGCCTTAAACTTAGTTTTTAAAAACTCTTCACCAAATCAACCATCAAGTTTTCTCAATTTTATTAAAAGGGTTTTGATTCCATTTTTCCTTTATTTTAAATTTTCTATTTTTGCATTTATCTCCCTACTTATCTGTAAGTTCTTTGAAGGCAAGGACTTTATTTATTTTTTATTCTTCAGCACTTAGATCCCTTACACTTACACTAGTGTAAACTCAATCCACCATTTGTTGAAAGGTTGCATATATATATATATATATATATATATATATATATATATATATGTATACATATATATAGTGCGAGAGAGAGAGAGAGGACTTCATGCCACTTACTCTGCTATGTAGTGATTTAACATTTACAAATGTATCTATTTCGTGAGATCTGAACCATACAAGGCCAGCTATCCTCTGATCCAACCTTGTTTCTACCACCAAGTAGACAGTCCAGCAATGTTTTGAATGATAAAGGAATTTGAAATTTCCTAATCATGATCATTATGTTTATCTTTACTAAAACATGTACGAATTTTCTCCTTATTTACATAGTAATAAGCCCTGAGATGTCATCATCAATAACAACCAAAAAATAAAATCTAAAACCAATAATATGCAGAAATGCCTACAAAATATCGTCCACTGAAACACTTTTGCAAAGTAACATTTTTAATAATTGTATTTAGCAAAATTGAAGGTATATTTTTGTGTGTATGTATAGAGATATTTGGATGATTAGTCTTCAAGCATTAGCAGTTATTATGTTTTTGGGGGTATAATTTTAGTTTCCAGCTATTTTTTTGTACATTCCTCCTTTTAAACATGTCTTATAATGAGCACGTATTGTTTTTCCAGAGCCAATAATGCTATTAAAATATATATTGTATCCCTTTAATTAGTAATGTACTTGGCAAACTCCTGAAAGATAATCTCTTCCCTTGCTCATTCTTCTTTGTAATGTAAAAGAGGTAGAGTTGGTTGGCCAATATTTTAAGCAGAGCTCTTTCATCAAGAGCGTGAATGGACTGCAGCTTAGCGGCTAGCAGGATGTTAAAGGATGCAGTTGGAAATTGAGTGTTACATGTGAGTGGCAGGGAAGATAGGTGTGTCTGTGTTTGTGTTCCAGTGGATGCATTTGTAATGCATAAAAGAGTGAGATGAAGGAAAGTAAAAGTGTTGACAAGTGTTTTTCATTTTCTGAAATTCCAATGATGCTGACACCCTTGTAGAGGCAAATAATACTTATATTAAAGATAGGAAAAAGAAGAATAGACTAAACTTGTTTAGCTAAAATAAATTAGTTTATATGATAAGGTGGAGATCTGCCAATATCATGGAATTTATTTTTTTCCTTCTGTCTCTACACTTTTATAAAAGATGATTCAATGCAAAGCACATACAATATTGTGCTATAGGGGCAGACAAATCTGGAGATGTGCACACACACACACACAAATACACAGGCACAGATAAAATAATTTTTTTGAACACAGATTATCATTTCTGGAAAGAAGAAGAAAAACCATTTTTTTAAAATTATACCCATTATGTTAAAACTAGCATATATGGAGCAAGCATAGGTACTTTGAAATTTGCTGACACTAACAGAAGATAGAAGTTGAGGCTCACTAGATATAATGCACATCAAATTAATAACCTCAGATAGCCATTCAGTTAGGAAACATGCCTAGGTTCTGAGAGATGGTGGTACTCATGAGTAATGCCTTCTATTTTCTTCCCTTCTTTGGCAATTCCTTTCTATATGGAGATTACTTAATTTCCTACTGTTACTAGACTTCCTTTTGGATTGTTTTGGATAACAGTGTGCTTTAAAAATAAAAATAACTTTTGCTCTTCAATGAAAATAATTAGGTAATAGAAATTAGGTAATAATTTCTCTTGACTGGTGATACAAAGGCAATTTAAAAGCATGATATTAAAATGTACCCACTTTTAATGCAATTGTTTTTGCTGAACTTGGTGAAAACCAGGAAGTTGGAAAGGGTTTTCCACTACCTCATATAAGTATTTTCTTTGTGAGAACCTGAAGCAAGAAATACCTACGCTTAGTAACAAAAACAGTCACAAATTCCCCTCATAGATCAGATTCAGATTATCCTATGACATTGAGCTGTGTAGAAGACATATCCCTTTTTCTTTGGGTGCTGTGGAGTCTACAGCCAAGCATCCAGCTGATCCTTGGGGCTGGTAAATGTTTCACAGCTGGCTATGGGGAAAAAGAAAAGTTCTGGTTTGTAGCATCTGCCGGTTTATGAGGCATATATTATCCCACTATGGCTGATATCAAGTTACCAACACAATATCATTAGATGTGAAGTCAGGAAGATCTGCACAGTTACCCTTTGAGAGCGGCTGAGAATCTCCTCCAGTGTACCACTAAGCCCATCTATTGTATTTATGCTTTGATCATATGTACTTTATGCATTTTGCTGGTCCCACATTTATCTCTGCCTTTTTTTTTTTTTTTGGTTGTTCAAACCATTTTAACACAATTTACCCACTAGAGTTTATATATATCTAAACCAACTGACATTATTTCTGAAATAAGATAAAATAATAAAATACCAGACGACATTAACTTATTAGTAGGAGGATTCTTTTAAGACATGATTTCTGGCCGGGCGCAGTGGCTCACTCCTGTCATCCCAGCACTTTGGGAGGCCGAGGTGGGAGTATCATGAGGTCAGGAGATCGAGACCATCCTGGCTAACACGGTGAAACCCCGTCTCTACTAAAAATACAAAAAATTAGCCGGGCGTGGTAGCGGGCACCCGTAGTCCCAGCTACTCGGGAGGCTGAGGCAGGAGAATGGCGTGAACCCGGGAGGCGGAGCTTGCAGTGAGCCGAGATTGTGCCACTGCACTCCAGCCTGGGCGACAGAGCGAGACTCCGTCTCAAAAAGAAAAAAAAAAAAATATATGATTTCTGTGATACTTGGCCTAAATATAACTTTTATCATTGGTTTCGCTAGTAATAACTCCTGGGGGAATGGGTTCCCATGAGGAATTTCCTTGTTCTTTTATTTAGCTCTTTCTTCATAAAATAATAAAGTAGTTTATAAACCTACTGTGTACATTAGCTTCTTTATGTCTCCAAAGCCCTATGAGTTTAAAAAGAAAAAAAGGGAAGACACTCCTGCCCTCATTTTATGGATAAAGATGCCTCAAAAGGCTGCAGACTTTACCTAACATCATGGAACTTATAAGTAGCGCATGCTCTGCCCTGCTTTTATGCCATCAAGATCCCACAGAACAAATGACAATTCTTAAGGCTCTTGTCTTGGAGAGGGCAGATAACTGTTTTCCAGTGCAGTTATTTTTCATGGGAGGTAAAAACATTTACTCCTGCTAAATTTTAAGCACTGCTAGGATTTGTGATGCTGAAGATAATAATAATGTACCTGGATCTACAGTTCCAATAGACATTGTTGTTTTTTCATTATAAAATAATAAAATGGAGAAGAATCCTAGAGTTAAGGTCCTATTGCAAGGTGATTTTTCTAGTAAATGACTGCCAACGTAGTTGATAATTGAATAGTAGGGATGTGCATCTGATAAATCTAAGGGGCCAGTAAATTCCACATAATTCATTTAAGCTGTGAAACCTGTAGATGTAATGTAGTAAATGAAGGGTAAGAAAGCATTCAGAAATAACCTCTCAAGTTAGCTCCATCTTAACAAGAGCCAAATCTTAGTGTTCTCTAAAAGGTCCTGTGAAGAATTGTGTACAGCTGTGGTCTCCTTATTTTCTTCCAGGCTCTTGAGCTTTTAATGGTCTGGAAATCACTCTTGATGGTGAGCTGCAGAAGTGCATTTGCAAGTATGCTTACAGCTCCAATATTGATTGCCCGGTTCTGTCCAACCACCCCTTGCAATAAACAACCCCGCAAGATCCTGCACTGTTGGGAAGCAGTGATGCATTATTTAACAGCAGCTGATCAATATAAAACAAGCATCCCCTTTGTTACAGCAGTACTATTGATAGACTGCTTCTCCCTTTTAATTTTTTATTACTTAGCATTGATTTCTGAAACTCAATTCTGTATCTTACTCTTCTTCCATCAGTAACTGTGAGTTGAGCCCTACCTGACTAGAAATCTAACATCCTTTTTGAATCACAAATTACCCAACTTAATTAAGCAACAATTAGTTGAGAGTTTTTTAAAAAATCATTCAACTCTGCTCTAATCAAATTTAATGAGTGAAATACATTAAATATAGGATTTGGGGGAACTTACTGTAGAAAAATCTGAAAAGACAAGATTATTGCAGCTGTATATGTTTTCGGGAGGAGGCTGCCAGATTTTCCCATTTAGCTTGGGGAACGTTGGGAAAATTCAGACACATAACTACCATTAACACTAATAGGGACTTGTCCTCTAAATCCTGCTATATCAATGGAAGAATGGGGCTCTTAGTTGTTTTTTTTTTTCTTTTGTCCTTCTTTTTTTCTTTTTAAATCTTAGCTGAGTTGCCTAGAATAAAACATTAAAGGGCAGCTACATTAGGCACTGCTGCACTTGAATGCTAACTCCTCACCTGACAAACATAAAATACAATTTTATTACATAAGTAAACAGCATGGACAAGAGAGTCAGATATGGTTCTGCACCCGGGGGCACGTGGATGTGCACAATTTTGTGAATTGGGCTAAAAATTAGCAGAAATATGCTGGCTGGTCTATTCATTTATGACATTTTTAGTATATTGTTTTTACTTATTCTTTTTGGACTCTAATAAAGCAGTAACAATAAAATAAAGCTAGGTTTCTAGATAATTCATAAAAATGGAAGATTTACATGTCAAAGGTATTTCTTTTTGGGTAGTTATGCTTACCGATGGTTATAGTTGTTATATAATACGTGTTTTTTATCACAAAAAAATCAAGTTCCTTGTAAAAATGTATAAAATGCACGAGAAGAAAGAAAATATTAATTTCCTCCACTCCTACCTGTCAGATAAGGAGTGTCACATTGTTAAAATTCTGGTGTGCACAACTAGCAATTCATTCTCTCTTTTTTTTCTCCCCATATCTAATCAACCCACATTATTTAGAGTAAAAATTATACAGATTATCATGTTATCATGTCCATTCTTCACATAATTTTGCACAAAGTAACAGAAGCCAGGTCATAAATTATTTTAGCAGGTTTATTTTTGTTACCATTATTTAAAAAGCCACTTTGGCATGGCATATGAAACTAATATTAAATTGTATGTTTGCACTAAGTTTTAAGATACAGTTTATTTGCTAATGGACAGAAGGTTGTCAATATTTATTCATTAGAATCAATAATTTCAAAGCCAATTTATTAGATACAAATAATAAAAACAAACCGGAAGTGGAAGTGAGGGCTCTGGACAAATTGGAAGCAGGAAGCCAGAAGATCAGAAGCAAAATGGCTTATTTTAGCAGAACAGTTTAAGCTCCCCACTCAAAAGAGACTATAAACAGAGGAATCAAAAGCCCTGCCAGGGAAGAGTCTGGGTGTTGATGTGTAGTTACACCTGATGGTGTCTCCATCCTGACGTTCGTTCAACAACACTAAACATGAAGTGGGCACCAATCAAGTGCCCAGCATCGGAGCTGGCTGCTAGAAAACTCAGCCGAATTTCTGAGCAGACCCTAGAAAGTACATAGCATTTCAGCATTTGCCTGTTCAGTCTCACGTTGACTCCATTTTGTATACTCACCCTTGTATTTTCTCGTTCCTCTCCTTTAAAAATTCAACTATATCCTCTGTATCTACAGTTATGGGCATATCACTGCAAGCTGTTTTAAATCGTGTCTGGAATGAGGCTAAATGAAGAAAACACATGATCTAGAAACTGAAGGGAATGAGGTAGTGAATAAGAAATGGTTTCTGTTCTCAGAGGAATTAAAGTCTCATAGGAGAAAACCTCTCATTGCTATTACATGAGGCAAGGTGAATTGATTCAATCGTG
Organism: Nomascus leucogenys; assembly: GCF_006542625.1. Lineage (NCBI taxonomy): Eukaryota > Metazoa > Chordata > Mammalia > Primates > Hylobatidae > Nomascus > Nomascus leucogenys. The sequence goes on along the minus strand of NC_044398.1, from coordinate 45,597,226 downwards.
GACTCACAGTGCTCTCTGTGCACCCAGCTTGCCTAGGTCACCCGAAGATATCTAATGGTAATAGTTGCTAATTAGTCATTTTGGAGGCAGAATAAATGATTTGGTCATTTGTCTTTCATTTCTGGAAGGAGCTTACCCTATGTAGCTATTTACTTAAATAATTCTGACAAAGTTTATATTTTTTAATTGAGAGAACTACCATGAGAATTGGAAACAGAGGCAATTAGAAATGCAGACTGCCTATTCAAAGAATCATCAAATAGGTCATCAGAGTTTAATGCCACGTTTCAATTACCTAGAAGTTTAAAAACTTTTAAAAAGAAAAATAAGTTAGTTAAGATTTACCTAAACTCTTAGAGGTGAAACTGTTTATTTTGGACCTAGGTGTGATAATGACTTGCGGGAGGTGTGGTTTTGTTTATTACCTTCCCTTAGGCAATGGGAAACTCTTCTAACCGGGCATGCCTAGAGTAAGTTTCACACAGCTCAGTTCTCCTGTGAGTTGCCATTGCCTTCAGACTTGCTTTTTTTCTGCTCCTGTGTCAGAAGTGACTTCTTGATTAAAATTGTTTCCTTTTTGTTTGGGTTTTTAAAAATCCTTTAAGGGCCGGGCGCGGTGGCTCACGCTTGTAATCCCGCACTTTGGGAGGCCGAGGCGGGCGAATCACGAGGTCAGGAGATCGAGACCATCCTGGCTAACACGGTGAAACCCCGTCTCTACTAAAAATACAAAAAATTAGCCGGGAGTGGTGGCAGGCGCCTGTAGTTCCAGCTACTCGAGAGGCTGAGGCAGGAGAATGGCGTGAACCCGGGAGGCAGAGCTTGCAGTGAGCCGAGATTGCGCCACGGCACTCCAGCCTGGGCGACAGAGCAAGACTCTGTCTCAAAAAAAAAAAAAAATCCTTTAAGATATAACATACCTAAGGTAAAATACATAAATCTTAAGTCTACATCTAAATAAATGTTTAATTCTACATGACACCTGTATATACCTTTGCCATCATCACCCAGATCAATACATAAAATACTGCCAAGATCCCAGGCAGCTTCCTTTGTTCCATCAATACTCCGTAATGAAAACTACCATTCTGTTAACCCCATTGTAGAATAGTTTTGCTTGTTGTTAAAAGTCATGTTGGTGGAATCATATAAAATAATAGGTACTTTTTATTTGTTTGTCCAGCCATGTTGTGTACACGTGTTCATTCTTTCGTGTTCCTGTGCAGTAATTCTACATATCAACATGCTGCAAGGTTTTTATCCAGTGTGCTGTTGATAGACATTTGGGTTTTCTTGAGTTTTGAGCTATTTAGAATAAAGTTGGCATAAAGATTCCTCAAATTCCTTTTTGATAGCCAGGTGTGCTCATTTTGGGGAGGTATTTCCCTGGAAGTAGACTTGTTCAGTCTCAGTGTAGGCATAAGTTTAGCTTTAAAACATGCTGCTAAAATTGTTTAATCTGGTTGGTCCACATCCTCACCAATACTTGGTATTATCGGATTTTGTTTTGTTTTAGTTTTACTCATTCTTTTGGGTACTTAGTGGCATTTCGTTTTGGTTCGAGTTCATATTTTTCTAATGACTAATGATGTTGAGAACCTATCCATATACCTTTTGGCCCTTGGGATGTCTTCTTCTGTTAAGTGCTTGCTTAATCTTTGCCAGTTTTTCCATTTGGTTATCCTCTTTTTCATAATGATTTGTATAAATTCAACATCCAACTGTTACAAAGCTAGAACTTGATGTTTTACCATACATTTTCTCTACTGTTATCACTGCTGCTATATCTGCTACTGTTGCATTTTTCTCTTACCGTCTGTGTTCTTTAGTCCTTAATATCTTTCCTTCCTGCTATATGATGTGCTGCTACTCTCCAGGTCATGTGGCCTTTGTGGCCACTTGCTGAACAATAAATTTTCTAGTGTTCCAATGGACTCCAGTCTTAGACTTCAGAGCCCAGGGTTAGTAACGTCCTTGCCAAGTTCTACCAGCTCTTCTTTTGGGTTCCCTATTAGCATTACTAATTTTACTGATGATCACTTATTTTTTAATGTACTTATCTTATTGGTTACATTGGTTCATATCACCATCAACTAAGTGGTTTTGTTCTGGACCAATGCATCCCTTAGATTTTCCCTGAATTTCAGGTCTTAATGTTCTGATTCTCTTCCCTCCACTGGCTGAGCAGTATCATTCTGGGCAGGGATAAATAACTTCTAGCAAGGGCCCTGTGGAAAAATTAGCCACAGGTAAACAACAGAGCTGCTGATTAAGTTCTTTCTCATCTCTCTTACTTTACGTTCCCTCCTTATTATGGGTCATTCATGGATTTTCCAGTACTCATGTTGAAGGCTTCTTACGATGGGAGAAATGAATGACAGGACTTTTAAAACTCCTTTAGCATCTCCACTTTCCCTCACCTGGGATGACTTACCTAGATATAATACAAATAGAAAGCCATGGTTTCCAACAAGGAGAAATTCCATCTGTGATGCCGGAGAGAGAACAAAACAATTCCTCTTTATCATAGGAGGCTATAAACATTGATAAAGTGCGGGACAGACGTGGGTTAGGTAAATTGACACAAAAGTGCATGCGTCCACTCATGTATTGAGGGTCTCCCATGGGCTGGATGTTGTTGGAGGACAAAAGCCTCCATCAGGTATCAGTCCTGAATCAGGCTGGTGATCCTTTTAGCTACCATGAATGCTTGCCTATTGTACTCCAAATCTAATTTTCATCTTGAATATACAAAAAAATACTTCTATTGATGAAGAAGCTGAAGCCTCCATGAAATTTTAATTTTCCACCATTGGTTAGAAACGGACAGGTGCAGAATGTGATTCAGGTATGACGAGCTTCAGTATGCTGTTTCTTCCATCTCAATAAATGACTTTGCTGCTGCCAGACTTTTGTTCTTATGTCTCTCATAGCGTGTATAACATTATCCTATGATCACCGTTTATTGTTTGTCTCCTCAATCAGACTGCGAGCATACACCAAGGATATGTTTTATGCTTCCCTTCTTCAGAGTCCAGTTCCTCAAGGAAGTTTGTCCAAAAAAAAAAAGAATAACTAGTTTATAACCCATAGGACTTGCCTTTGCATACTAGTAATTCTGTAACCCTACAAAGGTGGAAGAGTTTATTCTGAATGGGTAGAATCAGAAAAGATAGCCAATGTGCTTTGCGTGCTGTTTCCTCACTTGGCACTGCACTAAGGTGTATTTGGATAAAATTCTAATGACAAACCGAGTAGTAATTACTGTTCTGCTTCTCATTGCAAAGACATAGAGATGGAAGAGAACCACATATGTCTGACTTCAGAAAAAAGCACCAACTCTAACTGCTATGTCTTGTGGCTGCATGGAGAAAGGTTTGAGGGAGGGGTTGAACTAGAATAGAGTCCTGAAGGGTAATTAGAATCTGGCGGAGTTGAGTTTGGGAAGGAGATTCTGACGTGCCTAGAGGCAACGTAGGTAAGCAAGTGTACCAGAAACATGGCTCAATTCATCCCAGAAGGACAAAGCTTGGAACAGGTATGGAATTGCTTGGGCTGACTACTGGGTGGGGCAGGAGAACCCGGGGTTCATGCATATACTCTGCAGTCTGACTGCCCGGGTTTGACTCTCAGCTCTGCCACGTACAATATATGTGACTCTCTGAAAGTGACGTAGCATCTCTGCGTCTCATGTGTTTGTCAACCTCATGAGATTTTTATGAGCATTGATATGTACAAGTATATGTACAAGTATGTACAAGTACATTGATATGTACAACCTTGGAATAATCTATAGCATAAGGTTAGAACCACTTAGGTTTGGCCACTTAATACTACTTATTTGTAGTATTAGTATTATTTTTATAATAGCACTCATTCATATTTATAGCTTTTGCATATTCATCAAAAATTTTTCTCAGTTTTACAGTTGCTCTTTGTTATGCCCCAGTTTACTCCATGGTATAGATTAAATGCATTCTGCATTTTAAAAACTCATTGAAAGCATCTATTTAATGTTCTCATTTCAGTGTGAGAAAATTGAGCTCAAGCAGGTGAGTGATTTGGCTGCAGCTGCTGTAGCCACATAGTGCCGTGTGTCTGTGACTCAGGCCTCAGTGCAGGGTGATGGAAAGGAGAGGAATACATACCATATGGATAGAAAACCAAAACTCAAGCAGTCAAAGATCCTCACTTTTCTTATAAAGATCTTATTTCAAATATCTGTGGAGCAGTAAGCCTAGCTGTAAGGTCTATGAATGAATGTGGAAACTATTGCCAGCATCTTTAACGTTAATTTTAAAAGTAGCTCTCTTTACCTCCTCCTTCACTCATCATTTATTGTATACAAAGTAGCAGCTTTGATGAGTCTCCTTGTACAGTTGATGTGACATACGAATGTGTCCAGTCAGTTCAAATTTTTGAAATGTTTAGTATAGAGAGTTCAAAGTTAATGCCCACAGGTTTCATTTACCTAGTCTGCCTTCACTAAAAAGAATCTTCCTCATGTTCTTGGATTTAACCTCTTAAAGTCTCTGTGCAACAACTTGTTTAATGAGTGATCTCCTGGTTATGTGTAATGTGCCTTTTCCCCAAGTTTTTATCCTGAAATGATACCCTTTTGTTTTTGTCCGCATGTATGTATATTTATGTACAGTCATGTGTCATTTAAAAATAGGGATACGTTCTGAGAAATGTGCTGTGAGGCAATTTTATCGTTGCATGAACATCAAACAGTGCATTTACACAAGCCTAGCTGGTCTAGCCTCGTGCACACTTCGGCTATACAATATAACCTACTGCTCCTAAACTACAAACCTGGCCTGTTACTGCATGGGCAATTGTAATGCAATGGCAAGTATTCGTGTATCTAAATATATCTAAGCACAGGAAATGTATAGTAAAAATATTAAAATCTGGCCAGGCGCAGTGGCTCACACCTGTAATCCCAGCACTTTGGGAGGCCGAGGCGGGTGGATCATGAGGTCAGGAGATCGAGACCATCCTGGCTAACACGGTGAAACCCTGTCTCTACTAAAAGTACAAAAAAATTAGGCGAGTGTGGTGGTGGGCGCCTGTAGTCCCACCTACTGAGGAGGCTGAGGCAGGAGAACGTCGTGAACCCAGGAGGCGGAGCTTGCAGTGAGCCAAGATCGGGCCACTGCACTCCAGCCTGGGCGACAGAGTGAGACTCCGTCTCAAAAAGAAAAAAAAAAAAATTAAAATCTTATGGGACCATCATCATATATACAACATGCTGTTGACTGAAATGATATTATGTAGTGCATGACTGTATAAAAGCTGCATTGAGGTTGAGGCACACATGTATGTCTGTGAGCATATACTAGACCCATGTATTCTTTTTTTTCCAAGGAGCTCAGCTTTCATTGTTCATGTATCATTAAAATTTTCTTGTATTTATCAACAGCCATTAGAGTTTCTGAAGCCTCAGTGTTTTCCTCTTTTTATATGATATAAATTTTCTGATATGTTTATATAATGTTATCATATATGTTTTACATAAATAACATTTTTCACAGGAATGTATATTAGATAACCTAAATTTTTTAAATATCTGAGGTCTGTGTCATGCATGTTGACTCTTATTTTCTAGATACAGACTGAAGGGTAATTTTGAAAAACTTCCAGTATGGTTAAAATATGTTCATTGCTTAGCCTAAACATACAATCCTCAAGTATTAAGACAGAAAAATAGGAAAAGATAAATGAAACAGAAAATAGAAATCACTACAATGAAAAATTTCCACCTAAAGGGGCTCATATTACTTTGTAATTCATTATAAGAGGGTCAACATATAAAATAGTCCTTTAAATACTACTTTATATTCTTAGCACATCTTCTGCTAATATTACCAGAGATAAATGTCAGTATACCTCATATCCTGGGAAACGAGGGGCCAGAGAGATCTTACTCAGGTAGTGAGTTTTACTTAAAGTGTAAACCATGTGTGAGTTTAACAGCATTCTGAATATGAAATATAGATAGCCATAGAAATATGAAATGTATATAATAATTCAGAAGTAAAGTACAGGTATACATTGTTTTATTACACTTCACTGTTTTGTGCTTTGCAGATATTAGGTTTTTCACAAATTGGAGGTTTACAGCAATCCTGTGTCCATCAAATCTCATGGGGCCGTTTTCCAGTAAGCACTTGCTCACTTTGTGTGTCTGTATCACATTTTGGTAAGTCTCATAATGTTTCAAGCTTTTTTTTTATTACATTTTATTCTTTCATAATATTTTATCATTATATCTGTTACGGTGATCTGTGCTCAGTGTTCTTTGATGTTACTATCGTGATTGTTTTGGATTCCATGAACTGCACCCATGAAAGATGGCAAACTTAATTGGTAAAGGCTGTGTGTTCTGATTGCTCTACCAACCCTCTCTCCCTTTCAGCGTCCTTCTTCTTAGGTCTCCTTATACCCTAAGACACAAAAATATTAAAATTAGGCCAGTTAACAACCCTACAATGGCCTCTAAGTGTTCAAGTGAAAGGAAGAGAAACACGTCTTTCACTTTCAGTCAAAAGCTAGAAATGATTAAGTTTGGTGAAAAAGGCATGTTGAAAGCTGAGACAAGATGGAAAGCTAGTCTCCTGCACCAGTTAGTAAAGTTGTGAACACAAAGGAACAATTCTTGAAGGGAACTGAATGTGCTACTCCAGTCAACACAGGAATCGTAAGAAAGTAAAACAGCCTCATTGCTGGTATGGAGAAAGTTTGATGGAGAAAGTCTGTGTCGTGCATGACACAGACCCTAGATATTTAAAAAATTAAGGTTATCTAATATGCATTCCTGTGAAATATGTTATTTATATAAAACATATATGATAACATTATATAAACATATAAGAAAATGTATATCGTATAAAAAGAGGAAAACACTGAGGCTTCAGAAACTCTAATGGCTATTGATAAATACAAGACAATTTTAATGATACATGAATAAAAAACCAGCTACACCATTCCCTTAAGCCAAACCCTAATCCAGAGCAAGGCTCTAACTCTCTTCTTCTATAAAGGGTGAGAAAGATGTGGAAGTTACAGAAGTAAAGCTGTGTGCCAGAAGAGTTTGGTTCATGAGGTTCAAGGAAAGAAGCCTTCTCCATAGCATAGCACAAGGTGAAGTAACAAGTGCTGATGGAGAAGCTGCACCAAGTTATTCAGAAGATCTAGCAAAGATCATTGGTGAAGGTGGCTACACTACACATATTTTCAATGTAGACGAAACCACCTTCTATTGAAACAATACACCATCTAGGACTTAAATAACTCTTATAACAAGGAGAAGTCAATGCCTGGATTTGAAAGACAGGCTGACTCTCTTGTAAAGTGCTAATGCAGCAGGTGACTTTGAGTTGAAGCCAGTGTTGATTTACCATTCCAAAACTCCTACAGCCTTTAAGAATTCTCTAAATCAACTCTGCCTGTGCTCCTCAAGTGGAACAAAGCCTGAATGGCAGCACATCTGTTCACAGCATGGTTTACTGAATGGTTTAAGCCCACAATTGAGACCTACTGCTCAGAAAAATAGGATTCTCTTTAAAATACTACTGCTTATTGACAATGGATCTGATCATCCAAGAGCTCTTATGGAGGTGAATAAGGAGATTAATGTTGTTTTTATACCTGCTAACATGACATCTATTCTGCAGCTCTATGAATAGAAGAGTCATTTCAACTTTCAAGTCTTGTTATTTAAGAAACACGTTTTTTAAGGCTATAACTGCCATAGATTGCAATCCTCTGATTGATTTGGGTAAGGTAAATTGAACATTCTGGAAAGGATCAACCATTGTAGATGCCATTAAGAATATTTGTGATCCATGAGAGGGGGGGCCAAAATATCAAGATTGATAGGAGTTTGGAAAAGTTGATTCTAACCTTCATAGATGATTCATAGGGGTTCAAGACTTCAGTGGAGGAAGTCATTGCAGATATGGTAGAAATAGCAAGAGAATTAGAATAGAGGTGCAGCCTAAAGATGTGACTGAATTGCTGACATCTCATAAAACTTGAATGCATGAGTAGCTGCTTTTCACAATGAGCAAATAAAATGTTTTCTTGAGATCGAAACTACTCCTGGTGAAGACGCTGTGAACACTGTTGAAATGACAACAAAGGATTTGAAATATGACATAAACTCAATTGACAAAGCAGCAGTGGGGTTTGGGAGAACTGACTCCAAATTTGAAAGAAGCTCTACTGTGGATTAAATGCAATCAAAGAGCATCACATGCTCCAGAGAAATATTTTGTGAAAGGAAGACTCAATTGATGAGGTAAATTTCATTGTCGTCTTATTTTAAGAAATTGTCACAGCCACCCCTGCCTTCTGCAACCACCACCCTGATCAGGCAGCAGCCATCAAAACTGAGGCGAGATCCTCCAGAAGCAAAAAGGTTATGACTTGTAAAGGCTTAGATGATCACCGGCATTATTTAGCAATAAAGTATTTTTAAATTAAGATACATGCATCTCTTTACAGATATAATGGCATTGCACACTCAATAGCTTAATAGACTATGATATGGTATAAACATAACTTTTATATGCACAGAAAAACAAAGAATATGTGTGACTTGCTATATTGTGACATTCACTGTCTCATGTGGTCTGGAACCAAACCCGTATCAATGATGTATGCCTGTGTATGTTCAATAGGGTTTTCTGTATAATCCTCCAGCCCATTTTGCAACAGTGTCTTAGTTGCCTTAGATTTTTCCGAGTTTTACATTGTTTCAAATTTTAATATTTTCCTTAATAGGATTATGCAGTTATATAAATATAACTTTTTTTTTAGTATTCCTAGGCTTGATTTCCTTTTTCCTCCAAACTCCTCCTCCAGAAGCTATAAAGAGTTCCATACATTCATGGATCACCAGTGAAAGCTATTATTCAATTACCAAGCCAGCCGATTTCTGAAATAGATTCTTAGCTGATGTAGTCCATTAAGAAGCCTATCCAGCCGCCGGGTGCAGTGGCTCACGTTTGTAATCCCAGCACTTTGGGAGGCCGAGGCGGGCGGATCGCCTGAGGTCAGGAGTTCGAGACCAGCCTGGCCAACATGGTGAAACCTAGTCTCTACTAAAAATACCAAAAAAAAAAAAAAAAAACAATTTAGCCGGGCGTGGTTGTGTGGGCCTGTGTTCCTAGCTACTCAGGAGGCTGAGGCAGGGGAATTGCTTGACCCAGGGGGCCGAGGTTGCAGTGAGCCAAGATGGCACCACTGCACTCCAGCCTGGGTGACAGAGCAAGACTCCATCTAAAAAAAAAAAAAAAAAAAAAAAAAAAAGAAGCCTATCCAGATTTCCACAGCTAAGTTTTCTCTAAAATATTCACAAAATTACTCATCTAGGAAGTAAGAGGTGTTAGTCAGAAACAGACATAATGTGAAGAGACAGGATTTATTGTTTAGTTACCTCAAACTGCTCCACATCCACAGATATCTGAGTCTTGAGTGTAAAAAAAACCCAAGCAAAAACAAAAAACAAATTGTTAGGTTTTTGTTAGCCTCTTCTTTTCCTTCTTTTCTTTTGTTTTCTGGTGAAACCCCCTCCTGTCCCCTGTGTCAGCCACCGATCCTCACTAATGATGTCAGGATGTCTTATTGCATGAGGACATGTAGGCCAAAGGAACAAAGATAGTATTTTTTTCCATCTTTTTTAGGCACGTGTTTCCCTTCCCCGTTTCTTGCCAAGACTAGAAAAAGAAAATTAATATTTTTTCCCCTTGGCTAACGCTAAATTTTAAAGTGAAAACATTTATTTCTCTTGTCAAAATCATGCATTTGATGGTTCCTCTTAGCCAAGGGAGGTCATGTATTCATTTAGGGTGTAGATATAGGAAGTCACTCTAGTCCAAATGTTTCTGGCAAATGCCGTTATAATTAAGCCAGCAGTGGTCAAATTACAGAATACCCTATGAACAGAAAAAGTCTCTAAAAAATAATTCCCAAGTCCCGATTACAATCGAAAGCATAAACAATCATATTTTGTACATAATTAGAGTTGATTGTAATGTGATTTTATCTGTCAGAATAATATGCCCTGACAGAGGCTTAGAAAAATGGATTTTTTTTTGGTAATAGAGCAAGCTGTGGTTTACTTGCATTGCTAATAGGCTGGTGGTTGTGCACAAGGATCAGAGTTTAAAATTCCTTGGAAGAAATGAATCTGCTTGTATGTGTCCTTAAATTCATGTTTAAGTGTTCTTGGGTATATTTCATAGGCATTTTAAATTATTTTCCTCAATTCTCTGAAAGTGTTTTTAAATATCAGCAGTGTCACTATCTTCTAAAACATAAGGGGACAGGGAAACACATAGTTTGTCCAGGGTCACCAAGCAAAACACAGGCAAAAGGGAGGGCAGAATCAGATGGCTCAGGACATTGCGCAAGACCTTTCTGCTTTCTCTTGTCTACAAAAAAAAAAAAAAAAAAAAAAAGTATTTCCATAGAAGTCATCATAAAATTTGACCGAAAAGCAATAGTAATTATCCATGGGCAGGGAACAGCACATTTGCATAAAATTGGCCTATAACCAATTGTTTTTGCTTACCTCAATTTCTCTTTCTTTGTCTATTTAATGGAGGAAGGACTAATAAACTATAAAATTACAAAAGTAGACAAGAGAAAGGAAACAACTCAAAAGCACGCAAAGGATCATCTGCTGAATAATCAAAAGTTGGCTGTGACTGGAAGCAAAGCAATGAATCCTTTAGCAAGCAAATATTTAAAGGATAGAGACACTAGATAAAATGTGTATTTCAAAGCTATTTCCTTACTCATAGAAGCTGAATTTGAACAAATTAATCTCTTTTAATTTATGTCATTATAAAAGCCAGTTGATATTCCATATCTGTGAGCATCAGACAGTCCTGTGAATTTGAACATGGCCCTACTGCAGGCTTTGTAGGCTGGTGGTTCCAAACAAGATTCAGTCTCTGCCTTGTTCTGAAAACTTCCTTTTTTCACCAGCATTACTGCACTTGCCAACAGTGACATAACCTTGAAATTATTTGTTACATTTTCCAATGAACAAATCCAGCTTGTTAAGGAAATGGGCAGCCTATATCATCAGCAAAGAGTACAATAGAGGACTCAGAATTCAGCTTTGACTGGTGGGCCCACAGTATTCCTTGTTTCTGGGAAATTTCTCTCATTTTACAAACAATCCAGTATTTTAATGGTGCTGGCAGGGCTGGTTTAGCTTCTAGATGTTGCTAGGAGAGTGTGCCACCTTCTGCACCATAAGAAAGCTGATGCTCATATGGTCGTCGTAGATTTCACTCCACATGACATTTACACACTCAGGGTAATTGCATTTGCCATAGACTAATGGTTTTCCTTTGAATCAGGTTGGTTGGCAATGAAATAAAATGTTGACAGCAACTGTTATTGACTTTTTCTAACTATAAAATTAATGCACATTACTGATAATACTTTTTAAAGTTCTCTAAAGTACTAAGTAGAAAAGCCACTATCTTACCAGCCAAAGATACATTAGTAAGATACTCATAACATTTTCCCACTAGAAATAATGTGTGTGCTGTATATGTGGTTTCATTTGGAATAATAAAAGGAATATTTACAAAATAATATGATACCTGTTGGCCTCATGATATTTATAAACTTAAAAAGAAGAATCAATCTGGTATTCTCATTCTCTTTTCTCTCTCTCTCTCTCTCTCTCTCTCATCTATCATTCTACCTATTGGAATAATGTGATATCCAGCAGGAAAATACACTGGCAAATACTATAATGAAAAAGTTTGATTTGGAGAAAACCTGACTTGTAGAATTAATCCACATCAAGTAGGTGCTCTTGTTTTTCCTTTGAAATGTGCATTATACTGTTGCTTTTTTAGTTAATTTTATGTACGTATGTATGTATGTATTTATTTATTTATTTAAAGGGTCTTGCTCTGTGCCCAGGCTGGAGTGCAGTGGCGTGATCATGGCTCACTGTGTCCTCTAATTCCTGGCCTCAAGCGATCCTCCCTCCTCAGCCTCTTGAGTAGCTGGGACTACAGGCATGCACCACCATGCCCAGTTTTGTTGTTGTTGTTGTTGTAGTTTTTTGTGTGTTTTTTTGTTTGTTTTTAGTAGAGATGAATGTTATGTTACTCAGGCTGGACTTGAACTCCTAGCCTCACACAATCCTCCCACCTTGGCTTCCCAAATCACTGGGGTTACAGGTGTGAGCCACCATGCCTAGCCTAATTTCATTTTTGAATAGGTAATATTTCATTTTTATGAAATATTTGTTACCCAAAGAAAACTATATAGAAGCATTTGCTTTTGTTTGCTTTTTTGTTTGTTTTTTTGTTTTTGAGATGGATTTTCGCTCTTGTTGCCCAGGCTGGAGTGCAATGGCACAATCTCGGCTCACTGCAACCTCTGTTTCCCAGGTTAAAGCCATTCTCCTGCCTCAGCCTCCCGAGTAGCTGGGATTATAGTCATGTGCCACCACACCCAGCTAATTTTGTATTTTTAGTAGAGACGGGGTTTCTCCATGTTGGTCAGGCTGGTCTCAAACTCCCAACCTCAGGTAATCTGCCCGCCTCAGCCTCCCAAAGTGTAGAAGGGAGTTTTTTTAAACTCCTGCTTTCATTCTTTTTGTTTGTTTGTTTGTTTGTTTGTTTGTTTGTTTTTGAGATGGAGTCTCGCTCTGTCACCCAGGCTGGAGTGCAGTGGCCTGATCTCGGCTCACTGCAAGCTCCGCCTCCTGGGTTCACGCCATTCTCCTGCCTCAGCCTCCCGAGTAGCTGGAACTACAGGGCGCTGCCACCGTGTCCGGCTAATTTTTTTTTTTTTTTTTTTTTGTATTTTTAGTAGAGATGGAGTTTCACCATGTTAGCCAGGATGGTCTCGATTTCCTGACCTCGTGATCCTCCCGCCTTGGCCTCCCAAAGTGCTGAGATTACAGGCGTGAGCCACCATGCCCAGCCAAAACTCCAGCTTTCATTCTTGTATCTGTCTATCCCATTATACCTCTTGCCATATAAGAAATTTCCCTTGTTAGTTTTGTGTGTATATTTTCACTTTTCTTTTTGCAGTTATAAATACACATGAACATGTGTTCTTGTTTTCTACCTGTTTTACATAAATGATAGCTTACCATCTATAGGCACCTTGCAGCTCCTATAGATCTTTCCCTGTAAGTATATGGAGAACTTCAGTTATCTCGATGACTGCGTATATTTCTGTGTGTGGAAAGACTGTAGTTTATGTAGTCATATAAAGGAAGACAATTCCTTTACAATATTTTGTACACCCAATTCTTCCATGATAACCTCGTGCAAATGTTAATTTGTATATTTGAAATTATGCATTTATGATAAATTCCTAGGAGTGGGATTGCTGGGTGAAAGAGTAAATCCATTAATAATTTTGAAAAATGTTATCCTTTACTGATTTTAACATTTTGTAATACCACCAGAAATAAAATCATGTTTTCCTTCTTTATATTGGTGTTCTGTTTTTTTGTTTGTGTGTTTGTTTGTTTAAGTTCTGGGATACGTGTACAGGATGTGCAAGTTTGTTACATAGGTAAACATGTGCCATTGTGGTTTGCTGCACTTATCAACCCATCGCCTACCTATTAAGCCCAGCATGCATTAGTTATTTATCCCAATGCTCTCCCTCCCTAGTTTTCTGTTTTATCAAACATTTAAATTATTGATATATGAAAAAATTATAGTGTTAGTTTAAAACTATTAGTTTTAGTTTTTCATCATAGTTTAGTTTTGATAAGTTTAGCTAAACTTATAAAAAAAGTTTGAGCATATTTTTTACATGTTTCAAATGTCGGTTCTTTTTCTGGAAAATTATTTATCCTGATCTCTACTTATTTTTGCGTAGGGTTCCTCCTTCTTCCAAATTTTTAGAGCTTGTCATACATTAGAACTTGTTAGACATTAGTCCTTTATGACATGAGTTTTGATTTTTTAAAAACATTTTGTTATCCCTCTTTTTATTTACTAATAGTGTTTTTCTTTTGTTTCATGTGGAGTTTTTTGGCACAGTTTCATGTTTTGCATTTTGTTTTATCTTATTTTATCTGTGCACTTATTTTGGATTTTTAGGTGGTTAAATTTTTCAGTCTCTTCTCCCCATGGCCTAAATTTAATCTTTCTAATGAAAATTCTGCATACTAGAGTATTTTAAATATTTTCTCTTTCATAAATATCTCTCAGAATAAGGCCCTTTTGATGAAAGATAGTGCTGTCTCATTCTGAAAAGAAGCATGGCAAATCTCTAATTTACTTAAAGTTTAATATCATATTTCCCCTTAAATGGAAATGTTAATACCATAAGCCCTTGGGATTTGACTCTTTCAATATCTAATCCCACATATACTGTATGAAGCTTTTCATGATCTTGAATATTTGATGAATCTATATGCTTTTGCAGATACAGATGTGAATATCAATTCCAAATGGCCTAAAAGAGTTCCCTTGGAAGATTAATGTAGCTTAGAATTTCTTATATTGAACTACAGGAGACCATCTGGGAATATATGTGGATATATACCTCATGTGTTCATAGTAGAGAGGCTAAGAACTATAGGAATGGTATCATATATGTTGGTTTAAGCATTGCATCACTTTATATTCAATACACAAGTTGTAATAATTTGAGGTCGGTAATAATCAGGAACATTGCTGTCTGCTCGGGGCAGCTGGTACAGTAGTGTGTGCCGCTCTTTGTGGTAACAATCAAACAGTTTTCTTATTCCAAATCAGCTGCCTTGGGTTAAAGTCTGAACATGTCTTAAACTCCGCATGTCAGGAGTGTTTAGGACAACTCTATCATTCATTTAGCTAGTACTGATACTGCTCCCCGGTGGGGGGATTCAGAGCTAAGCTCCAAGGCTCCAGCTCTAATTGGAGAAATTGCTGATAAATTCCCACAGCATTCCATTTAGATGCGTATTGCAGTTCTGTTGTGAGTGTTCTCTGCCCTGCTCCCACACAGTGACAGCCCTGCTGGTATAACCCTGTCCTATGAGAGCTGCTGCTGTGGGTGGCATATCTTTAGACTGATTGGATAGAGTCAGACTTTTCTTGTTAGTCTCGGAGGAGACATTCTCCCATTTCAGTTTCTTATTTTGCAGGAATCATGACCAGGCAAAGAGATGATAAACGTTTACAGTAAGCCTTCCTACATGAAGAGAAAATGCACATCCTACAAACATCGCTTTAATTTTTTATGTTAAATTACTTGGAGAAGGCATGTCTATCACAGATGCAGACCCTTGGTTTCCTTCACTGCCCATAAAAAGCTCTTCAATCGCTCCTTGAGGCATCCATTTTTTCCCTACTATGAACTCTTTATTTCTTCATGTTAGTTAACAAATATAACTCAACCTATGCTTTTCTATTTTTCTTTTACCATCTTGACAGATCTCGTCCCTAATTCATTAGTTTATTCGTCAATTAAACCTCCATTTTGTATGGACTGTATACCAGGAACTGGCTAGGCTCTGCTTAGGTTCTGTGACAACCTAGAGAATAAAACACAGTCCCTATCTTTAAGGTGTCCACAGTGAGTGTGGGAAACACCCATATAATGAGTCAATAATGCAGCCATATGGCAGTTCAGTGAGGTGGATGTTAGTGACACAGTCTTGCTCCGTCACCCAGGCTGGAAGTGCAGTGGCGCGATCTCGGCTCACTGCAACCTCTGCCTCCTGAATTCAAGCGATTCTTCCGCCTCAGCCCCCTGAGTAGCTGGGACTACAGGCACGAGCCACCACACCAGGCTAATTTTTGTATTTTTAGTGGAGATGGGGTGTCACCATATTGGCCAGGCTGGTCTCAAACTCCTAGACCTCATGATCGACCCACCTCGGCCTCTCAAAGTGCTGGGATTACAGGCGTGAGCCACCGTGCTCGGCTGGGATTCGGATGTTAGTTTTTAAAAGTCATATTGAGATTGAGTGCAGCGGCTCACGGCTGTAATCCCAGTGCTTTGGGAAGCAGAGGTGGGAGGATAGCTTGAGGCCAGGAGACTAGCTTAGCCTAAGCAGCATAGCAAGACCTTGTCTCTACTAAAAATTTAAAAAATTAGCTGAACATGGTGGTGCATGCCTGTAATCCTAGCCACTTAAGAGGCTGAGGCGGGAGGATCACTTGAGCCCAGGAAGTTGAGGCTGCAGTTAGCCATGATAACACCACTGCATTCCAGCAGGGGCAACATTGGGACCCTGTTTCTAAAAGTAAGTAGGTAGGTAGACAGGTAGGTAGGTAGATAGATAGATAGACAGACAGACAGACAGACAGACGGATACATACATACATAGAAATATCGTATTATTGGGTTGAAGTAATTTATTCCTGGATAGTTTGCCTGACTATTCTGAAATCACTGGAGACTCACCAACACGTAACATAAGCCAGTTGACAGGAATCTGGCCTAGGTCCTGGCTCCTGGATACTTGGCTGCTGGGGATTTTCATTATGTTGCTGGAGGCAGCTTGGGCAGCGATCTCACACTTGGCATGCTGGGAATCCTCCCTAATATGCAGACTGGCACTTACTTGCCAGGCATATTTTTAAAGACTTTATTGTATTTTTATTTCTGCTTGGGCATGCTTGACATTTCTTTTCCTGAAACTCCTGGGCCACTTGTTCTTGGTTGCGTTTATTTTGTATTTAACAATTGCTTGCTACTTGTCTTATTTTACAGTGCTGTATATTCTTCTTGTCCCTTGGATGCAAGTATGTTTTAATAGAATAACTGAGGTCTTAGGAGCTCAGGACGTAGGTATTGAATTAATCATGATAAATGAATCACACCCCGATTTTTACTCTGACGCTGTCATTTACTAGCCACGTTAATGGGAGTAACATAAAACTAGTGAATCTTTTCCTCCATCACTATTGATATTAATTGATTAATATTATAATATTAAATTGCAGCTTTTTAGTAACAAGCTACTTTATTCGAGCCATTGTGAAGGGTGCTTTGCATAATTCTCTCATTTTCATGATACTACTACTTATGGTAAAAATCATGTATTAGCTTTTATAATTGTGTGCTTACTAAATGCCTTGCTAAACTTTCTACATATATCTTTTTATTTAATATTCACAACAATCCTATAAGTTTAATGTTATAATTTCCTTAATGCTATTGATGCAAAAATTGGAAGCATAGATAAATTTAACTTATTTTCCATAAGTCACATATCTAGCAAGAAAGCCCAATTAAAACCCAGAGCGAGCCCAACTTCATTTAAAAAAGTATTAATAAATGTATTAATAAAAGCAATATACATCTATGTTACATATATTAGAAGAGTGAAAATGAAAATAAAATGCAAATTAAAAGCCTGAACTGTCAGTTTCCTTTCCTAGAAGTCAACACTGTCATGCCAGAAACTCTATGTGCCTAGATAAGAATCCACCTACTCCATATCAATGCATACACATTACACATGCCACCAATGAGCCCCTACCTTACTAAGTATGTTCAACAGCTTGCTTTTTTCCTGCTTAATATATCTCTAAGGTGTTTCTATGTCAGTATATATCTATACTTATATCTATCTATATCTATCTTGTTCTTAACATATGCACTACAGTTTTCTACTAACTGAACAAGCTATAATTATTTAACCAGTTCTCTATTGATGGAATTTTAGATTGTTTCAAGTTTTCTTGTCATTTCAAAAAGTGCTGCACTGACCACTGTGATGGACACATCTTTGTACATCTGTGTGTCTCCCTTCTAAGGAAGTTGTCCCCATTTTTACTCCTAACAACATTTAATGAGTTAATATATTTTCATAGGTCCTTGGCATAATCAAATTCCTAAAACTTTGTCAGACTGGCAGGTGAATGAGGGTGTGTTATTGTTTATGCTTATATATGTGTATTTATTAGTCACAGAGGGCCTCAGTGAAAGGTGGCATTGTAACAAATGCTTAAGGGAGGTGAAGGGGAGCCATGTAGATTTCCTGGGGGAGAGCTGGCAGCTAGAGTGAACAGTAAGGGCAGCAGCTCGAAGCCTGGAATGTGCAGGCACGCATGGCATAGACACGGTTCAGGAAGGAGGTCACCTGGGTGGGTGTGGAGTAAGTGAGAGCAAGTGCAGGAGGTGAGTCCAGAGAGGTGAAGATCCTGGTGTGGCAGGGCCCCATAGGCCACGCAAGGACTTTGACTTGAGTTCTGAGTGAGAAAGTCAGCCACTGGAGGGCTGTAAGCCCATAAGTGAAATATCTGGTTAGCATATTACTCAATCATTCAGCTGCCACGTTATATACACCATGGGGAAAGGGAGGAAGCAGGAGCACTAGGTATGAGGTATTGCAATCATTCCAGACAGAGGTGATGCTGGCTCCTATCAGTGTGGAGTGGAGGCGTGGATGAGGATTGGTGAGGCCCTCGATATATCTCGTAGGTTGAGATGTCAAGATGTATTCACAAATAGGATAAGGGCCATGAAAGAAAAAGAAGTCAAAATGATACCAGAGTACTTATGCCAAGCAACTAAAATTCAGAATTGCCTATAATAGATGAGAAAGACAGTGAGAAAGTCAGGTTTTGCAGGGGAGAAGATAAGGCATTTAGTTTGGTGCGTGTTAAATCTCACATCTCTGTTAGACGTACAAGTGGAGATATTGTCAGGACACTGGAGACGAGGGAAGAGGTCTGGACTGGGGGTACAAATCCAGGCATCATTAGTACATATATTTTCTCAGTGAAAGCCTTGAAAATGAAATATAGCACATGAGAAATATATAGAAATAGAAAAGGAATCAAAGGACTGAGCCCTGTATAATAAAAATACTTTTGTTTTTTACTTTGTTTACCATTATGTTTGTCCAGTTTTTTAACATTGCCTCTATATTTCAGCAAAGAAAGACTTTTTATTTCCATTTAAAAACAAATTAGAAGCAGCAGTAAATAACTTCAGGCTCATAGGGGTAAAGTAACATCCCCAAAGCCTCATGCCTAACATGTTGTGAGGCTGAGGTTGGCTTCTTTGCGTTCCTTATTTTAAAGTCCAAAGTCTTCATTCTGACCAACTGTGTCCCCATGGGACTCTTCTTTTACTCTTCAGGAAGAAAATGTGACTTATGTTGGCCAGAACATTTTCTATTAAAAAGAACAGATTTTCCTGAGCTAACCTACATTTGAGTCTTGCATTGGATTTTGGTTGGCATTTTAACATAGTGTCCCCAGGGTTCAGATCAGAATCAACAAATATTGTAGGCTGAGTTCTGGGCACCAGGGTAGGCCCTTTCACATTCATACATTTAAACAAGTCTACAACAAGCCTCTGGGTGAGAATTTGTATCTCTCTTTCTCTAAGCAGTAAACGGGGGAAGAGGGTTAAAGTCAAGGCCTCTAACAGCTGTACTTGCAGTTTTATCAACTCCAAAAGTGTAGCCTTTTCCTTCTGTGTTCTTGATCAGCCCTGGCTATTAATCTAGTCAGGAAGCCCCAGTTCTCTCCTGTATGCCTTACAGATCTATATCTTTATCTATATCTACAGATGGAATCCATTAGGAACCTTTCCTGTCTCCTAGAACACCATTTTGTTCAATAAGTAATACATCGGTCAAGGTTAACCAGCTTGCCCAAGGTCTTGCAATAAATTGGTGGTGTTGTGGCAGAAAAATGAACTCTGTTCACATCTCCCGGCTCCAGGCTGTAACTTTATTCTTGGCCCAACTATTTCTGTGATTTTCAGGATTTGAAATACACATTTCACTTTTTGTAGAAAATACCACTAGTAGGTGAGAATGCTTGAATAGCCCCTCAAGGCCATACTGGGGTAGCTTAGCCTATTACAGACATTACTTTCCAACAGGCATGTTAAGGGAAACTCGCCATCTGTGCTGGGGAGTTAGGGCCTGGTTTGTGAACAGCTGTTTTGGCTAGAGTCCGGAGGAAGGTGAGCAGATCACTTCTGGGTAATGAACTAGATAATTGCCTTAAATCTGTTTTGTGATGAGGCCAATGAGTTACTCAGGCAGGAGTCACTCATGATGTGTTAACCCATGGTGCATCTTCTTTGAGGCCCTGGGGGATTGAATAGCATTAGAGGTGATTCTGAATCCCCTGCAGGACTAACTTGCCAGACAAGAGAATTATCTCAGTGGGCTAGCATTTACTGAGCATGTACTAATTGAAAAAGAGCCTCATAGGCTCATAGGTTATCCTAAGCTTAAAAACACTCAACCAGTAAAGGTATTTTCCTTAACCTACCTCCTTTAGCCTAAAGTGTCTGAAAATTTGGTAGTAGAGTGGGTGTGCTTTAATACTCAACATACAATCTTAGCTTTGCAAATTGTCCAACCTGGCTGGGCTCGGTGGCTCCGGCCTGTAATCCCCGCACTCTGGGAGGCCGGCGGGCGGATCACAAGATCAGGAGATCAAGACCATCCTAGCTAACATGGTGAAACCCTGCCTTACTAAAAATAGAAAAAAAAAAAAATTAACTGGGCATGGTGGCAGGGGCCTGTAGTCCCAGCTACTCGGGAGGCTGAGCCAGGAGAATGGCATGAACCCGGGAGGCAGAGCTTGCAGTGAGCCGAGATCACGCCACTACACTCCAGCCTGGGCGACAGAGCGAGACTCCGTCTCAAAAAAAAAATAAATAAATAAAAATAAAATAAAAATGAAAATTGCCCAATCTGCGTGAAGTTATTTTATTCCAGTGGACGTTGTTTTAAATAAGTTTTTCTTCAGACTTGAATATTGACTCTTAGTGTCTCACTATCTGTTCTTAGACACTTCAACATGTCTGCATGTTCTCCAATTGCCTTGACAGCCCATCCAGCTGAAATCCATGTCTTTTGTTACCAGTAAGGAATTAGGGCTGGGCGCAGTGGCTTCCGCGGGTAATCCCAGGACTATGGGAAGCTGAGGCGGGAGGATAACTTGAGGCCGGGAGGATCACTTGAGGCCAGGAGGATCGCTTGAGACCAGCTTGGGCAACACAGAGAGACCTCCAACTCTACAAAAAGCTAGAACAATTAGCCGGTCATAGTGGTGCATGCCTGTACTCCCAGAATCAGGAGGCTGAGGCCTGAAATTTGAGGCTTCAGTGAGCTATAATTACACCACTGCACTGCAGCCTATGTGACAGAGAGAGTCCCCATCACTAAAAAGAAAAAGAAAAAAAGAGAATTAAATCAGTAATTTTCAAGTTGAAAGAACTGTATCAATTTCAGGAATCACTATTTTTTTGAATACAGTATGAATTCAGTTTGAGCTGATTTTCTCAAGAGCTAGGAGAGAGTTGTGGGGGTTAGATGACTGTATTTGAGAGCATTATCCGAGTTCCGGAAATTAAAATCACAAGTCTAGGTAATTACCCTAAATGGACATTTTTTTCTTTCAAAATAAAGTTTCCAGTAAGAAAAAGCAAGCAGCTTCATATTCATAGAATTTATACTGCAGGCCGGGCGCGGTGGCTCACGCCTGTAATCCCAGCACTTTTGGAGGCTGAGGCGAGTGGATCACGAGGTAAGGAGATTGAGACCATCCTGGCTAGCACGGCGAAATCCCTCTCTACTAAAAATACAAAAAATTAGCTGGGCGTGATGGTGGGCGCCTGTAGTCCCAGCTACTAGGGAGGCTGAGGCAGGAGAATGGTGTGAACCTGGGAGGCGGAGCTTGCAGTGAGCCGAGATTGTGCCACTGCACTCTAGCCTGGGCGACAGAGCAAGACTCTGTCGCAAAAAAAACAAAAACAAAAACAAAAAAAAAATTTATACTGCAAAGGGTGGGGCGGGGTGGCTCATGCCTGTAATCCTAGCACTTTGGGAGGCCGAGGTGGGCAGATCACTTGAGGTCAGGAGTTCAAAACCAGCCTGGCCAACATGGTGAAGACCCATCTCTACTATACATATATATAGTATTTGTATAAATATACATATATGTATATGTATGTTATTAGCCAGGCGTGGTGGCGGGCACTTGTAGTCCCAGCTACTTGGGAGGCTGAGGCAGGAGAATCGCTAGAACCCGGGAGGGGGAGGTTGCAGTTAGCCAAGATTGTGCCACTACACTCCAGCCTGGGCAACAGAGTGAGACTCCATCTCAAAAAAAAAAAAAAAAAATTATACTGCAAAGGACATGATTGAAAAAGCCCTCATAGAAACAAAGAAAAAGATTTAAAGGAAATATTATATTTAGCTATGGGTAATGCAAAATAAAAATGGTACAAACTACTACTCTGTTTTATTATAGAATCTTAGAAGCTGAATATAATTCATTACTTATCTATTTAATCTCTTCATTTTAGAGATGAGAAGAAAAGACAGTGAAATAATATTAGTAGTAATAGTAGCTGCAACTAAAACTTATTGAGTACTTAATATATCACAGGCACTGCTATGAGTAAATTGCATATATTGGCTTATTTCTTGCTTTCAACAATGCTATAAAGTCAATGCCATTATTATTACAGACAGAACATTATTGGGATTTTCTTCTCTTTCATATTTAACAGAACCAGACTGGATACCTCCCCAGTTACATACACTGTGGGATAAGGTTTCTCTTAAAAGAGTTGCTATTTGATAAATCAATAAATCCCAGCATCCCTTTCGGAACATTTTGGATTTCCAGGAACTTAAATACTTGCGGTCACTTACATAATTCTAAAAATGTCACCTCCACTCACAGCTGCTCTCCTGTTACTTTTCCTTCACTCTCTACCCAAATCATCCCCATTCAAGATTGAGGAAGGATTCAAGGTGTTGCCGTAAATACAAAGTCATCTTTATAAAATGCAAAATAACACAATTATGGAAAATGGCTCCAGGATGCTATTTTAAGTAATTATTGCTTAAGAACTATGTCCCTTCTTCTACTTTTCTGTGTCCTCCCCTATCCTACCTCTCTGTGGCAGACTCTTCTTTCTAAACCATGTGGGGTGTGTGTGTGTGTGTGTGTGTGTGTCTGTGTGTGTGTGTGTGATCTTTTTCTGTACCCCGTGGTAAAGATCTAATAAATTGGTCTCCTAATCTCATGCTAAAGGTGGAGTAAAAAGGTTATTTGATACAGAGGTTCTACCTCATGATCCAACTTTGCTTCCATTTGCTGGTGCTATGCCTAGTGAAAAAGAACAAGGAGTTTTCCCTTTCCTGAGTCCAGGTATGGTCCTAACATTTGCAAGTAAAGATGGTGCCAGGCCTATAGTTGGCAGCCCCCTCATCTCTTGTTTTCTATCTCTGCCCCCATTCTGCACCCCAACTTTCAATTGGAGTTCCAATACCTCCATTGCTTCCACCAAACAACAATATCTTCCCCACCCCCTTGGAACTCCATACTGGGGGAGAAAAATTTGACTCACAGAGGAAGCTTGCACAGGTTCTGGAAGTGGGCTTGGGGTCATTTCAGCAGGCTGTTCTGCATCCCAAGTAACTGTAATGGTGCCTAGAATGGGACTCACTGGCTCAGGAAGGGCATGTCTGTTTGTCCCATGGATCCCAAGATCTTTCTGTAGGCAACCAGAGGAGGACCAGAGTGTTATTAGATAAATATAGTTAGATCTTACTTTATGAGACCAACCTGTAGTTAACTTCAGTGGAAGTGTGAGCATTTCTTTTACTGAAGGGTCAGGAAAGCACCCCGAAGCAGGACAGAGTAGAAGAAAAATGAGCTGTAACTTTATGTGACTACCTGGTTGCTTAGGGGTGAGTGTGAGATGTATTATTTAGATCGTTGCAGGCGATGCTTCCTTCTCTGTTTAAATTTGCTGGCTTTGAAATGAGTTTGAGGAAAGAGGAAACGAGGTCACGAATATCTGCCACTGGCTTTACCCAAGTCTTCACTCCTGGCCCCACTGATTTATTTTTTCTAAAGAAAACTGATCCAGTCTTCCATGATGAAGACACATTATTTTATTCATATAATTCATTGAATTCCTTGTTTAATGACAGCCCTAATACTATTATGCTTATAGATATTTGGTTTCTTCTTAAACATGAAGGCCACCTGCAAGCCCATGGACTTGGGCCAATAGTCTTACGTTTTTCATGGAATAAAAAGGAGTACCTCAGTTAACACTACAAGGGACATGTGTGCCCACACACTGCAAACATACACATACCCACATTCACAAACACAGAAATAGATACTTGCAAGAATATTTTCTAAAACAATTTTTTATTAATGCATAATAGGTTTACATAGTTTGGGGGTACATGTAATATTTAATTTCATATAATTTCTAAAGATTGGGATATTTATTACCTTAAATATTTGTGCTTTCTTTATGTTAGAAACATTTGAATTATTCTCTTTTAGCTATTTTTAAATGTACAATAGATTATTGTAAACTATAATCACTTTACTGATCTATTGAACACTGTATCTTCTTTCTTCCATCAAACTATATATTTGTATCCATTAATTAATTTCTCTTCATCACCCCTTCCCCTACCCTTCCTGGCTTCTAGTAATCACCATTCTACTCTCTGTCTTCATGGTATGCACTTTTTAAGTTACCATGCATGAATAAGAACATGTGATATTTGTTTTTCTGTGCTTGACTTATTTCACTTGACATAATGACCTCCAGTTCCATCTATATTGCTGGAAATAACAGGACTTCATTCTTTTTGTGGCTCGATAATATTCCATTGTGTATATATGCTTCGTTTTCTTTATCCATTCATCCATTGGTGGCACTTCGGTTGATTTCATATTTTGGCTATGGAAATAGTGCACTTGGAAGAACTTTTATCTACTTCATTCATTTCCCTAACTTTATATTCTGAGGAATGGGAGTTTACTTTCTCTGAGCAAGAAAAACTTATGGTGAGAGATCAGAAATACAGGAAATGGCAAGATAAACTCAGCCACAGGATAAAAAAAGCACCACCTCTATCACAGGTACAGAGCATGGAGACTAGAAACATGGAAAAGAGACAATGGCTGATACGAAGTTGAATGCTTTTGGATACGAATAGGTTCTGGAAAAAGTTGGAAACTTGGCTATAGACGTTGCTTTTTAATAATCTTAAGGCAATATTTGTTTGTCTTATACTTTTAATTGTATAATTAAAAGAAATTTCACATTTTAGATAATGACGTTAGATAACCTTGACTTGTTATTTATCATGTGATTCCCCAGGTGACACTGAGACTTATTCTGGACAGTTACCTGGATGTGACCCCATATATCCTTACCCATAATAGATACACATTTATGTTGTTAAATGAAGATCATTATACATATCTGTAGTGAAATGAATCCACAAAATCTTTCTTCCCAGTTTCTTAGCAAAATAAGCAAGCTTCCAGTCCAATGGTAGTATAATCTCTTAAATCATAAGCAAGCTGGCCACAGGATTCCCCATTTACTGTTATCCCCTTTTCCAACAATCACTTTTTAGTCTCTGCTCTCATAGCAGAAAATAATCTAGAACTCAAAAAAGGTACATTTAAAATGTGTTCATTCATTTATTTCTGCGATACTTAATGAACACCTAGCAAGTGGCAAACACTGCTCTAGATACTGGAGTTATGGGAGTAAACAAACAAAATAAAACAACAACACACCTGCTCTCACCAAGGTTCCATAATCAAAGAACTTTGTGTTATCTTGCCTCAAGTTCAAAGCCTTCTTACTCTGCTTCTCAATAATCTGAAACCCATTGTTGTTCAAAGGTGGGTCTTCTTGCTTTTGGGAGATGCACCTGTAAGTAAGTGAGGGCAGCAGGAAAGGCCAGGGAGCAGCTCACCTGTGATCTGAATGCCGCTGAGGCCCAGTTCATCTCACGCACTGGGCAAGGCAATTCCCAATGGCTAAGGGCAATTTCCTTGTGAGAGAAGCAGATGGTGGCTGCAGGAGCTGGGGCAAGTCCCTTAGTCCTGCAGAAAGGATCTGAGTGGAAAATTGCAGGATTCACTGCCTCAGATTCAAGAGCTGGAGAAACCTCAAATATAGATCCTGTGTGCTAATACTCCAACAGTGTTCTATCATTGAGATCCATATACACTTATACTTACTGTCTGCTCATATAGCGTTAGAAGTAACCAATTCCTTAGGATTTGTAGGCTCTGCATCAAATACTTTGCTTATTCTTCAACATATTTTTTAAGTTTTTAGAAATAGCATTAGATATCAGTAAGGAATAATTCTAATTCAGTTCACTTTTCCACTCTATCTCCAAGCCTAGCTCTCTTCTTCGGTCGTTAGAGATGTTTGACATTTGACACATTAATTCTGCAACAAGTGAGACAAGAGACTATCTCTATTTTCTTTAAAATTATACTACTGTGTATATACCAAATACTGTACCTTAGTGTTGAGTTAATACGTTTAGTTCTAATCACACAAAGGGAAAAACAAGGGTGATAATACTCCATCATATTTAACTTAAGTGAGAGCCCACTTAAAATACTTCTACCTTTTAAGAATAAGGCATTGGTTTTGGCTAAGCGCGGTGGCTCACGCCTGTAATCCCAGCACTTTGGGAGGCCAAGGCAGGCGAATCACGAGATTAGGAGATCGAGACCATCCTGGCTAACACACAGTGAAACCCCGTCTCTATTAAAAATACAAAAAAATTAGCCAGGCGTGGTGGCAGGTGCCTGTAGTCCCAGCTACTCGGGAGGCTGAGGCAGGAGAATGGCATGAACCCAGGACACGGAGCTTGCAGTGAGCCAAGATGGTGCCATTGCACTCCAGCCTGGGTGACAGAGTGAGACACCATCTCAGGAAAAAAAAAAAAGAATAAGGCATTGGTTTTAATAAATTCATTTTTCTATTTAATTTGAGTTCACAGAAAAATGGCTTTGCTGCATAAGGAAAATAAAACTCCAAGTTTACCTGCAAAATTCCAACCACCCGGGGTGTTTCCCATAGTTTCCCAGCTAATGTGAAACTCACAGCATTGATTCTTTTTTAAGGGAGAATTAATAAAAGGCAATGAAAAATGTCATTTTGTAAATGTATCTTTATTTAAAAAGAAAGATTCAAGGTGTATTTTTGTGATTTATTGACTTGTATTCTAGACATAAAGTATTCTTTAATATAAAATGCACATGATTGGAAGACAGTTTTAATTGTGATTTTGGGGTCTTAGTCTGGATTTCTTAGGCCCCTTTCTGCAAGCAAGCCTTTTGAAATTCAGTTGCTTCTCCTTCTCCGGGTGGCTCTTTTTGCCCTCCATGGCTTGCCTGAGTTCATTCCCTTGGGACCTGCATCAGCCCATCTATTTGTTTACCAGCAGAGAGGGCTACCTGACAGGTTCCCTGCAAAAAGTGAGCTTCTCTCTTCTCAGAAGGCTGTTTGATCCTATCACAAGCCTTGCCATCTGTTGAATAAATATAGGCAAGGGAAAGTTCAAAGTATCAGCACATGTGAAAACAGCCAGGCTGCTTGGCTTGGAGCCCTGCAATTCAAATGGCCCTTGAATAATTTTATGCTATTTGCAAAAGTTTTACTGGGCATGAAGTCTAGCAAGCATTGAATTTTTAGGTTTGCTTTTCTGACTTTTTCCCCAAAAATGAACAGGGGTAATTTTCTTGGTGAAAGCTCCCGTCACCCTTTTATTTTTCCTTATCTGTTCCATACTGTTTCTTGTATTAGTTAAGAAAAGAAAAAAGAAGAAGAAGAAACTTTAGGGGCCTGGCAAGAGTGAAGGGAAAAAAACTAAACCAGATCCTTAGGTCCCATTTCACGAGTAGAAATTTGAAGACCTTTTCCAGGTTTCTTAGTTTGTTTTTCCCTATTATTTAAAAGTCACATGTTCTATGTGCCTATAATAACAATATCTAGAGGCAGAATTAAATGCTGCATAGGAACACTGCAGTGCGAGAGGCTCACTGTTTCATCAACACTTTTATTTCGCTTTTTTATATTGGATATATTTAGCGTAAGTTTTATCTTGATGCATCATGTAACTAATTCTCTTACCCTTTTCCTTGTGGAGCTGTCAATGGCAGCACACAAAAAACGAATAAAATGAAAACTGTAAGCCCAAATAATCACAGTGGAGCAGGATGTTAGAGGGGTTAGCATCTACATCTATTCCCAACCTTCATCTCTCTGCCTTAATTTCTTTTTTTTTTTTTTTTTTTTTTTGAGACAGAGTCTTGCTCTGTCACTCAGGCTGGAGTGCAGTGGCACGATCTCGGCTCACTACAACCTCCTCCTCCCAGGTTCAAGCGATTCTCCTGCCTCAGCCTCTTGAGCAGCTGGGACTACAGAGGCGTGCCACCACACCTGGTTAATTTTTTGTGTTTTTAGTAGAGACGGGTTTTCACTGTGTTAGCCAGGATGGTCTCGATCTCCTAACCTTGTGATCCGCCCGCCCCTGCCTCTCAAAGTGCTGGGATTACAGGCGTGAGCCACTGCTCCTGGTCCTTTTTTTTTTTTTTTTTTTTTTTTTTTTTTTGAGACAGAGTCTTGCTCTGTAGCCCAGGCTGGAGTGCAGTGGCGTGATCTTGGCTCACTGCAATCTCCACTTCCTGGGTTCATGCCATTCTCCTGCCTCAGCCTCACCAGGATGGTCTTGATCTCCTGACCTCATGATCCGCCCGCCTCGGCCTCCCATAGTGCTGGGATTACAGGTGTGAGCTACCATGCCCAGCCCCCTTAATATTTATTTATTTATTTATTTATTTATTTATTTATTTATTTATTTTACTTTGAGACAGAGTCTCACTCTGTCTCCCAGGCTGGAGTGCAGTGGCGCAATCTCGGCTCACTGCAAGCTCCACTTCCTGGGTTCAAGCCATTCTCCTGCCTCAGCCTCCAGAGTAGCTGGGACTACAGGTGCCCGCCACAACGCCCGGCTAATTTTTTGTATTTTTAGTAGAGATGGGGTTTCACTGTATTAGTCAGGATGGTCTCGATCTCCTGACCTCGTGATCCACCCGCCTCGGCCTGCCAAAGTGCTGGGATTACAGGCGTGAGCCATGGCGCCTGGCCAGCCCCTTTAATTTTTAAAATACCTCTTTTTATATTACTTGTGGATCAAGAACAACGAATTTTCAGCCAAGTAATGCAGGGGTAATATCTGTTATCCCCTCTTATTTTTCAGAGACTTGGCCTTTCCATTCTTATTTCATCTTGGCTTTCATAGTTAAGTATAAAACATTTTGTAGAAAAGGCTATTGGCTACTCTACCATCCCTGGCAGTCAGATACAGTGTTTCACACAAGGGAAACAGAGAACATTTTGTGAATACTTTACTATGCCAGACACTGTTTTAAGCACTTAATAACTATTTAATTATCACAAAAATTTATGAAGACATGTGTAGTAAACCAAGACACAGAGAGGTTAAGTCACTTGCCTTATGTTACATAGCTAATAAATGGCAGAGTCAGAATTAGAACATAAATACTCCAATATAGTAGATTTCTTCTCCCCCAACCCCACCCTCACCTCCAAGTATAATATTTTATTTGCTCTTGGTAAAGTCGACTCATCTTTTCATTCCATCTTCCTTTCCAGCGCACTTCACTTCGTGTCAGGCAGCACTGAAATGATCCAGGACATTTTGGAAACCTGCTAAGAAAAAGCTGAACAGGAGATACATTTAAATAGGAATTTAGTGTGTATTTACACAGTTTACACTTGACATTGTGACACAGAGGTGCAAAGTCAGAGGTCAGGATGCAATGCAACATGTGTATTCCGTTACACTAGACACCATAGCGTCCAGTGATACACACTGCTAAAATGCATCATAAGCAGAAGGAACAGGTATAATTTGTATGAAGATCCTCCAAACCTTACAGCTCATAAATTACATAAACTTGATGGAAATTTTTGCAAATTTGACAGCATCCTAAATATTTATTTTACATTCCCATTAGTAAGTTGTGAAGGTGAAATAATTTTTCTTTTTTTCTTTTCTTTCTTTTTTTTTGAGATGAAGTCTCGCTCTGTCGCCCAGGCTGGAGTGCAGTGGCACAACCTCGGCTCATTGCAAGCTCCACCTCCCGGGTTCATGCCTTTCTCCTGCCTCAGCCTCTCGAGTAGCTGGGACTACAGGTGCCCGCCACCACTCCCAGCTAATTTTTTTGTATTTTTAGTAGAGACAGGCTTTCACCATGTTAGCCAGGATGGTCTCGGTCTCCTGACCTCGTGATCTGCCCACCTCAGCCTCCCAAAGTGCTGGGATTGCAGGCATGAGCTACTGCACCCGGCCAAAAATTTTTCTAACAATCAAAATAAGAAACATATTTTGACCAACTGTGCCAAAAGAAAGACTAAATTATTTTTCTAGACTGCTGTGGTCTGAATCATTTGTCTCCCCAAATTTCATATTTGGAAACTTAATCCCCAATGTGATAGTAATAAGAAGTGGGGACTTTGGGAGGTGATTGGGTTATGAAGATTCCCACTTCATGAACAGGACTGATGCCATTATAAAAGATCCCTGATGGGCTCCTCCACCATTCGAGGACATATAGAAGGCATCACCTATGAGGAGTGGGCTCTCTACAGACACTGAGTCTGCTGACATCTTGATGTTGGACTTTCCAGCTTCCAGAACTGTGAGCAGTAAATTTCTGTTGTTTATAAATTACCCAGTCTAAGATATGTTGCTACAGCAGCTAGAACAAACAAAGAAATCGATTCAAAGAAGTGGGGTGCTTCTCTAAGAAATGCCTAAAAATGTGGAAGCAGCTTTGGAACTGGATAATAAGCAGACACTGAAACGGTTTGCAGGTGCATGTAAAAACAGCCTACATTACTGTGAACAAAGCATTAAGAGTGGATTTGGTGAGGGCGCAAAAGAAAAGGAGAGCTGTAGAGAAAGCCTCAGTCTTCTTAAAGTCTACCTAAGTGGTAGTGATGAGAATGTTGTAGAAATGTGAACAGTAAAGAACATTCTGATGAGGTCTCGGATGGAAATGAGGAACATATTATTGAAAACTGGAGGAATCGTGATCCTTGTTACAAAGTGCCAAAGCATATGGCTGGATTGTATTCGTGTCCTTGTGTTTTGGGGAAGGCAGGGCTTGTGGGTGATGAAATTGGATATTTGGTGAAAGTAACATCTAAGCCAAGTGTTCAGGGTGTGGTATGACCTCTATTGACTGCTTATTGTAAAATGCAGGAAGGAAGAAATAATTTAAATACGGAATTTATAATCAAAAGGAAAGCAGAATCTAAAAATTTGGAGAATTCTAATTTTGTAAAAAATGAGAAAATGTGTTCAGGAGAGAGCAACTAGGGTGTGGCCAAGCAAAAGTCTGACTACAAGATTAGGATGGATAGAAGGAAGCCAGGTGCTATTCAAGACAATGAAAGAATGGCCCTGAACGCATTTTGGAGATCTTTGGGTCTGCCCTGCTCATCACAGACCCAGAATGTAAGGGCCGTGGAGGAAGAATGATTCCAAGGATCCCCACCCTGAAATCCAGTGCAGTGTTTATTGGCCTAAGTGTGGCTGGGGATGCACCTCCAGAGGACATAGGTGGTAAACTGTGGTGACCATCACGTAGTGGTAATTATGCAGATGCTCAGAACGCCTGAGCGGTGGAGGCATGGCTACCTCCACCTACGCTTCAAAGGATGCCATGGAGAGCCTTGAGGCTCAGGCAGTGAACTGCCACAGGTCCAGGGTCACTGCAGAGAGCCCCCCACTAGGGTAGTGCTTAGTTGAATTGTGGGTGCAGGGCCACCCCCATGACCCCAAACTTGTAGAATCATGGGTATGAGATTCCAGTGTGGGGAGAACTACAGGCACCAGAGTTCAACCTCTGAGAACTGTCATATGGGCTTTGCCCAGAAAAGACACGAGATCAGTGCCTGGATCCTTGGGGCCCATACCCCTGCCCCAGTGATTCCAGAAGGCAGGACATGGAGTCAAAGAAGACTGCTCTCAACCCTTAATATTTCATGGATTTCTTTGTCCTGTTAGATTTTAGACTTACTTGACTGTGTTAGGAAGTGGGGCATTTGGAAGGTGATTAGGTCATGAGGGCTCAGTCTTCATGAATGGGATTAGTGCCCTTATAAAAAATCCCCAAGGGAGTTTATTCAGTTCTATGTGTGAGGTTAAGAGTGAGAAGACAGCTGTCTATGAGGAAGTGGGTTCTTATCAGACACCAGATTTGCTGGTGCCTTGATCTTGGACTTTTCAGCCTCCAGAACTGTGAGAAATGAATTTTTGTGGTCTACAAATTACCCTGTCTAAGATATTTGGTTATAGCTGCCAAAACAGACTAAGACATACACTGTCATAGAAAATGCTATAGAAAAGACTAGGAAGTGGTAACAAAATGTATGCAGTAAAAGAAAAAAAAATAGGGAAAATAGTATGATGAAAGTGTGTTTCAGGTAAATAATCAAATCATGCTGCTTTTCTAGATTTTATATGCAAGCTTTTGTAAATTTGTAACTGTTGATTTCTTCTTACATTTAAAAGTTATATTTACTTTTGTATTTATTTTTGTAATTCCTATTCTATGTTCTTACTTGTTTTTCAGGGCAGAAGTGAAAATTTATTAAAAAGCTTTAGAACAGTAAGGAAAGGGAAAGGCAGGGAAGGAGGGAGGAAGGGAGGGAGGGAAGAAGGCAGGGAGAGAAGGAACAAGGAAGGAAGGAAGGAAGGAAGGAATGAAGGAAGGAAGGAAGGAAGGCAGGCAGGCAGGCAGGCAGGCAGGCTGGCTTGGAAGAGGGCCAGCGGGTGACTTGAGAAACCAAGTGCATTTATTCTTGCTTTTTAAAGAGCTCACAAATCTGTAGTAGCTTCTGGTTGACAGGGTTAAACATAAGTTTGCTGAGAGCAACGTATACATATGTACACATATTTTATAACATGTGGCATGGGATTAACATGTAGGATAATCATTCACTTTCAGATCCTTTTCTCATTTTCTGTTTAGAGTATTACTTAGATAATGGGGTTTCCTTAACTTACTTGTCCCAGGAAGAATCTCGAAGATCTCTCAATGTGAATCTTTTAAGCATACCAAAGAAAAAAAAAGATTCCCTAATTCTGTAACAAAATCTGACAAACCTGTGTTATAATGTTTTGGGATTTGGAAGTGTTTGAAATAATGGTACTGGAAATAAAGATGAAGAAGGGATTTCAAATATTTGCAGCTGTGGACTACGTAGCAAATACTCAATAGATCTAAACAGTTTAGAAAACATTTTGTTTTATCTTGTTATCTATTCTTTGTATTGTATACTGGAATAGGCTGGGTATGGGTCTGGACATTTTTGGAATAATCTAGAATACATTTATTCATTCAAATAAATATGTGTTTATTATATGTAGACATCATCCCAGGTGCTGGGAATACAGCGGTGAACAATCAGACCAGGTATCTTCCTTCTTGGAGCTCATATTCAGGGAAGAAGATGGGCAATCAAGAAGGATTCCTTATGTGGTGATCAGGGGCAGGGTTCAGGCTCAGCGGACTCAGATCCTTATGTATAGCCTACTAGAAACATTCTTATATGACCATCCACATAATAAGCCATGTCTAGAGAATGTTTAGATAAAGATGCACACATTTTGTCATCAAAATCACAGCAGCAAACACAAAATCTTGCCTGGGCCAGTGAGGAATGACAGGAGGTGCAAGGTATACCTTTGCTTCACACCTGACTTCCTCCTGGACTCTTTACACCTTTGTAGTCCATGGTGCTATATAGAACACACGTCAGATCTTATACAGAATTTTAGCTTTCTTCCTACATTCAAAAATAAGTGAGACTCAAATCCTGCGTCTCTCACCTTATCACTTTTCTCTGGATTATCTGAGAGGGAAATTGCAGTAGCACACCATTTATTGTTAGACTGAGATCAATTGCAAAGCCAGGCCTCCACTATCTGAAATACTGAGATAATATTATCACATAGTCATCTCCAGACCTGCACACGGGATAGTAGAAATACTAGTTGATGGAGAATGTGCCCTCTACCATGGCTTTTCTGGGCAGACTCAGAAAGTGTAGATAGTCATAAGGAAATTTCCTGACATCATTTGTCATGGAGAAAGATGAGAGATATAGGACAAATCTAATTTGTTCATTTGAGTTTCTTATATTACCCTCCCTCTTGTAATGTACAATTCTACTGATGATATTATAATATACTATAATAATAAAAGTGCATGTATGTCATTAGTGAATCACAGGTGATGGAGAATATAATAGTCTTTTCCAAAATTACAGTTATTAGTGAGAAAATAATTCTTAAAAGTAATACATATGGAAAGTAATAGGAAGGAAGGAAGGAAGGAAAGAAGGAAGGAAGGAAGGAAGGAAGGAAGGAAGGAGAAAGAAAGAAAGAAGAAAGAAGGAAAGAAAGAAAGAGAAAGAAAGAAAGAAAGAAAAAGAAAGAAAGAAAGAGAAAGAAAGAGAGAAAGAGGGAAAGAGAGGGAGGAAGGGAGGATGGGAGAAAGGTGAAACATAGAAGAAAGAAAACCCGCTTAATAGAAAATTGAGAAAATGCAATTTACACATCAATGAGCCATCATGTTTTATCTTACAAACTGTTGAAGAATTTAAAACACACACACACACACACAATGTTTTCCTTAGGTATATGTAAACTGTGCCCCAAATTTAGTGGTGTAAAGGATAGATCATTTTATCATCATGCTCATGGATTCTGTGGGTCAGGTATTCAGAAACGGTGCAGCAGGAACAGCTTCTCTCTGCTCCACAGCATGCAGGTGCTCAGCTGGGAAGACTCATTCACTAGCAGGTCTGTTGGTTGCCAGTGAATGCTTGTTTTCTGGAATCTCAGATTGGACTGTCAACCGAACCCCTATATATGGCCTCTCCATGTGACTAGTCGGTTTTCTCACTATGTGGTGGCTGTTTTCCAAAACCAAGTGTCCCAAGAAAAGTCAAATAGAAACTCTCTCTGTTTATGCTCTGGCCTTGGAAACCAGCCTGCACTGCTTTTGCTAGTCATGAGTCCCCCTAATATCATAAGGAGAGAAGATAGCCCTCACTTCTTTAGGGGAGGAGTGTCAAAGTCACATGGTAAGAAGAATGTGGGGACATTTTGCAGCCATTTTGGAAAATACAATCAGCCACATACACTAATCATGAATTTTGATGAGGATTCAGGGAAATGGGAGGAATTACATTTTAGTACTGTCTGGGAAATGGATGTATTTAACAGAAGTCTTAAAAGGGACATATCCTTTGACAAAATAATTCTGGGTTTTTAAGTACGAAATCTGAAAGAAATAATTATGTTTTTTTTTTTTTCTTTTTTTTTTTGAGACGGAGTCTCGCTCTGTCGCCCACGCTGGAGTGCAGTGGCGCGATCTCCGCTCCCTGCAAGCTCTGCCTCCTGTGTTCACGCCATTCTCCTGCCTCAGCCTCTCCGAGTAGCTGGGACTACAGGCGCCCGCCACCACGCCCGGCTAATTTTTTTTGTATTTTTAGTAGAGATGGGGTTTCACCGTGGTCTCGATCTCCTGACCTCGTGATCCGCCTGCCTCGGCCTCCCAAAGTGCTGGGATTACAAGCGTGAGCCACTGCGCTCGGCCTAATTAGGGTTGTTTTTATAAACTACACGTCCCATGGCTCAGCAGCCTATGAATAGTTTACTCTTATTTGATCATATCTGGATAATTGTAGCACAAACCTCCAAGCTGTAGAATGATGCTACTGCTTGAATGTTTGTGTTCCTCCAAAATTCATGTTGAAACTTCTTCCCCTATGCAATGGTATTAAGAGGTGGGGTCTTTAGCAGGTGATTAAGTAACGAGGGTTCCTCCCTCATGAATGGTATTGAGGCCCATACGAAAGAGGCTTCACACTGGGTCAGCCCTCTCTTGTTCTTTTGCCTTCTGCCATGTGAGGGCACAACCTTTCCCCTTTCTGCCACAGGTGGATGCAGCAACAAGGTTCCATCTTGGAAGCAGAGAACAGCCCTCATCAGACACCAGATCTGCTGCCACTTTGATCCTAAATGTGCCAGCCTCCAGATCTGTGATTAAATACATTTCTGTTGAAAATGACCCAGTCTCATGTATTTGTTAGAGCAGCACAAATAGATGAAGACAGTTGGCCATAGGATTTAGCTCTGTTAAAATATTCTTGTCCCCACTAATGTTTTCTGGAGGGTCCTAAAGGTGTGTCCCACAGTGACCACAAGCCAGTCTGTAAGCACAGTCCCCAGCAGCTCCCCACCATGTTCCTGTTCTTAGGTGCATTCAGTGAGGCACGCTTTAAACACTTGGTAATGATGAAGGTGGTACAATGAGTTGCTGCAATTATTTTCACTATGCCTTTCTGAATGTTCTAAATTTTCTATAGTGAATTCATTTGTAATTAGAAACATAGCTATTGAAAAGAAATGAGATTTTCGCTTCTGATCTTATCCTAATTTGTCAACGGCAAAAGATGTTCTGACTTTGTACTTTATAACGCTCTTGCCAGAGGAAATCATATATATATGTAGGGAAAAGAAAGAGAGATCAGACTGTTACTGTGTCTATGTAGAAAGGAAAGACATAAGAGACTCCATTTTGAAAAAGACCTGTACTTTAAACAATTGCTTTGCTGAGATGTTGTTAATTTGTAGCTTTGCCCCAGCCACTTTGCCCCAGCCACTTTGACCCAACCTGGAGCTCACAAAAACATGTGTTGTATGAAACCAAGGTTTAAGGGATCTAGGGCTGTGCAGGACGTGCCTTGTTAATAAAATGTTTACAAGCAGTATACTTGGTAACAGTCATCACCATTCTCTAGTCTCAATAAACCAGGGGCACAATGCACTGCGGAAAGCCGCAGGGACCTCTGCCCTTGAAAGCAGGGTATTGTCCAAGGTTTCTCCCCATGTGATAGCCTGAAATATTGCCTCGTGGGATGAGAAAGACCTGACCGACCCCCAGCCCGACACCCGTAAAGGGTCTGTGCTGAGATGGATTAGTAAAAGAGGAAAGCCTCTTGCAGTTGAGATAGAGGAAGGCCACTGTCTCCTGCCTGCCCCTGGGAACTGAATGTCTTGGTATAAAACCTGATTGTACATTTGTTCAATTCTGAGATAGGAGAAAAACTGCCCTATGGTGGGAGGCAAGACATGTTTGCAGCAATGCTGCCTTGTTATTCTTTACTCCGCTGAGATGTTTGGATGGAGAGAAACATAAATCTGGCCTACGTGCACGTCCAGTTATAGTACCTTCCCTTGAACTTAATTATGACGTAGATTCTATTGCTCACATGTTTGTTGCTGACCTTCTCCTTATTGTCACCCTGCCCTCCTACTACATTCCTTTTTGCTGAAATAACGAAAATAATAACCAATAAAAGTCCGGGCGCGGTGGCTCACGCCTGTAATCCCAGCACTTTGGGAGGCCAAGGCGGGCGGATCAAGAGGTCAGGAGATCGAGACCACGGTGAAACCCCGTCTCTAATAAAAATACAAAAAAATTAGCTGGGCGCAGTGGCAGGTGCCTGTAGTCCCAGCTACTCGGGAGGCTGAGGCAGGAGAATGGCGTGAACCCGGGAGGCGGAGCTTGCAGTGAGCCGAGATCGCGCCACTGCACTCCAGCTTGGGCGACAGAGCGAGACTCCATCTCAAAAAATAAAAATAAAAAATAACCAATAAAAACTGAGGGAACTCAGAGACTGGTGCCAGTGTAGGTCCTTGGTATGCTGAGCACTGGTCCCCTGGGCCCACTATTGTTTCTCTATAATTTGTCTCTGTGTCTTATTTCTTTTCTCAGTCTCTCGTCCCACTGGACTAGAAATACCCACAGGTGTGGAGGGGCAGGCCACTCCTTCACATATATGGATAGATGAGCTAGTTAGATGGATAGATAGACAGGTACAGATATTTACCTTATAAATAAATCTATATAGATTTCTCTACATCAACCTATGTAGACTTATTACCTAATCATATGTATGTGTATATTTGTGTATATGTATATATATGTGTGTATATGTATATGACACATATATCTTTCTTTTTATTATACTTCAAGTATTAGGGTACATGTGCACAACGTGCAGGTTTGTTACATATGTATACATGTGCTATATCGGTGTGCTGCACCCATTAACTCATCATTTAGCATTAGGTATATATCCTAATGCTATCCCTCCCCCCTACCCCCACCCCACAACAGGACCTGGTGTGTGATGTTCCCCTCCTGTGTCCAAGTGTTCTCATTGTTCAATGCCCACCTATGAGTGAGAACATGCGGTGTTTGTTTTTTTGTCCTTGCGATAGTTTGCTGAGAATGATGTTTTCCAGTTTCATCCATGTCCCTACAAAGGACATGAACTCATTCTTTTTTATGGCTGCGTAGTATTCCATGGTGTATATGTGCCACATTTTCTTAATCCATCTATCATTGATGGACATTTGGGTTGCTTCCAAGTCTTTGCTATTGTGAGTAGTGCTGAAATAAACATATGTGTGCATGTGTCTTTATAGCAGCATGATTTATAGTCCTTTGGGTATATACCCAGTAATAGGATGGCTGGGTCAAATGGTATTTCTAGTTCTAGATCCCTGAGGAATTGCCACACTGACTTCCACAATGGTTGAACTGGTTTACAATCCCACCAACAGTGCAAAAGTGTTCCTATTTCTCCACATCCTCTCCAGCACCTGTTGTTTCCTGACTTTTTAATGATCGCCATTCTAACTGGTGTGAGATGGTATTTCATTTTGGTTTTGATTTGCATTTCTCTGATGCCCAGTGATGATGAGCATTTTTTCATGTGTCTGTTGGCTGCATAAATGTCTTCTTTTGAGAAGTGTCTGTTCATATCCTTTGCCCACTTTTTGATGGGGTTGTTTGTTTTTTTCTTGCAAATTTGTTTGAGTTCATTGTAGATTCTGGATCTTAGCCCTTTGTCAGATCAGCAGATTGCACAAATTTTCTCCCATTCTGTAGGTTGCCTGTTCACTCTGATGGTAGTTTCTTTTTCTGTGCAGAAGCTCTTTAGTTTAATTAGATCCCATTTGTCAATTTTGGCTTTTGTTGCCATTGCTTTTGGTGTTTTAGACATGAAGTCCTTGCCCATGCCTATGTCCTGAATGATATTGCCTAGGTTTTCTTCTAGGGTTGTGACACATATATCTTTCTAACTGATCCCACTCACAACAGTCTTGTCCATTTCAACCTGTGTTTCAGACCATATCCAGCCAGAAAAAGTGTTCTGAAAATGCAAGTTTGATCACATCATGTCCCTGTTTAAAGTCGTTCATTACTGCTGGGATGCAAAGCACCTTTCCTCCACAGCCAGCATTCTCCGCTAGATCTGCTCCCGACTTGCCGCTTCCCTCCTACCTCTTCCCACCACCTGCACTGCCACAAACCACCCAATATGCGTGTAGAATGGCTGTCTTCTGGAAATAATTTGTGCTTTAAAAATTTCTGCACTAGGCCGGGCACGGTGGCTCGAGCCTGTAATCCCAGCACTTTGGGAGGCCGAGGCGGGTGGATCACGAGTTCAGGAGATCGAGACCATCCTGGCTAACACGGTGAAACTCGTCTCTACTAAATAGACAAAAAATTAGCCGGGCGTTGTGGCGGGCGCCTATAGTCCCACATACTCGGCAGGCTGAGGCAGAAGAATGGCGTCAACCCAGGGGGCGGAGCTTGCAGTGAGTGGAGATCGCGCCACTGCACTCCAGCCTGGGGGACAGAGCGAGACTCCGTCTCAAAAAAAAAAAAAAAAAAAAAATTCCTGCACTTTTTCAGCCTCTAGATGTACTTCACTTGGTCCATACTACATTTTAAAAATAATTTTCTTCGTTGCTGATGTCAATAAATTGGGACATATTACATTAAAAAATAGCTATTTTTTTAGATTTCCTTAGAATCTGATACATTGGCTTTGCATTGCCAGGGCCTCCTTGGGATAGGCATGGGATTTACAGATTACAACAATGATCGTCACTCCTGATGGCCCCTTACCAACTCATGCCACTAACGCACACCACATTCCTAAACCCATACACGCAGACGTTTGTGACGCCGCCAAAAGTGAGAATTATTCTCCCTGAATTTTCACCTGAATGTTTGGCGTTATTTAGAAGAAATGTAAATGTCTCATTTTTCTCTTGGTTAAGAAAGAATTAAAATCAGTTTCTCGATCCTAAGAAACTGATGTTTATAAAAGAAATTTAATGCTTTCTTTAGTGATTCTTTTCAGTACTTCTTATAGCCTTTTAAGTTCCACTTTTTAATTGAGCACTTTGTTACTTGCATTGCTTACTAATTTTCTCATAGTGTTAGTTCTGATCCTCCTTCC
Organism: Nomascus leucogenys; assembly: GCF_006542625.1. NCBI lineage: Eukaryota > Metazoa > Chordata > Mammalia > Primates > Hylobatidae > Nomascus > Nomascus leucogenys. Next base: position 45,557,011 of record NC_044398.1, on the reverse strand, counting down.
AGACTCAAAACTCATTGACAGCAGGAGCCGTGTCAGGATACTTATACTTAGAAAAGCTCTCAATAGATACTGGTTGATGAAGTGATAGAATGTATCATTCTAGCATAGGAAGATACCCTGGAAGAATGGTAGCCTGGTCATCGACAAGGCTCATTTAGGACAAGTCAGTCTTTCCTACACAGCTCTTCAGGAAAGGCTGTTATCTACTCCCATAAAGCAAGAGAGAGAAAAATAAGGTTTTACATGTTGGAACCTAAATCTTTCTTCCTGCATTCATTTTCAACCTAGAAGCTTCTCAAGATAAATATAGCACCATAGATTCTCTCTTTCCATGGGGAAAAAACCCAAGTGAAAAACTCTCCGTGGGTTCAGCACTACCTGTCTCTGATGTCACCATGATTTGCATGCCAAAGGGAAGCCTGCAGGCAGAGTGGCCCTCTCTGGGGATGGGTGCAGCCCAGAATTGGAAACTGACAGGTCTTGGTGAGGATGCAGAGAAGGCTGGCTCTGCAATACCGCTGGCACTGTCCGCAGACTCTGCAGAGCTGGGGATCCCCAGGGCAGGCAAGGAGCCTGAGGTCAGGAAGGTTGCCATTTGTAAAACCAAAGTCACAGCAGAGCTGAGTTCCTGCTTTAGGAAAATTAACTGGTTGAGGGGATAACAGTCAGAATGATTAAATGCTTCTGCTTTGTGCCTTACTTCCCAACTGACAGAAAGCATTGTAATTTTAGAATCATTTTCTTCTCTCAGATGAAGATATGTTTAAGAGCGAGGTGACAGTTTTCACATGGATGCACAGATTTCTAAAGACAACATCTTTACAGCTACCATTTGTGAAAAATGTTTTTGTCAAATTACAGGTAACTAAATTAGTAAGCAGGCACCTGACCTCAGAAAAGAATGCAAATGACAGTTTCCAGTGTGAAATTGTTCTCACTGGGACAAGGATATCTTCCTTTTCTCTTTGGCTTAAATGAACATACTGGCCAATAGCAACATATTTATTACTCATGAGTGAAGTAAAGGCCTGCCAAGATTCAAAGCAAGCAAATGAGGAAAATGACAGGACAACAGACAGATATTTTAGTGATATTTGGTCATAGGTGATAGGAGTTGTATAAATTCAATGAATAATCCAAATATTAAAAATAAACTAATTTCATGTGTGACTAAATGATGAAATAAACTAAATTTTCTCCTTCTAGAATAACTTTTCAAAACAGATACCTTCACAGGCTGACATACATATGGGTGTATCCTCTCCTTCTCACATAAAGCCTGCATTAATACATTTATATTTGTGTGGCTTTGTGAGAAAAATAAGCGTATGAAATGGCAGGTGGTAGCAAAGAGAGAAAGTGAAGAAAGGGGCCAGGCACAGTGGCTCACGCCTGTAATCCCAACACTTTAGGAGGCTGAGGTGGGTGGATCACGAGGTCAGGAGATTGAGACCATCCTGGCTAACGCGGTGAAACTGCGTCTCTACTAAAAATACAAAAAATAAAATAAAAAAATTAGCCAGGTGTGGTGGCGGGCACCTATAGTCCCAGCTACTCTGGAGGCTGAGGCAGGAGAATGGCATGAACCCGGGAGGCAGAGCTTGCAGTGAGCCGACATGGCGCCACTGCACTCCAGCCTGGGTGACAGAGCGAGACTCCATCTCAAAAAAAAAAAAAAAAAAAAAAAAGAAAAGAAAAGAAGAAAAGAAAACCTCTGAGAGAATTATTTTATTTAGAATCAGGAATTGTGATGCTTCACCTCAGCAATTTATTTGCATGTCTCATGCTGACACAAAAATGTGTGATCAGCTGTGTTTCTGACTTATCCTTAGCAAACATTAAACTTAATCTCTGTCCTTAGGTATGTTATAGTCAAACAAAGCCAACGAAACATACATACTAAATAGTACAATACTATTAAAAAATAGGCTGGGCATGCTGGCTCACACCTGTAATCTGAACACTTTGCGAGGCTGAGGCAGGAGGATCACTTGAGGCTAGGAGCTTGGGACCACCCTGGGCAACATAGTGAGACCTCATCTCTAAAAAATTAGCCAGGTGAGGTGGCATGCAGCTGTAGTCCTAGCTACTTAGGAGGCTGAGGTGGGAGGATTGCTTGAGCCCAGGAGATCAAGCTTACAGTGAACTATGATCATGCCACTATACTTCAGCTTTGGCAACAGAGTGAGACCCTATCTCTAAAAATATAAAAATAAATACAGTGATGGCGATGACTGCTATGGGAGATTTTAACTGGAGGAATTTCTTGTGGAAAATCATTAAAAATGGGTAACATTTAGAAGACATACAAGTTTCTAAAAGACAGTATTAATGTTCTCTGTGCACATTAGGATATAAAGTTCACTGGGCACTGCAGGACATTTAATAAACTATTCAATAAAATGCCTTAAATGTCAAGCACAGGGATTTGGAAATAGAGAGCTATTGGTTTGTGAAGAAAACATTGCATTATAAAAACGTTGTAGGAACATGTATACATACATATATGGATTCCTACAATATCTTTTTCAGATAATAAAATAGAATATGAGACATTATATATTATACGTTCATTATATATATATATATTATATATTTATGTATCTGTGTAATGTCTCACATTCCATTCTTTTTTATCTGAATTTTTATGTTTTAAATTTAGCGATCTTTAACTCACTAATCTTGTATTTCAATGTGTCCAAATAACTTTTAAACCTATCCCAATGGGTTCTTAATAAGTTTTTAAAATTTCTTTTTAGTTGATGCACAAGAATTGTGCATATTTATGGAGTACAATGTAATGTTTTGATGCTGGCTTTATAAAATGAGTTTAGATGTACTTCTTCAATTTTTTGAAATAGTTTGAGAAGGGTATTTGTTCTATAAATCCTGGTAGAATTCTGCTGTGAAGCCATCTGTTCCAGAGCTTTTCTTTGGTGGGAGATTTTGTTATTATTATTATTATTATTAATTCAATCTCCTTATTCCTTATTCATCTATTCAAATTTTCCCTTTTTTTTTAAATTCAGTCTTGGTAGGTTGTATATGTCTAAGAACCTTCTTATTTTTCCTGGGTTATCCAACTTGGTGTGTAACTCTGTTTATTCATAGTAATCTCATGATATTTTATATTTCTGTGTTAATATTTGTAATGTCTTCTCTTTCATTTCTGATTTTATTTGAGTCTTTTTTCTTTTGTCTTTAGTCTTGCTAAAAGTTTGTCCATTTTGTTTATCTTTTCAAAGAGCCACTTGTAGTTTAATTCATCTACTATATTGTCTTTCTTGTCTCTGTTTCATTTATTTCTGCTCTGATATTTATTATTTCCATATTTCTACTGACTTTAGACTTAGTTTGTTCTTCTTTTTCTAGTTTTTTTGAGGTGTAATATTATTTATTTTTGATCTTTCTTTTTTGATGTATAAACTTCAATTTTAGAACTACTTTTGCTGCATCCCATAAGTTTTGGTATCTTGTGTTTCCATTTTCATTTGTCTTAAGATATTTTTTAATTTTACTTTTAATTTTTTTCTTTGACCCATTGGTTGTGGTGAGCATGTTGTTTAAGTTCCATGTATTTATGAATTTTCCAAGACTTTTCCTGTTACTGATTTCTACTTTTATTTATTTGTGGACAGAAAAGATAGCTGATATGATTTCAAGCTTCTTAAATTTGTTAAAACTTGTTTGTGGCCTAACATGTGATCTCTCCTGGAGAATGTTTCACGTGCACTTTAGAAGAATGTGTATCCTACTGCTGCTGGATGGAATTTTCTGTATTTGTCTGTTCGGTCGGTCTATTTGGCCTAAAGTGTTGTCCAAATCCACTATTTCCCTACTGATTTTCTGTCTAGATAATTTATCCTTTGTTGAAAGTGGGAGTCTTGAATTCATCTATTATTATTTTCTTGCAGTGTATCTCATACTTCAGATCCATCAATATTTGCTTTACATGTTTAGGTGCTCTGATATTGGGTGCATACATTCTTAAAATTCTTATATCCTCTTGATGAATTAGCCTCTTTATCATAATATGATGACTTTCTTTGTCTCTTCTTATAGCTTTGACTTAATGTTTATTTTGTCTGATATAAGTATAGCCACCTCCATTTTCTTGTGGTTATCATTTGCCTGGAATATCTTTATTATTATTATTATTTCCTACCTTTCAGTTTATGTGTGCCCTTAAGGCTAAGTGAATCTCTTGTAGGGAGCATATTATTCAATCTTGTCTTTTTATTCAGTCAGCTACTCTATCTCTTTTGATTACAGAATTTAATCCATTTATATTTGAAGTAGTTATTGACAGGTAAGAACTTACTACTGCCATCTTGCTTTTTTTTTTTTTAGTTTTGTAGTTATCTTGTTCCACTCTTCCAATCTTGCTGCCTTTTTGTGTGATTTGTTGTATTTTTGTAGTGATATGCTCTGATTCCTTTCTCTTTTGTGTATCTACTAGAGTTTTTTTTTCTTTGTGGTTACAATAAGTTTGGATTAAAATATCTTATAGTTATAATGCCCTAATTTAAGCTAATAGTATTTTATCTTCTATTGCATAAAAAGAATCTACACTTTTATTTCTCTTGAAATTTTATGCTATTGGTCCATTCTTTACATCTATTTATATTGTGTATCTGTAAACTAATTGTTTATAGTTATAGTTGCTTTCAATAGTTTTCTTTTAATTCTTATCCTAAAATTAAGAGTGATTTACATACCACTTTTACAGTAATAGAGTATGCTGAATTTGACTATGTATTTACCTTTACCAGTGAATTTTATACATTAATATGTTTTCACATAGTTATTTATTATCTATTTCTTTTTTTTTTTTTTGACAAAATTGTGCTCTGTCACCCAGGCTGGAGTGCAGTGGTACAACTTCCACCTCCCAGGTTCCAGCAATTCTCCTGCCTCAGCCTCCCAAGTAGCTGGGACTACAGGCAAGTGCCACCATGCCCAGCTAATTTTTACATTTTTTAGTAGAGACCATATTGACCAGGCTGGTCTTGAACTCCTGACCTCATGATCAGCCCGCCTCAGCCTTCCAAAGTGCTGGGATTACAGGCGTGAGCCCCCACACCAGCCTATCTTTCTATTTCAATTCAAATAACTCTCTCAAGTATTCTTGTAAGGCCAGTCTCCTGGTGATGAACTCCCTCAGCTTATTTGTCTTTGAATATCATTGTCTCTCCTTCATTTATGAAGGACAGCTTTACTGGGCAAAATATTCTTGATTGGTTTTCTTTTGTGTATGTCACTTTACTCTCTCCTTGGTTGCAAGCTTTCTGTTGTGAAGTCTACTGATAGCCTTATGGAATATTCTTTCTATGTGACAAATTTCTTCTCTCTTCCTTTATTCAAGAGTCTCTTTTCTGTCTTTCTTGATTTTTGACAATTTGATTATAATGTGTCTCAAAGTATTCCTTTTTTAAAATTGATCTTGCTAGGACAGCTTTGAGCTTCCTGAAACTGTATATTCATATCAATCCCAAGATTTGGGAAGTTTTCAGGCAGTATTTCTTTAAATAAACTTTCTACCTTTTTGTCTCTTTCTTCTCTTTATGGTATTCCAGTAGTTTGTATGCAGTTGATCTTTCATATTTGCTTGTTCTGCATCCATGGATTCAACCTACCACTGATGGAAAATATTTTTAAAAAACAATAAAAATAACAATACAACAATAAAAATAATATTAGAAAACAATACAGTGTAATAACTACATAACTTTTACATTGTATTAAGTACTATAAGTAATGGAGAGATTATTTAAAGCATATTGTGAGGGTATGCATAGATTATGTGCAAATACCATGCCATTTTATATATGGGACTTGAGTGTTAGCAGATTTTCATATTTATGAGGGGTTCTGGAACCAGTTCCCTGTGGATACCAAGGGATGCCTATATTCATGTTTGGTGGTGTCCCATAGGTCCTTATGCTTTCTTCACTTTTTTTCATTATTTTTTCATTGCTCTAATTGGTTAATTTCAAGTGACCTACTTTTGGGCTCACTAATTCTTTCTTCTGCATGATCAAGTCCACTGTTAGAACTGAGTTTTTCAGTTCTTTCATATTATTCATCTGCTCTAGGGCTTCTGTTGAGTTTTTTTCATGGTTCTTATTTCTATATTAAACTTCTTTATTTGTTCATTTAATATTTGTATAATTTTACTTAGTTGTCTATGTGTATTTTCTTGCATCTCATTGAGCTTCTTTAGGATAATTCTTTTGAGTTATTTTTCAGACAATCCACACATCTCCATTTCTTTGGAGTCACTTATTGAAGTTTTATTAGTTTCCTTTGGTGGTATCATGTTTGTGTGATTATTTGTTATCTGTGTAGCTTTGCATTGATATCTATACACTGAAAGGAGCAAACTCATCTCTCAGGCTTTACGGACTGGATTTGTCAAGTTAAAATCCTCTGCTATTAGGTCTTTGGATTAAGGAGATTGCCTCTGGGATTACAGTAGGCAGTAGAGTGGTATTGGATCCAGGTCATGTGGCTGATATTGGGTCTGCCATAGCCACCATAATCAACAGGCCTCTTTCCAGGGGTTCTCATGGGCATGAGTTCTATCTGGTCCCTGGGTGAACTGGACCATCTCTAAGATCTTAGTATATGGAGCTGATGTTGATATGATGTACTGCTTCAGAATTTACCTAGTATGCTGATGAGTGTGGCCTTTTCTGAGTCTCTGAGAGAGCTCCCATTGGATCACTGGTTGGATGATCTGCCCTGGGCTGGTTGTACTGCCCTGGTCTATGATTTGAGATGGCTGGAATTAAGATTCAAGATTGTTTCAGGGCCCACAGCTGAGACTGAGAAGTTCAGGCCAGTCTCCAGGATCATAACTAAGCGTATCTCCTGGTAGGTTCCTGGGTTAGCAGTCTTACTTTTAGACTGTAGTTGAGAAAGACTGGAGCCAATTTTTAAGGGTTATTCAAGATCTATAATGGGACCAAAGTCAGGGCATTATCTATAGGGGCACTGCTAGACGTGTCTCCCTCTGGGTCCCCAAGCAAGCAGAACTGTTATCAATCTCTACACAAAAGGGACATAAGATCCGGGGTCATTTGAGGACCCACTTTGGGACAAAGTTTGGCAAGCCTCCCATGGAAACTCAGGTGGGCATGTCTCCCAGTAGAATCCTAGTTGGGCAGAACTGCTTCCAGACCACAGCTGGGAGGGGCTAATTAACTCAAGCTTCAGGGCTAATTCACAATATGCTGTAAGAATTATGTTGGCAAGCCTGACCTGGTGGCATGGGTGGGTGATATTCCCAGCCAGTTCCCTAATCAGACAGAATTGTTCCCAGACCACAGCTGAGATGGGGCTGGAGCTGAGATTCAGAACCCATTTGGGAACTGTTATGGGATGGAAACTGGCAAGCCCGTCCAGGTGCATCTCCCAAGATTTCCAAGCAGTACTAAGCTAGGAGCATAGCTGAGGGGGTGTTGGAGCTGAGTTACAAGGTATCTTTTGGGTTCAATGCTGAGACCAATGTTGGCAGCCCTGTCTGCTCAGACACTAGTGTGCATGATTCCCCCTAGGCCCATTGGCAGATAGTTTCAGTAGCAGGGTCAAGGCCAAATAGGGCTGGAGCCAAACCCTTCTAAGAACAAACATTTCTGGATCTAAACCTTGGAGCATGGTGAATGCATCTGCCATGTGGGTGCAGGTCTGCACTCTCAAAATGACACTCCTAGGTTTTGAGCTACTCTAGGATTTCACAACCTCCTGCCTGAATCCCAAGGCTCCCACAAAGAGATTTTTGTTTACAGATGGGGTGCAGAATTCTTGTTGTCATCAGGGAAAGGAGGGGGAGACCTCCTATTTTGCTATCTTACTCGTGTCCCCAAGGTCTTAGTGAGTTCCTAATATCATATATTTTATTTTTTAGTTTATAGTATCCTTTCAATTACTTTTAGTAAGTTCTCGTTCTTTGTTGAAAATCCTCTGAATTTTTATATATTTTTACATTCTTTCTTCTGTTTTCTGAATGTACGTAACAATTACTTTAAATTCATTGTCAATTAATACAGTAGTTGGATCACAAGTTGCTCTTGTGTTCTTCCCTGTTGTTTGTGGTTTATGCCATCTTGTTCTTGAAGTAGTGGATTTGCTGTACTCAAGACCCTGAGTTTTACCCCTCCCTCTGTCCTCCCACTTCGCCTTTTAACTTCCCAGTTTCCTTCCCTTGGGCAGAGTGTTCTGCCACTTGAATCTGGGAGTAGCCACAGGGCTTGCTTTGGCCATGTTAGCAAAATGGCACAAGCAGAGGCTTGAAAAAGTGCCTGTATGTTTCTTCGTGCCCTTTTGCTCCTCTGTCCTTGTCACAAGAATAGGGACACATGAGCTTGCTGGGGAATGAGCACAAGGAGCAGAGCCAAACCCACCGGTTTATTCCAGCCAAGTCAGACACCTCTTGGTCAACTGACAGTCAGGGGAGACTCTGAAAACTGCCCATTTGAGGTTAGTCCAACTCATTGACTCTAGAACTCATGACTTATGTAATTATTGTGTGGCCTTAAAGCTGAGTAGTTTTCCTTTTTTTTTTCTGGTACATAGCATTATTGTGACAATATAAAACTGATACTTTAATATATTCATTACATTTTAGTTGTGTGCTAGATATGGTCTATTTTTTAAAAATTAGAAGCTTCAGATGATAATATCTACAAGAGAGAATCAACACTTTGCTAATCAAAGGCTGGGGCTCATTATATTGTTTGTTATGAACTTAGCTGGATCAAGGCTGGGTTAAAGTTTCATTAAAACTTCGTCTAACTCTGGTTAGTTCCTGTACCCAAGAACATGGATTCTAGGGTTTATTTGAAATCACGATGTCTTCGGCTCCTCAGTACCCAGAAATCCGGAATTTTGGCTTTGCTCTTCAGCGAAATCAGACATCTCTTAGTCAACTACCAGTCAAAGGAGACTCTGAAAACTGCCCATTTGAGATTAGTCCAACTCGTTGACTCTAGAACTTATGACTTACGTAATTATTGTGTGGCCTTAGAGCTCAGTAGTTTGTTTTTTGTTTTTCTTTTCTTTTTTTTTTTTTTTTTTTTTTTGAGAAGGAGTCTCGCTCTTTCACCGAGGCTGGAGTGCAGTGGCACGATCTCGGCTCACTGCAGGCTCCGCCCCCTGGGGTTCACGCCATTCTCCTGCCTCAGCCTCCCGCGTAGCTGGGACTACAGGCGCCCGCTACCTCACCTGGCTAATTTTTTGTATTTTTTTTAGTAGAGACGGGGTTTCACCATGTTAGCCAGGATGGTCTCAATCTCCTGACCTCGTGATCTGCCCGCCTCGGCCTCCCAAAGTGCTGGGATTACAGGCATGAACCACCGTGCCCGGCCAATATTTTATTTTTATTTATTTATTTATTTATTTATTTTTATTTATTTTTGAGACAGAGTCTTGCTCTGTTGCCCAGGCTGGAGTGCAGTGGCACAATCTCGGCTCACTGCAACCTCCACCTCCCGGGTTCAAGCGATTCTCCTGCCTCAGCCTCTCAAGTAGCTGGGATTACAGGCGCCTGCCACCATGCCTGGCTAATTTTTGTATTTTTAGTAGAGATCAGGTTTCACCTTGTTGGCCAGGCTGGTCTCGAACTCCTGACCTCAAGTGATCTGACTTGCCTCAGCCTCCCAAAGTGCTAGGATTACAGGCGTGAGCCACCACGCCGAGCTTTTTTTTTTTTTTTTAAGACTGATAGACTTACTCCATGAACAGCTTCAGAATGTGGCCAATGCCTTAAAGGAGAGGCCTGCTGGGAATTTAAAGCCCTTCAAATCTCTGATTTTGTCAAGTCTAGCCACCAGTGGTTCTATTGTTTCTATCTCCTCAAAAAGGGCTCCTCTAGAGTTAGATCATCTAGCTGTGTCCATATCAGCAGAGCCTCCAGGATATAGACAATTGGGAGATTTTCATTTTTTTAAAGTTTTATTTTACTTTTAATTGACAAATAATAATTGCATATATTTGTGGGGTACAAATTGATACTTTGATAGATGCAAGCATTGTAGAACGATCAAATCAGGGTAATTAGCATATCCTTAACCTCAAATATTTGTGTTTTCTTTGCAGTGAGAATGTTTAAAATGATCTGTTTTCGCTATAAATGTACAATACATTCTTATCTAATATAGTCACTTTGTTCTGCAAGAGAACACCAGAATTTCTTCTTCCAACTAACTATAGCTTTGTACCCACTCACCAGCATCTCCCCTTCCTCCATCTACCTCCCACTTCCTGCATCTGGTAACCACTTGCTACTTGCTATTTCTGTGAATTCAACTCTTTTAGATTTCACATACAAGTGAGATCACGAGGTTTCACTTTTCATTCAACACTCATTATTGTTCTTAGAGTGTCCTCCTGGAAGACCTTTGTCTACTAAGCGTTTTGAAACTTCACATTACGGAGCTATTACAGCTTAGCTTTTTAGCCACCCCAGAGGGCCTCAGGACCAGGCAGAGAACTGTTGTAGGGGTGGGGCCACTGCAGAGAACCCAACTAGGGCAATTTACAGTGGTGCTTTGGGGACAGAACCACCTCAAAGAGCTCCAACTAGGGCAATGTCTGATGGAACCATGGGCCCAGGGTCACCACCTTGATTTGTGGGGCTACTGGTGCGCAATTCATGGGCTGTGCGTAAATGCCATGGGGTGTGGCCACTCAGAGTTTCAGGAGTCTAAACCCTCAGCCAATTCTTTCAGAACATGAGTCATGGAGTCAAATAAGTTTATTCTCAAGCCTTAATATTTAATGTTCGTCCAAAACAGGGCTTTGGACTTATTTGGGACTATTAATAGTTACCCCTTTCTTCCTTCCTGTGTATCCCTTTTAGAATGGGAATCTCCATCCTATGCCTGTTTCACTGTTGTGTTTTGGAAGCACATAACTTGTTTGATTTCATAAGCTCACAGCTTGAGACAAAATTGCCTCAGGATGAATCATTTCTTCAGTCTTATCTGTATCTGATTTAGATGACATTTAGATGAGACTCTGGACTTCTTTAGACTTTTGAGCTGATACTGGCTATTGTGATGGAATGAATACATTTTTCATGGGAGAAGGACACAAATTTTGGAAAGCTAGGAGTGGAATGGTATGGTCTGAACATTGGTTTCACTCCCAAAACTCATATATTGAAACTTAATTTCCAATACAGTGGTATTAAGGGGTGGGTCCCTTAAGAGGTGATTAAATCATGAGGGGTCCTCTCTTGTGACTGGAATTAGTGTCCTTATATACGAGACCTAGGGGAACTTATTCACTCCTTCTGCCATGTTGGGACACATAGAAGGTGCCTCTGTGACAAACTAGGGCCTCACCAGGCCCTGAATCTGCCAGCACCTTGATCTTGGACTTCCAAGACTCCAGAACTATCAACAAAAAACGCTGCTGTTTGTAAATTATCCAGTCTCAAATATATTGTCATAGCAACCCAAATGGACTTAGACACATGTATTTAGCTAATACAACAATAACAGTGTGTGGGGAAAACAGCTTAATAAGTAATAAATTGAAAGAGAAAATATTTGGTTAATTCTTTTCCTAAGTATATTGGGTATGAAAAACAAATGCACTGGCTCCCATTGTTCAGGTCCAATTTCCTCTCCATGGGTTTTGTAAACTCTCTGTAAAACACTGACAATTGATGGAAGTTAAGAAAGCAAAAAACACATTTTTTAATTTAGAAACAAAAATCTCATACTATTTGAACAATATTATTCATTAGATTTCTTAATTGCATCCTTAGATCGCATCCTGCGTGCCATGACCATTGAGTACTGAAGCTATGTCGCGGTTTGTTGTTATTTTTCTCGGTCTTGGATTCCACTTTTGCAATGAACCCCTAGCTTAGGTAACATCAATCTGATATCACTGGGTTTTGTGGTAAAACTATACTATATAATGTTTCCTTTTAAATGCTGACATCTCTTCACAAAGAAACCAAAAGTTCAATTTCATCCTTAAGACCTTAGGCAAAAACCTAGACCAATGACATATGATAAATGTTCAGAATCTCAAAGGAAAATGTTTGCTTTGATTTTTAGCAGTTTAATTAGGCTGCATTGACAGGGAGGCAATGGGTATAGTACAAAGGGTTTGGAGTCTGAAGATCCATTTCTGAGTCTGGAGTCTGTAGGCCTGGACACATTTTATGACCTTGTAAAACTGGAGTTTCCTCAACTGGAAAATGAAAGTTATGAAGTTGTGACGGGAAGATTTAAGTAAGATAATAAAAACAAAAACATTCTATACAAATGTTTAAATTATTAATTAAAATATTAAAAAATGTCCAATTCCCCAGTGCAAAAAGAACTAATTTGGTGAAACACTGTCCTTTATGTACCACAGAAAATCCTGAGCTGAGGGGCTTCCCTGTTGGATGGGACCAGGATGTGGAGCTTCATTCAGAGGAGGGAAAGTTCACAACGCAGTTGACAGTGTCAGCGCACTATGAAGTATTTAGAAACCATCTATCACCAAAGAGGGATTGTAATTTTAGAACTTTTCAGAAACATAATTTCTTAGTACAAATTTGCAAGAAAATAAGTTTAAACAACAAAAGAATTTAAAATACTTGATCCAGCACAGCAAAGGCAACCCTGTGACTTGCTGACTCAGAAGTACTCATGCAACTTTATGAGACATGCGTGAGTTGCATAGATTTATTAAATACTAATACTTTGAATAAATAGGCACATAAACATCCCTGCAGAATTGTGGAATATGACATATTTTAAAACACAGCTTTCACCTGCGACTGTAAAACATGCATAAATGAGGTTGGAAACCAGGGCCGTGTGGGGTGGCTCATGTCTGTAATCCCACACTTTGGGAGGCTGAGGCAGGCAGACCACGAGGTCAGGAGATAGAGACCATCCTGGCTAACACAGTGAAACCCCGTCTCTACGAAAAATACAAAAAAAAATTAGTGGGCATGGTGGCGGGCACCTGTAGTCCCAGCTACTAGGGAGGCTGTGGCAGAAGAATGGTGTGAACCCAGGAGGCAGAGCTTGCAGTGAACTGAGATTGCGCCACTGTACTCCAGCCTGGGTGACAGAGTGAACCTCCATCTCAAAAAAAAAAAAAGAAAAAAAAATTAGGTTGGAAACCTTGAGGTGGTGGTGAGTGTTTTGAAACATTAGAGATCACACATTTACAAATCCACCATCTATAAATGTGATTTTGAGTGTATATGAAGTTTAAATATATAATTATACTTATTTCCTTGCACATGCAACACCCAGTTCAACAAATACTTATTTTCTAGGACCTGGAGAGTTAAGATGAAAACTACCTTGATCATGACATGTAAGAGTTTAATGTCCCAGTGGGATGTGAACATCTAAATAGATAGTTCTAATTACTGTGATAGGAAATTGGGATCCTGTCTGATGAGCTCAGCCTACAGAGAAGAGGAGCACCTTTCCTGAATGGCCTAGAGAGAACAGTCTATAGAAGTGAAGGTGTAACAATATGCATCTCTGGTGAAAGGATTCTGGAGTTTGAGATATAAAAAGAGGTTTGGCCTGGCAAGGGGGTACAGAGAGAAGTTTTGAGCTGCACAACTGCAGTTTATTAGAAATAGAAGGATAAAAGATAATCATACACAGGTAGAAACCAAAACACAAATGTTTATGTCTAAACATAAACTGTTTAGAAACGTGTGCATGAAAGCTGATATGTGCTTTATTCATAATAGCTGAAAACTGGAAATAACCCAAATGTCCATTATCAGGTGAATGAATAAACACATTGTGTTATGTCTGTGTAGTGGACTACTATTCAGCCTGAAAAGGAACTATCTGTTGAAATGTTCAATGACTTCAATGAGACTAAAAATACTTTTGTTGAGTTAAATGAGCTAAACACAAAAGATAGCATACTACATGGCTCCATATACATGAGGTTGTAGACAAACAAATCTATAGGTTCAGAAAGTAGACCTGTGGTTGTCTCTGAACAGGCAAGTGAGAGGTGTGAAGTAGGGGAAAGGGAAGGACCCTACAGGGCTCAAGGAAACCTTTGGTGTTGATGGTTATATTCATTATCTTCACTGCAGTGATAGCTTCTTGGGTGTACCCTTATAGCAAAATTCATCAAACTGCAAGACTTAAATATGTATGGTTTATTGTATATAAATTTTACTTCAAGGCTGAAAAAAGTTTTAAGCAATAGAGATTATTAAAATGATTTAAGCAGTAAAGTGGTATGGGAAGTTTTAGATTTCAGAAGTTAATGACGTTTTTCTGATTTCTGGCTTGGGCAATGAAGACTGGGCAAATGGTAATGGTTATAAACCTATTCTCTTCTTGTCTATAGTTTATCCAGAAATGAAGCTAATTCAATGCAGGGCTACCTGGTTTCATTAGAGGTTAATTTTCCAATTTAGCTATAAATAGGGCAACTGCAGACTAGTGTTAGGATAGGCTTAATGTTTCACCAAAATGAGATCTATTGGTTTATGTCTCTATATGTTGCCTTGTTCTTGTCTGCCACTGTGAACATCATAACCTTCAGTGGCTCTAACAACTTACAACACTGTGTCAGGACTGTGGAGGAATGAGGGACTCCATCTAAGGCACCATCCAAGTCATTAGAGGTCATTGTCCAGTTAGCTCATAAATATTCCTTCCTGTCTTAAAAGGAGTGAAAAATAGTGACATTCATTGACTATTTACTGATGGCATTATATCCCTTCATCTTCACCACCCTATGAAGCATGTACCTTTATTATCCCTATTTTATACAAGAGGAAACGGACTTAAAGATTTTTAGTCACTGGTTCTAGTTCATGTCTAGATGATGTTGACCTGATTTGAGCCTGGCAATGTGATTCTCAAGCACATATGATTTCCCTGACTTTTCCTGCCCAGTATTTCTATATCCCAACAATTTTCTTCAAGAAATGGTCATTTGTGGGTATTGTAGTAAAAGAACTTAATGCCTTTATATATTTAGCTTCTATAAACAAAGCAAGTGGCACCCAGGAAGGAAAAGTGCCCAAATCATAAGTGAGTTAGAGTAGAACTGGGCCTAGGATTTCAAAATCCTGCCGTGTTTTATCCAAGTCATTTCTCTGTGCTTTGAAGCAAGAAGAGTGATGATGTCATGACCTGGTGTCTGCACAGAATCCTAGAATGTTCAGAATCCCTTAAGTGATGCTGCCAAGTATGTCTGCTTATTCACTTCATTTACAAACAAAGAGCTGTCAGGTCAGATACTATATGCAGGGCTTAAAATGAAAAAGGGAAAGAAAATAAGAGCGCTCAGGTATTTTTGATGATGCTCTTCGGTTTTCACAGGGAACAAATATAATCTTACAGTACTTTAAAATCAGGTACATAGATTTGTACAGATATCATCTACTTGAATGTCTTTCTGTACATTTTTATGCACACATGCAGTTCAAAATCAAAACCAATTTACATTCTCCCTATGTTTTTCATTATAAAGTATATACTCGATTACACAGTGTTCAATTGTAACAATGGGTGAAGTGCTTTGCCTTTGAGTATCTGCAAAGATGGAAGTCTGAATACCTGGGTGTTATTTGCTATTCTTTCTTGAATGGTATCTTTGTTACTGGCCAGCATGGGACCTATTTGTCTTTTTATTTTTTTTAACTAAGCTGGAAGGAGGTTTGGACTCTTCTTGGATTCTAAATGGCATTCTCACATCTAATAATATCACAATGATTTAGAGTAAGAATAATTCTAGTCTCACATAAATTTTAAAAAATTGTTTTCTGATAATTCTCCATGTTGAGAAAACCATTTTGTTTATGAACTTTTACACATAAAATTGAAGATTTTACATAAAACAAAATTTATAAATTTATATATGTTATATATTTATATTTAATATAAATTATAAATTTTATATATAATATAAATTTTGTTATACAGACAAAATTTTAAACTTTTAAAATGTGATGTTTCCTATGGAATGGAGATTATTTTAATGTTTTCTTTCTGATTTTCTGAGTTTTTCTCCTTCGTATTATGTGGTACACACGCATCTTTTTAGGCTGGGAGAGCTGTCTCCATGCCGGCTGTGAGGGGCCAGGGCTGCCATGCGCTCTCTTTTTCCCTGGGACCTGCTGCTGCCTTTAGTGAAGCTTCCCACTCTCAGCTTGTTCTCTCCTCATTCTTGCAGAAATGGTGGTATAAGAAAATCCTCTGTTTTTTTTTTTTTTTTTTTTTTTCTGGAGAAGGAGAAAAGAACATATTCTTAGTAGTTGCTTGTGGAAAACGTTGCAGTAGCTGATTTTAAAAATACTGACTTGTGTGAAAGGAATCCTCATGCTAACATGAGAAGGTTTCATAAGGTTAAACACCTCTTCTGAAATGCCATGGATGTGGTGGAAACATGGGACTGACTTTTTCCAATTATCTCATCAGATCCTTATTTTACTATTATTAATACCCCAAAGGGGCCAGGCACAGTAGCTCACGCCTGTAATCCCAGCACTTTGGGAGGCCGAGGCGGGTGGATCACCAGAGGTCGGGAGTATGAGACCAGCCTGGCCAACATGATGAAACCCCGTGTCTACTAAAAATACAACAAATTAGCCAGGTGTAGTGGTGCGCACCTATAATCCCAGCTACTCTGCAGGCTGAGGCAGGAGAATCGCTTGGACCAGGGAGTCACAGGTTGCAGTGAACCGAGATCGCCCCACTGCACTCCAGCCTGGGCAACAAGAGTGAAATTCTGTTTAAAAAGAAAATACTATCAAGGTTTCATAAATTATTATTATTATTGTTGTTACTATTTAGCTTTGAAAGTAGATGCCATGCTTGTTCACTCTTACAGGCAGCCCTGAGTCTGAAGGTTCTGGCTGATGAGATTTGCACAACTAATCTTGTGTTTTAGCCCAAAGTGCTGATTGTTTCTGTGTAAATTGGTGGTGGACATATTGAACTAACTTCTCCATAGTATGAATTTGCAAATTTGTTCTTCGGGGAATGATTGGATACAATTCAGTGTGGTTTTCTCTCCTCTCTCTTTTTTCTAATTTTTGCTCAGAATAAAACGGCAAATGAATAATGCATTATTTTTTGGAACCACCGCCATGATTCATTTGACTCACCCAATAACCATATAAGAAGCATTGGAATAGTACTGATTTCCTTATTCCCAGGGGTTTCCGTGAAGCCAAAGGATGCTGAATTAATTTCCTAAAGTCACAAATAAAACTAGGGAAGAGCCAAGGACTCCCAGCTCACACATTTCTAACATTTATTTCTCTACATTTTTTCACCTATAGATATTGGACTAGAATCTGATCTGGATTGGATGAAAAACGTAATTTCCGTGCAACTCTATGATTGCAGCAGCGGCATCTTGAGATGTTTCTGGTCAGAGGAAGACACCAGGGGCTAATATTTGTTGAACCCTCTAAATGCTGGCAGTTATTTTATATAATTCTTACAATAGCATGTGAGATTACTGTTATGAGGTTCCTTTCATAGGTGAGAAAACCATGAGAGGTTGACTTGCCAGAGATCATGTAGCCTTTGAATAGCAAGGATGGGATCAAACCCACACCATGCACTGTGTCATTTGCCTATGACATTTGGGAGGCAATACCAGCAACTTTGTTCAGCATGTTGGGATTGTAGGTGGGCTTAGACCAAGTTATCTGCCACACCCTTTTATGCCATGTCAGGTCTCCAGTGCTGCAGACTCAGCTTTGCATAATCTAATCTAAGCACTAGTGGAATTCAGGAAATTCATAAAGTGTTGGAGAGGTGCTCCTGCCAATCATCATTCCATTTATGGGCCTTTCCAAACTGGACCTATTAAAATTCCGAAGAAATTTTATTGCCAGATCGTTTCACTCAAAATATCTGAATATCAAAGCTGCAAGACACATTTTCTTTCTAGAATGTATGCCTCATTATGGTCTGTCTGTGTCTTCTACATAGTAAGTGCTCAGTAAATGTTGACTTAATGAACTTAATTTCCCTAAATTAGAAGGGAGGAAAATTAATGTAGTACACAGTTAATCTATGGTAACCGTAATTGCTAAAGTCAGGAAGCTTGTCTATTACTACACAAAAAGCCATTGTCAGACCTGAGCATGCACTTCTGATTTTCAGTTCCCTGGCTATGACCACTAATCCACAGTTCTTCCTTTTCTATTATTTCACAAAATAACTCATGTAATAAATGGCCAATGTGCAACATGAATTAAGTAAAATGTCAGCTGTAAGCCTCGCACAGTTCTCTTTGGAGAAAGGCAGGTTCATATGCGAGATCATTCTGGGTCAGATCTCACTAACACTCTGGCCATTCATGCCTGTGTCACTGCCCCACAACCTGTACAGTTTCATTGCTGCATTGAGGGCATAATGAACAGGCTTCTGTTTCACGGGTAAGTTCCCAGGAGGAAATCGCTATTGTTCATAATGCTATGTTTGTTCCAATAAAATTTATAAAAATATTTCTTTCTCCCATCCCATAGCTTTCTTGGATGCCTGTGAGTTACAGTAAGAATGTTTTATATGTCAGGTCAGCATGTAAATCCATCTGCAATCACTTCTTGGATGAAAACCAAGATTTAAGTGCTATTAAAATAAATATTTAAGTTTATTCATGAATTATGTAGTTTAATCTCTTTAGGATACAAAAACCATTAAAATTATATTTTAATGCATGGCTAAAGATATATGAAACAAGTTTATAACAGCTATAGATCAATAATTCTTTCTGATTATGCAAAATTATCTTTCAAACTTTTATAAGTTAGTAGCAAATTTATTTATATATACGCTGGTTAAATTTATACTTATTTTTAATTGAGAAGTTAAAAATTTATACTTATTTTTAATTGAGAAGTTAAACAACAATATTTAGCACTTCGAATAACTAATAATTTTGTTCTAATTTATTATATTATCTTAGCAGATTCACATTTTATTAATTCACTTAGAAACCAATTTATTTATGGCCCACTATATACAAAACTGAATACTGGGCACGTGGGCACAAAGTTGATGCTGATCAACTCTGGAGGCAAAATATATCTCTCATTATTTACTTAATATCTTTATTTCATAATTTGAAATCTAAGAATATAAAAAAATTCCTGTTATTTTTAAAAATTATATGTATCTTTGTTGTGAGTGAATATTTATGGATGTCAGAATCGTTTCATATAACCTCTTGATATGTATATATTAGTCAAAAACAATGACAACAAAAACACAAGAGAGAAACAAATAAAATAAAGTTCTTATGACCTTTCTTATAATTTAGGGTAGAATTTTCACTTTGTTACTCTGAAATCTTAGAGAATATTCAAGTATCCAGATTTATAATACAATTTTTTTAGGCAGGAACACAGCAAACTCTCAGATATATGAGACTATCTGATTACAGAATTCTTCTCTTTTTGAGTTTGTATACCTAAGGCTAAAGCCAAGGTATACTCTGCATTGTTAAAAACATGTTTCTCTAGCTGGATGTGCTCGTGCATGCCTGTACTCCCAACTGCTCAGGAGATGGAAGCAAGAGGATCACTTGAGCTCAGCCAGAGCAACATAGCAAGACTCAGTCTCGAAAATAAATATATACATTTCTCTATGGAGAGTAACACACTTAGGTATGTATTTTAGAAAGACTGATTGTTTCAGAACATAGAATGAAGCTGACTCGGATGGAAAGCAAAGATAATGATGAAAAGATTCATGTGGTAATCTAGGCCAGAAAGGACATTGGCTTGGACAAAAGAAGTGACCATTTGGTTGGCAATGAGAAGACAAATTTTTAAAGTATTTGGGACTCATACTATGCACAAAAATTAACTCAAAGTGGATCATAGGCCCCAGTGTAAGAGCTAAAACATATACAGCTCCAAAAAAAATAAATGTAGTGAATCTTCATAACCTTGGGTTAGGCAGTCATCTTTGATAGGATAATAAAAACACAGGAGACAAAAGAAAAAATAAATACAGGCCAGGCGCGGTGGCTCATGCCTGTAATCCCAGCACTTTGGGAGGCCGAGGTGGGCGGGTAACGAGGTCAGGAGATCAAGACCATGATGAAACCCTGTCTCTACTAAAAATACAAAAAAATTAGCCAGGTGCGGTGGTGGGCGCCTGCAGTCCCAGCTGCTCTGGAGGCTGAGGCAGGAGAATGGCGTGAACCCGGGAGGCAGAGCTTGCAGTGAGCCGAAATCGTGCCACTGCACTCCAGCCTGGGTGACAGAGTGAGACAATGTCTCAAAAAAAAAAAAAAAAAAGAAAAGAAAAAATAAATACGTTAGATCATCATTTGTTAAAAATTTATGTTTCAAAGGCTACCATCAAGAAAGTAAAAAGAAAACCCACAGAACGAGAGACAATATTTTCTAAACATATATGTGAGACTTGGAGGTAGAATATATAAAGAACTCTTACAAATTAAGAATAAAAATTCAAAGGACACAATTTAAAAATGGTCAAAGGATCTGAATAGACATTTCTCCAAAAAAAAATACAACAACCAACATGTACCTGAAAACGTGCAGGACATAGTTAACCATCAGAAAAATACAAACCAAAACTGCAATGAGATACTATTTCATACCTACTAGGATGGCCATAATACAATCAGACAACCACAAGTGTTTGTGAAGATGTGGGGAAATTGGAACACTCATAGAATGCTAGCAAATGTGTAAAACGGTGCAATTACTTTGGAAAACAGTCTGGCAATCTCTCAAAAGGTTAAAAATAGAGTGGTAATGGTAATATGACCCAGCATTTCCACTCTTAGGTATGTACCCAAGATGAATGTAAACATATGTCCACACCCAAACTTGTGCAGGAATGTTTACAATGGCATTTTTCATAATAGCCAAAATGTGAAAACAGTTCAAATTTCTATCAGCTGATGAATGGACAAATATCCGAACAATAGAATTCCTTTTTTTTTTTTTTGAGATGGAGTTTCACTCTTGTCTCCCAGCCTAGTACAATGGTGTGATCTCAGCTCACTGCAACCTCTGCCTCCCAGATTCAAGTGATTCTCCTGCCTCAGCTTCCTGAGTAGCTGGGATTACAGGCGTCTGCCACCATGATTAGCTAATTTTTGGTTTTTTTGTTTATTTTTTGAGACAGAGCCTCCCACTGTCACCCAGGCTGGAGTGCTGTGGCACGATCTCGGCTCACTGCAAGCTCTGCCTCCTGGGTTCACGCCATTCTCCTGCCTCAGCTTCCCAAGTAGCTGGGACTACAGGTGCCCACCACCATGCCTGGCTCATTTTTTGTATTTTTAGTAGAGACGGGGTTTCACCATGTTAGCCAGGATGGTCTCGATCTCCTGACCTTGTGATCTGCCCATCTCAGCCTCCCAAAGCACTGGGATTACAGGTGTGAGCCACTGTACCTGGCCAATTTTTGTATTTTTAGTAGAGATGGGGTTTCACCATGTTGGCCAGACTGGTCTGGAACTCCTGACCTCAAGTGATCCTCCTAACTCAGCCTCCTAAAATGCTGGGATTACAGGCTTGAGCCACCACGTCCAGCCCATACAATACAATATTATTCAATAATAAAAAGCACTGAAGTACTGATACTCGCTAAAATGTGAATGAACTTTAAAACTATTATGCTAAGTGAAAGAAATCAGTTACAAAAGACCACATATTGTATTATTCCATTTATATAAAACTTTTGGAAAAGAAACACTTAGAGACAGAAAGTAGAATAGTGGTTGCCTGGTGCTGGAGACTTTGGGGAGAAATGGAAAGGGATTGCTATCATGTACAGTGGTTTTTTTTTTTTTTTTTGGAGTGATGAAAGTGTTCTAAAGTTGACTGTGGTGATAGTTGCTCAACTTAGTGAATATATTTTAAGAAATGACTTACATAGTTTAACTGGGTGAATTGTATAGTGTGTGAATTATATCTCAATAAAGCTATTATGTTACAAAAAATTTAGGAAGTAAATGGATGAATCTTGATTATCATTTAGAAGTGAAATAAGAATATCAGGTGGGAAGAAAACAAGGCTTTTTGATTAGTCTGTGGGGTAATGGGTGATAAGGAATACAGAAAAACAAGAAGGTTCGCAGAAGGTGATGAGCTCAGTTTGGGACATAGCAAATTTGAAGAGTTGGAAATGAATCCATATTGCTATAACTCAAGAGCAATGCCTAGGTTGGAGATGATACATTCTGGAAGCAGGACCATAAAAGTGGTCACTGAAGTCATTGATGTGGGTGAGAAAAGGCCCTGGGCAGAAGTCTGTGGAGCCCCAGTGCTGAGGGGCATTCTTGGGAGAAGAACCAGTTAAGGAGACACAAGATTTCTTGAAATAGAACATTTGTATAAGCTAACACATGTCACATTCATCTATAAGAAGCAGGACTTCAAGGAAGTTTTGTGCCATTAATATGCTTGGATAAACCAAAGTCTAATAATGGAAATAGAAGCCTTGGAATAGCAAACAATACCTTTTTTTCCTTTCTTCAAGTGAGTCAATTTTTTAGAATGTTGTTTTGAAATAAAGAGTTTTACGCCAGGTGTGGTGGCTGGTGCCTGTAATCCCAGCACTTTGGGAGGCCAAGGCGGGTGGATCACCTGAGGTCAGGAGTTCGAGACCAGCCTGACCAACATGGTGAAACCCTGTCTCTATGGAAAATACAAAAAATTAGCTGGGCGTGGTGGCAGGGACTTGTGATCCCAGCTACTCGAGAGGCTGGGGCAGGAGAATTGCTTGAATCTGGATGGGAGGTGGAGGTTGCAGTGAGCCAAGATCGTGCCATTGCACTCCAGCCTGGGCAACAAGAGCCAGACTCCATCTCAAAAAAAAAAAAAAGAAAAAGAAAAAGAGAGAGAGAGTTTTAACAAGTAAAATTAACATAATTTCATCATCTAGTTTTCTTAATGTTTAAAATTGACTCTTAACCAAACTTGTCATCACATACAAGTATATACATATTATATATGCCACTAAATTACATATTCTGTCACTTTGCCACAAGCTGTTTGGAAGACATTTTAGTTTTCTCCCCACAGCCTTAGCATGCTGTAGCCTTAAGAAGTAATCTACAAATATAATTTTAATGTTATTAAAGCTGTGATTTTCTACAAACAGGTTAATTTTCAAAGGGAGCTCAGTTATTGTAACATCTACTGGATAATTTAGATTGTTTCTATTATTACAGCTTCTTGTTCAGAGTAACTTCACTAATGTTTATAATATGCTGTTTGGAATGCCCTGTTTTTCAAGATGAACTCACTGGAACTATTGACTTGGCAGCCAGCTGCTTTTTAAAAGCAGTGCACCAATCAGATAAGAATAATCAACTCAAATATTTACTTAAAACCTTTCCAAAATAATTACTTACAAGTCTCAAACCAGAATAATAAAATTTGAAGTGCAATTACAGAAACACTTCTCTCACATGCTTGTTGAAGACAAAGAACAGAAAACACTAATATATTGATGTTGATTACTGAAAGGGTATTGCTTAGAATGTTTTAGAATCTATGTCTTAGGCATTGGTGTGTATTTCTATTAACTTGTTTTCCAGAAGTCTTATTTTTGTTTCCAGATATTTTCTGATTTCCTCAGAGCTCCAAGTGGTATCAACAAGTGCTTTTCTACAATGAGAATGAGGCATGCCAGTGTGATGGTCCCTAATCAATATTTGCCAGCATATCATTACGTTAAAAACATTATCAGGAGTTTACCTATAAGAGTATCTACGAACGGGGCTTATTAGTTAGACATTGTAATTCAAATATCCCTGTCCCCCTTTTCTAAAGAATGCTTGGCTGGGCGTGGTGGCTAATGCCTGTAATCCTAGCACTTTGGGAGGCTGAGGTGGGTGGATCACCTGAGTTCAGGAGTTCCAGACCAGCCTGGCCAGCGTGGGAACACCCCGTCTATACTAAGAGTACAAAAATTAGCCCAGCGTGGTGGCAGGCGCCTGTAATCCCAGCTACTTGGGAGGTTGAGGTAGGAGAATTGCTTGACCCTGGGAGGCGGAGCTTGCAGTGAGTCGAGATTGCACCACTGCACTATTCTCTTTTTCAACATTAAAGAAGGTCTTGGAAAGTATCGAAGACATGCAATGGAGAGGAGTTATGAAGAGTGACTATTAACATGAAAATATTGGCAAGAGATGGAACAACAGCTATTTCTTTTTGAGACAGGGTCTTGCTGTGTTGCCTAGGCTACAGTGCAGTGGCCTGATCAAGACTCACTGCAGCCATGACTTCCCCGGCTCAAGGCATCCTCCCACCTCAGCCTCCAGAGTAGCTGGACCTACAGGCACGTGCCACCATGCCCAGGTAATCTTTTTTGTTTTTAGTCATGAAAAGGTCTCGCTATGTTGCCCAAGCTGGTCTCTAATTCCTGTCCTCTAGCGATCCTGCCTCCTCAGCCTCTCAAAGTGTTGGGTTTACAGGAACAAGCCACCATGCCTGGCCTCCCATTTTCTAACTAAAGTAATAGCATGTTTTCATGGCACCTGAACCCCTTATTTCCAGGGGAAACATCATCAAGATCTGGTGAGAGGGAGTCCGTTGAGAGAAGTAAAAGAATGCAAATAGTCCTTGTCTTCCTATTTACGGCAGAGTGCCCACGAGGGTGCCCAGAAGAGGTAGATGTGGGGCTACCGTATACCCGGAGTATTCAGGGCTCCAGAAAGCTATTGGATGAAAGCAGATTTCAGGGAAAGGAATGAAGAGCAGTAGTTTTGATTTGACTATTGGCTTCAGGAGGCAGGGATTAAAGGGATATTTGATGCTTTCTTGTTGTGTAGTCATAATCAGCAGACAAGAAGCAGACAGATTACGGGTCAGAGGCAGGGGAACCTCAGTCAGGAGGCTACATCGGCCATAGCAGTTGCAGTCCAGCTTCGAACAAATGCTGTCCTGCTTTAGCAATGATTTGGGAAGAAGTTCCGTTTAGTAAAATCAATCTGCACTTTAAATTCTACTGGATGTGGAAGGTAAAAAAGAGGGAAGATTCGGCCTGGCACGGTGGCTCATGCCTGTAATCCCAGCACTTTGGGAGGCCAAGGGGCAGATCACGTGAGGTCAGGAGTTCGAGACCAGCCTGGCCACATGGTGAAAACCTTGTCTCTACTAAAAATACAAAAATTAGCCGGGCGTGGTGGCATGTGCCTGTAATCCCAGCCACTTGGGAGGCTGAGGTAAGAAATCACTTGAACCCGGGGGCTGGAGGTTGCAGTAAGCCAAGCTTGTGCCATTGCACTCTAGCCCCGGCAAAAAGGGCAAAACTCCGTCTCAAAAAACGAGGGAAGATTCTAGGAATTTTTCTTAAACATCACAAATCTTTTCCCATGAGGCAGATTTCTCCATCAGCAGCTGTAACATACACCACCTGCATTTCCTGGGTTGGTATACCTCTATTTTCATATTTAAGATGATCATTTAATTTAGTATTTAAAAGTTTTGCATGCAGCATCAAGGAAATTTTTGATCTGAAAATTAACTGTTACAATTTACATAATGGATTATTTTCCTTTTCAAATATCCTGGAAAGAAAAAAGGGAAATAAATATATTTGTTAAGTATATTTAAATTCTATATTATATGAATGGATTTGAACAATTATGTTTACCTAGAGTTTTGTAATATACTCAATTCTGTTCATAGTCACTTTTAACATCTTTTTATGATTTAAATGATTCAATTTTGTTGAGAAGCCAGGGCAATAATAGATCATCCAGATCTTTCCCTGTTCAGTGTTCCGTTCACCACATCAGGCTAAGGGTGGAAGGTGCAAGCTGCTTTTGACCTTTCAGAGCACGTGGAAGTAAACAGAAAATGGCTTTGTCAGAATGCTCCTAGCACACAGGTATCCTACTTTTCAGCATATTGGAGATGATCTTTTTTTCCTGGCAGTTGGGGTGCCTGCCCCAGTTACATTTGGCCAGGTAAACTGCTCTCTTCATAAGACACCAGGAGAGTGAATTATTAGAAGGCAATGATTTGCAGTTGCCTAAGATCTCTCAGTGAAACTGATTCTTCTGCTTCTATGTTGCTGTTACTGTTTTGCATTTGAGAATTAGTATTTTGACTACTATGTCATCCCTGTCATTTTCTCTGTCTTCAAGGTGAGCCTTCACAGACTAAGGTAAAAAGTTCTCAGCCTATTTTCATGACTATGTTGGCTATTTGTTCTAAATTTAAATAATTTTTATGACTGACTCTGAGAAAATAGGTAGCCAAATAAATTCCAGTCAAATGATCCTAGAATCTATGGAAACTGATTTCATGCACATAATGGCAAGAGATCACGCCACTGCACTCCAGTCTGAGTGACAGAGTGAAACTCTGTCTCAAAGATTATTGAATTTGAATTTGACTTCTCTGAACTCCATAGCAGTTTAGAAACATTCTCCAACAATATAAATGCTTGGACATTTGTATAGCTAAAATATGAGAGAAACAGGGAAGTTATTCTCACCACAATTTTAGTCATTTTTTCAAATTCAGAAAACAACAAAATTTTCTAAACTAATTAACATGCTCCTGACTCAGGACAGAAAGCTGCTTAGAGATGTGATGACATTTCCGTGGATTCAGAAATGAAGTGCGTACTATGCGCTGGGCTGTGAAAACACCACAGGGTATCTGTCCTTAGGAAGTTTACAGAAGTACAAAAGAATCAGAGTGATTTATTGTTGAAGGATTTTTTTTCTTTTGTTTAATTATTTGTTTTTGTTTTTTAGACAGAATCTCGCTGTGTCACCCAGGGTGGAGTGCAGTGGTGCTATCTCGGCTCACTGCAACCTCTGCCTCCCAAATTCAAGCAATTCTCCTGCCTCAGCCTCCCGAGTAGCTGGAATTACAGGCATGCCACCACACCCAGCTAATTTTTGTACTTTTAGTAGAGATGAGTTTTTGCCATGTTGGCCAGGCTGGCCTCAAACTCCTCACCTCAGGTGATCCACCTGCTTCGGTCTCCCAAAGTGCTGGGATTACAGGCATAAGCCACCATGCCCAGCCTATTGTTGAGGTTTTATAATTGAAATACCTTTCAGAGCCAGAGCAGAAAAGAGTCTAACTGGACATAAAATTGGAATCAGGATACATTTCATAAGGGAGGCCATGGATGAACTCTGAAGAGAGGAATGGGATTTGCTGATTGCCATGGATGAACTCTGAAGAGGGGAATGGGATTTGCTGATTGGACAGTAAAGTCAGTAGTATGACTTGAGTACAGATTGTGCATAGGGAAGTCTGGGTTAACAAAGGAATTAATGACGAGTTTAAGAAAAAGAGGCAGGGTCTGCACATCATTAAAATAGCCTTGGGATTTATCTGTAACCATCAGGAAACCGATGGAGGGTGTTAAATAGGAGAGAGTAGCATGAGCATCGTGGCTGTGGTCTATTGCGTAGATTTGTGGATGTTTGAGAGACTTATGACGGGGAGACTAGTTAGCAGATCTGGACCGAAGTGGAAGGATCTAAACTAAAACAGTATCATTGACAGTGAGTGAAACAGGGAGGGAGGGAAATTATTAGGGTGGTCCTATGGCACACTCTTAGACCAGGATTGTCCACAGCAGGTACAGGAATGGAGCAGTCAAGCAAGAGTCCTGTTCTCTCGGGTTACAGTCCTAGCAATTAACCACACACTATAGAGATCAACCTAGTTGCCATGGTTAAGCTAAGAACTGAACACTATAGCTACACAATAAAATATATTTATGGTTTTTGTCTTTTAAAAATACAATCCGCTGTCTATGGAATTAATTCTACTTTTCTGTGAAGGTCATTAATTATCATCATTATTATTTTAGATCATGATTGGATGCACCAGGACTTTACCTTAGAGTTTCCTAAAGAGGACCTTGCCAGGGCGTTGACTATAGATTTATCATGCCATTGAAGTTGCGTATATTATTCTCACTGATAAAGAGTATATCCAACATTACTTGTAAAAGCCTATGATTATTTATTTTTTAAAAAGCATAATTTCAAATTAAGGCTATAATTCAAAGTCATGTTTCTCCCTGAGGAGAAAAATGTATTTGCCTTAAGTGATATTCTCATATATAAGGAGATTTATATAGGAGTCAGTGAATGGCTTTTGGCAATGCCCTGCTGTGGTGGGCTGCCCTTGAGATGGCTCCAAATAATCTTCGCTTCCTAGTACTCATGCCCTTGTGTAATTCCTCTTCTTAAATGTGTAATGGACCTAGTGAATATGGCAGGAGTGTTAGGATGTCACTTTGGAGATTAGGTTACGAACACATTGAGATATCTGTCTTATTTTCCCTCTCTTGCTTTCTCACTGGCTTATGAGAAAAGCCAGTTTCCATGTTTTGAGTCTCCTTGTGGAGAGTAGAGTGACAAGGACCCCATGTGACAAGGACCAGAGCCCTCCAGCCAACAGTCAGTGAAGACTGGAGGCCATCAACAGTCGTCACATGAGGAAGCTAGAAGTAGAGCATCCCCCAGTCCAGCCTTAATATGATGAGAGACCTAGTTGACAGTGTTGATTGCAGGCTCGTGAGATCCAGAGGCACCTGGCTAACCTACACCTGGGCACCTGACCCAAGAAACTGTAACAGGAAGAATATTGTTTTGGGATAATTTGTTAGGGAACAGTAGATAATCTAATAAACTCGTTATTATATTTCATTAAGTTACAGCAAATAAAGGGGTATATAAATAGTGGATGCTGTAATATTTTATCTTTAAGTAACAAAATATTATACCTTCATAATTATATTATTTTCTAACAACCATTCTTTTCCAAGGAATGATAGAATGTTCTAATATCTATCAATTACATCCATTGCTTACCTTAAATGCCAAACCAACCAACCAACCAATCAACCAAACAAACAACAAACCAGTAATTCCTATCTTTGGGCAACATGTAAAATATTATTACATAAAAAACTTTTAATTATACAATATTTAAAAAATCAATTTCCTGTTTTGATACAATGTTCGACTATCCTTCCCATTTTACCACTTGCCATTTTACAATTTTATTGTAAAAAATACAGGAAATTATCAGCAAGTAATGTACTACACATTTGAATGGGATCTCTTCATTAGCAAATCAACACCCCAAATATGGATATCTTTTTATTTTCAGGGATTGGTTGGGCCCCATAACTTTTTTTTTTTTTGAGATGGAGTCTCGCTCTGTTGCCCAGGCTGGAGTGCAGTGGCGCTATCTCTGCTCACTGCAAGCTCCGCCTCTTGGGTTCACGCCATTCTCCTGCCTCAGCCTCCTGAGTAGTTGGGACTACAGGCGCCCGCCACCACGCCCAGCTAACTTTTTTGTATTTTTGGTAAAGACAGGGTTTCACTGTGTTAGCCAGGATGGTCTCAATCTCCTGACCTCGTGATCCGCCCACCTCAGCCTCCCAAAGTGTTGGGATTACAGTTGTGAGCCACCACGCCTGGCCTCTGGGCCCCATAACTTTAATGTGAAATATATATATATATATGTGTGTGTGTGTGTGTGTGTGTGTGTGTGTGTATTTTTTCTCTTTTTCAAGTGGATATTTCTCTGCAAAAATAACTTGGTTTATGCGTACTTGCAGAGTTTTGCCAACACGACATAATGATATTTGATATTTAGTCAGTGATGGACTTCGTGTACTATGGTGGTCCTATGGGATTATAATGGAGCTTTTTTTTTTTTTTGAGACAGAATCTCACTCTCTTGCCCAGGGAGTAGCTGGGATTACAGGCACGTGCTACCAGGCCTGCCTAATTTGTTGTTGTTGTTGTTGTTTTGTTTTGTTTTGTTTTTGAGACCGAGTCGCGTTCTGTCGCCCAGGCTGGAGTGCAGTGGCGAAATCTCGGCTCCCTGCAAGCTCCACCTCCCGGGTTCACGCCATTCTTCTGCCTCAGCCTCCCGATTAGCTGGGACTACGGGTGCCCGCCACCACACCCGGCTAATTTTTTTGTATTTTTAGTAGAGACGGGGTTTCGCCATGTTAGCCAGGCTGGTCTCCATCTCCTGACCTCAAGTGATCCGCCTGCCTCAGCCTCCCAAAGTGCTGGGATTACAGGCATGAGCCACCGCGCCCAGCCAGAGCTTTTATAATGTATTTTTACTGTACCTTTCCTATGTTTAGATACAGAAACACTTACCATTGTATTCCAATTGTGTATTCAGTACAGTAACATGCTGTACAGTAACATGCTGTACCCTAGGAGCTATAGGCTATACCATACAGCTTAGGTGTGTAGGAGGCTATACCATCTAGGTTTGTGTAAGTGCATTCTGGGATATTTGCACAAGAACAAAAGCTCCTAACCGCGTTTTTCGGAAGGTATCTGTTATTAAGTGATGCATGGACTGTAGTTAAATTGACTAGTATTAAACATGCAGTGCTGTGCTCACAAACCGAGGTGATGGCATGGCTGGAGGCCTGTTCACGTGCGGCATTCACAGCAGTCATATTTGCTGGCAGGATTAGAGAATGGCAAGTATATTAACAAACTCAGTGGAGTCATTAACTTGGGAATGGTCGCAAAAGGCAGCAAAATCAGAGAAATAGTATAAATTGCCTTTTAAAATTTAGCATTCTGAAAAAGGCATTTTTGAAAACCATGAATAACATATCTAGTATTGGGAAGAAATCCTTGGATAGTAGCCTTAACAAAATAAATAAAGGAAAATAAGCTGAAAAGTAGAAAAAACACACACTGTAATCAGTAATACAAGAGAATCAGTAATATAAGAGAATTTCTAGGTCTTACAGAATACGCTAAAACTGTGAACATGGTGATCCAAGTAATTTAATTAATTGCAATGTGATTCTTTTAGCTGAATGGCATTACTGACCCATTAATGGTGGGAAATCAGATTTATTGTGTTTTCAGTGTTTGTTATGGAATTATTTTGAGCTATAAATATTGTATTTCTAGTTCCTGTGCCATAAAACACACATACATCTTAGATCAATCACTTGGGGCAGGTACATTTCTTAAGGAACCATATTCTATATTACATCAAATTTTCTATCAGAGAAAAAAACAGTTTATAAACTAGTTTATGAACATTAAGGTCAATGAAGTGTACTAAGTATTGTGTTGACAGAAACCTAATAGTTCATGACTTCCAATCCTCACTTCTACTTTTACCTATGAAGAGTCTATCATCAACTTTTACCCCCCTTAGCACCATATCCTACTTACCTGAGATAAATGGATAGAAGTAGATAATTAGTACCTTCATTCTGTCTCTGTGTGTGTGTGTGTGTGTGTGTGTGTGTGTGTGTGTGTGTGTGTTAGGTTGAATTTCTTGAAAACACAAAGATGCCTTTAGAGGTTTTCCAGGAAAGGCTCTTTGGAGATAAATAAATATAGAGAAGTGAAGAGGGCAGGATGGTGAAGAGGGCAGGATGGGGCAGAGGGAGAAAGTGACCAACAACTTGGTTAGAACTGAGGCCTCAGCTCACCCCACAGGAAACTTCAGTGGGTCTTAGAAATGAGTCCACACTGAAGCAGAGGGAACTTCACTAGTGCTTCTCAGCTCTCCCCACCCCACCTTATGTGGGACAGCGTGGTTAGAGTTGACTAAAAGTTAGGTATTTCCTCTCAGAGATACTGGAAATGGGTATTTCTCTTCTCCTGTGTGGAAGGCTAAAGGGGTGGAAGTTAACTATTTCCTTTCCATCATGTGGAAGCTCGAGCAGGCGGGAATTGGGTATTTACCTTCCCCAAGTTGATTAGGCTCTGATAAAATCCCAATAATTTAGACTCTGGTAAAGTAGTTTACCTTAAGGGCAGGTCTTGATAATAACAAAATAAACCATGATTTACTTCATACTGATTTTTTTCTCCTTTCCCTGGCAAGGAAATTTTTCATTGATATTCACCGTGAGGCCCTAATGGTGCTCCCGGAAATAAAACTCGCAAAAGTGTGAGGGTCCTTCTTAGACTGGACCTTTCTGGGATTTTTAACTCTCAAGCTTATCTGCTCTGAGCCTCAGGCAATATGCCAATTACAGCTTAGGGTTTCCTGTCCCAGTACGAATTCCTGCAGTGCCTCCTGCTCATGGATTTCTGTCCCAGTAGATTATGATTCTCTGTGCTCACCTATCTGTTTCTTCAATTTGAGAGGCAGAGGTCCTGTGACCTCACTTCTCTGAAAAATCTAAAAAGGAGTTGCTGATTTTTCATTGTGTTCCGTTGGTTTTTTTTTCTTTCTTTTTTTTTTTTTTGAGACAGAGTCTCGCTCTGTTGCCCAGGCTGGAGTGCAGTGGTGCCATCTCGGCTCACTGCAAGCTCCGCCTGCCCAGTTCACGCCTTTCTCCTGCCTCAGCCTCCCGAGTAGCTGGGACTACAGGTGCCTGCCACCACGCCAGGCTAATTTTTTGTATTTTTAGTAGAGACAGGGTTTCACCATGTTAGCCAGGATGGTCTTGATCTCCTGACCTCGTGATCCACCCACCTCGGCCTCCCGAAGTGCTGGGATTACAGGCATGAGCCACCGTACCTGGCCTCAGTTTTTCACTTGTTGTTAGGATGGGATGTCAACTTCCAAGCTTATATACCAGAAGAGAACAATAATATCTTTTCTGAATGCCCATTATCTTGCCCCTAAGGACTGTGAGTTCGCTTAGTTATCTCCATAGTTTTCTTAGGCCTGGGCTTCTCTGGCTGCAGCCCCAACCTTGCC
This sequence comes from Nomascus leucogenys, assembly GCF_006542625.1. Lineage (NCBI taxonomy): Eukaryota > Metazoa > Chordata > Mammalia > Primates > Hylobatidae > Nomascus > Nomascus leucogenys. Next base: position 45,524,352 of record NC_044398.1, on the reverse strand, counting down.
ATCTGCTATAGTCTGGATGTGCTGCCCAATGTTTCTGTGTTGGAAACTTAATCCCCAATGCAGCAGTGTTGGAAGGTAGGGCCTAATGGGAGGTGATTGGGTCATGGGTGCACTGCCCTCATAAATGGATTGATTCTACTATCGTCAGAGTGGGCTTATTTTGGGAGTGGTTTCCCTACAAGAAGTTGAGTTTGATCCCCTCTTGTTCCCTATCTCTCAGGCTGTCTTTTGGACTTTCACCTTCTGCCATGGGAAGATGCAGCAGGAAGGCCCTCTACAAATGCCAGCTCCTCCATCTTTGACTTCCCACACTCTGGAACCATAAGCCAATAAACCATAAACCAATAAATTTATGTTTATTATAAATTACTTAGTCTGTTGTATTCTGTTATAGCAGGACAAAACAGACTAAGACACCATCCGTCACCATTAATTTTGCCAAACTTTTTTCTGACAGTTAAGTACCAACTCCTGGCATCTGTTATTTCATCCCCTTTGCTCTCAAGGCACACAACTCTTGATAATATTGCCTCCCAGCAAAACTGGCTAGCCATATGTAGAAAGCTGAAACTGGATCCCTTCCTTACACTTTATACAAAAATTAATTCAAGATGGATTAAAGACTTAAATGTTAGACCTAAAACCATTAAAATCCTACAAGAAAACCTAGGCAATACCATTCAGGACATAGGCGTGGGCAAGGACTTCATGTCTAAAACACCAAAAGCAATGGCAACAAAAGCCAAAATTGACAAATGGGATCTAATTAAACTAAAGAGCTTCTGCACAGCAAAAGAAACTATCATCAGAGTGAACAGGCAACCTACAGAATGGGAGAAAATTTTTGCAACCTACTCATCTGACAAAGGGCTAATATCCAGAATCTACAATGAACTCAAACAAATTTACAAGAAAAAAACAAACAACCCCATCAAAAAGTGGGCAAAGGACATGAACAGACACTTCTCAAAAGAAGACATTTATGCAGCCAAAAAACACATGAAGAAATGCTCATCATCACTGGCCATCAGAGAAATGCAAATCAAAACCACAGTGAGATACCATCTCACACCAGTTAGAATGGCCATCATTAAAAAAGCAGGAAACAACAGGTGCTGGAGAGGATGTGGAGAAATAGGAACACTTTTACACTGTTGGTGGGACTGTAAACTAGTTCAACCATTGTGGAAGTCAGTGTGGCGATTCCTCAGGGATCTAGAACTAGAAATACCATTTGACCCAGCCATCCCATTACTGGGTATATACCCAAAGGACTATAAATCATGCTGCTATAAAGACACATGCACACGTATGTTTATTGCGGCACTATTCACAATAGCAAAGAGTTGGAACCAACCCAAATGTCCAACAACGATAGACTAGATTAAGAAAATGTGGCACATATACACCATGGAATACTATGCAGCCATAAAAAATGATGAGTTCGTGTCCTTTGTAGGGACATGGATGAAACTGGAAAACATCATTCTCAGTAAACTATGGCAAGGACAAAAAACCAAACACCGCATGTTCTCACTCATAGGTGGGAATTGAACAATGAGAACTCATGGACACAGGAAGGGGAACATCACACTCCGGGGACTGTTGTGGGGTGGGGTTGGGGGGAGGGACAGCATTAGGAGATATACCTAATGTTAAATGACGAGTTAATGGGTGCAGCACACCAACATGGCACATGTATACATATGTAACAAACCTGCACATTGTGCACATGTACCCTAAAACCTAAAGTATAATAAAAAAAAAAGTAAAAAAAAAAAAAAAATATTGCCTCCCAGCAGCCCTGACCTTCAGTAGACAACCACGACTGAGCATCTAAGTGACACTTGTGTTTCTTTCACTGTCATATTTCTTGTTGTTTTGGAGAATGGAGTTTCCTCTGGCCTTTCCCATGAAAATAGTTAACTGGTGGAATTTCCTGATTTGTTCTATTCTGACATACCCAATTTTTTCTACCTTTTGATTGTTTTCTTCATCATGTGCTATGGCACTTCTGATATTTCTATTTCACCTTGTGTGGGCTGTCACTCTTTCCAATATTCTACAGTCCATCTCACCAATGTGTTGATAATATCTCCTAGGCTCTTCCTGGGGCAATAAATCATGTAAAATTGGAGAGTGCTCTATATACATGAACTCTACCTTCTCCAATTTTATATTCTGTAGCATATAATCCATCTTTATCAGAATCCAAGGCTTTAAGGGTAGATCTTGAGATGGGGACAGGAATTGTCATAAAGGCACCTGCCTCATTTGAGACTTCTGCGTAATCTATATGTAAGGCGTGCTGTGTTTGGTTTCGTTTTTGTTTTCTTTCCAGGGGGCCTATGCTTTGGCAAGGGAGGTAGACCACTTTGTCAGATCCAATAGGTTTAAGGGAATGTGTGAGTTCAAGATTTTGAGCTGTATATACCCAGGTATTTCAATCTCAAGTCTCAGTATCTCAGCATTTCCCTATTTGTGCACTCACATTGGCATATGAGACCTGGTCAGGCTAAACACTTTCTCTGAAGCTTTATTACTTTTAAAATTAAATCCTGAGCCTGCTTTTCTGCCCTGTTTGCCTTTTAGCTATACAAAACTCACATCAAGAACATCCTCTGACTTTCATATTTTGTCTAAATTAGTAATTAACCTTCCCAATCTGACATTATCTCTTTTAGCAAATCATTGGTACTTAGTAACAGCTACCAATCTCCCAGATCTTTATGTGTATCATTTCCTTTACTGTGGATATATTTCAACAGACAGCACATCTCCGTTCACTAGGATTCTCACTCAGAGAAGGTTTACATTAGTGAAAGTCTAAAGAGTTTGACTTCTGGCCGGGCGCGGTGGCTCGCGCCTGTAATCCCAGCACTTTGGGAGGCCGAGGCGGGTGGATCATGAAGTCAGGAGATGGAGACCATCTTGGCTAACATTGTGAAACCCCGTCTCTACTAAAAATACAAAAAATTAGCCTGGCGTGGTTGCGGGCTCGTGTAGTCCCAGCAGTTACTAGGGAGGCTGAGGCAGGAGAATGGTGTGACCCCGGGAGGCGGAGCTTGCAGTGAGCCGAGATTGTGCCACTGCACTCCAGCCTGGGCGACAGAGCGAGATTCCATCTCAAAAAAAAAAAAAAAAGCGTTTGACTTCTGCACAATAGTTGTTATCCATGCACCATCTGTTTAAAGTAAGAGTCTTTATTGTCTGGCAGCCAGGTCCAAAATTACATTCTAGAGTTTGCTTCTTAGGACCACTTCTCGAATCAGGAATCTGAATCTGAGACAGAGAATAAGTGTTATAACCAACACTGTATGTGTTACCTGGATCCTTCCTTCCAGACCAAGGCACTCTTTGCCCTAGTTGCCAAGAGTTGCCTGCTGATGGCTCAAAGGGAAGTCTTTTCCCAAGATTTTCCCTCTGCTGAAAAGAGCTGCCTCACCCAAACCTATGGGCCTTTGTCAGGGGCAGCCTACATTCCATGAGTGCTCTAGGTGAAGGTACAAGGGCCTAGATCCCTTGCTTTGATTCAGCAAGACTATAAAAGGCCATCCCAGCCCTGAACTCCCTGGAATTAGATAAAGCTTTAATTGCAATTGCATCACAGTTCAACTTTTTCCTCCACTCGTATTTCCCTGAAGGTATTGTTACTGAGAACACTCACCAATAAAGACTTTTGCATACAAATCTGTGCTTCCCAGGATTACATGCCTAAAACAAGTGCAATACATTTGTTGGAAAGTGTTCTGGAGAAGTATAAGGAGTTGAGTAAGGCAGGATTGGGCAAAGGAAAAGGTCGACCTCTGGGGCAGCTTCAAATCTAACGTTAGGGATTCCTATGGGGAACTTTGCAGCTGTAGCTGGAACTATCCCTCAGAATTTTGTTAAACTGTAGTAAGGAGGCCATTGACAGTGATTGGCCATTGTTGTCACTTAGGAAAGATCATGCTTGAGTGAAGCAGTTCTGAAGCTGAGAACACTTTCCAATGACAGACACAACTATGAGCATCAGGAACAAATATTTCTTTCTTTCTTTTTTTTTTTTTTTTTTTTTTTTTTTTTGAGACAGAGTCTTGCTCTATTGCCCAGGATAGAGTGCAGTGGCGCAATCTCGGCTCACTGCAACCTCTGCCTCGTGGATTCAAGCGATTTTCCTGCCTTAGCTTCCTGAGTAGCTGGGACTACAGGTGTGTGCCACCATGCCCAGCTAATTTTTGTATTTTTAATAGAGATGGGGTTTCACTATGTTGGCCAGGCTGGTCTCGAACTCCTCACCTCAAGTGATCCACCAGCCTTGGCTGCCCAAAGTGCTGGGATTACAGGCATAAGCCACCATGCCTACAAACTGAGGAATGAGTTCACTGGCCTCAAAAATAATTTTGGAAGAGTACCAGATATTCACTATAGTGTATTATTGTATACATTTTAATATTTCCATATTAGCTAACTCAATATTAAAATGTATATAGATTATAAATAATCCTAAGCAAAACTCAGTGTGAGTCTTTCTGCCCTTAAGATCTATATGCATTATTATTCTAGCTAGCAGTCTATCACTCTTATTTATTCTTCAAAATACAAATCTCTGGTTTTGTCTATCTTTTGTATGGTTTCTTGTGTATAAATTTTATTCCATTCAGCTCTAATTTGGTTATTTCTTTTATTCCGCTAGCTTTGGAGTTAGTTTATTTTTGTTTTTCTAGTTCCTTTAAATGTGGTGTTAGGGGGACATGTGGCCAGGCACTACTGTGAGTGCACCATCTTCTGCTCCCTGTCCCCCTGAAAAATAAAAATTAAAAAATAAATGTGATGTTAGCTTGTTAACTTGAGATCTTTCTAACTTTTTGATGTGCATGTATAGTACTATCAACTTTCCTTTTAAGATGACTTTAACTGTGTCCCATGTATTCTGGTATGTTGTATCTTTGTTTTCATTAGTTTCAAGGAATTTCTTGGTTTCTGCCTTAATTTCATTCATTGTTTACACAGAAGTCATTCAGAAGCAGGTTGTTTAATTTCCACATAATTTTATGGTTTTGAGCAATCTACTTAGTATTGATTTTTATTTTTATTGTGCTATGGTCTCAGAGTGTAGTTGGTATGATTTGGCTTTCTTCAATTTGCTGAGAATTGTTTTATGGCCAATTGTGTAGTCAATTCTAGAGTATGTGCCATATGCAGAAGAGAAGAATGTGTATTTTGTTGCTTGGGGTGAAGAGTTTGGTAGATGTCTGTTAGGTCTATTTGGCCAAGTGCTGACTCCAGGTCCCAAATATCTTTGTTAGTTTTCCGCGATGATGATCTGTCTAATACTTGGCACTTTTGTCTAACACAGTTACATGTTGAAGTCTCTCACTATTATTGTGTGGTTATCTAAGTCTCCTCATAGGTCTCTAAGAACTTGTTTTATGAATCTGGGTGCTCCTGTGTTGGGTGCATGTATATTTATTTTCTTATATATATGTTTTATTTTAAAATCTTGTGAGTACATAGTAGGCATATATATTTATGGGGTACATGAGTTATTTTGGTACAGGCATGCAACGCGTAATAATCACATCATGGAAAATTGGGTATCCAACCCCTCAAACATCTATCCTTTGTATTACAAACAATCCAATTGTACCTCTTACTTATTTTTAAATGTATGATTAAATTATTATTGACTATAGTCTACCTGTTATGCTATTAAGTATTAGGTCTTATTCATTCTTTCTAGTTTTTGTACCCATTAGCCATCCCCACCTTTCTGTCATCCTGTTCCCCACCCTTCCCAGCCTCTGGTAACCATCTTTCTACTCTCTATCTCCATGAATTCAACTGTTTTAATTTTTAGCTCCCCATGAATAAGTGATAACATGTACAGTTTGTCTTTCTGTGTCTGGCTTATTTCACTTAATGCAATTACCTCCAGTTTCATCCATCCATGTTGTTGCAAATGACAGAATCTCATTTTTTATGGCTAAATAGTACTCCATTGTGTATACATACCACATTTTCTTTATCCATTCATCTGTTCATGGACACTTGGGTTGCTTCCAAATCTTGGCTATTGTGAGTAGTGTCACAATAAACATGGAAGTGCAGATATCATTTTGATATACTGATTTCCTTTGCTTTGGGTATATACCTAGGAGTGCAATGGCTGAATCATAAAGAACCTCTATTTTTAGATTTTTTGATGAACCTCCAAATTGTTCTACATAGTGTTTGTACTAATTTACATTCTCCCCAACAATGTACAAGAGTTCCCTTTTCTCCACATCCTTGCCAGCATTTACTATTTCCAGACTTTTGGATAAAAGCCATTTTAACTGTGATGAGGTGATTTCTCAATGTAGTTTTCATTTGCATTTCTCTGATGATCTTCTTCTTCTTTTAGATTTTCTCTTTCATGAAAGAGAGGAAAAGGAACACAGAAAAGGTAGTCAATAGAAAACCATAGTAAAGAGTTCATTTAAATCCATTGCAGAAAACAAAATGAAGGCAAAAGATGTATCAGGCAAAAGCTAACTTAAAAGAAAGCTGGTGTGGCTATACCAATATGGTACAAAGTACACCTGAAAGAATAAACATTAGTATTGACAAAAAGGACTTTTATGAGGCTAAAATAATAAACTAAAAGAAGACGTATAATTCTATATTTGCAAGCTCCTAATAATATAGTCTCAAAATATGTAAACACATAACTTTCAGAAATAAAATCAGAGGCAAATATGCAATCACAGTTGGAGATTTTCACACGCTTCACTCAGTAATTGATAAAATATTTTGATGTGGATAGAACTTGCATATGCTCTTGGCTGGAGACTAGATTGGACCACTCACTGTAAAAGACTCTGACGTTGTTCCTTGAAGTTGAATATGGCCAGAGAATTTCACTCCCAAGGTATAGTCAATAGAATATCAAGAAATATGTACAAATGTTTATAGAAGCTATAGTTGTAAAAGGCAGACTGTAAATAACTGAAATGATCGTCTATAGTAGAACTAGGAAATGGATTTAGATTTCATAATGATGATGATGGATTATCATCAGCAGGAAGAATGAATGAACTAATATTATGTGCAATAATCTAAATGAATCTTATAAACATAATGATAGGTGAAATAAGTCAATTACAAATAATTCAAACCACATCATTCTATGAATTGAAATTTTTTAAAAAATCAACAATAGTCTTTTATTTTTTATTTTTTTTTTTTTGAGATGGAGTCTCACTCTGTCCCCCAGGCTGGATTGCAATGGTGTGATCTCAGCTCACTGCTGCAACCTCTGCCTCCTGGGTTCAAGCAATTCCCGTCTCAGCCTCCCGAGTAGCTGGGACTACAGGCACGCACCACCATGCCCGGCTAATTTTTTGTATTTTAGTAGAGACAGGGTTTCACCATGTTAGTCAGGCTGGTCTCGAACTCCTGACCTCGTGATCCGCCTGCCTCGGCTTTCCAAAGTGCTGGGATTACAGGCGTGAGCCACCACGCCCAGCCAACAATAGTCTTATAAGTCAAAGTGTCAGCTGTATTTGGAAAGAGGCCATAGTCACTGGAAGAGAACACAGGTGAAGTTCTTGAGATTTAAATAAAGTTCTATTTTCATGAGACATGGATAGTGGCTTCATGGGTAATTTATCTTTGTGATAATTCATTAAACTGGACACTTAAGACTTGCACACTTAATTTTATCCAAAATCTATTTTCAAGTTAAAGTATGTAATAGCATTGTGCAAAAAACAACTTTCCTTATGAATTTAATCCTGTTCTATTAAATCATCACTTTCAAGTTCTACTCCTGAAGACAGGCTTGGCGTACCCTCTCAGGGCATTCAGCAATATTCTCTAGTGAAGTCAAACTGAAGACACACTGATAAAGCATCTTAGAAATTACATGGATTCCTTCCTGAACTGCCATAACATCAGTTTTTCTTACACTTCTATTTTATACAGCATGTGTTAGCACTTATGATGTTGTCTGAGTATATATTTGGGTGTCCAAAAAGGATTATTTGGTACCTTTGCAGGATTTCAACCTTTTGTCTACATGTCATGACCTAAAGTCAACAGTGAGGAAATATTACTTTCCTGCTTTTATAAATAAAATCTTATTGTAAATCCTCTTAAAAAAAAAAAAACAATGTGAGCATTTTTCGGTTTCTCCTGCCACTCACTACCAGTAGCTAAGAAATCTGTTCTTCTTCCCTTCTGGATGTTTTTCTCTTATTAGCTTTTTCCTGTGGTTCCGTCTTATTAGATGCCTAGACATGCATGCCTCTTTTCCTCTCCTGCATCCATAACGCAGGATGTGCACGTGCACGGAGGAACACAGGAGCATGTGCTGTGGGGAGGGCAGAATCTCTCCTACAGTGGAGATTCAAGCATCCGGGAGTTTCTTTTTGGCTCTTGCCAAAAAGTTTTTTTTTTTTTTTGAGACAGATTCTTGGTCTATCGCACAGGCTGGAGTCCAGTGGCATTATCTTGGCTCACTGCAACCTCTGCCTCCCAGGTTCAGGCAATTCTCCTGCCTCAGCCTCCCAAGTAGCTGGGATTACGGGCATGTGCCACCACACCTAGCTAATTTTTGTATTTTTAGGAGAGACGGGGGTTTCACTATGTTGACCAGGCTGGTCTTGAACTCCTGACCTCAGGTGATCCGCCTGCCTCAGCCTACCAAAGTGCTAGGATTATAGGTGTGAGCCACCGTGCCTGTCACCTATTTTTTTACTGTTACAGAAATAACTGGTTTCTGCTTTTTTTTTTTTTTTTGACGGAGTCTCATTTTGTCACCCAGGCTGGAGTGCAGTGGCACAATCTCAGCTCACTGTAAGCTCCACCTCCCAGGTTGATGCCATTCTCCTGCCTCAGCCTCCCAAGTAGCTGGGACTACAGGTACCTGCCACCACGCCTGGCTAATTTTTTGTATTTTTAGTGGAGACGGAGTTTCACCGTGTTAGCCAGGATGGTCTCAATCTCCTGACTTCGTGATCCACCTACCTCAGCCTCCCAAAGTGCTGGGATTACAGGCATGAGCCACCATGCCCAGCCCAGTTTCTGCTTTTATGGAAGGAACCACTCTTATTTAAAACTGCAATTTTTGTATTTGTGTTAGGTTTTTGTTTGCTTTGTGTTGGACAAAAAGATTGTCCCACGTGTATGTCTTATGGTTTCACAGACTATTCATCCTCGTGGACAAAGGCAGGTAAAACACGTTTTTCATTTTATTTTTTCTCTGTAAAACTGTACTTTCAATAAACGACTGATTCTTAAATAGATGGTGATACTTTTTCTAGTACAGAAATAAAGTCCATGCAATTTTTATAAAACTTGGACCATACGGGCCGGGCGCGGTGGCTCACGCCTGTAATCCCAGCACTTTGGGAGGCCGAGGCGGGTGGATCACGAGGTCAGGAGATCGAGACCATCCTGGCTAACACAGTGAAACCCCGTCTCTACTAAAAATACAAAAACATTAGCCGGGCGAGGTGGCGGGCGCCTGTAGTCCCAGCTACTGGGGAGGCTGAGGCAGGAGAATGGCGTGAACCCCGGGGCGGAGCCTGCAGTGAGCCGAGATCGCGCCACTGCACTCCAGCCTGGGCAACAGGGAGACTCTGTCTCAAAAAAAAAAAAAAAAAAAAAAAAAAAAAAAAAACTTGGACCATACGTTTCAAAGTTCTCCTCGAGTTATGCATAGAAATGAGTATATGATCCAAAATATAGTTGCTTTCTAGAGCAAAGTGAAGGGAAGAGGGAAAGAACGAGAGAGAGTTCTGGGAATAGCCATGTTTTCAGTCCCTTCCCAGGGAGGTGAATATATTTAAGACATATATTTTAAGAAATTGCTTATATAATCTGTCCTTATAATTTGATGTATTCCTTTGAGTTAATATTTTTATTTGAGAAATGAAATGCATGCACACTTTAGGTAAATGAAGAAAAGGCTTTTAATGAGGTCATACAGATTGTGATGCCCCTACTTAGACATGCAAATCAACATAAGGAGATTCACTCACAGGCACAAGTTTCCCAGCAGGGGAGCCAAGGGTATTTTGGAAACAATGCATGACACAGAAGAAGAGGAGCCAAAGCTGTCTTATTCATAGGGAGTAGCCCTTTTGTTTTGGACTCCATTTCTGTTAGTGAGTATGTCTCAACACGAACTTCGGAGATTGAAGTCCCACTTATAAACAGCAAACTCTTCAACATAGAAAGAAAACAAAAAGAGGTAACAACAGACTATCATCCTCAGTGAATTCCTGGGCATTTTGTTCCCAAAGCAATCAAATCTGCATTTATATTTAAAGAGAGCTCATAAGAGTGCCCCATCTTGAATACCTGAATTGAGCTCCTGACCCTGTTCCCAGGATTTGATCTGTGAGACCTGCATCTTTAGAACATGTATCAGGTATACTCTTGGTGTAATAAAATGTGCCCCGGGGTCCTTTTTCTGACCTTTCTCCCCCCTTTTTCTTCTCACTTTTACTTTCCCTTCAGTGCCTTAGCGAGGGCTACACAAAATTCAAAGTGTGTGCTTGCCCTGCTTGAGAATTTATAGACAAAGCTGAGCTATGGAAAAAGCGTCAGAAGCAGGACTTACAATTAAGAAAGAAAACAAACTCCTTGTTCTCTCCCTCCTCTTCCTTGCTGAAAACAAAAGACCAAGTCTACTGGAAAACATCAGTGCAATTCAAAGGCAGGTGTATTTCCACATGCAGAGCAGCTTGTGGGCTAGAAGCAGATTAGTGGTTACATAGTAGCAAGGGTTTTAGACTACACCCTCAGGGAAATGTTCCAACCCATCCAAGGTGAACTCTTGGCGCGCACACACACACGCACACACGCACACACACACGCACACACGCACACACACACACACGGTAGAAGCTAACATTTGGCACTCTATCTTTTTCTTTGTTTACGGCCTAACATACCCCAAGGTGTTCCAGATACTCGTGCTGCTACCAGGTAACCAGGTCACCCCACTGCCATCTCTCTTTTAGCTCCACCCTAACTTAACAGTGCTTTTGTGTTCCAGAATTTCCCCTGCCTCCTTCCACTCCTGCATCTCCAGATTCATTTCTTTCTGTTCCTTTACTTTCTGATAAAACTTATAGAACCGAGATTATGTTACTTAATGTAGTTTACATAGCTGGAAAATAGAGAATCTGAGATTAAAATTCAGGCCTTCTTTTAACCCATCAGGCTTCTTTTTGATCATTTCAATATGATGCTTCCCTATAGCCCAATTTTTTGTCACACTCTTTGCTTGAATATAGTAATGGGCTCATTCATGTATTTGATGTGTGCACTGTATCAGACCATAATTTACTTAGGCAATAAGAAAAGTATGATTTGGCTCTATAAATGTTCTACTTCATCTTTTATGGGGTCAACCATTTTCTGTTTTAGCTGGAGAAAAATTGTCAAAATTTGTTTATCTACATCTCATATAATACAGTCTAGACAATTGTTACCTTTACCAAAAACATCAACAACAGGAGCAGAGGACTTGGATTTGAAAAACTGACATAGGTGTTCAGAAAAGCTTGGAAGAAGAAAATTGAGAACAAAAAACTTTTCTTGAACTCAACTCTAGAATTAGTTCACCATTTTTCTTATATATCTTATAGTGTCTTGGGTACACCAGGTTATCATGGCCAGGCCAGCAGGAGAGTTTGTTGAATGAGCTCATGTATAAATAACAGCTCCGTAAGGCTGTGAACATTTATGAGGCTCATTATGTTTCAGTTCTTGTTTAACAGCAAGTCCCTCCCTACTTGGGCAGTGGAATCCCACTGATTTACTACTTATCAGGAATAAATTACAGTTTAGAACTTTGATTTTTTTTCATGGTTTTCTTTGTGTCAGCATAAATAAACTTAGCTAATAGGGCTATTTCCCATTGCCCATTAAACGGGCTATGGGTAAAAGACTTCCTGGCTTCTGAGAGAAGGAAGATGAGAGGACTGAATCATTTTACCTGAAAGTGTTTACAGTGTTAAGGGCTTTGGGAAATAGATGTCAAATACTGCAAGTTACAGCATTTCCTAACACTTATTTGAGCTTTTACGTTTTCTTTCCATCAGCTACATAATCTTATTATAGTAGAAGCCATTAGCACTGGAGACTGAGAAGTCATTCTTGGTGAATTCTGTGGGCAAAGATGACAACATCCCAACACACTGCCAGGGTCATCATCATCTCTACATACCCTTCTCTTAATGACATCTAGAGTGATGGCTTCAACCACTTTGATGAAAAGTTCAGAATTCTGTAATTACTAAAAGAGAGAGTGGAATGTCATTTTTAGGTCTTCATCCAGAGTAATTTCTTGGCTCCAATGCCCCCATTTCATTTGCAGAAACAGCTTTTTGGTATTAGTTAACATTCAAGGAATAGTTTCAAGTTTTACAACTGCAAAAGGGTCATTATTTTTATCAGTGTGCTGGAGGTTATTTTGAGTCTATATACGGAGGGCCCAATTCAATAAAATCTCAGCCTGATTTTCCCAGCAGGATGCTCAAACCATGGAAATTCAACAGGGGAGCACACATGGGCTTCTACGATACTGAACCAGGGCTGAATTTCCATTTAATCATTCTCGAGAAATCAAAAGACACTTCGGGATTAAATGGCAAACCTTTTAAGTAGGAATTCCTCAGCCAAAATGGCTAATTAGCATTTAAACTGCAGAACTGCATTATGTAAGAGGAAATGAGTAACTGAAAAAAGAAATTATCTTCCTTATTAGTTAAAAAGGTAAACCAGAAACATGGAGTTATCACAAAACAAGCATTCTCTTCTAGAACAGCAGAGATACACAGGACTTTTGTTACAAAAAGAATTAAAAGGATCCATGTTATTGACCTGTTCTCATGCTTTTAGCTTTAATTGGCAAAATTAGCTCAAGTGAATAATATTGGAAGACACCTCTAATTATATATTTTGTTGCATCACACAAGTGACTCAAAAGCTCCATGTTTATGATTTTAAATTGATTTTTTAAATAAATTACTTTGTGTATTGGAAGTAATAAGTTATATTTAGAAATAGCCTAGATTCAATTTTTTATATTCATAAAATCTTGGCTTATTTAAAGCTCCTTCCCCATCTTCAAGTGTGCACCTCAGGGGCTTAGAGACCAAACAGAATAAGAGTTGGCTTAGGAAAAAAACCACATTTCTGGTATGACTGCTCATAAAGGAAAATTTAAAACCTTCCAGAAATGTAGTTGAAAATGGCTCTTAAGCAATTGTTTATTATCTTTCTTCATGTATCATCAATTTTTAGACTCAGCTTTCACCAAGCTCAATAATTATGTAAATTTCAAATGTTGGATCTCACCAATATTTAGTAATGTTATTGTTGTGCATGTTTGTATACATACTTTAAAAAATGAAAAGGCAAGCAAATGCAATGGTTATTATTGCTGCCGTTGCACTTTGCAATGTTTTTCTTCTTTGTCAGTTCCTCATTGTGGTATCCCAAAGGGTTTCGTGACATGGACTTTTGTAATATGTCACATATGGTGAAGACCAGCAGTTGAACACCAGAAGCAATCTGCCCAGTGCTCACTGCAGCAGCTCCAGAAGGGCTAGGGATTTGCTTAGGGAATAAAGAACATGCACTGCACTCTCCATAGGACATGCGTTTTTTTGCATCAATAGTCTGGATGATTACCTAAAAGCATGACAGTAAACAGCCGATGCTTTTTCTCACCCACCTCACTCATTGCCAAACCGGCCAAGATCTTTCATCTGTTGAGTGACTTGAGATTTTGCTGTAAGAGTAATCATTTTTGTTTACCAGGATGGTAATACTGAAACTGACCCAATTGTCCCATAGAATGTTCTTTTCGATAAGCATAGAAATTGACCCTTCTGATCTTAAAAAGCTTAAAACTTATATTTGTTTTATCTGAGTTCCTTCCTCAGAAGACCACCTTCAGGCCTCACAAAAAGTACTGAAGAACTGAAACCAGATCATGGCACCGATGCTGGACCCCTCATTCACCATGATGGCTTCTTTACCCCTCCCAAGTTCCTGTTTTCTTACACATTGGTACATTTCTTGCCTGCAATATAAACCCCTGATTTTAGTCAGTCAGGGAGATGGATGTGGGACTGAGCTTCCGTCTCCTTGGCTGTGGCACCTGATTAAAGCCTTCTTCCTTGACAATAAGAATACTTGGCATCTCAGTCATTGGCTTTCTGTGCAGTAAGCAGCAGGACCTAGACTGAACCCCTGGTGTTTTAGTAACAGTGCTACTAAAAAAGACAAGATTGTTTTCTGTTTGTTTTCTGTAAAAAACAACAAAAGCAGAGATACATAGATGTATACCCATTCAAACATTATTTTCTGTTGAAAAGTTAATTCAGACTTTTCATTGACTAATTGAATGATGACAATCATTTAAAATATGGCCTATCATATAATCGTTCATGGAAAAACATTATTAACAGGTTGGCCTATCTTTTTCAAAACTTTTATAAATACTTGTGTATCTGTTGGTGGGACTGTAAACTGTTCAACCATTGTGGAAGTCAGTGTGGCGATTCCTCAGGGATCTAGAACTAGAAATACCATTTGACCCAGCCATCCCATTACTGGGTATATACCCAAAGGACTATAAATCATGCTGCTATAAAGACACATGCACACATATGTTTATTGCGGCACTATTCACAATAGCAAAGACTTGGAACCAACCCAAATGTCCAACTACGATAGACTAGATTAAGAAAATGTGGCACATATACACCATGGAATACTATGCAGCCATAAAAAATGATGAGTTCATGTCCTTTGTAGGGACATGGATGAAACTGGAAAACATCATTCTCAGTAAACTATGGCAAGGACAAAAAACCAAACACCGCATGTTCTCACTCATAGGTGGGAATTGAACAATGAGAACTCATGGACACAGGAAGGGGAACATCACACTCTGGGGACTGTTGTGGGGTTGGGGGAGGGGGGAGGGACAGCATTAGGAGATATACCTAATGCTAAATGACGAGTTAATGGGTGCAGGAAATCAACATGGCACATGGATACATATGTAACAAACCTGCACATTGTGCACATGTACCCTAAAACCTAAAGTATAATAAAAAAAAACCTAAAAATAAATAAATAAATAAATAAAAATAAAAATAAACTTGTGTATGCATATACTATATATACATATTTAATAAATCGAATTATTCTGTATATGCCATTTTGTAATTTGTACTTATCTATGCATTATCTTTAAACATTTTCTCAGATTGTTCTTATGGGTTTTAGTGTCCAATCATGTTATATTTTCATCATATATTTGAACAACTTCTATTATTGAACATTTTGGAGTATTTTACATTTTCTCTTGTTTTAAATAATCCTGTAGCAATTACATTTGTGTAAAAATCTTTGTATACTATTTGATTGTTTCTGTACTAGAACAATTGTATGTCATAGAATGAGTGTATTTTAAAGTTCAATTATTATTATCATTTTTATTACAGCAGTAATGTAGAGACCCTCTAAAATAACAATTATTAAGATTACACACAACTCTTACACAGCTCATTGTGTTTCTAGGCACTGTGCTGTTATATCAGACTTAATCTTCAATAAAACACTGTCAAATAGTTCTTTATATTATCTCAATTTTATTGATGAGGACATTTGGGACTTAGGTTGAACAGCTTGCCCAAAACCAAACAATTGATAAGTGGCAGGGCTGCCTTACTCTAGAATTGTGTTTTCAAAAAAGATGATGCAGTTAGAAAATTATAGGACAGTTTTGATTTTCACACAGATTGGGAGAGGATGCATTTTGAGAATAGACGCCAAGGATGTTAAATTTTCTGCAATGAGTGAGAGAGCCCCACACAACTTTAGGGTGTTTCTGGATATTCATGTAACCAATTATCTAATTTTCTGAGCCTAAAACCTAAATCTGTTTTATACATAAATACAAATAACATTTGCAGGGTTTTAATTTGCAACAAATTTACTAATGATGCAAAGCTTGTTTGAGTGAAGATAGACCTGAATACAAATTTGTTTTGATCAGAACTTTACCAAGAGTTGTTGAACATTTTGGAAAATCAGGTCACTGCTGACATCACAACTGTAGTATGTGAGCCTCCAATACAACACCCTTACAGTCATCTAAATTTGGAGTGGTCAATTTCATGGTGACTGTATGCACAGGTGCGAATGGGATCACTTTATAACATCTTCTAGTCTGGCTCGGTGCGGTAGCTCACACCTGTAATCCCAGCACTTAGGGAGGCAGAGTTGGGGGGATCACTTGAGCCCAGGAGTTCCGGATCTGCCTGGGCAACATAGCAAGACCCTGTTCGCCACAAAAAGAAAAAAAAAACACAGAAAAAATTGGTACCTCTTTTAGTGTGATTATGCCTGGGCATGAAATCCATATTTTTATCATAAAGTATTTCACTTTATTCATCTTTGATTATATATTAGTATAATAATTGCTTAAAACTATGTGAGTACTGTGTGTTACATTAGCACTTGATTTTTTCCAGGAGAGTAAAGGAGTGATTCAACCTATTAGTTATAAAAAGGGTACTACATATGACAGGACTGAGGATAGCAAAATGTACATGTCTGGGGTACAGAGTAAGGGGTACATTTACATGTTAAATATAGACCCACATAGAGGAACTCACACCTGCACACACAGCCTGAACTCTGGCACAACATGTCTGTGCTTTTCAAATTGTCATTCTAAATCTTTTAGTGAGCCATGACATCAATGCATAGGTTGAGACCAGAATTTTTTAATGAAATAAAGTAGAATACATTAGAATGGAATGAAATGGAGTAGAGTGGAGTAGAGTGCAGTGGAATGGATGGAATAAGAGGAGATGGGATGAAATAGAATAGAATTGAATAGAATTCAGTATCAGTTTTGTCTGTTTTATATACCTGTGCTTATAAGGACATATTGTAAAATGCATCCCTTACTTTGGGCCAAAGAGGTGAAAGCCATTGAGCTACACTACTATACTTTATACAGAAAGCAAGTAACATTTTCAGGGGTTAATCATTTTTCTGCACCTGAGTGTCAAAGTTGGTTTTGATGGTGATTGACGGGAGAGGAAGAAGCCTGAAGATACCAGTGATTACTACACATCTTGAGTCCTCTCTTTCACAGCTTGCCTGAATGGAAGTGATGGTGCTGGCACAAAGCCAATTCCTCGTCTGAACGTTTGTGTTCCCCAAAAATGTGTATGTTAAAATCTAATCATCAAGGTGATCATATTAGAAGGTGGGGCCTTTGGGATTGATTAGGCCATGAGGATGCCATCCCATGAATGGGATTTATGCCCTTGTGAAGGAGGCCCCAGAGAGCTGCCTTGCCTCTTCCACCATGTGAGGACACATGGAAGGCACCATCTATGAGGGAAGGGTCCTCACCAGACACCAAATCTGCTGATGCCTTGATCTTGGACTTCCCAGCCTCCAGAACCATTCTAATGTTTATAAATTACCCAGTCTAAGGTATTTTGTTACCACAGCCTGAATAAAGACAATTCCTCATCCTTTTTCATTATGACTGACACTGAATGTGCTTGCCTGTGCTACAGCTACTGGAGATTTTGCTGTTTTCTTTGTGTCACTATTTGGTCTTACAGTAATAAAATGGATAGAAATTATTCTGCCACATCTTTGCCTCCCTCTGCTTTTTTCTTCTCCCTTCCCTTAGTAGCAATTGGTCCAGAGAGGCTGTGTCCTCATGACACCATTTCATCCTGGCTTCCCAGACTCCTCACTTCAGGGATCTATAAGGTGATGCTTTCCCCGCACCATCCCACTGTTTCTTTGAAACTTACCTCATCTCCATCTCATTACTCTGTGGCCTGACAGATGACCATGAAGTTATTTTTCAAGACATGGATTCAGACTAAAATAGTAATGGATGTGTATGTGACACCTTCTAGGAGGTATTTTTATTTCTAATGGAAGCAGAGTATTAATGAAAAGGAATGAAAGTAGCATAGGAGGCATATTTGGCTGGGGTGGAAGTGGGTTGTGGAAATTTCGACAGTTTCTTTCTTATAACGAAACCAGGAGAACCTCTGCCTAAACACACAACTGGTCTTCATTAAACTCCAGACACTCTTTCAGTCTGTTTCAAGCATGACACAAATTAAACCATTACTATATTTTTTAAAAATATTATTTAAACAATTTGTTACTGAAGGCAAATTCAAAAATAGACCCAAGAAATTTTATTTATGTTGTCAACACTCTACTGGGCAATTATAACTTGAAAACTTACATCATTATTTAGCCCTACTCTTTCTTTGCTATTTTGGTCCAACATGTGCTGATTTTTCTGATTTACACCCAGAATGTTTTGTTCCTTGATTTGATCCCTCCTTTCTTTTCCTACGGCAACTGTATTCATTTTATCTAGATGGAATATTTCAAGAGCCTCACAATTTCTTCTCTTTCTCTTATTCATTCACTTTGTCATTTGTATTATACTTTCAAAACCATAGTTCTGATCATTTCACTCACTTGTGCAAAATCATTTGTGTCCCTCAATTACCTATAGAATAAAATCCAATCTTCTTCCCTTTGAATTCCTCAACCATCTGGCTTCGTCATTCCTTTTACTCATTAGCTAAAAGAAATTAATTGTTGCTCATTGAATATTCCACATACTTCTGTAAGTATACCTTTGCTTACTCTTATGCATAAACCTTACTGGAATTTCCTTCCCACAATGTCTGTGGTCCAGAATCCCTTATAATTTTTAAGGGCCAGAAGAAATATCACCTTTTCTAAGATATCCACAATGCTTGCTTCACAGAATGAACACAATCTTTTTTTCCCCTCATAACTATCCTAACACATTGTGTGTTAAATTCTTGACTACGTTTTTTTCCTTTTTTAATGTTTTTACTTAAGAACAACTTTATATATAGTAAAATGCACAATTCTCAATAGTATACTTTAATGTGTGCTAAGAAATGCATACCCCTGAAATAGAGATACAGAGTATGTGCATTATCCCAGAAAATTCCCTATGGCCCTTGGACAGTCAATCCCCACTACCGCTCCTTGCCGAATGCAACTACTGTTCTGATGTCTTTGACTACAGATTATTTTTACTATTTCTACGACTTCATATAAAAGGAATCATTCAGTATAATAGTGTCTTCTTTAATATTGTAGTTTTTTTCACTTAAACTATATTTGAGAGTAAACCATGTTTCATCACTTATCAATTGTTTATTATTTTTAATGCTTAGTTGTATTCCATTGGATGAATACAACATAATTTGTTCATTTGTGGATGAAAATTTATTATTGTCAGTTTTTTGGCTATTAGAAGGAAGCTACTATGAACAATCTTTTTATGAACATACATTTTCATTTCTCATGGATAAATACTGCCATATTTGCCGAAGTGTTTAAAACCTTTTATACTCTAATGAATAATGTATGAGAGATCCAGCTGTCTACCTCTTCAATAGTTGGTGTCAGTCCTTTTTTTTTTTTTTTCCAAGATGAAGTTTCATTCTTGTTGCCCAGGCTGGAGTGCAATGGTGCAATCTCGGCTCACTGCAACCTCTGCCGCCCAGGTTCAAGTGATTCTCCTGCCTCAGCCTCCGGAGTAGCTGGGATTACAGGCATGTGCCACCATGCCTGGCTAATTTTGTATTTTTAATAGAGATGGGGTTTCTCCATGTTGGTCAGGCTGGTCTCAAACTCGTGATCTCAGGTGATCTGCCCACCTTGGTCCCCCAAAGTGCTGGGATTACAGGCATGAGCCACCACACCTAGCCTGGTGTCAGTCCTTTTAACTTTAGCTGTCTGGTGGGAAGGTAAGTTACCATAGTTATAATTTTCATTTCCCTGATGACAAAAGAAGTTGAACTCTTTTCATGCACAAATTGATGATTCATATTCTTTAGTAAAGTGTCTGTTTAAACTTTGATCTAATTTTTAAATTTTGTTATTTGCCCTTGTATTATTGAATTATGGGAGTTCTTTACATATTCCAGGTACAAATTCTTTGTCATATGTATTTATTGTATATGCTTTCTTCCAATTGAGGGCTGGCTATACCTGTTTAAGTAGTGTTTTTTAATAAGTACAAGTTTCAGTCTTGATTATGACCAATTCATCAAGCCCACATTTGTGAATCTCATTATCTAAAATAATGTGCAGGTGCAGATAAGGCCTTGGAGGTGAGTTTCCACAAATACAGTTTCTCCAATCCGAAGATCTATGAGCTAAAGATATTACCTGCTTCTTAGGCACCCAGTGTACAAGGGTAAGATCAGCAAAGCATAACCACTGTAGATGTCCTATTTGAAGAGTATGGAAACGAGGCACTTCAAACTCATTGGGCCATAGCAATCCTGAAATGCATGCAGGCACATGCTACCAGTTCCTTGGCTGGAGCTTAGTTAGAAAAAGTCACTATTGCTCTTGGAGCCACCCTCTGGATTCTTGGTTCCTCCCTCTGCGTTATCCAGCTGGTGTTTATAGCTAAGTAGTTTCTTCAGGATTCCATAAACATCTTTCTTTTTTTTTTTTTTTTTTTTTTTTTTTTGAGACAGAGTCTCACTCTGTCGCACAGGCTAAAGTGCACTGGTGCAATCTCGGCTCACAACAACCTCCGGCTCCCAGGTTCAAGCAATTCTCCTGCCTCAGCCTCCTGAGTCCCAGCTAGGGACTATAGATGTGTGCCACCATGCCCAGCTAATTTTTGTATTTTTAGTAGAGACGGGGTTTCATCATATTGGTCAGGCTGGTCTTGAAGTCCTGACCTCATGATCTGCCCTCCTCGGCCTCCCAAACTGCAAGGATTACTGGTATGAGCCACCGCACCCAGCCATCTTTTTAATTTTATCCTGTCTTTTTCTCCTAAAACTGGTGGCAGCTTTGCCGGTACTACTCTTTTAAAAATCTTGTGGGATTCCTGTGAATCTCTTTGTACTTGATTTCTTTATATAAAAGCCCTACCCATCTATTTCAATACTAACCAGTTTTTATATAGGGCTTCCTATAAAACAGCTGTGGGACAATGTCCTTGATATTATTAGATGTCCTAATGTGCAATGAAGAATATATGAGACATATGCATCAGAACCTTACAGGAAATTTCTTTTCTCTTTGAGGTAACTCCTTGATTCTTTTTGAAGTCTTGACAAAATATTTCACAATAATGCCCTTGGCTTTATCTTTAGATGATGTTTTCCTAACAGCATGCTGGATTGGATTATTGCTGTGATGGCATTTCTTAATTTGACAATCTTCGAGAGTGTGAGAATGAATCTCTCACATTTTGATAGGCTGTGTTTTCATTTTCATTTGGTTTAAATAAATTTCTAGGCCAGGCGTGGTGGCTCACGCCTGTAATCCCAACACTTTGGGAGGCTGAGGCAGGCAGATCACAAGGTCAGGAGATCAAGACCATCCTGGCTAACATGGTGAAACCCCATCCCTACTAAAAATACAAAAAATTAGCTGGGTGTAGTGGTGGGTGCCTGTAGTCCCTGCTACTTGGGAGGCTGAGGCAGGAGAATGGCGCGAACCCGGGAGGCCGAGCTTGCAGTGAGCCGAGGTTGAGCCACTGCACTCCAGGCTGGGTGACAGAGAGAGACTCCATCTCAAAAAATAAATAAATTAATTAAATAAAATAAATAAATAAATAAATTTCTCATTTCCCCTGTGATTTCCTCTTTGCCTTCTGGGTTGCTTAAAAATGTGATTTTTGGGCTGGGTGTGGTGGCTTATGCCTGTAATCCCAGGCTGAGACAGGTGGATCACAAAGTCAGGAGATTGAAACCCCGTCTCTACTAAAAAAATACAAAAAATTAGCCAGGAGTGGTGGCGGGTGCCTGTAGTCCCAGCTACTGGGGAGGTTGAGGCAGAAGAATGGTGTGAACCTGGGAGGCGGAGCTTGCAGTGAGTGGAGATCTCACCACTGCACTCCAGCCTGGGCAACAGAGCGAGACTACATCTAAAAAAAAAAAAAAATGTGATTTTTGATTTTCAAAAATCAAAAATATTTGGGGGATTCTACAAATACCTTTCTGCTTTTAATTTCTACTTTACTTCTGTTATGTTTGGAAAATACACTCTGTGTTATGTCAGTAGTCTTAAATTAATGAGACTTATATTTCAGCATATGGTGCATCTTTTTAAATATTCCATGTGTACCTGAAGAGCATGTGTATTCTGCTGCTTATTGATGAACTGTTGTATTAGGTCAAGTGTACTGAGGGTGTTGATCAAATCTTCTATATCCTTACTATTTTTTGTTTTGCTTTTGGTTACTCTTTCTATTAATAATTGAAACAGAAGAGTTAATATCTCCAATTATAATTGCAGATTTGTCTATTTCTCCTTTAATTATCTCAGTTTTTGTTTTATGTATCTGGAGTTTCTTTTATAAGGTGGGCATATACGTCTCCTTGAAAAGTTGAACTTTTTTTTCTTTTTTTTTTTTTTTTTTGAGACAGAGGCTCACTCTGTCACCCAGGCTGGAGTACAGTGGCGCAAGCTCGGCTCACTGCAAGCTCCACCTCCCGGGTTCACGCCATTCTCCTGCCTCAGCCTCCTGAATAGCTGCTACTACAGGTGCCCACCACCACACCTGGCTAATTTTTTTGTATTTTTAGTAGAGATGGGGTTTCAGCGCGTTAGCCAGGATGGTCTCGATCTCCTGACCTCGTGATCCGCCCACCTTGGTCTCCCAAAGTGCTGGGATTACAGGTGTGAGCCACCACTCCTGGCCAAAGAATTGAACTTTTTATCATTATGAAATGTCCTTCATTATCTCAGTTAATACTCCATGCCTTGAAGCATACATTTTCTACCCATTCCAGCTGTTTTATGATTAACATTTGCATGGTTTATCTTTTCCCATCATTGTACTTTTAACCTAGTCGTTTTCCTGTATGTAAAATAAATCTTCTGTTAAAAGCATATAGTGAATCTTCTATGTATGTTTTCTAGACAGACAATTTGTACTTTAAATTGGAGTGTTTCATCCATTTGCATTTAAAGTAATTATTGATGTAATTGGGTTTACATCCTGTCATTTCTCCCACTATTTGGCCCATCTATTCTTTGTTTCCCTTTGCTTCTTTTCCTTGCCTCTTTTGGATTAATAAGTGGGGTGTGTGTGTGTGTATTATGTTTTATCTTGATTATTGTCTCATTAACAATACACTTTTGTTTTAGTTTTAGACGTGGGTCTATGGTTTGCAGCATGCAAGCAGAGACCATATCACAGTCTCTGTCGAAAAGAGCAATATTACGTACCACTTCACATAATAGATGACAGATCTATAACAACATACTTTCACTGCTCCCTCCTCCTTTATTCCACTGTTGTTGTATATTTTATTTCATTTTGTATATACCTTACGGTGGGTTGTACAGTGAATTGTGATTGGGTAAAATCCTAGTATATTAGAGAAGTTGAATATTTGTAATGAGTATTTTATTTTAAGAGTATTAGTTATAAAACTAAGTTCTATTGACAGTAAGAGTCCTAGGATGGCTACACTTAGGGCTATAAGTTTTAGATCAAGTGATATTGTTGTTTGGGGAGATGAAGTAGGGATAATGCTATTGGTGACGAGAAATCCAGTGAATATACTGCCAATAATAAGGCATTTAATTGGATTTATTAGGGAAGGGTTATTTTCATTAATGTTGATTAGGGTTGGGAAGCAGGGTTGTCCTATTAGGGCGAAGGAAATAATTTGGATACTATAGAAACTTATTAAAGAAGTGGCAATGAGAGTAATAGAGAGGGTTCAGGCATTGGTATATGAAGTGTTTGTGCTTTCGATGATGAGATCTTTAGAGTAAAAGCCTGTGAGGAAGGGCATACCTGTAAGTGCTAGGCTGTCAATAATAAGGGAGGAGGAAGTAAGGGGTAAAGTCTTAAATAGTCCTCCTGTTTTTCGGATGTCTTGTTCATTGTTGAGGTTGTAGATGATGGATCCTGAATATGTAAATAATATAGCTCTGAAAAAGGCGTGGGTGCAGATGTGTAGGAATGCTAGGTGTGGCTGATTAATGCCAGTTGTGACTATTATAAGGCCTAGTTGACTTGAGGTGGAGAATACTATAATTTTTTTATGTCATTTTGTGTTAAAGCACAGATTGCTGTAAATAAGGTGGTGCTAGTTCCTAAACATAGTGTAAGGTTTTGGGTTAACATGTTATTCTCTATTAATGGGTGGAAGCTGATAAGCAGGAAAACTTCTGCCACAACTATAGTGCTAGAGTGGAGCAGGGCTGAGAATGGAGCTGGGCCTTCCATGGCAGAAGGAAGTCAGGAGTGGAGACTAAGTTGAGCTGATTTTCCTGTTGCTGCTAAGAGAAGGCCAATTAATGGAAGAAAATCGGGGATAGGATTTAGGATAAATACTTTTTGAGGTTCCCATGCATTAGTGGATGAGAGGAATGATGCTATGGCTAAAATGAAGCCAATATCACCAATGCGATTATGTAGGATTGCTTGGAGGGCTGCTGTATTAGCATCTGCTCAGCCATGTCATCAGCCAATTAGTAAAAAAGACAAAATTCCTACACCTTCTCATCTGATAAAAAGTTGAAAAAGAGGCCGGGCGCGG
This sequence comes from Nomascus leucogenys, assembly GCF_006542625.1. NCBI lineage: Eukaryota > Metazoa > Chordata > Mammalia > Primates > Hylobatidae > Nomascus > Nomascus leucogenys. The sequence continues at coordinate 45,499,726 of NC_044398.1, read as the reverse complement.
TGGCTCAAGCCTGTAATCCCAGCACTTTGGGAGGCCGAGGCAGGCGGATCACAAGGTCAGGAGATCGAGACTATCCTGGCTAACACGGTGAAACCCCATCTCTACTAAAAATACAAAAAATTAGCCGGGCGTGTTGGCGGGCGCCTGTAGTCCCAGCTACTCGGAAGGCTGAGGCAGGAGAATGGCGTGAACCCGGGAGGCGGAGCTTGCAGTGAGCCGAGATCGTGCCACTGCACTCCAGCCTGGGGGACAGAGAAAGACTCCGTCTCAAAAAAAAAAAAAAAAAAAAAAAAGTTGAAAAAGGTTGTTGGCAGTAACTAGGATTAATATTGTGGTGAGGAAGATAAGTAAATATTTGAAAAATTGGCTAATGTTAGGATCTGACTTTATATATAACATTGATAATTCTATAATAGATCAGGTGACGAATAGTGCTACTGGAATAAATATCATGGAGAAGCAGTCTAGTTTGAAGCTTAATGAGAGTTTAAGGGTTTGAATTGTTATTCAATGTCAGTTTGAGGTGATGGCTTCTTGGTTGGTATACATAAACATTGTTGTGGGAATGAGGCTAATGGTGAACGTGCTCGCGATAGCTATTTTTACATAATATGGGTACGAGTTTTCTTGCGAGGGTTGATGAAGGTAATAATGACTGGTAAGGCTAAGGAGATTAAGGTTATTATAGTAATGGAAAAATGCATAATTATTACTTTTATTTGGAGTTGCACCAATATTTTTGGTTCCTAAGACCAACAGGTCGCTCTTGTACTTTAAAAGTTGAGAAAGCCATGTTGTTAGGCATGGGGGCATGAGTTAGCAATTCTTGCATAGTTTCTTGGTAAATAAAAAGTTACAGACTTCTATTATCAGATCCACAATCTAATATTTTGACTAAACTGTATTTACAGGGTATAAAGCCTCTAATTATTTTAGGGTTTAGAGATAATAGAAGAATAGGTTGATAGATGTATAAATATTGATATATTTTCTCTTGTAAAGGAGGGTTTAATACTGTTAATACAGTATGCACATGTTCCTCGTTGTGCTGTGACAAGTATATAAAGGGAATAAAGAGCTGTGGTTAATATATTAAGTCCTATAAGCATAATGGTAATGTTTGATCAGAAGAATGAAGCTATTATTACAAGGAGTCCTCCTATAAGATTAATGGTGGGGGGTAAGGCAAGGTTGGTAAGATTTGCTGTAAGTCATCAAAAGGCTATTAGTGGAAGTAATGGTTGAAGGCATTAAGAGAGTAGTATAATTCGGCTGTGGACTCACTCGCAATTTGAATTTACTAGGCAGAATAGTAAGGACGGAGTAAGTCCGTGGGCAATTATGAGGGTAATTGCACCGGTAAAGCTTCAGGGGGTTTGAATAAGGATAGCCATGATAACAAGGTTCAATTTTTTTTTTTTTTTTAAACGGAGTCTCACTCTGTTGCCCAGGCTGGAGTGCAACGGCGCTATCTTGGCTCACTGCAACCTCCATCTCCCGAGTTCAAATGATTCTCCTGCCTCAACCTCCCAAGTAGCTGGGATTACAGGCGTGCGCCACCATGCCCGGCTAATTTTTTGTACTTTTAGTAGAGATGGGGTCTCACCATGCTGGCCAGGCTCATCTCGAACTCCTGATCTTGTGATCCGCCCACCTCTCTGCCTCCTAAAGTGCTGGGATTACAGGCATGAGCCACCACGCCCGCCCTTAAGGTTCAATTTTTAAAAACAAGTTTTAAAAAAAGAAAATGTCTTTATTTTTACCAATGTAGTTCCTACTTCCATGGCTTTTATTTCGAAGTATAATCCAAATTTCCATCTGACGTTTTTCTCCTTTAGTCTGAAGAACCTTATTTGACATTTCTTTTAATGCAAGTTTGTGGTGCTGAATTCTTCTAGCTTTTGTTTATTTTAAAATGTCTTTATTTCAACATCATTTAAAAAAAAAATGTTCCCTGGTTATAGAATTCTAGATTGACATGTTATCTTTTCTTTCAGTATTTTTAAGATAGAATTTCAGTGTCTTCTGGCTTGCATTGCTGTCTTTTTTTGTAAGAAATACAATACTTTTTATTTATGTTTTCCTTCTATTTGTGGTGTATTATACTTAGTGTTTTGTTGCTTTTTAAGGTTTTCTCAGACCTGGAGCAGTGGTTCACAATCTGTAATCCCAGCACTTTGGGAGGCCAAGGCAGACAGATCACTTGAGGCCAGGAGTTTGAGACCAGCCTGGCCAACATGGTGAAACCCCATCTCTACTAAACACACACACACACACACGCACACACACACACACACATACAAAATTAACTGGGCATGGTGGCTCATGCCTGTAATCCTATCTACTTGAAAGGCTGAGGCACAAAAATTGCTTGAACCCAGGAGGTGGAGGTTGCAGTGACCCGAGATTGTCCCACTGCACTCAACCTAGGTGACAGAGTGAGACTGTCTTGAACAACAAAAAAAAAAGTTTGCTTTTTATCATCTTTTTTTCAGAGATATGTCTATGATAGTTATACAAGTTTTTATTGTTGTGTATATGTTCAATCTGCTTGTAATTTATTGAATGCTTAGGATCTAAGAGTTGATATTTTCAGCAAATTTGGAAAATTTGGGGCTATTTCTTCAAATACATTTTCTATCCCAATTTCTTTCTCCTTTCTTCCTAGGAGTCCAATTACATGTACATGAGAACATTGGATATTGCCCCCACTGTCTTTAAGACTGTCATTATTTAATATTTCAGCATTTTTATTCTATGTGCTTCATTTTTGTTATTTCTTAATGCAATTTCCTCAGCTTTTCTGATATTGTTTCCACAGATTTACTAATTAGTTAAGTGATTAACTAATTTTAGATATTTTAGGTTTTAAGGTCTGGAATTTCCATGTAAACATTTTCTACAATTACCATTTCTCTACTGAGATTCCCCATCTGTTCACTCATTAAGCTCATTAGTTCCTTTATATTTGTCGGCTAATTCCTACCCCTTTGTCATTTCTGGGTCTATAATTACTGACTTTCAAAAAATTCATTAGTTACTGATCACTTTTTAATATCTAGTAATTAAAGTGAAAATTATGGTGGATATTGTGAAATATCACTTTATCAAAAGCCAAGATTTTTTTTACGAGTGGTTGTTTGGTTTTGGCAGACAATTTATTAACAGTTTTTGCTTCATTTTCCAATGGTCTGTAAAAGCTTTGTAAAGGTGGATATAAAGTCAGTCTTGGCCAGGTGCGGTGGCTCATTCCTGTAATCCCAGCACTTTGGGAGGCTGAGGCGGGTGGATCACAAGGTCAAGAGATCGGATACAAAAATTAGCTGGGCGTGGTGGTACACGCCTGTAGTCCCAGCTACTTGGGAGGCTGAGGCAGGAGAATCACTTGAACCCGGGAGGCAGAGGTTGCAGTGAGCAAGATCACGCCATTGTACTTCAGTCTGGGCAAAAAAAGTGAGACTCCGTCTAAAAAAAAAAGAAAGAAAGAAAAAGTCAGTCTTACAGGTCTAGAGTAGATAGATGCACTTCTACTGCACTCTGAGGTCTCAAATAAATGCCTGGTTTTTCAGTGTGGTCTCTGTATGTTGCTTGGTATTCCTCTAAGAACTTAAGGAGAAAGCTATGTACATTTCCATGGCTGCGTCTCAGCACCACTTCTTCCTGTACTTTTCCCTTTCCTGTACATGCAGCCTGCCTGTCAGCCTTGAAATCTGATTTCTGACTACCCATTTCATTGAGATCTCTCTTCTCTGCTTGGACAGCACATCTCCACATTATTTCTAGAAATTGCCTCCAGGCAAAAGGCTAAAGCGTTCAGGAAGCTCACTTTATGTGTTTTCATTCTTTCAAGTATCACAGCCCTATAGTGCCTGTGTTTAATTTTTATAGTTGTTTATGGTGGAAAGGTCATTCTGGTTATAACAGTTACTCTGTAAGAGAAATGCAAGTTGCTCTAGACAATATTTTACTTTGCACTGTAGTTATTCTTGTATATGCCTTATCTTTCTTATAAGACCAGAAGCACCCTGAGGGCAGAGTCCATGCATTCTTTACCTTTGTTTTTTCTCCAGAGCATTCTACACAGCCTATATGCTATTTATTATATTTAATTTGATTAAATATTTAATGTAAAATCTTTAGAATAAATAAAATGAATGAAACAAAACACTTTATGAACTTTTGGAATAATTTCAAAGGCCACAAAATCCATTACACAGACTAGTTTTCTTCGACTCATCAGTTATTTTGTTTTCTGCAGCAATCACAAGAATATCTAAGTTCCTCATACTACATTCTTCCCCTGCCGATTCACAAATTTATTATAATCAGAAAGCACGTGAAAAACTGAGAAATGGGAGAAAACAATCACTGACTGCCATTTGGTAATAGGAGTAATAAATTATTAAGAGTCAATTCGAGCATTGCTTTTAATCTTTTGACTTGCTTTGCTGGTTGTCATTCTCTATAACTACTAAAAAGTCCAGCTAGAGTTTGTTTTCTTGGTCACACAAAGATGATGTTTGGAGTTCAGTGGTCAAGAAAACCCTGATGATTGCACTTATGTATGTTTTTGTTTAACTTGTGGACAAAGACTTATGGATAGGTGCAAAAAATAAGTCCTCTTTTGCAACCTGGAACTCATTGTTCAGTATGACTTTTGATACATATAAGAAGGGATATTATGATACCTGAGACAGTTAACTGATGGGAGTACTGATAACCATAGAGGTTGGTTCCAGGCCAGGCTCAGTGGCTCATGCTTGCCATCCCCATACTTCGAGAGACTGAAGTTGGAGAACTGCTTGAAGCCAGGAGTTTAAGACCAGCTTGGGCAAGAAAGTAACACCTTACCTCCACAAAGAATTAAAAGTCAGCTGGGTTTAGGGGCATGTGCCTGTAGTTGCAGCTACTCAGGAAGGGGAGGCTGAGGCAGGAGGATTGACCCCAGGAGTTGCAGGCTGCACTGAGCTTTGATGGCACCACTGTACTCTAGCCTGGGCAACAAAGACAGACCCTGACTCTTAATTTTAAAAAGGCTGATTCTAGGACTGTAGAGTAGATAGTTAAAAAGCATGGGATATGAGGGAAATCCTCAGCTGTATTAAATTTGTGTTCCAATTTCATGTTGACTTGATATAGAAGATGGCATTTGGTTTTAAAAGTTTTTATCTTGAGAATATGACGTTTGGAGTTAAAGGTATTGACATATTCCATACATCTGTATTATTCTTGAGTATGATCGCTTAAGGCGTCAAACTGAGAACCAGGCAGATCCACCTATACTAAAATTGACCCTAAAGTAAGTTGATTAAAGAAATTAGACCCCAAAGATTCTTGGTTTTTCCATAGGTGAATTTTGAAGTCTTCATCAGTATATCCATGTAAAAAGGAGATGACAGAAACCAAAATAAAATAATTACGGGCTGACAGGGCAACTGGATTAAAATAAGCATCAGTTTCATTAAAAAGGGCTAACTTGAAGATAAATCTTTTGAAGATAAATTTTGACACCAGTTCTTTGGAGGATCTAAAGTGACCTTGATGGAGAGTGAAAGAAATCACAACATGGAATTCCTCGAATAAAAATTTATTGACTTTAAATAATTTTGCCCAATGTTACATACACACAATTAAAAAAAAAAACACCTCTTTATGCTGTTAAAAAAGAAAGAAAGAAAACCCTGATAAAGCCGCACCTGTTTGGGGTACAAGAGGACACACGTGTTCCATGTCATAAGGGTTGAAGCAAGAGTCTGCCTCACATGAACAGAGATATTTTCCTTTAAGCTAGAAGATGAACTTTATTTTCATTTTTTAAGATTCTCAAGGTAAATTATAGATGAGAAGCTAGAAATAAAGGTTGTAGCATCATATGACACCATTTCTAGAAAATGACTGAGCTTGCCAGCAAGGAATTGCCCTAGTGATTTTTAAATGATTCCAGTTAATTGAGTTATTGAGACATTTTTTCTCTGTGATTTTCTCCCTCATCTACTTGAGCATTTTGCTAATTCTCACACTTGAGTAATTCCTAAAGTCTCTCATCTTTTCTCCTGTTCCTAGAAGTGTCATGTAAACTTGGAGATCACGCTAACTCCACATGTTCCCCAGCTTCCCCGGATCCTCCATTCGGCTTCTTAGTCAACCCTTGTCGACTTCCCTGTAAATCCCACACAGACATTGTCCTTTATACCTGATGACCTCCTGAATCCAAAAGCTACATTTTCCACTGTCTGCCAAAATCTCTCACCGGATATCTGGAGAACATTTTCCTTTATGTGTCCATTGTGAACCAAATGAGAACAAACACTACATTGTCTTCTCTTTTGCCCTTTTTACCCATTCTGCAACCCACCCTATGTGACAGCTTTGTAGAATTGAAACTCAAAAATTGTTCTGACCCTTTTTCATCCTCTTTGCCCTCACAGCCTAGTCACTTTTCTAAAGATTCTCTGCCACATGTCCTGGATATCCATCCTGGACATCTGATGGACCCTGGTGTCTCTTCCTGTCAGTCATCTTGCATGTGACTTCCATTTTGTAGGACTGATATTTTCTAACTTGGATAACAATGATGTCATTTTCTGTTTTTAAAATTCCAATAAAAACTTCAGTGCATTTCTGTCATTAAATACATGCACCTTAGTCCAACATTTAATGGTTTTCAGTGTTCTCCCTTAAAACAGGGCTATCCCTTTTGCCTTTTTCTCCACTGTTTCTCCTATGTTTCTTGTGCTATAACCGAAGTGAACTCTAAGCAGGTTCCTAAATATCTGTTCAACTTTCCCAGCCCTGTGCCATGGTTAATGCTGTTCTGTGTACCAGACGTGCTGTCTCTTTCCTCCTTCCTTTTATATCAACCTGCTAACATCTTACCCAGCCTTTAAAACTGTCTAATTTTTCTAAAGTCTTTAGTGACAAGGACAGCCAGATACACTTTTTCACCCTTCTTTGAAATTCTATGTTCCATTACTGGTACTTCTACAGGGAGGCTTATTCATTTAGACAAGTATTTACTGATACTTTATATCGATTGCTGTGCTTTTATTATTTGTATACTTTTATTGTGATTTTCTGAGCGTAGTTGATGATACCTTTATGAAGAAATGTATTAGGTTTTACTCATGTTTTAATGTCTTACTTATAGCTGTTATCAGAGTAGATGTGGCACTGTAGTTATTGGAAGTCTTGTCTCTCAAGGATAAAGCCTTATCTTGGGATCCTTCAAAATGGCAAGATGTTCATTCTCACCACATACAATTGCATAGTCCACTGTGCCCTGCCATGATTTTCACATTTCACTCAATACCCATGGTCTGCATCAATCTGGAATCATGCATTCTGCCATCTGTCCCTTTCCTTGAAAGTCCTGCTGGCTGCAAAACAGCTGAGATTTACTAATGGATTAATATGTTACTTCTCCCCTAATTAAAACTATTGGTATTTAACAGGAACTTGGCCTAGATAATGGGTGACTCAACTCTAGAGAATTTCTGACTGGCTGGTGGACTGATGGGATGATATTTTGGGTCTGGAAGAGTTTGCAATGCCAGGTAAGTGGTGGAGAGGTTTATCTGTGTCTGAGAGATAACATAGGAGATTCCTGTAAACATGCGCCCATGCACTCACTCACAAATGTACCAGGGCCCTGCAATCCTGTGAACGCCAGGTTCCTAAGAACAGTAGTGAGGCCCACCTACCTTTGTTCCTCAGGGAGCCAATGAGGGCCCAGCCATAGCGCGAGTCTGGATTCCTAGGACATCACTCTTTATTCCAAATCACATCCTAGTTTTTGTCTTGGTCTGAATGGAAACATTAGGTGAAACACAGAGGAAAATCAGAAAGGAATCTCCAGCAACTAGTGGGAATATTAATATTTTAAGATCCCATCTCTACATTTAATGGTAAGTTTACCTCTGTCTCTAGATTTTACCTCCCCTTTCCCTGGACCCATAATAACAATGGAATATTTTTATAATAATAGAATATTTATCCATGAGTTGAGGGAATAATCAGACCCTCAATATTGTGCTATGAAAGACTGAGTGCATTCCTGCTCTAAAACCTGATGAAATCTACTCTTCCAAGGAAAAACCAAAGGCAGGTTCTAATAAAACATCTTTTGATTAGTGCTTCTGTTTTTATAGATGTGGAGTGGTACTGATGGTGGTGTCTCATCCATTCTTTCAGACACGTATTTCACATAAATGCACTAAATAAAACAATGCAGTTTTCTTTATTTCTCTACACATACAAATACACATGCAGACATGCATGCTTTTGGCAATTAAAAATACATTATTTTAGATAATTTGGTGACAGAGGTCAGCAAATTAACTGAGAAAATATAGAAAACTTTTCTTTTAGACCTGTTAAACAGCATTTTCCATAAAAATAACATTGCAGTAAATTGATATGCTAGGCAGGAAATGACAAGCATTCCTTTATAATAGGTCCCAGCATATCTGATAGATATATCTGATGGGCTTACCTGGTTTTGCCATAGTCCTCTATCTTGGGTCAGTTTTATTGAAGCTAAAAATTGTAAGGTTAATGAGTGATAGATAAAAAATTATATGTCAATAATCACTTAGATGAATGATTTTTTAAAAAAATATTTTTATGAGTATTTCAGAAAGTTACTACAGAGTCTACAGTTATATAACTAAATGTCTCACTGAGAACCAAGTACACAAAAATATACCACATGAAAAGGAATTAAGCTAACATTTTAATTGAATAATATAAATAAATACCAAGATTTACAAAGAATACAGACATCCACACACATGTATAGTTTTCATGTTAGAATAGCTTTGAAAATATTAGGAAAAGGTCTTATCAATATAAAGACAGTTTGGATTTTTGTTGAAAGCAAAATCAAATGAAACAGAACTTAAATTATAAAAGAATGCAAACACACACCCACATGAGTAATTCCATGAGTATTTAGATTTCAGTAGTTTTGTACATCTTGTGAACACAGGTTCTTCATTTCTTCTCTTTCCACAAAAGATAATGTATAAACTAAAATGGGGGTAAAATATGAAAAATAAGAAGGAGATAAAGTAGAATCAAACAGATTTTTTTCATTCATTCATTCAACAGATATTTATTAAGTATCCGCTATTTACCTGGAATTTCATGTTTTAGTATTATAGTAACTATCATAAATTCCAATAATAAAGCCTTCTCAATTATTATTTTTTTTAATTGAAGAAATGGTGATATGGTTTAGATCTGTGTCCCCACCAAATCTCATATTAAATCGTAATCCTCAATATTGGAGGTATGGCCTGATGGGAAGTGATTGGATCATAAGTGTGGATTTCTCACGAATGGTTTAGCACCATGTCCTTGGTGCTGTCTTTGCAATAGTGAGTTCTCAAGACATCTGGCATTGAAAGTGTATGGCACCTCCCCTCTTGCTCTTACTCCTGCTCTCACCATGTAAGATGCTTGCTCCTCCTTTATCTTCTGCCATGATTGGAATCTTCCTGAGGATTCCCCACAAGCAGGTGCTGTCATGCTTCCTGTACAGCCTGCAGAACTATGTGCCAAGGAAAGCTCCTTTCTTTTAAATTACCCAGTCTCAGGTGTTTCCTTATAGCAGTGCAAGAATGGTCTAACACAGAAAATTGGTACTGAGAAGTGGGGTATTGCTATAAAATGGCCGGGCGTGGTGGCTAATGCCTGTAATTCCAGCACTTTGGGAGGCCGAGGTGGGCGGATCACGAGGTCAGGAGATCGAGACCATCCTGGCTAACACGGTGAAACTCCGTCTCTACCGAAAATACAAAAAAAAGAAAAATTAGCCAGGCATGGTGGCGGGCTCCTGTAGTCCCAGCTACTCAAGAGACTGAGGCAGGAGAACGGCGTGAACCCGGGAGGCGGAGCTTGCAGTGAGCCGCGATCGTGCCACTGCACTCCAGCCCGGGCGACAGAGCGAGACTCCTTCTCAAAAAAAAAAAAAAAAAAAAAAAAAAAAAAGGCCGGGCTCAGTGGCTCACGCCTGTAATCCCAGCACTTTGGGAGGCCGAGTCGGGCAGATCACGAGGTCAGGAGATCAAGACCATCCTGGCTAACACCATGAAACCCCATCTCTACTAAAAATACAAAAAATTAGCCGGGCGAGGTGGAGGGCGCCTGTAGTCCCAGCTACTCCGGAGGCTGAGGCAGGAGAATGGCGTGACCCCGGGGGGCGGAGTTTGCAGTGAGCCGAGATCGTGCCACTGCACTCACTCCATCCTGGGTGACAGCGAGACTCTGTCTCAAAAAAAAAAAAAAAAAAGAAAGAAAGAAAAAAGAAAAGAAAGAAAATAATGTCGGGCTGGGCACGGTGGCTCAAGCCTGTAATCCCAGCACTTTGGGAGGCCGAGACGGGTGGATCACCTGAGGTCAGAAGTTCAAGACCAGTCTGGTCAACATGGTGAAACTCTGTCTCTACTAAACACAGAAAAATTAGCCGGGCATGGTGGCGGGCGCCTGTAATCCCAACTACTCAGGAGGCTGAGGCAAGAGCATCGCTTGAACCCAGGAGGCAGAGGTTGCAGTGAGCCGAGATCTCACCGTTGCACTCCAGCACACTCCAACCTGGGCAACAAGAGTGAAACTTCGTCTCAGAAAAATAAATAAATAAATAAATAAATAAATAAATAAAACATACAAAATCGAATTCATTTAATTTAGACTTCAGTTAAATAATTCTTATCAAAATGGTCCTGAGTAATAAGCTTTGGCCAAATTAATGAGTAGTAGCTATGAACCCCGAAAATTTGACAGGTCTCAGTTAATTTAGAAAGTTTATTTTGCCAAGGTTGAGGACGCATCCGTGACACAGCCTCAGGAAGTCCTGAAGACATGTGCCCAAGGTGGTCAGGGCACAGCTGGGTTTTATACATTTAGGGAGACATGAAACATCAATCAATATATGTAAGAAGTACATTTGTTCGGTCTGGAAGGGCGGGACAACTTGAAGCAAAGGCAGGAAGACTCCAAATGAAGCTGGGAGGCAGCTTCCAGGTCACAGATAGATGAAACACAAATGGTTACATTCTTTTGAGTTTTTATTAGCCTTTCCAAAGGAGGCAATCAGATACACATCTGTCTCAGTGAGCAGAAGAGTGACTTTGAATAGAATGGGAGGCAGGTTTGCCCTAAGCAGTTCCAGGCTTGAGTTTTTCTTACTGATTTTGAGGACAAGATATTTTCCTTTCACATAGCCTACTGGTCCAAACATATGGAGTGAACAGAATTTCTCAGACTCTGCCATAAAAATGAAGTGGGAACTTCTCGTTTGCATTTGTATCATTACATATGTAGACACAGCCAGCAAGTTTCTTTCTAATGACTGCCGAAAAATTGAGCAACTGCAATTCCCAGAGTTAAGGGGTCATGAAGGATACTCTGATTTAGCAATAATTTTATCCCTAAAATAGACTGTCACATGGCATCCAGCTGTCTTGTGGGCAAAATAGGTCATGGAGCAACGACTCCTTTAGCTGTTTTTGAGGTGGACTGTGGGACACCGGGTGTCACTTGCTACAGGGCTCTGCCTTTGTATTCACATTTCTGGCCCCACAGGAGTTTCATAGATAACCTGATTTCACCTCTTTTTTCTCAGAGACGTAGAATTATTACCCACTCTATGCACCTGAAGTTTCATTTCTGTTTAAGAATAAGTCTTTGACACATAGAACATAGACAAACTGTGATGGAATTAGGCAATATCAGAAAGAGAATAATATGTAGCTACAGAAAAATAAACATTAACTAAATAAACTATGGTACTTTTTGATAACAGTATTTGCAATTATCATTGCATAATTTTCATTGAGATCACAGATACCATCTAAAATCCAGATAAGTGTTTTGTCATGTGGTGAGCACAGTTTGTAAAAAGATTTATTTTGCAACCAAGGGGGTTTATATACATATAGAGAGAGTGACAAATCCATAGATTTCATTTTAATAATAACAGAGTGAAGATAAAACAAAGGATATCTGGCAATTGCTTATCTTGAAATAGTCACCTAAGTAAAATTATTTAACAGCAATTTTTTGTTTGTGATATTTACATAATTCATGTTACATAATTTTATATATTATACATTGTTATACTATATATACTAAATATACTGTGATATATTGATGGAGATAAAACATGATTTTATTTCTATAGGGATGAGAGAAATCTAAAATAGAGTCAATGTATTTGTGTGAATGCATTAAATACTAGAGCAAATTTAAAGGGTAAAATGATAAAACATTCAATCCTCTAAAAAAGTTATTGAGAGTTGGCAAATGCAGGAATGCACTATTAATGATTTTGTTTCCTGGGATCTGAGCTATGTTCATTTACTATCAAATACTACTGCTTTTCTGAAAACATAGAAACTTTTTATAGTCAGCATAAAAGCAGAAATAAGTCAATTACTATAATGATGGAAATAGTTGGAAATGCAATGTACAATTTCATATCAAATCAAAATCAGTGTGTTTCTTGGCCTGGTTTGCTAATGCTTTCTGCCACCATAAAATTTGGCTGCAACAGGGCAATAGAATACTGGTGAGAAAATACTGGGTACCACTTTTTTAAAAGGAGAAAGGAAGAAGTCAAAGGAGTAAAACCAATGTGAGCAAAGCAGCACATGTTTACTCCCCTAACAACTGAAGAAGCGTAGCAATTTTGGATTAGAACCACAGTGCGTGGAAAGGAGTTTGTCATTTGTGTTCACATCCTCAGGCACTGAAAGGTATCACCTAGCAAGTGTCCCGCCCAGACGGACAGAGGCAACGCTGCCTCTTTCCTGGCTGTGTGCCCACATCCACAGCCTGTTCCTACTTCCCCTCCATGTTAGAGGGGATGGTTCCAGGAGGCCACATGGCACATGTTAAAGCAAAACAAAACCAGTGCCCTGCTCTTCTTCTTCATACAGCTCCCATATTCACTATGACAGCCCAGAATTCCTCATCCTAATGATGCTGCAGGAGACTCGGGTTCTGGCCAGATCTCTGTCCCCAGCAGTTCCTCCCTTCTCTGGCCTTGCTCTTGGCTGAGGGAGTGACGGTTTCTTTCCACGAGAGACTCTGAGAAGAACTTGACTTTAAAATATTAGGTTTGTTTTTCCTCCTGTTCTCCTTGGACTTCTTTTCTTTCCTTTTTTTCTTTTTCTTTCTTTTTTTTTTTTGAGACAGAGTCTCCCTCTGTAGCCCTGCCTGGAGTGCAATAGCGTGACCTTGACTCACTGCAACCTCCAGCTCTCGGGTCCCGGTTCAAGCAATTCTCCTGTCTCAGCCTCCTGAGTAGCTGGGATTACAGGCACGCGCCACCATGCCCAGCTAATTTTTGTATTTTTAGTAGAGACAGCATTTGAACTCCTGACATTGTGATCTGCGCGCCTTGGCCTCCCAAAGTGGTGGGATTATACGCGTGAGCCACCATGCCTGGCCAAGATTTCTTTTCTAAGAAAATAGAGAAAAAAAAAAAATAGAATGTGTGTGTATACACACACAATATATATATATATACACAGACACACACACTTTTATGCTGACTATAAAAATTTCCAACCAGGTGAAGTGGCTCACACCTGTAATCCCACCACTTGGGGAGGCCGAGGGGGGCGGATCACCTGAGGTCGGGAGTTCGAGACCAGCCTGGCCAACATGGCTAAACACGATCTCTACTAAGAATACAAAAATTAGCCAAGTGCGGTGGTGTGCACCTGTAATCCCAGCTACTTGGGAGGCTGAGACAGGAGAATTGCTTGAACCCAGGAGGTGGAGGTTGCAGTGAGCAGAGATCGCATCATTGCACTCCAACCTGGGTGACAGAGCAAAAAAAAAATTCAATTTTTTTTTCAAAAAAGCAGTAGTATTTGGTAATCAATTAACATAGCTCACATCCAAATAAACAAATTCATTAATAGTGCATTCCTTCATTGGCACTCTTCCAGTAAATTTTTTAAATGATTCAATGTTATATTATTTTACTATTTAAGTTTGCTCTAGAATTTATTGTATTCACACAAATAAATGTTCTCTTTTCAGATTTCTCTCCTCCCTATAGAAATAAAACCATGTTTTTTTCTCCACCAATATGTTAGATATATTTATTCCAAACAGTGTAATATGTATAGTATATATAGTTACACACATAGATAAATATATATTTTTTTCTTGGTGCAAAGTCATTGTTTCTTTGAACCTAAAAGCTATAAAAGTTGGCCGGGTGCAGTGGCTCACGCCTGTAATTCCAGCACTTTGGGAGGCCGAGGTGGGCGGATTACGAGGTCAGGAGATCGAGACCATCCTGGCTAACATGGTGAGACCCCATCTCTACTAAAAATATAAAACATTAGCCAGGCGTGGTGGCGGGCACCTGTAGTCCCAGCTACTTGGGAGGCTGAGGCAGGAGAATGGCGTGAACCCGGGAGGCAGAGCTTGCAGTGAGTGGAGATCGTACCACTGCACTCTAGCCTGGGCAACAGAGTGAAACACCGTCTCAAAAAAAAAAAAGTCATGAAAGTACACATGGCACAAACACACACTGTGACAGTCTGGAGGTTTGGGGATGAGCTACCAACTCGATTTTTTAAAATATTTTCTTATATTGAGGTGTACTTTCTTTTGAATACCATTCATCTTCCCACAATCTCCCCCTTCAATCATTTGGGGAAAATATGAGCCTTTGAGAATTTAAAACCCCTGTTTCGCGGGCAATTTTCTTTGTGTGCTTTGTCTTCTGACCATATTCTGTGTTTGTAACTCTGTCAGGTGATAGCAATCAGTATTTAGGATACATTAAGAGCATGGCAGAACCAATAATTTTTTTTCTTTTGCAGTTGAATTGGAAATTCATGCTTTTAATTGTGTTTTCAGAGATAACTTGAGGTTTTGTGTTTTGGGGGTTTTGGTTGTTCCTTAAAAGAAGGGGGTGGATATTTTAGAGCAAGAGTTACTTTTGTTTTCACAAAAGACACAAATCTTATTTCATTGCTTTGTTTTTCCCCCAGGAGTTAGGTTAAAGGTTATCTCCCTAAAAACTTCAGACTGGTCATTTGGCTCCCTGCTAAGTAAATAACTTTGTTCTGAGGTCTTAACTTAGTTTAGGTAAACCCAGCAGCAGTTAGGGCTCTGGTGTTTTCATGTGCACAAACTGCACCTCAGAGGAAGTTAATGCGTAGTATTGCTGGAATCTGTGGAAAATTTGACTTTTTAATTCTCTATATGTATAACGTGCTTGTTAGGCCATTTAGCTGAAAACACATCAGCAGAGCTCAAAATGGAAATACGTATATCTAATTATGTGCATAAACAATAAGCCAAGATTGCAACATCTGGTACTTTTGTGCAATCATGAATACCTGGCTTTAGGCTTCCCAGCATGGGGGATCGTTTTGGTCAAGGGCACAATGACACTCCCTGGGTTCGGATAACAGGGGTGTGAAAGGAGATGCAAATAGGCCTGTTCATTCCAGTCATCCGGACTCCAGAGGCTGATTTTCTAGTTCATGGTTTTATCCTCGTTTTTTTTTTTCTTCCTAACTTTAGTACAATGAACTTTTGTATTTTTTCATTGCTTGTCTTTCCAAACCAACTTGGTATTGAGGGGGTGGTGTAGTGACCATTTCATATTATAATTCTTTGTTTTTTGGAGTTATTTATGTTTCTCGTCAATGTTTACCTTCTCCCTCTAATTATTCCTTTGCAGGATCATGCATTTATAAGGCTGGACAGGAATTTAAGGGGCCACCTTGGGAAAAAGAACTGAACATGTGCTGAGCAGCTGCCATGAGCTGGGCTCTTTCACCTACTCTCTGGGTGAACTCCCAGCCCTCAAGTCTTTGGACTTGGACAATCTGTAGCTGAGAAGAAACACAACCACAGTCCAACCCATTCTTCAGTTATATTCAAGAGGCCAAGCGAGGTGAAATCATTTACCCACGTTTCTATACCTTCTTTGCTGGTACTAAGTGCGGGTGGGGAGTGAAACCAAAAACTAAAACCATCGTAAGAACAATAAAGACAAACTGTTCCTCTGAAAGAACAAAAGTTTTTATAATCGCAGACACATTTCTTTAGCTGCTGTATAAGCCAAATACTGTTTTTCCTCTCAATAGACATTTGACAGTTGTTCTTACATAGATGTCCATGCATGATGTTTCGTCAAATATCCACATAGAATCTGCCACAGCGCTGTGTTCCCACACCCCAACACACACAGCCCAGTGTGTTTGGTATTAGAATTCTTCGAACCGTGGGCTAAAGACATTGTTTGGAATGATTTGGATTCCAATCGGTGTTCTGCCCACTGGAAGAGGCTGCTCTGAGACAGTGTGGGAGGTGAGCCGAATATCAGACAGTGTGAAAGCCACTCACGTCTGGCCTCTGCTTGGTGAGCTAGAGGAAGCTGCATAAGTGAGTGGGAAGAAATAATGAATTGCTTGCAGGAAAGTATGTGAGAATCTACTGAACAAGAGTCAGTGCTAATCAACACAAGGACTCTGACACTGTTTTATAACAGATGCTTCCAGACTCCTAGAGGAAGGAGGGAGGACAGAATGTCTTAAATTTCTTTCGAGCCCTTCTGTTTTCTAAACAGTGAAATAAAAAAAAAAAAAGAATGTGTATAAAATAGCTTCCACCCACATGATACCACAGACATAGCAATGCTATATTTCCTAGTGTTATTTTGGATTAATAAACTCTCTTCTACTGTAAATTGTTTACAATTTTGTCCTCATTTTTTTCTAAACTATCCATAAAATTTCCATTTCTCTTAATTCAAGATTCAACTAACTGGTCTAGAAGAGTTTCTCCAACATTTCAAGTTGTCTTTGACCACAATTTCCTTTTGACACTTAAACATATATACTCTCTTTTAATGCCTTTTTTTCTTATATCTGTCTATCCCCTCTAAATCCTCCTAAATAAATAATTTGGGGGTACGTTGTACTTATTTTTTTTTTCTTTTAGCTACACCTGCCGAAATGGGATAAATTTTACTTCTCCTATTGCACTTTTTTTTTTTTTTTTTTTTGAGACGGAGTCTTGTCTTGCTCTGTCGCCTAGGCTGGAGTGCAGTGGTGCCATCTTGGCTCACTGAAAGCTCCGCCTCCTGAGTTCACGCCATTTTCCTGCCTCAGCCTCCCGAGTAGCTGGGACTACAGGCGCCTGCCATCATGCCTGGTTATTTTTTTTGTATTTTTTTTAGTAGAGACGGGGTTTCACCGTGTTAGCCAGGATGGTCTCGACCTCCTGACCTTGTGATCCACCCGTCTCGGCCTCCCAAAGTGCTGGGATTACAGGTGTGAGCCACTGCGCCTGGCCTGCACTTTCATTTTAAAATATGTTAGTGATTTGAGATCTGTGTTCATATTTATCTTTACATCTAGGTTGTAATAACCTTGAGGACAGATGCCTTGACAGACCTTAATCCCCTGCATTTCTGTACCCAAGACTGCATGCAGTGCCTCTGTGTAATATCATGGCAGCGTATGTTGCAGACGAGATGAGGTCTTGGTTAATTAAATATTTTCATGTGCGTAACTCATCTTTTCAGTGAGATCATAAACTCTGTAAGAGCTGTGCACTTGACTCCCTCTGGTACTTGACAAATGGTAGGTATTTAAACTAAACATGGATCATTTGAAATAAGACAGTGGGTAAGAATCTGCACGGAACATATGCTAGCATCCTGCTATTCCTACACATTAGTACCATATGTACTACTTGCTAGATGCTGCCTTAAGTAGTTTTCAGGCATTACCTGATTTGTTTCTCTACCCTAAGATATAGGTATAATTACTATTCCTATTGAGAAGCAACAAAATTAAGGCACAGTAAGGTAAGTAAATTGCCCAAGTTCATATTACTGAGAACTAGTAGAACTGGTATCTCACCCAAGTTTTCTTTCTCCAAGATCAAGCCATTATTCAGTAATACTCTAAGTAAGGGGTCCCCAACCCTGGACGGGTAAGGGCCTGTTAGGAAGCAGGCTGCATAGCAGGAGATGAGTGGCAGTCAAGGGATCAAAACTTCATCTGTATTTACAGTTGGTCCCCATTGCTCGAATTACTGCCTGAGCTATGCCTCCTGTCAGACCAGTGGCAGCATTAGATTCTCATAGGAACGTGCCCTATAACTGCACATGCAAGGGATCTAGGCTGCATGCTCCTTATGAGAATCTAATGCCTGATGATCTGTCACTGTCTCCCATCACCTCCAGATGGGACCATCCAGTTGCAGGAAAGCAAGCTCAGGGCTCCCACCTATTCTACATTATGGTGAGTTGTGAAATTATTTAATTATTTATTACAAAGTAATAATAATAGAAATAAAGTGCAAAATAAATGTAATACACTCAAATCATCCCAAAACCATCCCCTGCCCATGGATGGAAAAATTGTCTTCCACAAAACCAGTCCCTGGTGCCAAAAAGTTTGGGGACTGCTGCTCTAAATAATTTATACCCTATATTACTAGATAATAAATATTTATTTTTTCATTATGTTAAAATCTGCAGACAAATATTCTTCCTCTTTAGGACATAGTTGTGTGAGTTTGGACAAATGCATGCACTCATGTGATCATCAAAAAATGAAGATAAACAATAGTTTATCAACAAAAATTCCCCCACGTTGCTTTAAAGTCAACTCTTCCCTGGCAACCACTGATCTTTTCTCGATACTTATGGTTTTGCATATTTCAAAACTGAATTATATAATATGTGGTCTTTTGAATCTGACATACTTCACTTACAGTAATCACTTCAGGATTCATCCATGTTGTGGCTTGTATCAGTAGCTTATTCCTTTTGTTGCTGAATTCCATTGTATGGATATATCACAGCTTATCCAGTCACCAGCTGATGCCTGACTGAGTGGTTTCCAGTTTTTGTTGATTCTGAATAAAGCCACTTTAAAGATTCACATACTGGTATTTGTGTTAACATAAGTTTTTATTTTAGTTGGAATGATATCTAGGAGGAAGGTTGCTGGGTCATATGATAATTATATGTTTAGCTTTCTGAGAACTTCCCAATTCTTTTGTGAAGTTAATGTACCATTTTGCATTTTTGCCAGAAATATATGTCTCCAATGTCTCCAAATCCTAACTGGTATTTGGTACTGTCATTCTTTTTTTTTAGTTTATCCTTTTGAATAATTTCATAATTTTAGATTTTCCATTTAAATTTATAATTCACTTTGAATTTTATTAATTTTAAAAATGCAATGCATCAATGAAAGTATTTGTTTGTTTTGCATATGAATTTTCAATTGTTCTAGCATTGTTTGTTAAAAAGATTATACTTTCTCCATTTAATAGTCTTTTACCTTTTTCAAAAATCAATTGACCATAGATGTGTGAGTGTTTTCTGTACATTCTATTCCAGGGGCAGCAAGCTATTTTTTTTTCCTTTTGTAAAAGGTCCAGAAAATATTTTAGGCTTTGTGGACCACACAATGTTTGTTATAACTACTTAATTCTCTTACCACAAAAGCAGCTATAGAAAATATACAATTGAATAAGTGCAGCTGTGTTGCTAGGCTGAATTTGGCCCCAGGAGCTATGGTTTGCTGATTCTGGCTCTATTATATTCCATTTATTTATGTGTCCACTCTTAGGCTAATACCATGCCTTTTTGATTGGTGTAGTTTTGTAATAAGTCTTGAGATTAGGTAGAACAAATCCTCCAACTTTCTTACAATTTTTTTTTGACTATTTGCCTTTCTACATAAATTTTACACACAGCCTGTTGATTTCTACAACAAATCCTGCTGGGATTTTAATTGGAATTGTGTTGAATCTGTAAATCAATTTAGAGGCAATTGATATCTCAGTAAATTTGAGTTTGAATTCTTCCAACTATAAGCATGGTATATCTCTCTTTTTAATTTTTTTTCATCTTTATTGATTTCTTTCATTAGTGTTTTATAGTTTTCAGTGCATATACTTTGAACATATTTTGTTAGATTTATACCTAATTTTTTTGTGTGTAATTTTAAACTTTTCATTTTCAATTGTTCATTGCTAGCAGATATAAATGTGACTTAGATTTGCATATTGACTGTATTTCACGTGACCTGGTAAGTTTGCACAATAGTTCTCATAGCTTATTTATAGATTTTTTAGAACGTTCTACATAATTATGTCATATGAAAATTGTTTTAATTTTACTTATTTATTCTATATTCATTTTATTATTTTTGTTTGTTTTGAGATGGAGTCTTGCTCTGTCACCCGGGCTGGAGTGCAGTGGCGCAATCTCTGCTTACTGCAAGCTCCGCCTCCAGGGTTCACGCCATTCTCCTGCCTCAGCCTCCTGAGTAGCTGGAACTACAGGCGCCCACCACCATGCCTGGCTAATTTTTTGTGTTTTTAGTAGAGACAGGGTTTCACCATGGTAGCCAGGATGGTCTTGATCTCGTAAGTGATCCGCCTGCCTCGGTCTCCCAAAGTGCTGGGATTACAAATGTGAGCCACCACGCCCAGCTTATTTTATTAGTTTTTTATTGCACTGGCTAAGACCTTCAACATGATGTTAATGGGAGTAGTAAGAGTGGACAGCTTTATCTTCTTAATCTTAGGGAGAAAGAATTCAGTCTTCCACCATTAAGCATGATGTTAGCTATAATTTTTTTTGTAGACTCTTTTTTTCTTAAGGGAGTATTCTTCTATTTCCGGATTGTTGAAGAATTTTTATCATGGATAGATGCTGAACTCTGTCAAGTAATTTTTCTATATGTATGTGGATGCTCACATGTTTTTCCTTCTTCATTAGGTTGATAAGATGAATTACGTTAATTTTTAAATGTTGAACTAGTCTTTTATTCCCTGGATAAGCGCTGCTTGGAATAATGTATTATCCTTTTTCATGTTGCTGGGTTTGACAAACTACGATGTTGTTGAGGATTTTTGTTGATTGTCTGAATCTCATTTCGTTGTCCTAGTCAGATAGAAAGGTTTTCTTTCCCACCCTCCCTTCCAATTATTTTGGGACCATGTGATTAATTCTGGCCAATTAAACAGAAGGAGGAATGCTCTTTCAAAGTTGAGGCATGAGTTTTCTTTCCCTCTTTCATCTTCTGCCAGAGTGATTATGTTGATAATGTGAAGCCTGAAGATGGAAACAGACTCAATTCTTGAGTTACTACTCAGAAGAGAGCTTCCCTGGAGAATCCTCGGACCTGCAACACAGTTGGGGGTGAATGGATAAGATATCTTGTTTATTAAGTCACTGGAATTAATTTGTTAACATGGATTAGTTAAATTAATTAAATTATACTATCCCATTAAGTGAAAATGTAAGATTTCAATAGGTTATATAAAACAAAAATAAAATAGCTTAAAGATGATTGTTAGTTGAAGTTAAGTAACTCAGCTCAAGGCTACACATTTTTTATTCAGAATTGGGGCCAAATTCAAACTAAAACTAAATGTTTGAAGGAAAAAAAAAATCCTAATGAATCACTACCTTCCAAGACTTAGTCAAGAATAAAAGTGAGTATTCAGTCATTTTAAAAGGAATTTTTTTCTACAATAACAAATCCTAGAGCAGCTGGTTCCTTTCCAAGTCATAGGAATACAGAATTAAGATTTCCAGCATGAGTATTCAGTACAGAGGTTTGACTAGCTAACTCTTGCCAGATCTAAAAACAACCAGTGAGCACCTCTGATATCAGGCAAGGCCAGATAAGCAAAATGAAATCTCTCAAGACGATTTACCTATGAGTCAGTTACTGATCACACTTTAACAGCCAGAAGGAACGATAGGCGGTTATACTGTAATGGCTTTATCTCTCTGCCCTAAGTGATTTTTTTGTTTGTTTGTTTACACTTAAACCAATCACATTTAGCCACTGAATGCTTTATAAAAAAGCAGATAGATGAGTAAGTTGAACAGTGCCAATAGTCTTAAATCATAGATTATTTTACATTAAGAAAATGAGAACTGGCCAAGTGCAGTGGCTCACACCTCTAATCCCAGGACTTTCAGAGACCGAGGCGGGTGGATCACTTGAAGTCTGGAGTTTGAGACAGCCTGGCCAACATGGTAAAACCCTGTCTCTACTAAATACACAAAAATTATCCAGGCATAGTGGTGCGTGCCTGCCTGTAAACCCAGCTACTTGGGAGGCTGAGGCAGGAGCATCGCTTGAACCTGGGAGGAGGCAGAGGTTGCAGTGAGCAGAGATCATGTCACTGCACTCCACCCTGGGCAACAGAGCAAGACTCTGTCTTAAAAAAAAAAAAAGAAAGAAAAAAAAAGAAAAGGAGGGCTAATGATAGCCTTTTAAAAAGAGTTATATGTGCTAAATTACAGAAAATAAATGAACAGGGAAATGTCCCAGTTGACTAGCGAATGTTTTTCTTAGTGTACTTTTTAAAATGTGGGTATAACATGGAAATCATAAAAATCCTAAAATGCATCATTTCATATAACATATGAAATTTACCTTGCCATACAATATTTATCAACATATCGTACTAAATTCCTAAAGAATAAATTCAGTTGTTATCCTTCTATCTGAAGTTTTTTTAAATAACCACTAAAGCATTAATACAATGAAAATTTTTGACAATGCTATTCATTTTATTTCATCTTTCAATAGATGGGGCTTCTATGTGTAATCAGATTGGCCCTTGGGGCCTAAAAATAAAGGAAATTTTCAAATAGACTTGGAGGTTGCCATGTAGGACTTACTCCAACAGCAGTTCCATTTGGGCATGGAGAATATATAAGTACTTGCAGGAATGGGCTAGGCACAGTGGCTCATGCCTGTAATCCCAGCACTTTGGGAGGCTGAGGCAGGCAGATCACCTGAGGTTGGGAGTTTGAGACTAGCCTGACAAACATGGAGAAATCCTGTCTCTACTAAAAATACAAAAACAAAATTAGCTGGACATGGTGGCGCATGCCTGTAATCCCAGCTATTCAGGAAGCTGAGGCAGGAGAATCTCTTGAACCCGGGAGGCGGAGGTTGCGGTGAGCCGAGATCGCACCATGTTGGGAATAGGCCCCCAAAATCTGGCCATAAACTGGCCCCAAAACTGGGCTTAAGCAAAATCTCTGCAGCACTGTGACATGTTTTTGATGGCCATGATGCCCACGCTGGAAGATTGTGGGTTTACTGGAATGAGGGCAAAGAACACCTGGCCCACCCAGGGCAGAAAACCGCTTAAAGGTGTTATTAAACCACAAACAATAGCATGAGTGATCTGTGCCTTAAGGACATGCTCCTGCTGCAGATAACTAGCCAGAGCCCATTCCTTTATTTTGGCCGATCACTTTGTTTCCTGTAAGGAATACTTTTAGTTAATGTATAATCTATAGAAACAAGGCTTATCACTAGCTTGCTGTCAATAAATATGTGGGTAAATCTCTGTTCAAGGCTTTCAGCTCTGAAGGCTGTGAGACCCCTGATTTCCCACTCCACACCTCTATATTTCTGTGTGTGTGTCTTTAATTCCTTAGCGCCACTGGGTTAGGGTCTCCCTGACCTAGCTGGTCTCAGCAGAACCATTGCACTCCAGCCTGGGCAAATAAGAGGCAAACACTGTCTCAAAAAAAAAAAAGTATTTGCAGGAATGGACCGTGCAGTTTCTAAGGTAATCAGTGTCATAAGCACTGTTCTTAGCTGCATGCACCATTTGGGAATACATAAGCAGATGTTGAACTCGTATTTCTTCAAGGCTGTAAATCTCAGTAGCAGGAGTCAAGCTCAGTCCCCAGAAAGAGTGGGCCTGTGATTACCCCCCGTACATTTTCCAGATGTTTCCTCTTGCCTGCCATTATCACCTGATCCTGCCAGATTATATTTCTCTTTACTATTTTTTTTTGGTTTCTTTTAATTAGAAAAACTGTCTCCTCAAGTTTAGGCATTTATAAATTCTCTTCAAGCTATTCTTTTTATAAAACAGAGTCTAAAATGCAAAGTTATGCAAAGTCTAAAGGGCTAGTGAGAATTAGATTGCAGAGGAGTATGTCTGCTCTCCCCTTCCCTCCCTTTGCACCTAAGAGGAAAATTTCACAAAATCCTGTGTATTTGAGATTGTTATGGATATCAAAAAGGAGCATGGATTTAAGCCCATTGTAAAATGCTTCTAGAGGTTCCTAAGATTAAAAGGGAGAGATCAGGGTTCTGTCAGGCTTTTGTTAGTGTTTATCTCCTAGTCTTTGCATTTTGTCCTTCTCCTCCCCCTCTCTTCTTTCTTCTACTTTTCCCAACTAATCCAAATTTGGATTCAATGAATTTATCAATCTCATATAATATTGAGGTGTGATTGTATTAGTTCATTTTCACACTGCTATAAAGACATACCTGAGACTGGGTAATTTATAAAGAAAAGAGGTTTAATTGGCTCACAGTTTGACAGGGCTGGGGAGGCCCCAGGAAACTTACAATCATGGCAGAAGTGGAAGCAAACATGTCCTTCTTCACAAGCCAGCAGGAGAGAGAAGTGCAGAGAGAAGGGGGAAAGCCCCTTATAAAACCATCAGATCTTGTGAATATTCACTCACTATCACAAGAAGAGCATGGAGGAATTGCCCCCATGATCCAATCTCCTCCCCCAAGGTCCTTCCCCCAATACATGGCGATTACAATTCAGACTATAATTCAAGATGAGAGCCAGACCATATCAGTGATTAAAAGCAAGTTAATCCTATGGGATTCTGCAATCTTCAAAAAAGAGTTTGTTAATCCAAATAAATAATGGCCTTTCAAGAAATATATTATTTTTTATTTTGTTTTATTTTATTTTATTTTATTTTATTTTATTTTATTTTATTTTTGAGATGGAGTCTTGCACTGTCACCCAGGCTGGAGTGCAGTGGCACAATCTCGGCTCACTGCAAGCTCCACCTCCTGGGTTCACGCCATTCTCCTGCCTCAGCCTCCCGAGTAGCTGGAACTACAGTTGCCTGTCACCATGCCTGGCTAAGTTTTTGTACTTTTAGTAAAGACTGGGTTTCACAGTGTTAGCCAGGATGGTCTCGATCTCCTGACCTCGTGATCCACCCACCTTGACCTCCCAAAGTGCTGGGATTACAGGCGTGAGCCACCGCACCGGGCCAAGAAAGATATTTTTAAAGGAACAGACTTTCTGATGCTTGCATTCACTATGACATCCCAGCCTCCACTACCATTAGGAAGAATATATATATATGTGTGTGTGTGTGTGTGTGTGAACATTACTCAGTAGTAGGCAGAACAAAATTCAGCCACTATTTTTATAAAAGTAAATACAATCTATAAAACTTAGTAAAAAAAACAAAGTAGTCACCACCATGTTAGGGAATTCTATGGCTGTAGTGGGCACAAAGAAAGTTTCAAACCACAAGGGAGAGTTGGTAATAATGACATCACTTGTACCTCCCAT
This sequence comes from Nomascus leucogenys, assembly GCF_006542625.1. Taxonomy (NCBI): domain Eukaryota; kingdom Metazoa; phylum Chordata; class Mammalia; order Primates; family Hylobatidae; genus Nomascus; species Nomascus leucogenys. The sequence continues at coordinate 45,474,337 of NC_044398.1, read as the reverse complement.
ATACCACCCTACCCTAATGCTATACTACCTAACTAATGCTGCTGCTATAACTGTGGCTACTACTACCACTGCTACTTTATTGTCATTACTTGTGCCTCAATATTGTACAATTCTTTATAATTTATTTTTTTAATGCTTGAATACTTTCATTTAATATCAAGTTATTTTTAAGCAACAGGGAACTAAAGCAGACAAGAGAAGGGGCTTAGTCCTAAGCACAAGAAGAGTCTGTTTTTAGTTTTCCAAGAGTGAGAGGAAAGGGTTTTCTTTTTCTTTTTTTTGAGACAGAGTCTTGCTCTGTCACCCAGGCTGGAGTGCTGTGGCATGATCTCAGCTCACTGCAACCTCCGCCTCTCAGGTTCAAGCAATTCTTCTGCCTCAGCCTCCTGAGCAGCTGGGACTACAGGCATGCACTACCATGCCTGGCTTCTTTCTGTGTTTTTAGTACAGACAGGGTTTTACCATATTGGCCAGGCTGGTCTTGAACTCCTGACCTCATGATCCACCCACCTTGGCCTCCCAAAGTTCTGGGATTACAGGCATGAGCCACCGCACCCGACCAGGAAAGGGTTTTCATGCTACAAGCCTGTTGGTGAAATTTTAGTTTGAGCATTAATTTTGATCTCCATTCTGGTTATGGTTTCAAACTAGCAGAAGCCTGAACAGCTGACACATGTTTTACACAAGCCCTGGAATTGGCTGCACTGACTTGTCTTGGTGAGGAGAATTCTAAGTGCCAGGCCAGCTAAGAACTAATGCAATTGAACCAATGCTGTCTAATACCAGGCTATTATAGCCATAGAACACTCTTGATTTGCCTATGGCCAAACTTCTCAAAACTTTATAAAACAGGGTCTAAAGTGCAAAGTTATGCAAAGTCTAAAGGGCTAGTGAGAATTAGATTGCAGATTGCAAAATCACTTTTAGCTGAAACTAATAGCTTTCTGTCATTCGTTAGTGTCAAATATCTTTTTTTGTTTTTTGTTTTTTGTTTTTTGTTTTTGAGACAGAGTCTTGCTCTGTTGCCCAGGCTGGAGTGCAGTGGTGCAATCTCAGATCACTGCAACCTCCACCTCTCAGGTTCAAGTAATTCCCCTGCCTCAGCCTCCCCAGTAGCTGGGATTACAGGTGCATGCCACCATTCCCGGCTAATTTTTTTTGCATTTCTAGTAGAGATGGGGTTTCACCATGTTTTTCAGGCTGGTCTCAAACTCCTGAGCTCATGATCAGCCCCCCTCAGCCTCCCAAAGTGTTGGGATTACAGGTGTAATCCACAACTCCTGGCCTCAAATATATTTTTGTTGCATTTGGACTTTATATACTTCTTTTTGAATAGTCTCTTGACATCAACAATCCTCTACTTCTTGATTTCCTCTTTCTTCTCCTTCTCCTATAGCTTCAGCTACATTCTCTGTATCCTGTTTCTCCAGAATTATGGCCTCAATCCTTTTCTCTCCTACCTAGACAAACTCTAATTTTGAAGATCAGGTTTTATGTATGTAACTATCCCTTTTATAATCATGATAAACAATTTACCTACATTTTTATTCTTGAACTTTTAATTTCTCTCCCATATTTTCAGCGCATATAACACCATTAAATATTTGCTAAACATCTGCAGTAATTGCCGGAGTTACAGAAGAAATCGAAAGCCTACATCTTGGCTTCTAGGAACTTATCTTTCTTTTCCTACAAAGTTATAAAGACCAGGAACATGATGTACTTACTTTAATAAGCAACTCTCTCCTCAAAAACAACATGTACAAAAAACAAACTTGTCATCTCCCTATATTCATCAACATCTCCCTTCCCCATGAAGTCCAGTAAACTCTCTCGAGAATTTTCTGATGACTAATTCTTGTTGGAACTGTCATACGCAATCAATGTATGTGTTCTGCTGATAATTCTTATGAAGCATACTCCGATTCAATGCTTTAATCTCAACATAAGCTGCTCTCCTCACAGTCGAATTCTGGACAAAACTTCCTGATTACTCCCAACTTTCTCATCCTCCTCTTCCAAACCAGCCTGTTAACCGATGCTGTTAATTTTCTTAAAGACTTCTCAAATGCCAAGAGTACATCCCTCACAAAAATATTATGCTTTCTTATTTTGTTAAGTTATCTTCTCATACCGAAATCTATTTCTTCAATATTATCTTACTACCTTGGTTTTACGCCAGTTCTATATTTTTAAGGCCTGGATCAAGATTTAACTTTTCCATGAAGCTTTACCAGGTGGATTGCAGACCACATGGTTTAATTTTGGTCCCAAAAGATAAATTATTACTATTGACCTATACAAAGCCATATTTACCTCAACCTCCATTGTAAACTCCTAGAGTCTACACTGTCTTTTCATTGCCCATAAAATAGGCATATTCTTCTGTTTCTAGTCTTTTATCCTTCCTTATTAAATATTTGAAATTTTTAAATTGATAACAAAAAATAAAAGACAACAAATAATCATTTTGTATAATTTACCAATTTACCATAAATTGTTACTCAAGTTGCCCTACTTCACTCTGATCTTGCATGCTACAAAAGTCATCCTATAAGATGCTTCAATTTATACAGGCAGTAAGATGTTTGTAACACTAAGAAAACTCAGATTATACTGACAATCAGATTTATTTATGAAAATAATTATTCACATTCACAACTTGTTATGGAAACAGAAAACACATCTGCTAAAATTGGCACTCCCATTTCAAATGACTCATGGACAGGGAGTGATAAACTATGATTTGCCAACAGGTTCACGTACCAGTTTGTGGCTTGGGTTGACATCACATGATCTTTCTTTTGCAATCTCTGGCACATGCTTCTCACATAGAATGCCAGCTATAGTTCAGTGGACATTTCTCAGAAAAGGACGCAATGTCAGAGAGAAGCTTGCCACTTCTCAAAATGTGTTAACATAGAACACACTAAGAATTGATGAACGGGTTACACTGGTTAAATTCATCTTTAGGGCCGGGTGCAGTGGCTCACACTTGTAATCCCAGCACTTTGGGAGGCTGAGGCGGGTAGATCATGAGGTCAGGAGATCGAGACCACAGTGAAACCCCATCTCTACTAAAAATACAAAAAGAAAAATTAGCCAGGCATGGTGGCGGGCGCCTGTAGTCCCAGCTACTCGGAGAGGCTGAGGCAGGAGAATGGTGTGAACCTGGGAGGCGGAGCTTGCAGTGAGCCGAGATCGTGCCACTGCACTCCAGCCTGGGCAACAGAGTGAGACTCCGTCTCAAAAAAAATAAATAAAATAAATAAATAAATAAATAAATGAATAAATTCATCTTTAGCATCTGAATTTCTTTTCTTTTTGCTGTTAGTCAAGATGGGAGTCTTATTAATTTTTGTTTCAGCAAATGTACATAATTGTCACACAGAAAAACAATTGTTGTTGCTATATTGACATGCAACATAAATAACAGTGTTAATAAATTAATTCATGATCATGCTTTTAAATCTAAATATAAAATAAAGAAAATACTTTAAAAATAGGAAAATGAAAATATGAATATATTTTATGATCTATAATATTCCTTACTGTAAAAATAAACTGTAAACATATTCAGTTTAGAAAATAAAGTCTTTATAGTTGAGCCTAAAAAGCTGTGTTTTCATTTCCAAATTGAGGCAATTTACAAGTAGGTGTCAAAGCACACCATTTTCTTTTAATTATTTAGTAAATCACGTACCATGAAAACTTCCTAGGAGATTATTGAGAAAGGATGTGCTTGGCACAGAGACAGCCCATGAAAAATTGATTAGCATGGCAGAACAGAAACAAGCATGAGAAACGGAAAAGAAATATTGAAAGAGGACAGATAATTATGACAACTGGGTGTCTTGGCTAAGTGACTATTACAGTCAGTATTAGAAACTTGTCACTTATTGGCTGATTAATTTGTAGAGATCTCCAGGGAGACACTAGAATATATCAAGCTCTGGGACCCGGCTACCTGGTACATATGGTGGCTCTGCTACTTTCTTCCTATGTGGCCATGGGCAGCCTCCTTAATCTCTTTGTGCATCCATTCCCTCATCTGTAAAATGGGAATGATAATCATACCTTCTATGTAGACTTGTGATAAGAATTAAGTGAGTTCACGTAAAACACTATAAAAAGTTCCTGGAATACAGTAAACATCAAAATGTTTGCTCTTATGAATATTACTAGTTGTAAAGGCCAGGGACCAGTACCTGTCTGTGGTTTGTTAGGAACCGGGCCACACAGCAAGAGGTGAGCAGCAGGCCATGGAGCAATGCTTCATCTGTTATTTATGGCCGCTCCCTGTCACTTGCATTACTTCCTGAGCTCTGCCTCCTGTCAGACCAGTGGCAGCATTAGATTCTCATAGGAACATGAGCCCTATAACTGCACATGCAAGGGATCTAGGCTGCATGCTCCTTATGAGAATCTAATGCCTGATGATCTGTTACTATCTCCCATCACCCCCAGATGGGACCATCTAATTACTGGAAAACAAGTTCAGGACTCCCACTGATTCTAATTTATGATGAGTTTTATAATTATTTAATTATATATTACAATGTAATAATAATAGAAATAAAGTGCATAATAAATGTAATGTGCTTGAATCATCCTGACCCCGCCCTCCACTCATGGATGGAGAAATTGTCTTCCACAAAATCAGTACCTGATGCCAAAAAGGTTGGGGACTGATGTTGTAGAGCATTGAGTAGAATATTAGAGAAATTTTACCATAGCGTGATCATTCAATTTTGATCTTTAAAAACCAATGCATCCATGGGAGAAATTCGTCATCAGATTTTGAAATAGATACTTATTTTGTTATACTCAAATCCCTTAAACATAATACTGGGTAAAGGATGTAATCAAAACAAGCAGTTCACGTGGATTGAGAAAGTCTTTTGTCATAATCTCTTTGGCTACTGGTTTTGTCCTATTTAATATTTATTTCAACACCACATTTAAAATATGAAGATATTGAGAGTCAATTTTTAATATTAGCAATCTTATTGGATCCCTTCTTAATGGTTATACATTGACACTGCTTGGTTTAGTGCCCTCTTTGTTTAAAATTGCAGGTGATCTCCTCAGATTCCTTAAGGCAATCCTGAATAGCAAGACTGCCTCACAGAAAAATGTGTGTAGTTGGTAAAGTTGTGAATAGGCAGCTTGCTTGCCACCTCTTATTTCAGTCATACATACAAATGCAAAAGTCATATTTCAACATGCTCTTCCTGCTCTATGCCTTCACTATTGGGGCTTCATTTTGCTCTGTTTATAGAAAAGGTTTTATATTCTTCGTTTAGTAAATTACATCCAATTCTAGAAATGTTAGGATTGTGAAGTGTTTATTACTTGAAGCTGCCTCTGTACTGCAAAATCCACTGTATGTTGATACCTACTGATTTGCAAAGCATTGTGCTTGTTCATAGCTACATGCACCCACTGCAAAAATCCCAAAATTAGCAACAACATGTTGTTTAAATGTGTCTTTGGAAGAAGAAAACATGGAACAGTGGAAGTCACTGTGTATATACACATGGCTGGTGAGAAGATGAAAGTGCACACTGGAAATCCCTGAAAGCTTTGCTAAGTTATAGCTGGCAGACGTGGCAACATTTTGCATTTTTAGGAATTAGATTTTGATACTTTTGTGTGTGAAAGCAGTAGGATCTGAATTGCTCCTGTATCATCCATGAAGGGAGCTCTCTGTTATCTCAGCTGAATTTTCAGCAACCACAGTTTTGAAAGAACTAATGTTCTGAACAGTTCTTATGAGATCCATGAAATTATTCTTCCATTTTCCCTCTTGTCTGTAATCTTGAAGAACGCTATATTTAAATTAATGTGAAATACATCAAGAATAACAAGTTGAAATTGAGTCATACTTTCACCTGCCTGTGACATTTCAGGAGGTAATCACAATTCATCATGGTCACATAAGGGGTTATCAAAATATGTAAGTTTAAATGGGGCAGAGGATTGAATGTGGGCAAGGTGTATTATGCAACTCAACAAATAAGCAATTTCAACAATTCTGAAAACTAGCTGAAGTATGAAATAACTTTGAGATTAAAAATGAACAAGTTCTGACTAATGTAAAACAGAAAAACAACCAAAGACAAATAGCTTACTTTGAAACAATCCCAGGTGGGTTTAGTATAATTTTGCCTAGCAGAAGGAACAGTGTCAGTGATTCCCAAGGTCTCTTTGAACCTCCCTGTTTGGTCACTCTGATTTTCTTCTTTCAAGGGCATCACATGTATTTTGAATGCCATGTCTGTGTGATGCACCTTCCATCTATGCATTCACTTCTTTTCTTTCTCTGGATGCAGCTCGGTTACACAGGGAGCAATGCCCTCTGGAGCTGGCATGCTGCTTGCTGTTTCTTCCAGTCTATAGTTAGTGAGGATGTTTGGAAAAGTACTGAGGTTGGTAAAGTCACAGCAAAGGGAAGGGGACCAGAGTAAGCGTGTTTGTTTTTGAACTAAGCAGCATTATCTTTCTATAATAGTCCTAACTCACAGATTAGTGCCATAATGTAGTAACATTTATTTTAAAATTTTGTGGATGCATTCATATCCTTTTTCCTGATATTCATTTTCTCAGGCAAATTTTAAAAAACTCATTAAAACATTACTCATACAGTCTTTCTTGATGTTCGTGTACATTTTTTAAATCAGATTTTGAAAAATTGAACATTGCCATTTAAGTAAAATTAACGTAAATATTACACACAAAAGTTGTCAGAGAGCAGTTTCTCTAATTAATTTTTGTTAACTTTTCTAAATGTATTTATCCAAGAAAGTTGAGAAAAGTAAAAATTATTGTCCTTCTTTAAAGAATTTGTCAATGTTTTACCTAGCAATCACGTGACTTTTGAAACATTAAAACAAACAATAACATGATATAATTATAAAAGGTAAAAACTTAGATTAGATACTTCTATTGCCTACATGTATAAAATGGGCACAATACTTCCACTCCTGCCAGTCTATCTCCTGGCAATGTTTACTAAATGAAATAATGAACCTACAAATTACTTTGAGATGTAGTAAGACCATTCAGATATAAGATAATGTATATTATTTTTTTCTAAAATTTACCTTTTCGTAAACTGTATCTCCTGAGGAAATGCACGGGAAAGTGAAAACGCCATGGATTTTGAATTCAGCTCCATTATTCAGTGGCCTGGAAAATGATTTTGAAGTCGTTTTATGTTTCTGATCTTTGTTTCCCCAGATGTAAAAGTTGAATGATAATTGCTTATGAAAATTTCTGTGACCACTATTAGACAGTATCAGTAACAGAACCAATATATATCAATTTTCGTCATTCTTCCATTACAATAAGGTCTAAGAAAGGTAAGTTACTATTTTTAGTGTATTGACATTTTAGAAACATATAGTGATAGTTTCTGAAGCAATAATATTCATCGGAGAAATAAAGCTGATAATTTGTCTCACTCATCTTTGTTTGGTGCATAAAAAACACTATTATGATCCAAAGAGCAAATGCTTAAAGTGGCCAAGATATATGTGTTTTTAAAAACTTTCTGGTGCAAAAAGTGCATATACAAATTATAATATTGTACCATAAAACAGACCCAAAACAAATTGATTACAAATATAATTAATTGTACATTTTCTTTTCACTTTGAATTTATAAAGCCTTCGGGGAAGACCTGAATTTGTCAAAGAAGATTAACCTAAAGTATATTTCTTTTTGATGAGTTTTTAAATCATTCTTTTCAATGTAAGGGAAAGATTGTGGAATAAAAATTAATCTAAGACTCTACCTCCCTCCAAATCCAGTAGAATAAACCACTGCCATGACCACAAACAAAACCCATATCAAACAAACAAATAAGTGAACTTAAGGGGCGAGTGGGAAGGTTGGGAAAAATCAAGGATAAACTGGGAATAAGAAATCCTGCATGCCACCTGGGAATCTCTGCCACAGCAGGAAAACCTTCCAGGTCTTGCCATATGCTAGGCATATCAGATAGATTCAGGGCAATAAATTGATTTACGTATTTTAAGGAGAAGGTTTAATACAAGGAATATAACATTTTTGCAAGGGCTAGAATGGTAGGAGTCAGGTCAAATAATGGCTCTCTGTTGTGTAGAAACCACTGCTATAGCTTCAATCTAAGAACCTGGAAGGCACTACCACTGCTATCTCCTTTTCTACAACCAGCTCAATACCTCCTCACGGCACTTGTGACCAGAAAGTGGAACCACATGGCTGCCTCCACAGCTCTTGTCCACACTCGTGTCCCTGGGACCTTACTTGCCTGCAGAAACCTCAGCAGGATATGGGATTTCAGTTCAGAGATGAATTGTAGGTACAGCATGAATGCTTCTAATTTGCATCCATGACCCTGTCCACAAAGGAGTCTGGGAAATAGGCTTTTAGTTTTCTAGTCTCTACCGTACCATAAGGCACATAAGAGGAGGCAGGGATGGATGTTGATGGCCCAGTGAACATATTCAGAGCTCCAAGGTAGGGTGGTAATTGGAAAATAAGCTGCAAATGACTGCAGTGTGATATTCCCTTGGTTCCATGGAGTGTCACTTGATGCAGGATGTTTGAAGAAATTTCCAGAGAAAAAAAGAGTCAGCCTTCCTAGCAAGCTCTGCCTTCAGCCCCACCAAACTCTTCATCCTGTGCACTTACACAAACCAGGTTATAAGAAATAGAGTTCAGGCCAGCGGCAGTGGCTCACACCTGTAATCCCAGCAGTTTGGGAGGCCGAGGCAGGCGGATCACGAAGTCAGGAGATCGAGACCATCCTGGCTAACACAGTGAAACCCCGTCTCTACTAAAAATACAAAAAATTAGCCAGGCGTTGTGGCGGGTGCCTGTGGTCCCAGCTACTTGGGAGGCTGAGGCAGGAGAATGGTGAGAACTTGGGAGGCGGCGCTTGCAGTGAGCAGAGATCGAGCCACTGTACTCCAGCCGGGGTGACAGAGTGAGACTCTGTCTCAAAAAAAAAAAAAAAAGATATATAGTTCAATCTTACACACCAAGGTTACAGAAAATTTGGGGGAAAAGAGTCAGTAAGCAAATAGAAGATAAAAAACATACGCCTGAAATATTTATAACTAAATCATGTATTCACAAATGAAAATAGCTTCTTTTGCTGAAATAATAACAGGGCAAATGTAATTTTAGTGGACTCAAGGAATTTAAGTGCTGCCTAGGTATCTGGCATAGTACACAGGAGTGACTTTGGAATAAAGATTATATTTAATCTCCACTTTTAATCATCATAATCCAAGAAATTGAACAACAAAACCCAGGGTTTTGTTTTTTTTTTTTCCTATTTAAAAGAATGTGCTTAGGTAGCATTAGCTGACAGGTAGCTACTTCAGTAGATAAAATATCCTTTTAAAATAATGCCAGACTCTTCACGCCCCACCCCGAACCAAGTGTCCATTATCCTGTAGCTTGTCCCAGGGACACGAGTGTGGACAAGATCCTCACTATCCTCACCTGCTTTGGGCAAAAATGACTCATAGTTCAGGTGCTAAGGAAGCTGTTCATTCTATTGCATATATGTATATGGAATTACTAATTAAGCCAAGTCTTTGTGCATGAATTTGGAAATTTAATTAGTAGAGTTGATTTTTAAAACAAATTATTTCTTTGAATCACCTAGTCTATAATAATATTTGTCCCTGTGGGCTACAATTTGAAGAATTTTAATCATAATCTCCTTTTCAAAGTAAGAATCTTTCTCAAGCCTCTTTTCATTAAGCAAACTATTTATATGAAAAACTTGGCAAGCCAGAACAAATCCCACATTATACTTAGCAAAAAACAACAACAACAAAATCCCATTAAACACATAGTTAATGCTTCCCAACACTTGTAAATCCAAAGTTCATGCTTGGTGTATACGTGCGTGTTTCCAGATTCAAAGGCCTAAACTTGATGTGCTTTAAATGAAAATATTTCAGGTCAGAAAGAAAGTAGGAAAAAACTAGAAACCATTGGAAGATGGGTAAATATCTTCAATTTCAAATTTCTCTTCCCTCTATAGTTTCTTTACCATCTATGATGTGATTGAAAGATCATTGCCATGAGAGCTTAGACAAAGAGATCTCCTCCTGTCTCAGGCACTCACTGGACGTGTGTCCTTGGTTACATAGAAGATGTTACCCAGGTCTGTATGCCCCAGGCACACCACATTAGGAGTTTGAATAATACAGTTTCTCAGTTTCTAGAGTTCTATGAGTCTCAGATGCTCACTGTTTTCTGCATTATGAACATGATTTTATTTATGAAAATAGCTTTATCTCAGATGCTTTGTGCAGATGAATAGGGTAGTAGTGCCTATAATGAAATTGAATTGCTGTCTTGTTGCCTGGTTCCTGCCTTTGTCTTATGACTTACAGGTTAAAAATGGTGTTTTGGGCATTGCCCCCATATGGCTGGTTACCCTCTCCCTCCTGCACACATAGGAACCACCCCTTCCTGCCCCCTTACACATAGGCTGAGTCAGTGAGAAGCATTTTCTTTCCCTGCACCCTAAAATGTCCTGTGTTGTGACAATAAAACCACAAGATTTTGAAGAAGCCTGCACCTCTGCAACCTCTGCATTCAACTACATGAAGCACAGTCACTGGTCACCAGGACTACAGTGGGCTGATTCTATGTGAAGATGCACATCCAGAGATTCATTGTCCTTGCCCCTGGGTCTATGGAGCTATAAAGAAGGAAGGAATTAAGCATCTTGTTATTGAACGGTCAAAAGGAAAATGTCACTGAGTGAGTGACCTTAACCAAGTCATGAAGCTGCATGAGAAGGATTTACCATGGAGAAGAATGAGGGGTCCAGGCAGAAGCCTCCAAGACAATAAAGGGATGAAGTAATGAAAGGGAACTGAGTGACCCAGGAGGCCAGGGCTATGAAACACACTCTCCGCCGTCTGCCACTACATCTTGTCTGATGAGGTCAACCACCACATTCAAAAAGTCACATATTATCTTCTTAATTAGGTTCTTTTACCCAAAATGCTGTTTAAAATACCTTAGTTCATAAATGCACAGGTTATTAAATATACATTGCTTTGACCTACACTATGGATTAAAGTTGAAAATTAAGTCAATATCATAAATGGTTAATACACAAGTCACTGATTTAGAATAAGTTTTTTTAATCAATGTGTTTATTTTAAATTTTCATTGGGTTGGTTTGGAGGTCATTAGGACATTTTGGAGGTTTATGGTGTCCATGAAAGACTGGTTCCAGGACCCTCCTAAGATACCAACATTCGCAGATGCTCAAGTCCCTGATATCAAATGGCACTGTATTTGCATATAACCTACGCACATTCTCCTGTTACTTTAAATCATTTCTAATTTACTTATAATGCCTAATGCAATGTAAATGATATGTAAATGCACAGTTGTTCTATTGTATTGTTTAGAAAATAATGAAAAGAAAAAAATCTGTCCATGTTCAGAACGGACACAATTTAAAAAAATATTTTTGATCCACAGTTGGTTGAATCCACAGAGGTGGAACCTGCAGACAGAGGGTCGTCTACATATAGAACTAGAAACTTAGAATTTAAATTTTAGCTTTATTGTTGTTCAAAAGTTAATTAATACCATTAATATTATTGGCCATCTTTGTGACACTAACCATTCCCTTGGCCATCTTGTTCTGCCTAACTACCTCAAAACAAGAGGTTACAAATGACCACCATCTCATTTCATCTCAATATGTGTCAGGAATTCAGGCAGGTCTCCCCTGGGCGATTCTTCCATTCTGGGTGCCATCACCTCAGTCTACTCAGTGGTAGTCAGCCAGCAGCTGGACTGGTGTCTGGTGTGGAGGGGTCACAAGGGCTTCAGGCGCATGCTGGTGCCTTGACAGAGGCATCTGGAAGCCTGGATTTTGCTGAGTTCCTTTATGTATCCACAGGGCCTCACAAGGGGGTCAATGGGGTAGTCAACATTTACAAGATACTCAGGGCCCTGAAACTCCAAGGTGGAAAGGGTCAGTCTTCTTACAGCCCAGACCTGGAACTGTCATGGTGGCACTTCTGCCACACACAATTGGTCAAATCGGTCACAGGCCAGTGTCAGAAATAGCCTCTGCCCCTTATGGGAACACTGATGGGAAAGAATCTGTGGTCATCATTAATCTACCAAAGCTTGAGACCAAAGCACCACACATAGACATGAAAAGTAAAAGCCCAAATCAAACTTGGAAAGCCTGAAGCCTGGTTTAATTCTAACAATAATATATTACCAAAATAAACTAATCCTGCATTAAGACAGCGCTGAAATAAAAGATCTCTGCATTCCACTCAAGAAGTTTAACTGTCATGAACAAATGCAGCATGAATATTTAATGCTTTGTTTTTAGAAATAACAAATGAATTCAATCTTTGAATCCACTTGTCCTTCAATATTTATCTTACTATTCCTTTCTGCTTTTAGAAATAATTTACAAGAGTTCTGTGTATGATCATCTATTTCCATAAAAGAAGAAAATATCAGTATCTAATGCGTCCAAAGCTATGATAAATTCTGATGTCAAATAAAGGACTAACATACTAAAGAACAGTAATGTCAAATGGTACCAATCAAAAGAAATAAGGAGGAAAAAATCTAGAGGTGTCTGCAACATCAGAGACTCATATTAATTCATGAATTAATATAAAGGAGTTTTCATCACACCTGTGTCATATTTCTCTGCAGTTTCTAACCTTGTCGCATGTTTTGCTGAAGCTCAGAGGAGCTAATGCTTTATTAAAAGCAAGAAGGAAGATTTGAATGTAGAAACAAAAAATAGGATCTTTAATAAGATATTTACAGACATAACAAAATATATATATATCCACCCATATGGCAAATAAATGAATTCAGTATCATCATCTTTCTATGCTTTATAATCAATTTTATTTTTCTTCAGAAAAGGTTATCTTTCATTTTTATTCTATAATATATGATTGATGGCTAATGTTTTATTCTTTAAAAAGATATTACTTATATTATATAATAAGGGGAACTCTAGGGCAATAAAGCCTATATTTTCTGAGAAACAAAATATAAAGGATGTTGAAATTCATGCTGTGGATACTAAATATTGTTGAATATTTGAAAAGTCCGCTTGGTTATTTTTGTTGCCTTACTGAAAAGTCTGGCTCATTGAATGATCAATTTAATTAAACCTTCTCCATAAAATTTGATTTCACCTCCTCAGTGAAATGAACAGGTGAAATACTCCATAACAAACATGGCTGCATAAGCAAGCACTTAATTAGTTACAGGTTATTTTCAAATGCATTTTTAAAATGTTAATCTTTATATGGTACCTCACATCAATATATATAAATATTATAGCTTCAAATTAAGCACCACCCTTGGCTTGCCATAGAAAACACTTAAAGATTCTATAAATAAGTGCTTACATTTATAGTACTTTTTGATGGAATGTATTTAATAAAATCTTCTCATTAATTTTATGTATTATACACTTATATACTTACATGTAAAGTATATTTTTGAAGTGTGAACAAAAAATTTTTAATATTAATTTCTGTTGTTTTAAACTTTCAGTCTTTTCAACATAAGATAATAGCTGCACACATTTAATTTTTTTAAAAATAAAACACAATCTTAAAAACGTTCATGATGATTGGTCTTGGTGGTTCCTAGTAATAAGACCTGTCTTATTTTTTCACATACAATAAATTATATTTTTATGCAGGATTGCATTAAAATCCAGTAGTTCTTAAACAATGTTACTAAATAACCATATAATTCCCAAATGCAGCAAAGGCAATCTTCATGGTGCACTTTCACCTCATGGGAGTTGAAGGTGCTCCTTTTGGATATTTTTCCACTTCAATGTGAAGTACATTGTTAGGGTTTCATGAGTGGTTTCATTATGTGGCTTTTTTTTTTTCCTTTCTTTCTTTTTTTGAGACGGAGTTTTGTTCTTGTTGCCCAGGCTGGACTGCAGTGGCGCGATCTGGGCTCACCACAACCTCTGGGTGGGTTTGGCTTTTTAAAAGAAAAAATTGTTTTGATTTGATTTCTTCCACAGTTCACAGTTCTCAGATGAGACTTTTTTTTTGGTAAATCATGTAGATCAGGGATGTTTTGAAAGGCAAAATGCTCCTTAGCAGATGAAATCTCTCAATGTAATTCTAATAAATAAGCACCTACAGGCTGGGCACGGTGGCTTACACCTATAATACCAGCACTTTGGGATTCTATTTCATGGTTTCAGAAGCAGAAACTGAGCCTCAAATCTGCTAAGATTGTCCTGAGCAAGAGTCTTATTTCCTGGAGAGAAAGAACTGAAATTGTGAAAAAACAGACACAGGCTCTTATCATGCAAGTGGCTGACCTGCAATGAAAGGTGCATGCACAGCCTCACCAGGTGTCTACTGTTAAAGTGAGGGCATTAATTGGAAAAGAATGGGACCCTGCAACTTTGAATGGGGACGTGTAGGAGGACCTGATAAAGCTGGGGACACTGAGTTTGTAAACTCTGATGAAACTTTCTTGCCAGAAGAAACAGCTTCCCTATCCCCAGTAGCGGCAACATCCCCTCCCCAACCCATGCTGCCATCAGCCTTTCTACCTGTCTTAGGAGATAAACCCTGTGCTGCCTGAGGCAACAGCAATGGCCTCCCCTGAGGCATTTGCCAGGCGAGATAATGTTGATTCTTCTGTGGAGCCACTCCCAACACCCATGTTTCCTTCTAGACCTAAAACTAGACTAGAGTCCCAGCAGACCCCTAGAGGTAAGTTTGAGAGTATGACCCATGAGGAGGTGCTCTACACTCGAAAAGAACTGCCTGAGTTTTCCAATTTATATAAACAGAAATCTAGAGAATAAGCATGGGAATGCATATTAAGGGTGTGGAAAAATGGTGGAAGGAACATAGAGTTGAATCAGGCTGAATTTATTGATTTGGGTCCACTAAGTAGGGACTGTGCATTTAATGTTGTAGCTTGGGGAGTTAAAAAAGATTCTGATAATTTATTTGCTTGGTTAGCTAAAATATGGATTAAAAGATGGCCCACTGTGAGCAAGCTGGAAATGCCTAATCTCCCTTGGTTTAAAGTAGAGGAAGGGATCCAAAGGCTTAGGAAGATTGGGATTTTGCAATGGATTAGTCACTTTAGTCCTACTCATCCCAGCTGGGAGGGTCCAGAAGATATACCTTTGACCAATGCCTTGTGAAATAGATTTGTGAGGGCAGCTTCTGCATCTTTGAAGAGCCCTGTAATTGCTCTTCTCTGTATGTCAGATCTAACAGCAGGAACCACAGTCACTCAATCACATAATTCAAATACAATGGGAATAAATGGATTCTGAGGTGGCAGGGGCCAAGTGGCAGCACTCAACCATCAAAGGCAAGGTGGGTGTAGCTATCAAAAAGGACAGCAGAGGCAAAGCGCCAATCAGAGGAATCTGACCCTTATAGAGCTCTGGCATTGGCTAATTAATCACAGTGTTCCTACTAGTGAAATTGACAGGAAGCTTACTGCCTTCTTACTTAATTTATACGAGCAGCAAACTTCTAGGTTGAATGGACAAAAGATTAATTTGAATTATAAAAACAGAGAATGATGGCCCTTCAATCAATTTCCAGACTTGAGCCAGTTTACAGACCTAGAACTCCTTGAATAAAGGGGAGTCCAGGTCCCCTTGAGGAAGGACCCCACTACACTACCGACAATTTATGCAGTGAATCTTTCTCCCATCGTTCCCTAAGGAGACCTCTGGCCTTTTACCAGGGTAACTGTGCATTGGGGAAAGGGAATGATCAAATGTCTGATCAGATCAGACATTTTGGGGACTACTGACTATTGGCTCTGAGCCGACATTAATTTCAGGGGACCCAAAAAGTCATTGTGGTCCTCCAGTTAAAGTAGGGGCTTATAGAGGTCAGGTAATTAGTGGAGTTTTAGCTCAGGTCCAACTTACAGTAGATCCAGTGGGTCCCCAGACACATCCTGTGATCATTTCCCCAGTGCTAGAATGCATAATTGGCATAAACATACTTAGCAGCTGGCAGAACCCTCACATTGGCTACCTGACTGGTAGGGTGAGGGCTACTATGGTGGAAAAGGTGAAATGGCAGCTACTAGAGCTGCCTCTCCCTAGAAAAATAGTAAATCAAAAACAGTGTCACATCCCTGGAGGGATTGCAGAGATTAGTGCCACCATCAAGGACTTGAAAAATACAGGGGTGGTGATTCTCACCACATCCCCATTCAACTCTCCCATTTGGCCTGTGCAGAAGACAGATGGATCTTGGAGAACGACAGTGGATTATCGTAAGCTTAACCAAGTGGTGATTCCAATTTCAGCTGCTGTACTAGATGTGGTTTCATTGCTTGAGCAAATTAACACGTCTCTTGGTACCTGGTATGCAGCCATTGCCTTGGCAAATGCCTTTTTCTCCATTCCTGTCCATAAGCCCACCAGAAGCAATTTCCCTTAGCTGGCAAGGCCAGCAATATACCTTTACTGTCCTACCTCAGGGGTATATCAACTCTCCGGTTTTGTGTCATAATCTTATTCAGAGAGAACTTGATCACTTTTTGCTTCCATAAGACATCACACTGTCCATTACATTGACGACATTATGCTGATTCATCCAGTGATCAAGAAGTAGCAAATACACTGGATTTATTGGTGAGACATTTGCATGCCAGAGGATGGGAAATAAATCTGACTAAAATTCAGGGACCTTCTACCTCTAAAATTTCTAGGGGTACAGTGGTGTGGAGCCTGTAAAGACATTCCTTCTAAGGTAAAGGATAAGTTGCTGCATTTGGCCTCTCCTATAACGAAGAAAAAGGCACAACACCTAGTGGGCCTATTTGGATTTTGGAGGCAACACATTCTTCATTTGGGTGTGTTACTCCAGCCCATTACCGAGTGACCCCAAAGGCTGCCAGTTTTGAATGGGGTCCAGAACAGGAGAAGGCTCTGCAACAGGTCCAGGCTGCTGTGCAAGTTGTTCTGCCACTTGGGCCATCCCGTCATGCAGAGGTTTCCATTTGCTGTATGAAGTTCTTAGGGATACAGTCACGTTCAAAGTCTAGGAAAGAGGCTGTGTCTCTCTTTCAGGTAGGGTTATCTCCATAGTAGAAACGATAATGGAGTGGTTCGCATAACTACTGTGACTTAACTAGATTCCCATGCTGAGGAGCGATGCGGTCACCCTTGCAGGGCAGGCCCATTCTCTTTCTACTGGAAGAAGTGGCCAAGCGGGATGTGAAATATGCTCCCCCAGGAGCAAGAAAACTCAAGAGTCCAGGTCAGTGCCAGAATCATGACGTAGTTTTTTTCAAGTTACTTATTTTCTCTAACACTGTTTCATCATCAGAATATCATACTCACCTTGTCCTGCTTTCTTCACGTGTATGTTGTTGAAACAGAATGATAAACATGTGCAATCACTCTGAAAAGTGCTGGAAAAATAATATGATATGCAATATTTAATCTATTTTATGATTTATTTGTCTTTTATTATAAAATATTAATAAACTTAAATATATGTTATATAACACAATAATATAACTTTAAAAAGCTAATATTTATTCAGGTAGTACTATATTCCAGGTGTTATTTTAAGACTTTATATAAATTAACTCTTTTTTCAATGAAAACTTTGAAATGGAAATAGTTACTATTGGCCGGGCATGGTGGCTCATGCCTGTAATCCCAGCATTCAGGGAGGCCAAGGCGGGCGGCTCATGAGGTCAGGAGATGGAGACCATCCTGGCTAACATGGTGAAATCCCGTCTCTACTAAAAATACAAAAAATTAGCCAGGCATGGTGGCGGGTGCCTGTAGTCCCAGCTACTTGGGAGGCTGAGACAGGAGAATGGTGTGAACCCAGAAGGTGGAGCTTGCAGTGAGCCGAGATCACACCACTGCACTCCAGCCTGGGTGACACTGTGAAACTCCATCTCAAAAACAACAGCAACAAAAAAGTAATAGTTACCATTATTTGCCATTTTATAGAGCACTGAGTAACTTGACCATGGTCACATAGCTAGGAATTCCTAAAACTGGGATATGACGTTAAAACCAGAATATATAGATTTAAACATTGTGTAATAAATAAGAAAAGATACAAATTCCTGGTACAATTCTTTATATAGTACGTGTGATCAAATATCTGTTTACCTTCCATTAAATTGGGATGATAAATGTGTTATAATGCTTCCAGAACACTGATTACTAACACTATTTATTGTAACATTTAACCTGAATCACATGGGCAGGGCAGGAGACATGGTAAACTTCTTTCCCTTATTAAAATCAAATCTCATCATTACAAAGAGGAAACATTATAAAACATATGTGTAAAACTACATTACTTTAAAATAATAAAAATGTATATTTATTAACAGTAAAAGATGTCATCCTTGAATTTTTTTTTTTTTTTTTTTTTGAGACAGAGTCTCACTCTGTTGCCCAGGCTGGAGTGCAGTGGTATGATCTGGGCTCACTGGCTCACTGCAACCTCTGCCTCCCAAGTTCAAGCAATTCTTCTGCCTCAGCCTCCCTAGTAGCTGGGACTGCAGGTGCACGCCGCCACGCCCGGCTAATTGTTTGTATTTTAGTAGAGACAGGGTTTCACCGTGTTGCCCAGGCTGGTCTTGAACTCCTGATCCCAGGCAATCTGCCCACCTCAGCCTCTCAAAGTGCTAGGATTACAGGCGTGAGCCACCACGCCTGGCCCCTTCAAGTTTTTTAACATCATACTACATATGCTGAAAATTATTTATTTTTAGAATATTTTTTCTTTGAGGATGGCCATCAAGATTTTATTTAGTTGTAGCAAATATTTGTTGAATGTTGATGGTACCAAGAACAGTTCTAAGTATTGCTGGTCAATAAGTGATTAACATAAATCCCTTCTAATAAGATCTAGTCTAGTTAGAGAATCAAGAACAAGTCATTTAATAACAGGCTGTTATTGCTGAATGGAAGCAGGCCATATATGTGGCTATTCATTCAGCTTTTTTTTTCTTTTTTTTTGCTTTTTCGTGTGTGTGTGTGTGTGTGTGTGATATGGAGTCTTGCTCTATCGCCCAGGCTGGAGTGCAGTGGTGCGATCTTGGCTCACTTCAACCTCTGCCTCCCAGGTTCAAGCAATTCCCCTGCATCAGCCTCCTGAGTACCTGGGACTATGGGTGTGCGCCACCACGTCTGGCTAAGTTTTTTGTATTTTTAGTAGAGATGGAGTTTGACCATGTTGGCCAGACTGGTCTCAAAGTCCTGACTTCAGGCAATCCACCTGCCTTGGCCTCCCAAAGTGTTAGCATTACAGGCTTGAGCCACTTCTCCTGGCCTCATTCAGCTTTTAATGTGTGATATTATCTCTATTGTAAGAGACAAAAAGCAACTAGAAACAAATTTTATTATCTGTAGGCCAAAGCCAGAAAGGCTCTCTAAATGTGACTGAGATAATTTCTTTTATTTATTTGCTTCTTATTGTCCTTCTTGAAGAAGAGAAAGGATTCTAGATGAAAAGTTTTAGATGCAGTAAGTAATGAAGAGAAAAACTGGTAAATACATAGGTTAATCTAAATAAATATTATTTGTATCAGTAATAATAAAGAGTTTTGAGATTAAAAAACAAGCAAAAGGAAATTAAAATAAGTAATGAAGTAAAATAAAGTTGGGAAGAGATAACAGGATTTACGTGCTCAAAATTCAACTGTTGGTTCAACAGGATATTAAAAGTATTACAATTAAACATTAATATCTAAAGACTGGAATTTTTCTGATAACTTGTATTTTAAATAGACAAACTTATGGATGTAAATTTAAAAAGCCAAATGATTAAAAATAGCTCAATTAAAATAATTAAAGAAGAGAAAATTAAAATTGAACAGGTATGAAGAAAGAAAAGCATAATAAATGCTGAATTAAGCTAAATATATCAATAATTGCAAAACATAAATAGATCCAATCCTCTAGTTAAAGGACAAATATTATTTGCCAATTTTTTAAAAAAGATCTTACCATCTTCTATCCTATATAAATTATAAGGAAGCAGAATAGTTGACAGAAAAAAATTCAAAAGAAAATAATAGCACTTAAATAATAATCAAAATAAAGCTCTTATAATTTTATTAACAGATGAAACAGACTTTAAGCAAAAATTAGACATAACATGGGACATTTTTTAAAGATAAGAGTGTCTTAGAAAGTATTTAAAATTTTATGTACCTCAAAACATAGTCTCAAGATATATAAATCAAAAATTGATATAAGTATAAGGAAAAATAGGCAAAATAACCAAAGTGAAAAATTTCAGCATATTTCTGTCAGTAGTTTTGAGAACAAACAGAAGATCAGTAGAGGAAATGTAGAGAACACAACTAGTAAGTAACATCTAAAAGACATAACAGAAGAGAATAACAGAATTCTGCACTCATGAACTGGAGAATACACACTTTTCAAATATTCATTCAAAAATTACAATGATCATTTCCTGGAGGATAAATCAACTCTTGACAAATTTCAAATTGAAATATAATAACATAGAACATATTCTAAGAATACAATTTAATTAAGTTTGAAATCAATTACAAAAAACAAAAACAAAAACTAGAAACCCTCTCATATGATTGAAGATTAAGAAATGTAGTTCTATCAAAGATGAGTTGGCTGTAAGTATTTGACTATATCTCTGGGTTTTCTATTCTATTCCGTTGGTCTACATGCCTATTTTTATACCAGTACCGTGCTGTTTTGGTAACTATAGTGTTGTAAGTTTGAAGTCAGGTAATGTGATGCCTGCAGATTTGTTCTTTTTGCTTAGTATTGCTTTGGCTATGTGGGCTCTTTTCTGGTTCCATATAAATTGTATTTTTCTAGTTGTGTGAAGAATGATGATGGTATTTTGATGGGAATTGCATTGAACTTGTAGATTGCTTCTGGCAGTATGGTCATTTTCCCAATATTGATTCTACCCATCCATGAGCATGGGATGTGTTTCCATTTGTTTGTGTCATCTATGATTTCTTTCAGCAGTGTTTTGTAGTTTTCCTTGTAAAGAACTTTCACCTCCTTCATTAAGTATGTTCCTAGGTATTTTATTTTTCTGCAGCTGTTGTAAATGGGATAGAGTTCTTGATTTGATTCTCAGATTGGTCATTGATTCTCAGATTGGCCTCTCCAAAAATTATTAAAATAAAAATTAAAAGGCCAGGCACGGTGGTTCACACCTGTAATCCCAGCACTTTGGGAGGCCGTGACGGGCAGATCATGAGATCAGGAGATCGAGACCATCCTGGCTAACATGGTGAAACCCCGTCTCTACTAAAAATACAAAAAATTAGCTGGGCATGGTGGCGTGCACATGCAGTCCCAGCTACTCAGGAGGCTGAGGCAGGAGAATGGCGTGAACCCAGGAGGCAGAGCTTGCAGTGAGTCGAGATCGCACCATTGCACTCTAGCCTCGCCGACAGAGCGAGACTCTGTCTCATAAAAAAATTAATTAATTAAAATAGAAAAATAAATAAAATAAAAAAGAAGCATAGTTCTAAAAATTTGTTGATCCAAAAAGAAATAATAGTAAAAATGACAATATTTTGAACTGAACAATAAAGAAAATGTATGTCTATGGTTGCGAGGTGCAGCCAAAATAGTAACTTAAAGGAAAATTATGGGCTTAGTTATGTATATATGAAAATATAATGAAAAATTAATAAAATATTTATCCAAGAATTTTGAAAAATAACAAAAAGAAGAGCAAATTAAACTCAGTAAAAGTAGAAGAAAGGAAATATTAAGGGTAAGAACAAAAATTAATAAACTTGAATATACACAACAGAAAATTTCAAAAAAACAAGATAGTGTTTTGAGAAAAATTAATAAAATCGAAAAATATCTGATAGTATTGTTCAAAGAAAACCAGTAAAAGCAAAATAATTAATGTTAGAAATATGAAGACACTGAATAATAAAATGATATCAAGAAAAGTTTTATGCCAACATTTCAATTTAGATAAAATGGAAATATTCCTCAAAGTAAAAAAACACAATTTAACAAAACTGACCCAAGAAAAAATAGATTGCTTGATAAGTCCAGAACCCATTAAGTTTGACTTACTATTCAGAAAACTTCCCTCAGAAGGAGTTTTCAGAAAACTCCCGGCCCTAATGATTTTACTAGGGTTTTTACATTCAATGAAAGTCGAAATAAATTCAAACAAGCACAGCCTCCAAGAGAAAAAGAAAAGAGGAAACATTCTGCAGCTCATTTCCTGAGAATAACATAACCCTAGAAACCACAATGCAACAAGGATAAAAGGGAAAAAAATTATAATTCCTTGCCATTCATGAAAATAAATGGAAAAAAGCTTAAATCAAATATTAGCAAACTTAACCTAGCAATATATTATAAAGGAATAATATATCATGACCAAATCAGTTATCCTAGGAATGTAGATTTCTTTTTGAGCCAGAGCCTCGCTCTGTCGCCCAGGCTGGAGTGCAGTGGCGTGATCTCAGCTCACTGCAACCTCCGCCTCCCAGGTTCATGCCATTCTCCTGCCTCAGCCTCCCAAGTAGCTGGGACTACAGGCGCCTGCCACCATGCCTGGCTAATTTTTTGTGTTTTTAGTAGAGATGGGGTTTCACCATGTTAGCCAGGATGGTCTCGATCTCCTGACCTTGTGATCCGCCCCCCTCAGCCTCCCAAAGTGCTGGGATTACAGGCATGAGCCACTGTGCCCGGCCTTTTTTTTTTTTTTTTTTTTGAGACGGAGTCTCGCTCTGTCGCCCAGGCTGGAGTGCAGTGGAGAGGTCTTGGCTCACTGCAACCTCTGCCTCCTAGGTTCACACCATTCTCCTGCCTCAGCCTTCCAAGTAGCTGGGACTACAGGTGCCTCCCACCATGCCCGGCTAATGTTTTGTATTTTTAGTGGAGATGGGCTTTCACTGTGTTAGCCAGAATGGTCTAGATCTCCTGACCTTGTGATCTACCCACATCAGCCTCTGCTGATGTGAGCCACCGCACCAGGCTGGAATGTAGAATTTTTTATATTAAAAACGACGTAATTATCACGTTAAGAGTAGAAAGAGAAAAATCCTAAAATTATCTCAACAAATACAGAAAAACATAGGGTAAAATTCAAAATCCATCCATGGTGAAAACAAAAACCTCATAGTAAACAAATAATTGAACTGAACTTTCTTCTTCCAATAGAACACATCTATAAAAACCTTACAGCTAACATTGTACCTATCACTAAAATATTGACAGTATTCTTTTTGGGATTGAATCAAGACAAAGGTGCCTGATACCATCATTTCAGCTCAATAGTTTATTGCAGATATTAACCATTGCAATAATTTCCCCTTCCTTCAAGCACAAAGGAAACAGGATGATAAAGGAAAAAAGAGCAAAAAAGTTGTAAGAAGATCTCTAGAGGAATATTATTATTATGAACAAAGTAGAATTATAAATTAGAATTATTTAAATATTAAATCTGGAAGTGCAAATTATTTTAGCAAGTTTACTGGGAAATAAATTATTAAACAAAAATCAATTGTATTTCTACATATCAGCAAATACCAAAGTGATAGAGATTATAGAACTTTTTTTTTTTTTTTTGAGACGGAGTCTCGCTCTGTTGCCCAGGCTGGAGTGCAGTGGCGCAATCTCGGCTCACTGCAAGCTCCACCTCCCAGGTTCACGCCATTCTCCTGCCTCAGCCTCTCCGAGTAGCTGGGACTACAGGTGCCTGCCACCACGCCCGGCTAATTTTTTTTTGTATTTTTAGTAGAGACGGGGTTTCACCGTGGTCTTGATCTCCTGACCTCGTGATCCACCCGCCTCGGCCTCCCAAAGTGCTAGGATTACAAGTGTGAGCCACCACGCCCGGCCGAGATTATAGAACTTTTACAAAAGCAGGAAAAATTTTCTACAGAAAAGATAAAATGTCATTGAGATATTAAATAAGACCTACAATATTGAGAGGGAAACCATACTCAAAGATCAGAAGTCTCCAAACTATTAAATTGTTGATTTTCTCAAAAATGAGGTATAGATTAAAAGCAATTACATTGAAAGTATCAGGAGGTTTTGCTCATTTTGTTTTTGCTTTTAAATGAAACTTGACCAGGGCACTAGAGACTCAACCATCTCTATATATTTTCAGTGTTTCCATTTGGAGGCCCAATGAGCAACTAAAACTTCATGTTTAGTTAGATTTCTAATCATTCTCCCAAACACCAACCCAGGCTCACTCTTACTCATCCTTTTCTTTCTTATGCCATATCAATCTAGTTATATATTCTGTTGACTCTACTTTTAAAATACACAGCATTGACCTCTTCTTTCCTACCTCCATTTGAATCATCTGGTCAGAATTGTGATCATATCTGACATATACTTCTGCAATTGCCTCCTAATTGAACTCCCTGCTTTCCTTTTTACCCCAGACCCAGTCTTTTCTTCAACCAGCTGCCAGAAGGATTCTTTGAAACATAAATCTGATTGCTCCTCTCTGCAATAGCTTAAAGTCCTTATGATGCCCTAGAACCTCGCATAACCTGTCCCATCACTTTGTGGCCTCTGCTCCTACTAATATCACTGGTCTTTTTGCTGTCTCATTAATCTGCCAGGTCTGCAGCTGCCTGTAGGCCTAGTCACTGGGAATGCTCTTCTTTTGGATGCCCATACTGCTATAATAACTGCCTCATCTTCTTCACTCTTTGATGATCACTTTTCTTTCTTTTTTTTTTTTGGTATGGAGTCTCACTCTGTTGCCCAGGCTGGACTGCAGTGGTGCAATCTCGGTTCACTGCAAGCTCAGCCTCCCAGGTTCACGCTCTCCTGCCTCAGCCTCCCGAGTAGCTGGGACTACAGGTGCCTGCCACCACGCCTGGCTAATGTTTTTGTATTTTTAGTAGAGACAGGGTTTCACTGTGCTAGCCAGGTGGTCTTGATCTCCTGACCTCGTGATCCGCCCGCCTCAGCCTCCCAAAGTGCTGGGATTACAGGTGTGAGCCACTGTGCTCAGCTTGATGATCACTTTTCAGTGCACTTACTCTGACCAATCCAATTTAAATTGAAAACTACTCAACCCTTCTGTTTCTCCCCAGGACTACTTTTTCTCTTTTTGCATAGTACTTACTGTCCTATAATATTTAAACAGAGGCTAGGCATGGTGGTCCTTGTTTTAGTCCCAGCTACTTGGGAGGCTGAGGCAAGAGGATATCTGAGCCCAGGAGTTGGAGACCAGCCTGGGCATCATAGCGAGACCCTTTCTCAAAAGACATAAATATTTGAACAACTTATTTATTTACTATGTCCATTGTTTGCTCTCTGATTCTTCCTACAAATGCATGCACTCCATGAGGGCAGAAAGTCATTCCACATGTTCTGCATTGTTTATTGGTGGGCAGTGCCTGACATACAGAACACTCTAACTGTGTTGAAGCAAATGGGTAGAGAGTCTTAAACAGATAATATAATACACAAGATGAAGTCAGAATTGGGAAAATTGACTCTTGAATAAGTAGTGCTGATAACTGAATACCCATTTAGAAAAAGATACAGTATCTCACCCCAGCCAAATAAAGCAATTTCAGGATTATATTATACACTAAAAGTTTCTCTGTTTTTCCTTTCACGTTGAATAGAGATTCTAATTTTGATGTCACAAATCTATATAATGTCTTTTCTATCATAATTAGTGCTTTCATATACTATGTAATATAAGAGAGTATGATCATTCCCTTGTTCTGCACAGAAAGCACAAGTTATGATATGAAAGATTGATACATTTGTGACTTAAAATTAGAATCTTCTATTCATCAAAAGTCACCATTAAGAGAGTAAAAAAGGCAAAATACCAATTCAGAAAAGACATTTGTTTTATATAAAACTGACAATGGATTAGTTTTCAGTATCTATAAGTAACTTCTACAAACAAAAACAGATAACCCCATAAAAAATTGGACAAAAACTTGAATAGGTACTTTTTATAAAAGACCCAAATTATATGCACTTACACATGCACAAATGTATATATATAAATATATACATACACACATATATGGTACACACAAATACATTAAACATATGTGTATGCAAATATGACATATATGTAATAAAATTATTAATAATCATCAAATGCAAATTAAAAACCTAAAATACACAATTACATACAACTAAAATGTTGACCAGGATGTAAAGTAACTCTCATTCATTGCTTGTGAAACTTTAAGCAGATACAAGTGCCTTGGAAAACTGTTGTTATTTAGTAATCTGAAGATATATATCATGAGTTAACAACTGCACTCTTGGGAATACACCATGGATAGACCCTTGAAGTGTGCACATCATGAATAATATGAAATAATGTTCATAGCAGCATTTTTCACAAGAGCCCAACATGGGAAGAAATTTAAAAGCTCTCTAATGCTATGATAGATAAAATATTAAGTGATAGTCATACAGTGGAATGTTACACAAAAAATAAAGAAAACTGCTCCTTAGTACCCACAACAGAGGTGAATGTCACAGACATAAGTCAATCAGAGGAAGCAACAGATAGTGTGATATACATAGCATAATTCCATTCAGATGGAATTTCAAACGAAGGAAACTAAAATACAGTATCTAATGATATACACACAGGCAGTGGAACTATAAAGTCAAAGAAGAAGGCGATTATTGTAACATTAGGCAAGTGGTTGGCTCCAGGGGACATGGAGGAGGAGGTGATGATGAGGAGGACGCAGGCAGGTTCTGGGATGTTTGTCAATTTCTCATTATTTTGACCTGGTTAAAGTGTTTTTAAAAAAAATTTCCCATTCCCTTTATTGATTACAACTTACATATATGATTTATACATTTTTTCTCTATGAATGTTATTTTCCAAAATTGAAACAAGCCTACAATTCTGAAGACCTTATCTTATAGTTAATTTTCCATATAACAGCAGTGTTCTTCTCTCAGAAAATGTAAAGCTTAAGGTCACTTAATTGTGCCAGTAGATATTTGCTGAACATCCACCTTGTGCCAGGTATCTTTCTAAGCACTGAGATTATGGTGAGGAATAAAATAGATGATATTTATAAGGTTGTTATCAATGCAGCCTGCAATCTTAGGAAATTAATCCTGTGGCTTGATTTCAATCTCTAGCTTACCCTATGCAACTGTTTAACTCAGCCTTCCCATATGAAAGAAGACACTGTGGAATATAGTAATGTAGTTGGAAACTAAATTTCAGTCGCATTTCTCTCTTCCTAGTTGCATTACCAAAGAGCTTTCAGTCTATAGAGCCCTCGTCTTTATAGAGGGGACCCTATTTCCTGTTCTATTAAGCCCACAGATCTTCTGTGGGGAAAAACATTACATGTCAATGTACATTTAAAATCGTGATAGTAATGTGATTTATTCAAATATTTAGATATGTATTTGTATTGAAATTTCTTTAAACAGTGGAAGTGCATCCTCTACAGTCTTGCTCTAAATTTTTTCTTGGCGGGGCAAAGAGAATGCAGCCTTCCTTATCAAATGTGTGTGAGTGCTGCTTGCTGCCTGGTGGAGGATACTGAACATAGAGATGTCATAACTAAAGATTCCCGAGGGTGACATTGGTATATAAACAGCAGTGGAGAAACTCTGCTTTTGATGCAGCTACCAAGTCTGTGTGTGTATATATAGCAAAAATATACCACATTAAAGGATATCAAATTTACCATTTCAAGCATACAGTACAGTAGCATTAAGTACATTTGCACTATAATCCAACCATCACCACCATTCATCTTCAGAATTTTTTTCTTCTCAAACTGAAGCTCTGTACACATTAAACAATAACTCCCCATTTCCCCTTCCCTCCAGAGAGCCGTACATTTGGAAAACTGTTATGATTCAGTTTTCCAACCTCCATTCTACTTTTTGTCTCCAGAAATATGATTATGCTAGGCATAATACTTCCCATAAATGGACTCATACAACCTATTTCCTTTTGTGTTTGGCTTGCATCACTTAGCATGTTGTTTTCAAGGTTCTTTCATGTAGCATGTATCAGAATTCCTCCTCTTTTAAGGCTGAATAATATTTCAGTATGCCTAGTTACCATATATTGTTTATCCATGCATCTATCAATGAGTATTTGGATTGTTTGGGGTATTGTTAAGTAATGCTGCTATTAACATGGGTATACAGATATCTGCCCAAGTCTCTGCTTTCAATTCTTTGAGGCACATGCCCAGCAGTGGCATTTCCAAGTCATGTGATAATTCTATATTTAGTGTTTTCAGGGATAGCCTTACTGTTTTCTGCAGCAGCTGCACCATTTTACACTCCACCAGCTATGTAGAGGATTCACATTTCTCCAATCTGCACCAATATTTATTTTCTGTTTTTTCATTTGTTTGGTTGTTAGTTTTTTAATCATAGCCATGCTAATGGGTGTAAAGCAGTATCTCATTGTCATTCTGACTTGCATTTCCCTAAGACCAATTTGTTTCTGAGCCAGGACAATTTTCAGCTCCCACCCTACCACTACCTTCCCCACTCCTGCACCCTCATTTCCTTGCTTTTTTTTTTTTTTTTGAGACGGATTCTCACTCTGTCGCCAAGGCTGGAGTCCAGTGGTGCAATCTCAACTCACTGCAATCTCCACCTCCTGTGTTCAAGCAATTCTCCTGTCTCAGGCTCCAGAGTAGCTAGGATTACAGGCGCACATCACCATGACTGTCTAATTTTTGTATTTTTAGTAGAGATGGGGTTTCACCATACGCCAGGCTGGTCTGAAACACCTGACCTCAGATGATCCACCCGCCTCGGCCTCCCAAAGTGCTGAGATTACAGGCGTGAGCCACCGCGCCCAGCCTTGCTTCCTCTTTTAAATAAGTGGTAGCTGAGTCTAGACTCTTGAGTACATTTCCCCACTAGTCTTTGGCGTTTTCACAAAAAAGTCATTGTATGGCCACTCAAAGAAAACATTTTGATTATTCATATAATTTCACAGTGCCTGTGACAGCTCTGCTCAGTCCCTTTTTCTGAGGTGTGACATGCCATCTGTCGAAGTGAGAACAGGAACCCTCCTTTCCTTCAAGCTGTTGTCCTGCACACAGAACAAGTGAAAGATACTGGAAAACCCTCTGTTGGATTCTAAAGTTCTTTTGACCTTAGCTTGAAAATAAAAAAGAATCAAGAAATATTTTCTTGCTGGGTTGGAGCCAATGATTCTTGGCCAGAAATAACTGTGTAGAGTTCCTCTCAGCTGGATCCATGAAGCCAGGCCTTCAGGGGAGGTCCCGGAGTAGGGGAGCATGGTGAGTCCAGCGCCTCTCATCTGAGTGCATCCACTTGGAGGAGACCTAGGGGAGGCTAGCTCCTTGAGCTGAATCCTGTTTAGAGGAAGGGACCCGGTTTCGGGAGAATTCTCTCTGCAAGCCCAGTGGGCTAGGCCTGGGAGCTATAGCCTTATAGCCTTATAGATAGCTATCAGCTTATCTATCAGCTTATCTGAAAACCCTGATAGAAGTCAGCACATTTTTAAAAACACTTAAGTCCATTGTTTCCTTTTTGAGGGAGAAAAAAGTGCTAAAGAATGTTAAGCTCTTCTAGCAGCACTCTTACTCATAGCCAGATTGAATTTCTTTTTCCTTCATGGATTCCCTGAGGCATCATTATAATGAAAAAGTAGGCATCAGAAAAACACTTACCGGGTTGTGTCTGGAGAAAAAGTCACTTTTGGGACAACCCGTGTAAAAATGTCTACACATTTTATTCTAATTACAGGTCTGCAAACCATTCTCATCTGCAGTGGATATTAGTGAACTACTGCCCCCCTGAAGGTCATGACCTTGGGCAACAGTCAGGGTTTGCCATCAAAAACAAGACTAAAATAACACTGATGGCTGCTTTCAGGAGGTCTAAGATGAGAGCTAGAGTTCTCCTCCCTAGTGCCCCTGCATGGATTTACTCATGAGTTTACACACTTGACCTTCTCTGCCATTTATCCTTAGGTTTTGCCAACTTCTCCCTTTTTGGCCTAGTCATTCTTTGTGTTTCTCATTCATTCCAGACTGCTCCCTTTTTTCTTTCTTCCTGTCTCAGCCAGCACAGGAGCTAAAGGTTAACAGGGTTTTGAGTGTGACCTGTGAGGGAAAATGCTATTGTTTAATTCCAGTTTCTTGCCATGGAGTTATTTACTTACCTTTCTATTAAATCCTCATAGCATGTTACTCCTTTTTCTTATGTTTTCACACAATGCCCTTTACTTCAACTGATTACTTGTTTTGATGTTCCTTAGCCTATGTTATTTTTGCATTTCCTAAGAGTCTTCCAGTGGCAGCACATTTCATAACCACTATTTGATTTGTAAATTTATCTTTGTAGACCATCTTCCACTCCCAGATGATTACATGAACAAGTAGCTTGGTTGTAGACTTGTTCTTTAGAAAATAATGCCTTAGATAAAGATGAGAGCTGGGCCGGGTGTGGTGGCTCACTCCTGTAATCCCAGCACTTTGCAAGGCCGGCAGATCATGAGGTTAGGAGATCAAGACCATCCTGGCTAACACGGTGAAACCCTGTCTGGCGCTACTAAAAATACAAAACATTAGCCGGGCGTGGTGGCAGGCGCCTGTAGTCCCAGCTAATGGGGAGGCTGAGGCAGGAGAATGGCGTGAACCCAAGAGGCGGAGCTTGCAGTGAGCCGAGATCACGCCACTGCACTCCAGCCTGGGTGACAGAGCAAGACTCTGTCTCAAAAAAAAAAAAAAAAAAGATGAGAACTGAACTGAGATGAAGGCTTCTTTAACATAGTGCCATCTGGAAAAGGACCAGCATCTATGGGAATCAACTTTGACAGATGCAATGAGGTTTTGGGGGACATCACTATGATTCATAATATGGTCATGTAATTTCTGGACAGTGACATATTTTATTCTAGAACACTTTTAATTTTTCAGTGAACTTCCTTTTAGATTTAGAGTTTGGTTTTTAGACCAACTCTGTGTGGTAGCTATGATAGGTCCAAACATTCTCATTTCCTAGATAAAGACACTGAATATAAAGACATAAGTGCGCCTCCTCTATATGGGCACCTGTTATATTGTCTCACACATAGTTAAGGGTTTATTCATTTATCAATAAACATCTATTTAGTTTCTATTGCCATACCAGGTACATTGCTAGGTGTCGGCGATAAAAAGAGCAATACAGACAACAATAAAAAAATCACGTAATCTAAAGTGATCAGCCTATTAGGGAATTAATAACAATAATGGTATTGTAAGCATGTGTTTCAAACTGTTATTAATTTCATTGGTAGTGGAATAATGTGTCTGTTTAGCAAAATCCTACAGATTTTGTTATTAGGTAACAACTCATAGCAAAAACCCACATGGAAAGCTGAGAGAGCAGTAGGCAGAATTATTTTATTTGCTCTGTATGACTTTCAAAGACCTATGAAACTGATTATTTAAACAAATTCTAAAAGAGCATGTTCTGAAAGCCTGAAATACTTGTTAGAATGAATTATTCTTTCTCCTTCTAATGGACAAAGCAGGCCCTAAACAGGAGAATGCTAGTATTCTTTGCTCTACTGTCTCAGGTCCCTGGGGGGCGTTCCCAGTTATACACAGCACTCCTTCCACATATGAAAGATAAATGTAGTTCTTATGTCAGAGCCCCCACTCTCCTACCTGCCATCTGGGCCGTTCTGTGTACTTACAGCCGTTTGTCACTCATCTCATATCTTTCCAATAGTGAATTTTTAAGTGGGGAATGGAGTCCAGGAAGAGCACCATGAAGCTCAACAAGGGAGGAAGAGGGTCTGGATGATATCATCATTATGTCTCAATCTCCTTCAGCCTACCATACAACTCCTGCTGAGGCTTCTAGAATATTCTGTTACTTCAGCTTGTTAGCCCATGTGATACAGAGATACTGCTCACTGTCCAAATGGTCACCCATAATGGAAAGCTGAGCTGTAAAGAAGGGACATTGCCCACAGGGATAAAGAGGGTATATGCAGGAAAAATCATCCTTATTTTCACCATATTCCATGTTGCTCCATTTTGTTGGATTGGTTATTTTTCTTTTTATCTGTGCTCCAAAAATTATCAGGCCTCTCATCGACCCAAAGTGGCCTAGATTTGTTCTTATTTCTTTGACTGAGTGTCTCACAAAGTGATCTGACCTTTCACAAAACCTTTTGTCACTTGTTTGAGAAAAATCAAGAGAGCTAGCTCCATCTCCTGATAAAATGCCACGCTACAATTATTTCATTGCCTGGGAAAGTGATTGAATCCCATAATAGAAGAAATAGCATCCACTTTTTAAAGAACTGGGCTGATGTTTTGAAAAGGTCACTTCTCTTCTGTGGAAAACTGCAAAAAATATCCAAATTCACATCTCACTTCACCTAGACTCAGAACGTCTCTGCCATAAAAACCCAGACTGCAGAGCTTCCAAGTCAAAGTGGGCTCAGGACCAGGAAAAATGTTACAGCTCTGCCATGAAGCCACGGTGAGCACGATTCCTATGAGTCATTAAACCAAATAAATAATCATAATAGAACCTTCTGTAGCTGTTCTCTAGTAGAATTTTTTTATTTTTCAGTTCACTTCTATGTAAGTTTCTAACTTCTTTTCACATCTATTGTTTGAGGTAGGTAGAATAGATATGGGGATAGTAAATTGCCAGACAAGGAAACTGAACTGATTTGCATAAAATTCAATGTTCAGCTCATAGCAGGACCAAGGTCACTACTTTCTTTGCAGGCAGTGTGTGTGTGTGTGTGTGTGTGTGTGTGTGTGTGTGTGTGTTTTCCACTTAGACCAGTTGGAGCCAGGAAGCTGACATATGCCAAACTGCTGTCCCTTTTGGTAACTATACGAAGTTGTCTTGGCTTTGTGTTCCAGAATCGTTAACAAACATTTCTATGCTTTTCTATTTGAAACTATAATTGTCAGTAAATAATTCAAAATATATCCAAAATTAAGATAAATATACTGATTTTTGATATTTAATACTTACCCTTTCCAATTATACAATTAATGCATCAGGAGAAAGACTTGCCATGTCTGAACTCCTGAAGTCATATGATACACTTAGACATCACAGTGACCTTCCACTTTTGGAATGTATGACTGGTCCATAAATTTAATTTTGAAGGAACTCAACACAGGAAAATATGTTGCTTTGTAAATGCATTCTCTCGCTGTTAAAATACATCCAATAGCTTTTCTGTCATTCAGGTTTGTATGTGACTTCCAATTTTTAAATTTTATTGGGATAATAATGAATTTATAATGTTTTATTCCTGATTACAGAGGAAGCTTAGAAAGGATGGCATGTCTTTATTGATTGATTAAGGCTGGTTTAAAGAAATCGAATATGTACCAAAATGATGAAATTTTCTTCACCTAAAAAGTCATCACTTTCAAAGCAAATATCCAGCCTCTCCTTCCTCTCTCTAATTGCCAGCCGCTAATCCCCTCCCCCATATCTTATTTTCCTTGATAATAGAAAAAGAGTGGAACCTTTAAAGAGTGTTTTAAACTATGTACCGCTGTGCACTTTGTGTGCTTGGGCTGCCTTCTGACCCTCCACAGCTGAAAAATTGTTTCTCCCTCATACTCTATGCCTCAGCAAAGCTCAATTCTCTCTGACTTGCCGGTTCTGGCACTGTCCAAGCACGTTAGACCTGGTTGTCTGGCACTCTAGCTTGAAATAGAAATTCTCAAAGAGGATGATTTTTCACTTCCGGTACCTGCCTGTAGGCATTTCTCACCATGCCTGCATAGAAGAACTACTCAAAGGAAAGGATATGTGCGGTGTGCGTATGTTGTGTTTTCTCTCCTTAATGGCATGGATGAAAAGAAGAGGATTTGCAGTATATTAACACTGTTGGCGTCCAGATGGCTGCTATAAAAATAAAGGCATGGCTGAGAATCAACAGAAAACTTGCATCCCATCAAGACGTCAACACTACCAGCACTGTCTGTGCTACTGAGTGCTTGCTGCAGCCACACCTACTAATGGACAAAGATGAGAAGTTGTGAGTGGGATTTTTGAGTCATCAGCTAGTTGATGATGGATTTAATGAGTCAGTGCAAACAAATCACTTTGGATTTTAATATGTACTGCTTTCAGCTTACATATCCTTGAGATATTGTTAGTCTCTGCCTGCTAAGAGATTCCAGTGGACACAAAATCCATCTTTTTTTCATATTTTCACTGCTAGAGTTGAGTCTCCACTCTCAGTTCCATTAACACTCGTCCTTTTGTTTGAAATAATCCCCTACTTTTTGCTTCTTGCCTACCTTGTTCCATGTTAGGGCCTTCAGGAGTCAGAAATTTGTGTGATATAGGGGAGCAGGAGCCCCTGTATTCTGCATATTTTCATGATTGCCCTAGTGTGAAAGCTTCATTAGCTAACTTGTGTGGTTTGCTTTGAATGTAAATTTCATAAACTTGTGTGTATACATTGTTTGAGATATATTAAAATATGTTCATATCAAAGGACTTAATTTGATACTAAAATACTTTTGGAGGAAGATAAGAAAAACATTGTTTCCATTTAAAGACAAGAAGACTAAGGCTTAGAGAATTCATGATCTTGTTCTTGAATTTTAGACTCCAAGTTCTAAGTCTATTTTTCCACATACTCACATTATTTTACTATATGCTTGTGTAATCCTGGAAAACTTACTGTTTGACTTGTTTCTTCCCAAAAGCAAGGGTGATTGGATGAAGGTGGGCCATAGGATGAAGGAAGGTGGTCCACAGGATAAGGAACAGGAAGTGGAGGCATTTAGTCTCAAATGTCTCTTAGTTACTATCAGGGAAACAATAAAATTACAAAACAACTATTTTCAGGGAGAATATAATAAAAGGTTATATTGCCACATCATGCTCCACAGTGGGTAAGAGGGAGAATGCATCCAATATTTCTTGAGTTTCTCCCAAGTGTCATGTTAGACTCTGTTGCATCATTACATTTACTTCTCACCAGAACTTTGTGAGTAGATTACTAGCCTCATTTTTAACAGAATTACATGCTGGTGCTCTAGGAGTTTAATTAGCATGTGAAGGTCACACAGATAGTTAAGTGCCAGAGCCTTGATTTGAATCTGTCTTGTCTTTTTTTAATTTAATTTTTAAAAATTTGTTAATCGATACATGATAGTTGTAAATAGCTCAGGGGTCTGTGACATTTTGATACATGCATACAATATACAATGATCAAATCAGGGTAATTGGGATATCCATCACCTAAAACACTTAACTCTTCTTATTGTTGGGACCCAAGTCTTTTCACTGCAAAGTCAATAGATGAGAGAGACCCAGCTGTAAGAAACAGATCATAGAAGCACAACAGAAACAGGCAGACACCTAGAGCAGCCAGAAAAAAAATACGGGTAACAGAGAGGTCTGTGCCTAATGAAGGCCAGTGAGGTCGCTGGTGGCATGTTCCTCTTCTTGGGTCTGTACCTCTTTGTCTTCAGCATGCATTTGTCACATATCTATGTTTTATTTACTTACAGTTAGGGAATATCTTAAAATATTTTGACCCCTCCCAATATTTGACTATGGAAGAAATAGCTTAACCATATCTTTGTTTTTCTGCCTATTCTCTATTTCAACACTTACTTTCTTTTCACTGTATACTGGGAGAATAGTAAACATTAAAAATATTTATTAATATAGAGAGGCATTTTTTTTTTCTTTTTCTTTTTCTTTTTTGAGATGTAGTCTTACTCTGTCACCCAGGCTGGAGTGCAGGGAAGCGATTTTGGCCCACTGCAACCTCTGTCTCCCAGGTTCAAGCAATTCTTCTGCCTCAGCCTCCTGAGTAGCTGGGATTACAAGTGTGTACCACCACGCCCAGCTGATTTTTATATTTTTAGTAGAGAAGGGGTTTCATCATGTTGGCCAGGCTGGTCTTGAACTCCTGACCTCAGATGATCTGCCCGCCTTGGCTTCCCAAAGTGGTGGGATTACAGGTGTGAGCTACCACGCCCAGCCTAGAGATGCATTTGAAAGCAATAATATTTGCAGCACAGTCTGAATTGTAGAATGAAGTTAAAGGAGAAAGGAGGTGTTTTGATAGCATGAACTAAAAATTGAAGGAAAGCTTGATGAAATATTCAGTGTTGGAAGGAAGATTACATAGAAGATGTGGGAGAGACCTTGGCATCTTTGATTTCCATGAAACCAATGAAGTATTTCATTAAGCTATCTAATGAAAACAAAAGAAAAATCTCTCGATTATACTAAAATCTTTCTTGTTTAGGAATGTTGTTACAACAACTTTTAGACTAAAATATTTTCCAACAATTTCTTCTGTGATATTCCAATAGCTTCTCACATAAATCATGAGCTCTGTACCCACCCAGAAATAATAACAGAAAAAGGAACAAAAGTTCATATCACTAAGAGAAAAATAAATGGAATCTGTTTTTCCATGAAAAATCTCCAGCCAATTTATGTCTCGGTGGAAAATATTTATCTGAAGTAAACAATCTCTAATATTTCCTTAAACATATTTTGTAACCTCAATTGTAATATAAAGTATTTGAATCTCAAAGTGCCAATGATTGATTTGTCTAAATATTTATTCTGCGCAATACACTCACAGAATTATTTTATTAAATTGGGAATCTTAACAATGATTCATTGTAGGGCTTTCAGAAATTGCTCAGGATTATCTTTGTGGAACCCACATTCAGCCCCCAGCACTCTGCTGCCGTCAGATTCAACCATCACCTTCAAATAATCAGTCACAGACAAGCTTTTGAAGAATATATTGCTCTGAGTATATATGGGCTTCCAACAATTTATGTTCTAAGGCATCAATCTGAAGTTGAATTTCTTAGTATAAAAATCACTGCATTCTGAAGCATTCTATGCTTTCAAGATGAAAGGTGCTTCAGGATGCTTTAAATTCTTTGATAAAACTAGCAATTAACATTTATTGTTCCTGTGCCCAGCACCATGCTAAATTATTCATATGCATATTTTTATTTAATCCTCATTGCAACCCTGAATGGTAGAGATCATCATTATTCCTCTTCTACCTATGAGGATACTTGATCTTAAAGGAGTTTAACAAAGTTACCTAAGGCACAAGGTAGAACCAGGATTTCAGCAAATGCTATTCTGACCACAGAGACCAAGTTCTTGCACATTTCAATACACCCTCAGAAGAAAAAAAAAATACTGTATGTTTTGGATAAGGGCCAGGTTCAGAAAACATGAAGGCACTCATATGGAATACCATCTCTAACTGCCTGCTCTATTAAATTGGCCCCACTCTGTGATGTACACAGTGTCTCTGGTGGGGTTTCCCTAGAGGCACAACATAAGATGAGTTTTTGGATGCTCGTAAGTTCCACGGGAAGTGACCCCCTGAACTGGAAACAGAGTGAGAAAGTAGACGAGAGAAGAAGGAAGGATTTGGAAGGGGCTAGTACTGAGGACAACTGGGATTATATCCTGCTGGGATCTTTAAGAAAAGTAGAACAGGTATTCCTCCCAGGGAGCCAAAACTGGGGGATATTTAAACACTGACTCCTGATGCTCATTGGTCGAGGCTGGCTTCCTGGAAAGTTAACTTCCTGACCTTTCTGGAGTGCACACTCCTGCCATAATAGGTTCTGGGGGACCTAAGAAACCCTTCAGGCAGGCCGGGCACAGTGGCTCATGCCTGTAATCCCAGCACTTTGGGAGGCCAAGGAGGGTGGATCAACTGAGGTCAGGAGTTTGAGACCAGCCTGGCCAAGACAGTAAAACCCTGTCTCTACTAAAAATACAAAATCTCGCCGGGTGTGGTCGTGCATGCCTGCAGTCCCAGCTACTTGGGAGGCTGAGGCAGGAGAATCACTTGAACTTGGAAGGTGGAGGTTGCAGTGAGCTGAGATCTCACTACCGCACTCTAGCTGTGGTCAACAGAGTGAGACGCAGTCTCAAAAAAAAAAAAAAAAAAGAGTGAGACGCAGTCTCAAAAAAAAAAAAAAAGAAACCCTTCAGGCAGAGAGTCACAGGTGCTCACCATTGGAATGTATTGAAATTGCGAGTGCAATACGAGAAGGCCAATGATCTATCTACTACAGATAATCAATTTAACTTGTATAATTTTCTAATCATTACAGAGAGAAATTTGCATACTCCAAGTGGATTTCAGATAACCAAACATCTATAGAACTATGACCAATTTTTTTCTTTTATATTTTTCTCCATGAAATTGTGTTTCCATGGATTATAAAACCTTAAGAGTAGGGGCTTGGAATTATTTTTCTTTATGTCCATGTAAGTAGACTATAATAGAAACTTTGTAAATGTGTGTTGAATGTATTGAGTAGGTATTTGTTACATACCACTGTGTGCATGACACTGGTTGCATTATGGGGTACACACAATATTTCTTCACAATTCCAGCATGTGCAATATATATACTTAAATTGAAAAGCCAAGAGAGGCACATTAGAAACTAAGTACAACCAGTGTTCCTAGGTATAACTAACAAGTCAGCCAACTCCACTGCAAATGCACAGAAGAACTGGTGATGTTAGAAAAGATACTACAGAGGCCGGGCACGGTGGCTCACGCTTGTAATCCCAGCACTTTGGGAGGTCGAGGAGGGCAGATCATGAGGTCAGGAGATCGAGACCACAGTGAAACCCCGTCTCTACTGAAAATACAAAAAATTAGCCAGGTGTGGTGGTGGGCGCCTGTAGTCCCAGCTACTCGGGAGGCTGAGGCAGGAGAATGGTGTGAACCCAGGAAGCGGAGCTTGCAGTGAGCCGAGATTGCGCCACTGCACTCCAGCCTGGGCGACAGAGCACGACTTCGTCTCAAAAAAAAAAAAAAAAAAAAAACTACAGAAAAACAGCGCTTTCTGAAAAACTGGTAGCGTTTAGGTGGATGGAAAGAGCAGGGGACCGCCTTCTGGCTAGGAGGTGGGGTGCTGGCCTTAGACAAGACTGTATAATACAACCTTAAAGGACACAGATCAAGCTGTGGCTGCTGATAGCTGATCAGTTCTGTAGGCTAGCTACTGAAGAGTCTTTAAAAAGTTTTTAATTTAATGGTGCTATCGTGAAACCAGTATTTTAAGAAGATTATTTATCAGAAATATTCAAGGTGGTTTAGAGGAGTAAAATATTCATGATGAAAGTCCATGCAAAGGGCTGGGCTATTCCAAGCAATGGAAGTAAGAAAGAACACTGGTGAAATCTTTTTCCTTTTGGTGATATAAAATGTGAGAAGTGGCTGGGCGTGGTAGCTCATGCACTCATCCCAGCACTTTGGGAGGCTGGGGCAGGTGGATTACCTGAGGTCTCGACCAGCCTGACCAATATGGTGAAACTCTATCTCTACTAAAAATACAAAAATTAGCCAGGCATGGTGGCTGGCGCCTGTATTCCCAGCTACTTGGGAGGCTGAGGCAGGAGAATTGCTTGAATCTGGGATGGGGAGGTTATAGTGAGTCGAGATCGTGCCACTGTGCTCCAGCCTGGGCAACAGAGCAACAGTCTGTCTCAGGAAAAAAAAAAAAAAAATGTGAGAAGTACTTGTCTCTGCTAAGAAATGGGACTAAGTCATGGTGCTGAGGCATGTGGAGTGTAGAATGGTGATGGACCATCCAGACAGCAAAAAGATTAGTGAGTGACTGGTGGAAAGGAAAGATGAATTGCAGATACAGGTTTATGTATCAAATAAATAGAAATGAGTCATGAAGCTAAAAACCACTCATCTGTATTTAATACTAAGAATATGAAAAGGAATGAGGTAGGAGCAGACAGTTGGGTTCTAAATCTTTAGGAACTACTTATAGTTTATAAATTGGAAGCTTGAGAGAAAAATCCAGAAAAAGAAAGAAAAAAGGAAAAATAACAGGCAGGATAATCTGGACTATAAAGTGCTTCAGTTATCAAATGAGATCAGTTTTAAGAAATGAAATATAAGGTGGCTTTCAGTAGTTATTACCACAAAAGTTTCATTTTCTATGATTTTTAAATCATCAATAAAATATTTTAAACTGAGAGGAAGTAAGTATAAAGACTCAAAGTTCTATTTTCAGGTTTGATATCAATCCACATTTTTAACACATTAAGTTGTATTTTCAGTAATACATCACCCCCCCTCATATTCTGTGTGTTTATATTTGGCAAGCTTATTAGGTTACAGTTGACTTCTGCTGCTTCTGTTGGGAAATACAAAGCCTTCTAAGGGGAAATCTTGTATCTCCTTTGAATCCTATATTAGCTATGTCTGCTGCAAGTTCATTCTGCACTGCAATAGCATTGAGTTAAAAATGATCTTTTGACAAGACTTTTGTTTACTTAGACACTAAAGTGAACTAGGAGACAGCTTGTAATAGAATGCTGGCTATTACTTTTTTTATAGCATTCTAATACCAAAATACTATGAAAGTGAGGAATTTAGTTGTTTTTTTTTTTCTTTGGCAGATTCCAAGAAGGATTAAAAGCCATGTAGAATGTCTCTCACACTCCCAATTGAAGCAGGAGTGTTATTTGGAAGTGTTTTCCATTTATGGAAAACCAAAAATCCTCTAAATTCAGTCAATGTGTTTAGAACTTTGTTAAGCTTGAAGTTATGATTCTACTATAACGTGTCCTTTTTCTCTTTAGGATAATGAAGAAAAGTAACAGAAAAATAACATTTTTTTTTCTTAGAGACTTGATAGATATTTAATTGTTTTAGGATTTTTAAAATTTTTGGCCAATTTCTTGGTGCAACATATGATGAAAAGTGTTCAGGTTGAAGAAATTCTGAAATCAAGTTATTCCTGCAGGAATGCAAATCAAATATTGACT
Source organism: Nomascus leucogenys (assembly GCF_006542625.1). Lineage (NCBI taxonomy): Eukaryota > Metazoa > Chordata > Mammalia > Primates > Hylobatidae > Nomascus > Nomascus leucogenys. Next base: position 45,433,495 of record NC_044398.1, on the reverse strand, counting down.
AAAAGGTGTTTGGATCACTGAGAAACAAAAGAAGAATTGAAACAATACGTATATAGTAGTCATTGACAAAGAGATATATCTTTTCTATTTTTATATTTTTTTGAGATGAAGTTTAGCTCTTGCTGCCCAGGCTGGAGTGCAATGGCACAATCTCAGCTCACTGCAACCTTGATCTCCCAGGTTCCAGCGGTTCTCCTGCCTCAGCCTCCCAAGTAGCTGGGATTACAGGTGCCTGCCACCACACCCAGCTATTTTTTTTTGTATTTTTAATAGAGATGGGGTTTCACCATGTTGGCCAGGCTGGTCTTGAACTCCTGACCTCAGGTGATCTGCCTGCCTTGGCCTCCCAAAGTGCTGGGATTACAGGCATGAGCCACTGTGCCCAGCCTGAGATATATCTTAATACATAAATTCCGTATGAGCAAATTAAACCCATCACCTTGCCCCTTATATATCTGCTTCTTCATTTATCTAAGCATCTACGCCAACCTCACTTTGTCCTGATGCCCTTCACTACCCATGAGTCAATCTTTGCTGGATGTGTCAATCTACCCCATCCTTGCTGTGCCTTCAATATAGACATTTTCTCCTATTGCTCTGTCAGAATAAACTTATGAAGGCCAATCCTAGTGGCACCCTAATAGATAAATATGAGTGGTTAAGCAACAAGACCTGAGAAAATTCTTGAGTAGCAAAATTTGATTATTCTGTGAAATCTGCTAAGAGGTAGAGAGAGTATCCCTTCCAACTCATCCTGCATAAAATACTCTTGCATTTAAACCTAGCTCAGATCTCTCTTCTGTGGATTTTCTGGGCCCCTTGAGTCCAAAGTGATGTTTTTCTATTCTGTGATTCCTGAAAATTTGTTTGCACCACAACTGAAGCACCTACTATATTTGCCTTGATTGGCACACTTATAATACTCATGAGATGATAAGCTCTGAGGAAAGATCCGGCCCTTTTGATAATTATTCCCTTCCATGTATAATGTTAGTTTTATAATCTATTAAGCACTCAATGTATTTTGATGAAATGGAATTGAAGAAACTTTTTTTTTGTTTTTTTTTTTTTTTTTTTTTTTTGAGACGGAGTCTTGCTCTGTTACCCAGGCTGGAGTGCAGTGGCGCAATCTCGGCTCACTGCAATCTCCGCCTCCTGGGTTCACACCATTCTCCTGCCTCAGCCTCTCCGAGTAGCTGGGACTACAGGCGCCCGCCACCACGCCTGGCTAATTTTTTGTATTTTTAGTAGAGACGGGGTTTCACCGTGGTCTCAATCTCCTGACCTCGTGATCCACCCGCCTCGGCCTCCCAAAGTGCTGGGATTACAAGCGTTAGCCATCGCACCCGGCCAATTGAAGCAACTTCTGTATACTCTTATCTTTTCATCTGTGAGCTATGGCGGATTCTATGTTTAAAGTCCCTCTTATCCATAGGATTCTAGAATTCTATATGAATCTTCATCATTATTAGTATAGATTGTAAGTATATTTCTTTTTTTTTTTTTTTGAGATGGAGCCTTGCTCTGTTGGCTAGGCTGGAGTGCAGTGGCACAACCTCGGCTCACTGCAACCTCCACCTCCTGGGTTCAAGCGATTCTCCTGCCTCAACCTCCCAAGTAGCTGGGACTATAGATGCAGGCCACCAGGCCCAGCTAATTTTTGTATTTTTAGTAGACACAGGTTTTCACCATATTGGTCAACTGGTCTTGACCTCCTGACCTCATGATCCGCCCGCCTCGGCTTCCCAAAGTGCTGGGATTACAGGCGTGAGCCACTGCACCCGGCCACCTGTAAGTATATTTCTAACCGGACCATGTCTACTTCTAAAAGAATGAACAGGCCAGGCGCAGCGGCTCACGTCTGTAATCCCAGCACTTTGGGAGGCCAAGACGGGCGGATCATGAGGTCAGGAGTTTGGGACCAGCCTGACCAACATGGTGAAACCCTGTCTCTACTAAAAATACAAAAATTAGCTGGGCGTGGTGGCACGTACCTGTAATCCTGGCTACTCGGGAGGCTGGGGCAGGAGAATCACTTGAACCCAGGAGATGGAGGTTGCAGTGAGCTGAGATCACACCATTGCACACTCTAGCCTTGGCAATGAGAGCTAAACTCTGTCAAAAAAAAAAAAAAAAAGGGATGAGTAGGATGAGTAGGTCCATTCTGCCATGTCTGGTCATTTGTGAATTTACTGGCTAACCTCCTCTATTCCTCTGTCTCCTCCATTCTCTCAACTCCTTTGTCTTTCCACCACATTGTCCCTCCAGCTTTGTATCAGCTTTCAGTTTCAGGCTACACTCTCCTCCTTCCTCCTAAGTCAAGGGTTCATGGATGTATCAAAGCCTTATTTGCTTGGCATCATCCTGGTATCACCTTCCTTTGCTCTGTCCCTTCCTCCCTGCTTCCTCCTGGCCCCCTTGTAACCTATAAATTCACTGACCTTGCAGAAACTTCTGCATGATGACAAACCCCATTCTATGCTCACCATGTTTTTACCTGATATTCTCTATTATAAAAATAGAGTAATTTTTAATATTTCTGTGAATAGTTGGGGAATGCAGCCTTGTGGACTTGATGGGGGCCTTTTCAACCTCAGGGAATTCAATATATGCTTTTCATAGGGTCCATGTTTTCCAAGGATGAGGTGTTGTGCTAGGTTCTATGAGGAATGGAGATAAAACCTGACACCTGGATCTTATCCTGAAGAAACTTATAATTTAATTGAGGAAAACCTGACATAGACAGAGACAACATTTAAATACAAATGGCCAGCTAGTAGGCATCTGATAAAATGATAAAGATGAAATAAAAAGAAACAGAGATAGGAAAATTGTTAAGTGCTAACTTTTTAGCTTATGTGTGAAATATATCAGTTAAATGTTCTCACCTTCATCTTTTAGTACTTTGAAGAAAGGCTTATATCCAGTTATCTGCTCATGCAATAACCCTCTAAGAGCAGTGAAGTGTACAGGTTTTGAAGACAAGGGTTGTACCCTTGTAGAAGGGTTTTTTGTTTGTTTTTGTTTTTTTGTTTTTTGGGGTTTTTTTTGACGGAGTTTCGCTCTTGTTGCCCAGGCTGTAGTGCAGTGGTGGTGCAATCTTGGCCCACTGCAACCTCCACTTGTTGGGTTCAAGCGATTCTCCTGCCTCAGCCTCCCGAGTAGCTGGGATTACAGGCTTGCACCACCACACCTGGCTAATTTTTCTTTCTTTTTTTTTTGGTGGTGGGGCAGAGTTTCACTCTTGTCGCCCAGGCTAGAGTGCAATGGCACAATCTAGGCTCACTGCAACCTCTGCCTCCCAGGTTCAAGTGATTCTACTGCCTCAGCCTCCCAAGTAGCTGGGATTACAGGCATGTACCACCATGCCTGGCCAATTTTTGTATTTTTAGTAGAAATGGGGTTTCACCATGTTGGCCAGGCTGGTCTTGAACTCCTGACCTCAGGTGATTCACCAACCTCGGCCTCCCAAAGTGCTGGGATTACAGGAGTGAGCCACCATGCCTGCCTGTAGAAGGGTCTTCTAATAATTTTTGTTATAGATTCAACAATAACTTAGAACATTACTTAAAAATTAAAATTTCAAGCAGCCAACAAATATGAAATAATGCTCAACATCATGAATCATCAGAGAAATGCAAATTAAAACCACAATGAGATACCATCTTACACCAGTCAGAATGGCTATTATTAAAAAGTTAAAAACAACAACAACAACAACAACAGATGTTGGAGAGGATGTGGAGAAAAGGGAACACTTATACTCTGCTGGTGGGAATGTAAATTTATACACCCTCCATGGAGAACAGTATGGGCGATTTCTCAAAGAGCAAAATATAGAATACCATTTGATCCAGCAATCCCACTATTGGGTGTCCACCCAAAAGAAAATAAATGATTAGAACAAAAAGATACCTGCACTCATGTGTTTCTTACAGCACTATTCACAATAGCAAAGTCATGAAATTAACTTCAGTGTCCATGAATGCATGATATTGGATAAAGAAAATTTGACATCCATATCTGCAGACAACATCTACATATATACCAGGCATACTAGTCAGCCACAAAATCTTATTTTTCCTTAATGTGCACAAGACTCATTTCCATTGTCTACCCACAATTCTCTATAAAACAATTAAGGGTTGATTGTTTCTGTCAGTGGGCAGCATCTGGCTCACACTGGCTCAAGAAAGCAGGCTGTTAAATATTCAGGAATATTGCCACCTGATTGTTAAAACTGGTCATAAATAGCTTGAAATAGGCCATAATGGGAGAGTGTACACTTTGGAAATTGATTATGTTCTCCCCCCTCATGGAGCCTGTTTCCTGGCACACCATCTAATGGGGATGTCCTGGGGGAGAAGCTAAATATGCACTTGGCCTGAAACTTGGAAAAGATGAAGCAGAAGATTATGTCACAGCTGCAAGGGCTATGGGACCAAATGCTGCCCCATGCCACCCAGGTGAGCCACCCAGGGGAGCCAGCAGATGAGCCATAGCAGCACTTCATGTCTTGCCACAACCTCCTAGCATAAAACCAGTCATCCTGAGTCTTTTTTTTTTTTTTTTTGAGACGGAGTCTCACTGTCGCCCAGGCTGGAGTGCAGTGGTGCCATCTCGGCTCACTGCAGGCTCTGCCCCCCGGGGTTCACGCCATTCTCCTGCCTCAGCCTCCCGAGTAGCTGGGACTACAGGCGCCCGCCACCTCGCCCGGCTAATTTTTTGTATTTTTAGTAGAGACGGGGTTTCACTGTGTTAGCCAGGATGGTCTCGAACTCCTGACCTCATGATTCGCCCGCCTCGGCCTCCCAAAGTGCTGGGATTACAGGCATGAGCCACCGCGCCCGGCCAATCCTGAGTCTTTAAGAAAACCTGCTCTTTTCTGTTTCTTGGCTTGTACTATTTCTTTTATTTTAAAGCACACTTTATCCTCCAAACCCTCACCCCCATCCCCAGAAACACACACACACACACACACACACACACATACACACAAGTCTGTGCACACACTGAAGAATCATACGGCCTTTAAATATTGCATCTCAATTCAGGAAACATTAGGAGGCATTGGAGTTCATTGAGTATTAGCCATATCACACCCACCTTTGACTAGAGAAGCTCTAGTTAGTGGTGACTGAGGATCCCATGAGAATGTCTCCCACCATCCCTGGTTGCTCTCTATGACCTATAGTGACGTCAACACGAGGGAGGAAAGAGGATGGGTGAGGATATGGGACTGAGCAAATCGCTGAACAGATTAGAAAAGAACATTCACTTTGTTTTCTTTAACACACAGGACTCGTATCAGGCCTTATTCCCTGGGGTCAGAGTGAATTTTATAAACACGATTACCCTTTACACCAAAGTTGTGAATTTGCCGGAATGGTTTGCCATATTTCCTTAAAGGAACACAGGAAATTTGTAGCAGAATTAAGATCAAGAAGTTCTGAGTCTCTAATCTTTCCTTAAAACATCTCACCAAAATAGAACTTTATGCCTAACATTTGTGGAGTCACTGAAGCATATGTAAGAATTATGGGGAGAGGCCGGGCACGATGACTCACACCTGTAATCCCAACATTTTGGGAGGCTGAGGTGGGTGGATCATGAGGTCAGAGGATCGAGACCATCCTGGCTAACACGGTGAAACCCCGTCTCTACTAAAAATACAAAAAATTAGCCGGGCGCGGTGGCGGGCGCCTGTAGTCCCAGCTACTCCGGAAGCTGAGGCAGGAGAATGGCGTGAACCCAGGAGGTGGAGCTTGCAGTGAGCCGAGATCACTGCCACTGTACTCCAGCCTGGGCGACAGTGTGAGAGACTCCATCTAAAAAAAAAAAAAAGAAAGAATTATGGGGAGAAGTAGCTCCTGAGATCTGCTGCCCTGGATGATTTCACTGCTGTGATCCTTGTGCCCTGCCTTGAAAAGTACTATTCTCAGTTATTTATCAGAATAATTTAATACCAGATAAGCTAGTTTTAAGTGATTTTGGCAGCAATGAACATAAAGCAAGGTATCTCTGATGATGGAATTCCAGGCACTGCTATGAACTAGAGAGGAAACATTTATTGACTTCAGGGGATTTTCTGTTACCGTAAAACTGCACAGATGGATAGATGGTCATGTAATCTTTCTATATCGCATCTGTATAAGTAAAAGTAAATGACTTATGTGCGTTGCAAGGTCATATAATGACTGATAAAAAGAAACTATTTGGAGAAAATCAGGAGGGGAGAAATTTTAAAGGATAAACTCTCCACTAACACTAGGATAATCACTGAAACACCTCATGCTAAGCAAAGTAATGACTGCTTAAAATCATATATTAAATTATTCACAAATCATCCAAGAAATAATGACTCCATAGGGAGTTTCTGACACCAAAGAAATAAGGATATAATCTACTGAGTAATCCTCGGTAGTACACTCCAAAATTGCCTTTTCTCGGGTACTGTAGTTCTTTTTTTATCAAACCAATATCACAAATCTTGGCACTACAGTATGTCCCCAGCTTGTGAGTTTGTTTCTGAAAGCCCATTTATAAAATTAGATGTTTTGAACTTGTAATCAATTTTCCAATAGAAAAAATATTAAATGGTAGTGAAGTCCTCAGATGGACTCATTAAAAAATAATTAACTCATAAAATGTCCGATAGAAAGAGCAAAATAATAGCACTGGAGAACACTATTAACGTCTGGGTAAGTGCTCTTAATGTTTTTTTGTGCTACCTGGGGGATCTAGTCAGTTCTGGTCCTTTTATATTTTGACCTAGGAATGAATAAGCCTGAGAAAGGTAAATTGCTTACAGTCGCAAAAACTGCTGACCTGACACCACATAGTAGATCTGTCTCTGTAGGCAGAGAAGGATCTTCCCGCCACAGCTTTCAGTCAGAGCTCACTATCCAATACTTTTCATCACCCTTGTCCTTAACTACCAGTGAAAAAATAAACTCCAGGAATACATTCTCCTCCACTTTCCCGCTCTAACTTTGCCATAGTATTTTCCCCCAACCTCATTCTTCCTCCGCAAACCTTCAGACCAAACCTTTGCCTGCCTGCCCTTCCCACTCTAATCACATTGCTGTACTCGCTCTCACTTTTCCTTACATCTTCCACGTCTTTCCTAGTCCTGGCTGAAATCTCACTGTTCCAAGGAAGCATGTTCTTTCCTGCAGCCCCTTCCCGTGCAGGTTACTTACTATCCTACTTTCCAAACAATAGAAGCCCAAGAATCAGATGCAAGGATGTCAGTTTTCTTGCTTATATTTACTACTGCTCAGCGGTTTACCAGGAAGCTTGGACAAAATACAAAGAAATAATAAGAACAAATTAAGCAATTCTTTGGAGTTTCTGTCTGGCATAACATAATATTCTTGTCATCTCCTTGCTTCCTGGCATTCCTCCTTTTATGCATCAATTCTTTTGGCTCCTGTCTAAAGGAAGGTTCTCTCCAGCCATGGTGTCACTCCCAGGGCAATTTCTGTCCAACTCCCCTGTCTGTAACCCTTAAACACATCCATATGAATGACTTCTAGCACTCCAGTGTAACAATCCATTCGATGGACTTCACTGCAACCTGTAATTTCTCCACCACTGATATCTCCAACTTTCATTTTCAAATGTTGCCCTGCCTACAGCTCATTCACTTTCTTATTCCTCAAAAGCCAGTATACATTTGCTCCAAAACCTGCTAAGACCCAATACAGAGAAACTAAATATTAGAGTTCCCAGACAACCACCCTGTCTGTCCAAACTGTCAGGCTCACTCTGTCTTTGCTCCATCCTTGCTAACCTAGCCCTTAGGGTCCATTACTTACTCACTTTCTCCTGATTGACCTGACATTCTGAATTTTTCTGTCCAATATTTCTTACAAAATATAACCCGGTATGAGTTTAGCATTCTTCCTTCTGCTCCTCCACCAACGGTGCTGTACTGCTCAAGAAATATATAGTCATGGAGACTGAAAATCTTATATTGGGAGTTCTTAGTTGGATTTTGGCAAGCTCCCTTTTGCATTTCTAAATTTCAACTCAATAAAACTATTTTTGGTCTATAATTCATCTCATTCTCTGCAGTAGATTTTGCATCCTATGTCACTGAGAAAATTAAGAACATTGAGCAGAAATTTTCTCAATTAACTGCCCTGATCCTATAGGGGAACTAATGAGGCAGTGTGCCTAGGGCTGACAATACATTTAGGAGTCTATTAAAATGTTTTGTTTTTTTAATCAGAAGGAAAGAAAGAGGAATTTCAGGTTGAAGAACATGTTTTAATATATACTATTTAGTATATTCGGCCAGGTGCGGCAGCTCACACCTGTAATCCCAGCACTTTGGGAGGCCGAGGCGGTGGATCACGAGGTCAGGAGATCGAGACCATCCAGGCTAACGCAGTGAAACCCCGTCTCTACTAAAAATACAAAAAATTAGCCAGGCCTGGTGGCAGGCACCTGTAGTCCCAGCTACTTGGGAGGCTGAGGCAGGAGAATGGCATGAACCCAGGAGGCAGAGGTTGCAGTGAGCCGAAATTGTGCTACTGCACTCCAGCCTGGGCAACAGAGCGAGACTCCATCTCAAATATATATATATATATATATATATATATATATATATATATATATATAAAATATTATATATATATAATATTTTGTATATTCACCTATAACCAAATGTGATTATTAACATATGTTAATATGCCCAGCAAGGCAAAATTGCCAAGGCCTATGAAAGTCACAATGCAGCCTGGCCTATAAACTCAGCCCCACTTGCTTGTAGCTGTGCTGCAGTACTCTGTCTCAGTGCAACTGCTGATAGGAGTGCTTGTCTTCAGCCCCTGCCTGTGCTCTAGGCACGATCCTGCTTTGTCCCTTGGAGGACCTTGTTCTATCAATGACCCCATCTGGTGCCCTGGACTCCAGCTTTCTCATTTCATTAGTCTTTATCCTTTAGCATATAGAGTTGATTCTCATTACTCACAGTAGTTATGTTTTATAAAGTCACCACAGACGAAGAATTAGTGAATACTGGACCTTTGCTCCTGGGAAGGTACAGGGTGAGTTAGTTTCTTGCAAGGATCTGCTCACATTAGGCCAACTGATCAATACATAATCTTAGGGTTTTGTGTGTTTCTGTTAAAGATGCATAATTTACAGCCTGGGCAACATAGTGAGACCCTGTCTTTAAAAAAAATTAACATGAAAAATTAGCATGGCATAAAGTGGTGTGGACCCCTAGTCCTAGCTACTTAGGAGGCTGAGGCAGGATGATTACTTGAGCCTAGGAGTTTCAAGGCTGCAGTGAGCTATGATCGCGCATACCACTGCATTCTAGCCTGGGTGACAGAATGAGACCCTGTCTCCTAAAAAAATATGTAAGCCAGGCTGGGTGTGGTGGCTCACACCTGTAATCCCAACATTTTGGGAGGCCGAGGCAGGTGGATCACAAGGTCAGGAGATTGAGACCATCCTGGCTAACACAGCGAAACCCCATCTCTACTAAAAATACAAAAAATTAGCCAGGCGTGGTGGCACACGCCTGTAATCCCAGCTACTCAGGAGGCTGAGGCAGGAGAATGGCGTGAACCTGGGGGGAAGAGCTTGCAGTGAGCCGAGATTGCGCCACTGCACTCCAGCCTGGGAGACAGAGCGAGACTCGGTCTCAAAAACAAACAAACAAACAAAAAAAAATAACAATAAAAAAACATAGGCCAATATATATTGTTTATTCATTAACTTTGAACTCTTGGCCAATAGCAGTATAACTTATGTTTGAATGAAGCTTATCTAGCACATGAATTTTCCCCGTAAAGCACATCACAACCTTCTTGTGCTTAGAAACATGGGGCAACATCTCAGCACTACCTTCAGGGGCCATTTCAAACAGTAAAATCACCTACAGGAAGCACAAAAATGAAATAGTGTGGCTTTGCACAGAACTATTTTTTTTTTTTTTTTTTTTGAGACAGAGTCTTGCTCGGTCCCCCAGGCTGGAGTGCAGTGGCGCCATCTCGGCTCACTGCAAGCTCCGCCTCCCTGGTTCATGCCATTCTCCTGCCTCAGCCTCTCCAAGTAGCTGGGACTACAGGCGCCCGCCACCACGCTCAGCTAATTTTTGTATTTTTAGTAGAGACAGCGTTTCACTGTGTTAGTCAGGATGGTCTCGATTTCCTGACCTCATGGACCTCGTGATCCGCCTGCCTCGGCCTCCCAAAGTGCTGGATTACAGGCGTGAGCCACTGCGCCCGGCCTGCACAGACCTTTAAAAGGGCACTTGTTTACAGTCTGCGAGCTCGAACACTAAAGCAGAGTATCGCCTTGCTTGACTCAGCTGATAGCACAAGCATGGGCAGGTCCCATGTTTCCCAACATCTGCAAATGGTTCCTAAAGCACAGCGGGTATTAGTTTCGGGGTTACAAATAAAGTTTAGCGAGTAGGCAAATTCATTGGTACAGAATCTGTGAATAACTGGAATCAATTATATGCTGTTATGGACTGAATTGTGCTCCCACGAAATTCATATGCTGAAGTCCTAAGCCCCAGTATCCCAGAGTGTGACTGTTTATGGAGATTGGGTCTGGAAAGAGGAAATTAAGTTAAAATGAGGCTGTTAGGGTGGACCCTAATTCAATTTGACTAATGTCCTTATAAGAAGAAGAGATGCAGACATACGGATACTATGAATACACCAGCACAGAGAAAATGTCCTGTGAGTCCCCAGCAGGAAGACGGCTGTCTGCAAGCCAACGGGAGAGGCTTCAGGAGAAACCAACCCTATCCTGACCTCAGATTTTTAACTTCCAGAGCTGTAAGAAAATACATTTCTGTTGTTTAAGGCACCTAGTCTGCAGCATTTTGTTATGGCAGCCCTAAGCAGACTAATACTATAGGTGCAAGCCACTCCTAACACATTTTCAAGGCCAATGGACAATGTTATATGTTTATTTTATTTGACTTCTCAGTGGTATTTCATACAGTGAACTGGCTTTATTCATACTAAAATTCTCTCTTTTCCTGGATATCACCGTCATCTAGTTTTCCTTCTACAACATTAGCTATTCCTTCCTATTTTTTACGTATGTGGCCTCGTTTTTCAGGGATTTTTTTTTTTTTACTAAAATGTAACATATTATTATAAGAATCTTTATAAAATACATTATACAATACAATGGAAAAAATAAAAATTATCTTTAATCCTAATACCAGGGATAATATACCTCTTCTGTGGTGGCCTCTTTATTCACCAGGCTCATAAACACTGCTGTCTCCAAAGGAACTAAGTTCATCTCTCTGCTCTTTGAATGATGTGCATTGAAACTCGTTACCATGGTTCACAAGCTCTACCAGATCTGCTGCCTCTCTGATTTGACGGCAGCACTCGCCCCCTTGGTATCCACACCAGAGCCACCCTGGCAGGTCTATCCTTCCAACTGGCTGTTCTCCCTGAAGGCCTCTGCACTTAAAGCAGCCACCCCAGACAGTGCCATGGCTGACTGTTCCAGGGGTCTCAGCATCTCTCCCTTTAGCCAAATCCCTCTTATTCCATACTAAAATTTCCCCTTTTCCATTCATTGAAGAGTATTCAAAGTTGTATTTAACATTTACCTATTTATTTACTATATAGCATTTACCTCCCTTCTTCCTTTAGAATATTAGGTCCATAAAAGAGAAAAATATTTAAAATAATGGAACTATGGTTTTCAAATTGAGAAGCTCTATTTCACATGTACTTTCCTTTGCCATTTTGAACATTAGGAGGTATCAATAGCAATTCAAAAACTGTAATGTCTGTAAATGTGGCCTATTAAATAATACCGCAAAGCCCGTGCTAAAATTGCTAACTGGAAGTAAAAATGCATTGACATTACATAGACATCTTAGTCATGTATTTATTAATTCAACAAAAGCTTATCCATTCCCTATTTTCCAGTCACTGTTGTAGGTGCTTAGGATACAGCATATCACCTCCTTTTCCTTGTGAGATGAAAAAGTTGTCCTTCAGAAAACAAATACATAGTGACCTCTTATAAAAGAGAATGCATTTTTAGTGCTGCAGTGAATTGATAGTGTGTGCTTTCTAACCATGGCACATACAGTTATATTGGAATTTGGATTCTTTTAAAGCAATGTCAGAAAAGTTTAGACTGCAAGAAGCCAACATGCTTCACTTGGCTTAAAGATGGAGATTTACTGTTATTTCTTTTCTTTATGTCTCTGTGCATGTGCGTTTTCATGATTCTAGAATCACTGGTGTGGAAAGTCAATTATTGTATGTATTCTTTGGGACCATATATACCGCAAAATACCAAATCAAAAACGTGTTTCCTTTGAGTGAATGTGGCCTAGTTAATGGTTTTTATGTACACACCAGTTCTATGGCCAGTAAATAAGTGAAACCTCTGATTTACAGGGCAGCGTAAAAGAACAGCCATCACTCCATTTCTTAGGAACACTACTGAACTACAGAGATTGGTCTCTACTTTCCCAGATCATAGTGAAGAAAGGGAAAAGACCTTACACAAAGTATATAATTGGGGCCTTATCAATTGTTTCTTCTTTTTAGACATGCAATGAAAATTACAATTTTCATATTTAAATATTTCTTCATACTTTGATTTATTTTTTCCTAAAACAAGCAATATTTTCCAAGTAAAGTTTTGAAATATTTCTTGAAAAACATTGACCAATGGCAGATAAAATAGTCAAGTAAAAACTGTATGGATACTTTCATCTTCTGTTGGGCTAATGTAATTAGCCAGAAAGTAGCTCTTTTTCCTTAAAAAATTGGATGATATGCTTCCATTATAAGACTGAAAGGGGGGCCGGGCGCAGTGGCTCACGCCTGTAGTCCCAGCACTTTGGGAGGCCAAGGCGGGCGGATCAGGAGGTCAAGAGATTGAGACCATCCTGGCCAACATGGTGAAACCCCGCCTCTACTAAAAATACAAAAATTAGCTGAGTGTGGTGGCATCCACCTGTAATCCCAGCTACTCAGGAGGCTGAGGCAGGAGAATCACTTGAACCCAGGAGGTGGAGGTTGCAGTGAGCTGAGATCACACCACTGCATTTCAGCCTGGCGACAGAGCAAGACTTTGTCTCAAAACAAACAAACAAACAAAAAAAGACTGAAAGTTTCCATAAGACTGAAGGGTTCTGTAGGTCTCAAAATCACTATTTGTTGACACATATGCAAGCATTATGTGAATATAGTTAAATTAAAATGATATGCAAAGGTGTCTCCTCCCTATATTTTATTCCTCCATATTAATTTAACCTTTTGGACAGAACACCCACGTTACTATTATGGGCTTTGGAGTGGAATACACAGCTTTGAAAACTTTGAAACAACTTTGAGATGCTGGTGATGTTTTAATTACTACAGAATTAAGTCAAACAAGTAAATCCTAGTAGATAAAAAAGGTTTAGTAAACACTTTGTATAATTTATGTCATTAGTTGCAAAATTGTCCACCAGGGCCATCAACTATTAAACGCTCTAAATAGCTTTAACATGCCCTGGATGTACTGATTAAAGCTGAAATCAAGGTACAGTTTTGCAGTTTTCACATCTATATAGCCATCCTCCTATCATAATCTGAAATCTAACTACTACGTGGTTTTAACTTATTGGAAAAGAATCAGTGGCGTGTTCTCTCTCTCTCTCTTTCTGTCTCTCTCTCTCTCTTTCTGCTTAGCTACAGCATTCTTCCAGAATGTGTGTTATAGAGCAACTTGCAGGATGCTAAAACCCTCATGTTCACTTTTCAACTGTGTAGCTATATTTTGTAATGCCTCTTGAATAGTCTCTTCCTAGTGAAACTGTTGCAAATTGACCTAACAAATCCTCAAATGATAGTTTCAGTGTTTTAAAATACAGAGCGCACACTGTGCTCTCTGCTCAGGAAGTCATTATGCAATGTGTTCTAATCTGCTCGCCTCCTTAAAAATGTGCTACCTGCCTCCCGGTGAAGTTTATGTACATTTCCTTAACAAATACATGTCGTCAGGAAACAGCTACTCTCTTGAGGCATATCATCGTGTCTTCAAAACTCCGAGGAAAGAATGAAGAGTGCAGGGCAGTGAAACTATTTACTCCATGCACATTAACAGCAGACACCTACAAATGCTTGCAAACACGAGCTTAGTTATAATTCTCCCTGCGGAACTTTATAAAACATAGTGAGTGACAAGGATAATTTAATATTGCGAACAAATGTTAACTTTGGATACACAGAAGTGTGATGCATAGCTATCAACAAAGGCCACATTATTGTAACTCTCTTTTCAGTCACTTTGGGCTTTGCTAAAGCTTGCATATATTGAAGTAAAGGAAAGGAATATACTAAAAAATGGAAAAACAAACAAAAATCAATGAATATTAGTTCTTTTCACTATCCAAGAGCCCTTAACTCAGAAAACTTTACAACTAACTTTCAAAGCTGAAGAAAAAGTTCAAATAATATGAATTACTTTGTTAATCCTTTTCCCGGATTTCAGATTTTTATTCCATTGCGTGGGGCAACTTCTGTGGTGAGAATTCTGCTTCTCATTCCTTTGTATGAATGTGAGTTTGCATTTTGATTTCTCTTGTAACTCTTAATTCTGTCTTTGTTTGCCATTTGCTTTAATCCTGTTTAACCGATTTTAAAAAAAATAAAGCCCTAGAGAAAACCTCCTTTAATTCATATCCTAGAACTTAACTAACTTTATAAGATATTTGTCTCAAGGACTGGTTTCAAGGTTGAGGAGGCAGTCTCTCTTTTGCTTACTGACATGATTTGCAATGCTTTGGGCTTAATTAAGTGACAGAATAAATTGACCACAGCAATCAGGAAATGTTTTGATCCAGATTATTGGAATGGAAACTCTACTTTGCTTTCCCAGTAAGTTAGAAGCCAGAATCCTTTACCATTAGATCTGACAACAGAAATTTACTCCATATCCCCTGATAGAGCCTGTAAGGAGCAACAGGCCAGCATGTATGTGACCAGAGGTTATAACGTTCTGATTCATTATGCTCTAGTCATGAATCTGGCCCGTTACAGACAAGCTCCATCCATCCATTTAGCTGTCAGTCTGACCATGAATGTAATGCTATTATGGTGAGGGCCAAGTCCACTGCTCATGCCAGATGTTGTTAGGAATTCAATCCATCCTATGTATGAACGCTGGCTCCTTCAAACAACAAGATGTTGAGTGAATTACATATTGAGTGGTGAGTTTTCTTGGCATTTAATTATCCAGCTCAAAGAAACATACTTCCCTAATTGTTTCTGAGGTTACTGCCTAGCGTATAAGTAAAAAGGATCTTGTGAAGGAATGGTATGATATCGGCAGCTGTAAAAACATTTCAAGTTATTGTAATGTCTCTTTTTGGGATTTTTTTTAGCTTATTCCTAATGTCTGTATGTCAATAAAAATTAGGCATCTTTTATATTTGATGTCACTGTTAGATAATAATTTAAAGGAGAAAAAGATTTGCCATATCCTAAAATAAATCTATTTTAAATTTTGTGAATTATATTACGATGCTTGTTCACATACTAATATATTATAACATGGCTGCAAAGATAGAAGGAAACATTCCTTAAAAAGAAAATTCACAGTTCTTTCTTAAAGAGACACATAACCGAATTATTATTAAGATAATTAATTAATTGGGGTTTATCAGAGTCACCCAGATAACAATTAACAAACACTTCAGTTCATTTAAAATGACACCATTTAATATGATACACAGTTGATCCTTAAACAGCATGGAGGTTAGAGCCAGCAACCCCCCCATACAGACAAAAATCCACATATAAATTTTGAGTCCCACAGAACTTGACTACTAGTAGCTTACTGTTGACCAGGAGTCTTACCAATCAAATAAACAGTTCATTAACACATACTTTGATTTTATATAAATTATAGACTGTATTCTTGCAATAAAAAAAGCTAGAGAAAAGAAAATGTTATTAAGGAAATCATAAGGAAGAGAAAATATATTTACTATTCATAAAAGGAAATGAATCATCATCATAAAGGTCTCTATCTTCATCATCTTCAGGTTGAGTAGGCTGAGGAGCAGGAGGAAGAGGAAGGGCTGGTCTTGCTGTTTCAAGAATGGCAGAGGCAGAAGAAAATCCACATGTAAGTAGACCAGTGTAGTTCGAATCCATGTTGTGTTTGTCAGCTGTGTGACAGTTTTACTTTTGTGTAATGACAGTTCAAACTGGGTTGGCAAAGTTATCTTTTACCAATCTAAAATTTCATCAAAATTATATCTTCATTAAAAATAAAAATACTGTCTGGGCACGGTGGCTCATGCTGTAATCCCAGCACTTTGGGAGGCTGAGGTGGGTGGATCACCTGAGGTCAGGAGTTTGAGACCAGCCTGGGCAACATGGTGAAACCCCATCTCTACTAAAAATACAAAAATTAGCCAGGCATGGTAGTGGGCACCTGTAATCCCAGCTACTTGGGAGGCTGAGGCAGGAGAATTGCTTGAACCTGGGAGACGGAGGTTGCAGTGAGCCAAGATCGCACAACTGCAGTCCGGCCTGGGTGACAAGAGCGAGATGCCATCTCAGAAAATAAATAAATAAATAAATAAATAAATAAATAAATAAATAAAATACTTGTGTAATTTAAAAAAAGGATTGCAGGGTCTTCAAAATAGCTTTTTCATTATATTATATTTACTAGTAATTTCAGAAATATTTATATGTTTAGTGCTTTTTAACCTCCAGGGCCTTTTTTGATAAACTTCCTACTTCAATTTCATACATTTGATACAGAATTACCAGAAGAGAAAAAAAAAAAAACCTTATTTGTGTCCTCTAGGAGTGCATTTGTGCATTCTCTTAACTAAGTAATTGATAATTCTTAGAGGCAATTTAATACCTAGAAGTCCCATGACCTTGGGAGGTGAACTACTGGGTAGATTCCTGACTCACTGCAAACAACAGAAGAAGACAATGATGCCTCTCAACTCTTTCTTTCTTTTTATTTTTTTTTGAGATGGAGTCTCGCTCTGTCACCCAGGCTGGAGTGCGGTGGCACAATCTCGGCTCACTGCAAGCTCCACCTCCCGGGTTCATGCCATTCTCTTGCCTCAGCCTCCTGAGTAGCTGGGACCACAGGCGCCCGCCACTAAGCCCGGCTAATTTTTTGTATATTTAGTAGAGACGGGGTTTCGCCATGTTAGCCAGGATGGTCTTGATCTCCTGACCTCGTGATCCACCTGCCTTGGCCTCCCAAAGTGCTGGGATTACAGGTGTGAGCCACCACGCCTGGCCAACTTTTTCATATTTAGTAATGTCCTGCATTCTAATAAGGGACTAAGGAGAATTTTACAAGTTAGAATCTTACTAGGTTACTTCTGGTTTCAACTTCAAAATGAAAAGATGCTTAACATCACTTTTTATTAGAAAATTGAAATGAAATTCAATGAAATGTTGCAAAAGAATAAAACAGCAATGAGAAAACACTGCATAACAATTTAAATGGCTAAGAACCACATCAAACTAAAACAAAACATCAAAAAATAAAAACCTGACAATGCCAATTTCTGCCTAGTATGTGCAGAAACAGGAACTCCCATGAGAATGGTAAATGGCACTACCAATGTGGAAAACAGTTTGGCAGTTTCTCACAACGCTAAACCTAGTCTTACCACATGTTTTAGAAATCACATTCCTAGATATTTACCAAAATGAGATGAAAACTTACATCCACACGTTAACCTATGCACACATATTTATAGCAACTGAAAGCAGCCACGATATATTTTAAAGGAACGAACAGATCAATAAACTGTGGTGTATCCATACAATGAATGGAATGTAGAATGTGACAGAATAATCTAAATTGATTACAAATATCAGAAACAACCTCACTGAAAGCAGTATGGGAATACTGTCCTGACCTAAATAATTCTGGAAAAAATAGTGAATCATGTGAAACTAAGGCCGAAAGGAACTGTACATAAGCGCTGTAATCTAACTGATGAAGTTGTTCTCCACACGGTTTCATGTTAATAATTCTGAAACTGTTATACATGCTGTAATGATTAACTTTAGGTGTCAAGTCGACTGTGTTAAGGGATACCTAGATAGCTGGTAAAACATTATTTCTGGGTATGTCTGTGAAAGTGTTTCTGGAAGAGATTATCACTTGAATTGGTAGACTGAGAAAAGATTTGCCTTTACCAACGTGGGCAGGTATTATTTAACCTGTGGAGGGTCCAGATAGAACAAAAAAGCAGCAGAAGAGTGAATTTGTTTTCTTCTGGAGTTGTAATATCCATCTTCTCCTGCCCGTGGGCATGAGAGTTCCAGGTTCTTGGGCCTTTGGACTCCAGGACTTACAAGAATTCCCTCCTACCTCCCCACCCACCTTTGTGGTTCTCAGGTCTTTGGTCTTGGACTTGGAGCTACACTGTTGGCTCCCCTAGTTCTCAGTCCTACAAATGCAGACTAAAATTACACCACCAGCATTCCTGGTTCCCCAGCCTGCAGACAGCATATTGTAGAATTTCTTAGCCACCATAAGTCTAAGTCAATTTTTATAAAAAATTCCATGTTATGTATCTACATATATATCCCATTGGTTCTGTTTCTCTAGAGAACCTAATAATACACATGCATACTGAAATTTTAAAATTAAACAAATGAATGGTTGATAGTTTAAAAAAACCATGTTTCTCAAGTGTTGTAAGTGAAGGTTATAGATGAGCAATGGGAGGAAGCTAGAATGCTCCATGAGTAATGAATTAGAGTGGAGATATCAGTATGAACTCATGTTTAGGTTAATGTAGACATAGATGGTTATATGTAGATATAATATAAGATATTTGTATATATACAGGTTAGTATACACATTTCTAATTATTTGCTATGTCAATAAGAGGGCCCAGAATCAATGACATTGCAGTAGCAAAGAGTACATCTAGCACGTGGATCTTGTTTTCTAATGCCATTCTCAAAAAAAGTAACCAGGTATCCTTGGATAACTGGCTTCTCCTGGGATTGGGTCAGGTAATGCAAAAGCTAAGCCTAGAGCAACTTGTGGTCTAGAAAATGGAAAGTGCTCAAAAGAAGGAAAATATCACAGTGATGGGAATGTGTCAAACAGATACAGGATCCAACTGAAAGGTCTCTCAATGGCCAAAGCTAGAACAACTTAACTGATACAGTAGTATGGGATTATAACCCAAAGAATAAAATAAATATTCCCAAATCTTTATTGATATAAATAAATTATTGAATACATTTTAAAATCATGGGGAATAAATGAATCTTCAGTGCAGAATAGTGATAAATAATTTTTGCAGATCCCCTGGCTTTAAGGAGGTGGAACAGAACTTTCTACTCCTCATTTGTGGATTGTGCACAATGACTTTTTCCCAAAGATGACAATACTAAAAGAGAGAAGAAAAGACTAATTTTAAAGTGGAGAAACCTCGCGAACAGTACTTCAGACCAGGGGATTAAGGTTGACATGCACAGTGATAAATCATGTTTGTAGTATGTACCCTTAATGTGAAAAGAATGGCCTTATTCCCCCAAACCCATAACTTCAGTCTGATCACGAAGGGGATATTTAAAATGCAAACTGAGGATGTGCTGCAAAATAATTCATTAGTAATCTTCAGGAATGTCAAGGTCATCAAAAATAGGAAAAGTCTGAGAAACTGTCACAGTCAAAAGACACCTAAGGAGACATGGGAAGTGTCATGTGGCATTCTGAATGGAATCCCACAACTGAAAACAGACATTAGGAAAAAACTGAGTGAATCTGAATGAAGCATGGACTTGAGTTAATAATGATGTGTCAATATTGGTCCATTAATCATGACAAATGTACCATTCTAATGTGAGCTGTTAATAATAGAGAAAATTGGCTGGGCACAGTGGCTCCTGCCTGTAATCCCAGCACTTTAGGAGGCCAAAGAGGGTGGATCAAGGCAGGAGATCGAGACCATCCTGGCTAACATGGTGAAACCCCATCTCTACTAAAAATACAAAAAATTAGCCTGACATGGTGGCGGGTGCCTGTAGTCCCAGCTACTCAGGAGGCTGAGGCAGGAGAATGGCATGAACCCGGGAGGTGGACCTTGAAGTGAGCGGAGATTGCACCACTGCACTCCAGCCTGGGAGACAGAGCGAGACTCTGTCTCAAATAATAATAATAATAGAGAAAACTGAAGCCAGGCACAGTGACTCATGCCTGTAATCCCAACACTTTGGGAGGCCAAGGTGGGCAGATCACAAGGTCAAGAGATCAAGCCTATCCTGGCCAACATGGTGAAACCTCATCTCTACTAAAAATACAAAAATTAGCTGGGCATGGTGGCATGTGCCTGTGATCCCAGCTACTTGGGAGGCTGAAGCAGGAGAATCGCTTGAACCCAGGAGGTGGAGGTTGCAGTGTGCCAAGATCATACCACTGCACTCCAGCCTGGCAATAGAGCGAGACTCTGTCTTTTTTTTTTTTTTTTTGAGACGGAGTCTCACTCTGTTGCCCAGGCTGGAGTGCAGTGGCACAATCTCGGCTCACTGCAAGCTCCACCTCCCGGGTTCAAGCCATTCTCCTGCCTCAGCCTCTCCGAGTAGCTGGGAATACAGGCGCCCGCCACCACGCCCGGCTAATTTTTTGCTATTTTTAGTAGAGACGGGGTTTCACCATGGTCTCGATCTCCTGACCTAGTGATCCGCCCGCCTTGGCCTCCCAAAGTGCTGGGATTACAAGCATGAGCCACTGCGCCCAGCCAACTCTGTCTTAAAAAACAATAATAATAGAGAAAACGGAGTGTGGGTATTTGTGCAAAATCTCCTTATAGTCTTTGCCATAATTCTGTAAACGGTTATGAAGTAAAACTGTTCTAAAAGGTATAAGTTACTAAAAATAAATCAAGGTATACCTACTTAATATAACCATATATTTTAAGCTTCTACTGTGTAAGAATTTGATGAAAATCCAAAAGAACATATTTTGTAAGCTATTGAACCATAATCGAACAGAAAGAGTAAAGTTTGTTTCAAAGTTATAGCATTGGCACATCATTTGCCCCCCAAACCAGAACATATTCTAAATTTATTAAAGACTGTACTCATAGTATTCCCATTCCAGTCTCTGGACTGTGAGTAGAAATAAAAGCCAATTCAATGTAATGCATCCTCACAAGTACCTTCCATGAAATAAATAATAGGTGACCACAAGGTTCTATGAATTTTAAGTGTGAACACAGTGCACACTTTGATAAGAATTAATAATACTTTTAATAAAACAACATTGATATTCATTCATTAATCAGAGTTTATGGTCTATTATTTGAACTAACAGAATTAATTCAAGTTAGAAGAACTAACCTGAACTGCTGAAGTGAATAAAAACTTTGGAATATTTATGTCCTTCTGATAACCTCATTATGCAGAAAAACTTTGTTGGAATGGAACTTTTAAAAGACTTCTTGATAAGTAAATATTCCAAAGCTGCTAATAAATAAATGATCTCTTCTGCTCTTGGAATGGATATTTGGTCACAAATAATAACAGACATGATTAGAATGAAAACATCTGATTTTATGTGCATTTGACAATGTGATTCCAGGGTTGAAATTCTGAGAGAATGATATTTTATGATTTTACAGGTATATGTGTTGTTTTTACTTTGTTCTCTCTCATTCTTTCCTTCTTTTCTGTGTATCATATCCCTAGAGGTCCCAGTTCCCAGCAGGTGGTGATCATATTGAGCTGACAGTCCTGTATCTTAGTAATGGAGTTTTAATCATATTATATGTTTTGGTGGCAGTCACTGCAGGCTGCAGAGTTGATACTGTTCTCAAACTTTGTCTATTTAAGTTACTACGTTAGCAGCCACTTTGTGGTTCAGTGTCTGACAATTTCAGCTAATCAATCTTTGATGGAACTTCAGATCAACAAATGACAAAGATAAATCAAGGCATGTGAATTCCTGCCCCCCCCCCCCCATATCTTAGCCCGGAGGGTCTACTGCCTGCAATAGCTATTTTCAGAAAATGATTCCCGGCTGAACTCTGTTGTCTGACACTCACACTATTCTGAGCCTCTCATTCACCCCAACCCCGCTCACTGTCTCCGGTTACTCCCAGTGAGCCAGTGCTTCCATTTTACTTCAGTCATGCCGCCATGAAAACTGCTATTTTCTTTTGCTTGTGCCAGCATTCATGCCTTTTATTGCCTAATGAGGAAACATTAGGAGAAAGAGGAAAGAGTGAGGAGAGGATTTGAGCACCAATGATGTGTATCTTCATCATATGTTATTGGTACTCTTATTAACCTCTACTTTGTAAAAACTTTGATTTGAAAAAGTTAAGTAACTTACCCAAGGTGAAAAACTTTTCTCTATTTTTTTCATATCATGATAAATATAGACTGATTTTATTGCATCTTTTACTGCTCAGGGATGTCACCAATGAACATTTCAACAAATATTTTTTTGCACCTCCAACATACTGGTTATCATTTCAGGCACTGGGCAGATTGGAAACAAAAAAAGCAAAAATCTCTACCCTTCTTGACCTCACTCTACTAATCCAACAAGCAAAATTATATTAAAAGAAAATGCAAAAAGAATCCCAAGTCTTCATTTTTATGTTTTATATTTAGAAAAACCAATGATAAGGAAGCAAGTCAAGGATGACTACTGGGTTTCTGGCTTGAGCAACTGGTTAGAAAATAATACAATATCCTAAAGGGAAGGAAGTGAAGAGCTCATTCTTTTTCAAAATTTCTGATTTTGTTTCCTCAACTCAATTTTAATGTACTTTGGGAGATTAGGTACAATGCTCCTTTGTATTTCAACAATTGGATCTGCATTGAGACAAATCAGATTAATACATGATCCTGACTTTACAAGTCCAGATCATTTTTATAGAAGATCTGTGCTTGTTTTATTTAAATATTGTTTTTTAAAATGTTATTGTTTCTACCAATGGTTCTATTTATTTTGTTGAAAAAACACACATAAAATGATTTGATTTCCAACATCCATCTCTGAAATTCTCTGTATAGTTGATCTCATTCTGACCCTAAGCTGATATTTGCAGCTGCATCTCCACATATATTTTAATTCTCAAACCAAATATAACTTCCTAGAGTTATTGGCTGCACAACCTGCCAGGAAGCAAAAGAAAAGAGAAGTTGAGCAGGAGGAACTAGTCCTATGAGATTATTGACTCCAGATGTTCCAATTACTCCTTTTGGAGACTTTATTGACTTAAGTTATACAAATCCTCCTCTATAAATCCTTACTCAGTCATGTTTGGCAAAGATTGCATTCTGTTTCTCCCAAAACACCTTTATAAACTCATAGTAGAGTTCACGCCTAATAGAGGAGGAAGCAAAAATATCATGGTCACATTAAATCTTACGGAGTTTTAAAAAGACATAGTTAACTGATTTAATTTTTGTCTACGGAGAGTTGAGGTATGTCAATACAGCATAGCATTCTAAGGCATTTCTTGTTTTCTTTTTTTTCATAGAGCAGTAAGCCATTCTGCAAATTAGATGTGATTGGGATGATGACTCCTAATTATGTTACTTACTTAAAAATCTTTACCCTTTATCTCATAGTCATAGCCTCCTCAATACTCTCCTTGATTAAATTTTATTAGAAACTTTAAAAAGCAGAACCTGCCCATTTTAAATAATTATCAGCACATTTATTTTAAATCAAATGGCTCAGCTACATCAACCCTGTATATCTGTCATGTGAAATTAAATATGGAGCAATAGTGTCTTAATTCTACCTTTTTGACAGTTTTCATCTTTGAAACTTTGATGAAATGGATGTTATTTTCAAATCTTTTCATAATGTAATACCATTGCTATAAATTTTTGAGGAAATTTTTGTTATTTCTTTTTGTTTTGTTTTGTTTTATTTTTTGAGATGGAATCTCACTCTGTCGCCCAGGCTAGAGTGCAGTGTTGCGATCTTGGCTCACTGCAACCTCCACCTCCTGGGTTCAAGTGATTCTCCTGCCTCAGCCTCCTAAGTAGCTGGGACTGCAGGCACTCGCCACTGCACCCAGCTAATTTTTGTATTTTTAGTAGAGATGAGGTTTCACAATGTTGGCCAGGCTGGTCTCAAACTCCTGACCTCAGGTGATCTACCTGCCTCGGCCTCCCAAAGTGCTGGGATTACAGGCGTGAGCCACCGTGCCCAGTCTATTTCTTAATATAATTAACACAAAAGTATAACAAGTAGTTGTATATCATTGCCATCCAAGGAGTATATATAGCGTATGATGAGATACCAATGGATGGTTAACTCAAGGAGACTAACAGACCTAATGTGTGGGTTCACAATAATCTAGAAAAAGTGCACAAAAAGTATTTTGAGAAATCTAAAGTTCTTATTTCAGGAAGGAGGCATTCTCTATCTTATTGTTCTAAGGTCAAAAGAGGGTAAGGTCTGCCCAAAGCATAGTTGGAGAAAATCTGCAAGTAGAGAGAGGTAAATACCCTGTCTTCATGTGGAGAAACATCAACTCTGTGAGGTGTGCAACTGGAGTCTAGTTATTCTCAATTGATCTACTGTATAACAACTTGTTCAAAATAATAGTAGCAACAACATATGCCAGTATTCATACTCATACACACACAGAGACACACACACATATACGTTTACATATAAATGAAGTAAATGGTAGCAATGAAACAAAGGAGAGAGGAGTTCAAATTACTTTGTTATTATAAGGTACTTACACTGCACATGAATTGGTAGGTATATTGTTAATAAGAATGAGCTTGGGGCCGGGTGTGGTGGCTCATGCCTGTTATCCCAGAACTGTGGGAGGCCGAGGCAGGTGGATCACCTGAGGTTAGGAGGTCGAGACCAGCCTGGCCAACATGGTGAAACCCCATCTCTACTAAAAATACAAAAATTAGCCAGGTGCGGAGGCAGACGCCTGTAGTCCCAGCTACTTGGGAGGCTGAGGCAGGAGAATTGCTTGAACCTGGGGGGCATAGGTTGCAATGAGCCAAGATCGAGCCACTGCACTCCAGCCTGGGAGACAGAGTGAGACTCCAACTCAAAAAAAAAAAACAAAAATGTATATATATATATAGTTAAGCCCAGTAACACCACCAATCAGTTGGATATAATGAACATGTATTGACTACTTCATCCAACAATAGTAAATATTTTCAAGCTCACAGGAAACATTGACCAAGATAGACTGCATTTGGAACCTAAAACCTTAAGTTTAAAAAAATAAAAATCATACAATGTCTGTTCTGACTACCACAGAATTAAACTAGAGATTAATCACAGAAATATGACTGGAAAATCCCCAAATGCTTAGAGATTAAACAACATATTTCTAAATGACACATGACTTTAAGAAGCAATATTGAGAGAAATATAAAAATATTTTGAAGTAAGTAAAAATGAAAACACAATCTACTAAAATTATGGTGTTCAGCAAAAGCAGTATTTAGAGGGAAATTTACAAGTTTGAATACATATCATAGAAAAAAGAAATCAATAATCTATGCCCACATCTTAGGAAACTAGTAAAAGAAGAGTAAATTAAATCCAAAGTATACAGAAGAAACATAAAAAATTAGAGCAGAAATCAGTAACACTGAAAATATGAAATCAATAGAGAAAATCATTGGAGCCAAAAGCTGGTAATTTGAAAAGATAAATAAAAATCAATAATTCTGTAGGCAGGCTAACTAAGAAAAAAGAAAGAGGGCACAAATTATTAATATCAGACATGAAGGAAGGGACATCACTACTGATCCCATAAACATGAAGAATGTAATAAAGGAATATTGTGAATAGGTTTTTGCCCACAAGTTAATAATATAAGTGTAATAGGCCAATTCCTTGAAAGACACAATTTGCCAAAACACACAAAAATAGATAGCTAAAGGGTATTAAAGAAATTTGGTCAACAATAAATAACTTTTTGAACCAGAAACCACCATGCCTAGATGGATTCCTTGATAAATTAAACCAAACATTTGAGGAAGAAATTATACCAATTATCTATGTTTTCTTCCAGCAGATAGAAGCAGAAGGGATACTTCTTAACTCATTCTAAATCGTCAGCATTGCCCTAATACCAAAACTAGACAAAGGCCAGGCAGGGTGGCTCACGCCTGTAATCCCAGCACTTTGGGAGGCTGAGGCAGGCAGATCATGAGGTCAGGAGATCGAGACCATCCTGGCTAACACGGTGAAACCCCGTCTCAACTAAAAAAAAAATACAAAAATTCAGCCGGGCGCAGTGGTGGGTTCCTGTAGTCCCAGCTACTCAGAGAGGCTGAGGCAGGAGAATGGTGTGAACCCAGGAGGCAGAGCTTGCAGTGAGCCGAGATAGTGCCACTGCAGTCTGGCCTGGGTGAAAGAGAGAGACTCCGTCTCAAAAAAAAAAAAAAAAAAAAAAAACTAGACAAAGATGTTACAAAAAAGGCAACTATAGACCACTATCTCTTATGAAAACAGACAAAAATATTTAATAAAATATTTGCAAATCAATCCAGTAGTGTATAAAAATAATTATACAGCCTGACCAAGTGAGATTTGTCCCAGGTATGCAAGGCTGGCTCAACATTCAAAAGTCAATTAATGTAATAAATCACTTGTATGTAATGTAATCAAAACAGACTAAAGAAGAAAACTCACATGATCACATCAATAAACAAAAAAATAAATTTAATAAAATGCAACACCCATTTTTTCTTCTAAAAACACTCAGCAAACTAGGAGTAGAAGGACCTTTTCCTAACTTAATGAAGACAACTACCAAAACCTTGCAGCTAACATCATACTTAATGGTGAGAAAGTTAAATATCTTCTGCAAAGATATTTCCTGTTACCTCTCCTTTCCAACATTGTACTAGAAGTCCTAGCTAATGCAATAAGACAAGAAAATGAAATAAAGAGAATACTGACTGGAAAGGAAGAAATAAAACTGACTTTATTCACAGATTACATAATTATCTCTCAAGAAGATCCAACAGTACTCACAAAAAATCTCCTTGAACTAACAAGTATAGTATTTCTTTATACTAGTAATAAATATAATTTAACTTTTAAAACACAATGTTATTACTTTAGCACTCAAATTACTTAAATATAGCTATAATAGCTATGTTAAAAATTGATAAATTATGTACAAAATGAGGAAAACTACAAAATTCTGATGAATAAAACCAAAGTAAACTAAAACAATTGAAAGATATTTCATGTTCATGGAAAGGAAGACAGTATTACCAAGTTCTTCCCAACTTGATTTACAGGTCCAATGCAATCTCAAACAAAATTCTAGAAAGATACTTTCAATATATTGACAAATTGATTCTAAAATTTGTATGGAAAAACAAAAGACCTAAAATAGCCACAACAATATTGAAGGAGAACAAAGTCATTATACATTTGTCAAAATCCATTGAAGGTATTAACACCAAGAGTAAACCCTAATGTAAATGGTGATATGTCATTGGGGTGATAACGATATGTCAGTGTAAGTTTATCAGCTGTAACAAATGCAGCACCCTGGTGTGGGATTTTGATAGTAAAAAAAGCTGTGTGTATGTGGCACATGAAGTAAATGAGAAATCTGTATCTTCTGCTCAGTTTTGCTATGAATCTAAAACTGCTCTAAAAAAATAAAAATACAGTTGGAGAACTACTTTTTTTTTTTTCCACAGGGTCTTTCTTTGTCACCTTGCATGATCACAGCTCACTGTAGCCTCGACCTTCTGGGCTCAAGCAATTCTCCAGCCTTAGCCTACCAAGTAGCCAAGACTACAGGCAAATACCACCATGTTCAGCTAAATTTTGTATTTTTTGTAGAGACTGGGTCTCACTTTGTTAGCCTGACTGGGCTCCAACCCCTGGGTTCAAAAAAGTGTTGGGACTGTAGGCATGAGCCACTGTGCCCAGCCAAGTTGGAGAACTTCTTAAAAATGTTTACTGTTTAAGTTTTGCTCTAGTACAAGGTACCTAAAGGAAACAGTGAAAAATAAATTTAGAAAGTTATACATAATCCAAATTGTGATGGTCTTAAAGAATTTTAAGTTTTATTCTGTAAGCAGTGAAGAACCATTGAATGAACAATTTGTGGAATAGTCTTCTCTAAGATGACTAAAGTATTCAGAGTGACCATGTATAAATTTACGTGTCCCATGTTCATGGTTCAATTCATTTGCAAAGATATTTACTTTTAACAAGATATTTCAGAAATGAGTTGGAAAACCTGGTTCATTAACAATTAGTAATTACGATGCACAAATCGGCTGGTAAAGAACTTACTGACTACTAAAAGCTTAGATTACTTAGATTTCTACAGTGTCCAAAATCACCACAGTTCTGGATAGAAATGAGTAGTGTATTTGCTTTATGTACTATTGGATTTTTCTATTTCCATTAGGGTCATGCATATATGTAATAAGAGGAAAATGAGTCTGTAAATAGTGTCTTTTACAGTTTTTTTTTTTAAGAATTGTTAGGTATACATGAGCCATTAGATAAATGGAGCTAAAAATGTCTTTAGAAATCATACTACTTATTCACATAACAATTGGGAAGCTTATGGGAGCTTCAGAAAATTGAGTGACTTTAAATGAATAATACATATTATAGGCAGTCAATAGCTGTTAAATGTTTAATTTAATCATCAAGCAAATCTCCATTTTAAAAAATGAGGTGTTATTTTATCACCTATCAGTGGAAGAAAAATATACAACCAACAAATCTCATATTATGATTTATTTCATAATTAGTAATTTATTTTATTTTTATGAATTTAACATTTCTTCTTTTAAATTTATATTAAATTTAAACATGTAACTAGGGCATTAAATTGTAAATGATGTAATTCTCATTCCATCAACCCAATTGACATTAACAATTTATGTTAGAGCTGTTGGCTTTGTGTAGTTTTCCAAAAAAGAAAAAATCCTGTTTGGTGTGCCTAGGTATGATGTCATCATTACTAAGTCATTAGTCACTTAATCAAGGCCCTCATAAAGTGTCAGCTAAGCTTTTCCAGAGCATGAGAATGGTGACTAAAAATGCCTGTTGTAGAAATATCCAGTTTGTAATGTTCTAGTACAGTGTACATTGGCAATAAACCACCAGAGCACAGGGGAAGAAAGGAGACACTATGAGATGCAGAAAAATTAACTGAAATGGTGTAATATGTGAAAGCGGTTCCCACAGGGCCTGCTACAGACTAGACACCCAGTAGGTTTTTTAAAAATTTGTTTTCTTTTTCCTTTTTTCAAGGAATGGGAAGTGAACGTTCTTTTGAAAAAATTATATGTTCATTGGCAGAAATTGGTCTCATTTGATAATGCTTCACATTTTAAATAATTTGTTAATTAGTAATGCTAAAATTATCCCTACATGGTGTCAAAACATGGAACAAAATGGAATATAAAAATTACTCATGTTTGGCCAGGCACAGTGGCTCAATGCCTGTAAATCCCAGCACTTTGGGAGGCTGAGTCAGGTGGATCACGAGGTCAGGAGATGGAGACTATCCTGGCTAACACAGTAAAACCCCATCTCTACAAAAAAAAAAAAAAAAAAAAAAAATTAGCAGGGCGTGGTGGCAGGCGCCTGTAGTCCCAGCTACTGGGGAGGCTGAGGTGGGAGAATGGCGAGAACCCGGGAGGTGGAGCTTGCAGTGAGCTGAGATTGTGCCACTGCACTCCAGCCTGGGTGACAGAGCAAGACTCCGTCTCAAAAAAAAAAAAAAAAAAAAAAAAAAAATTACTCATGTTTAGCTAGTAAAAAGTAAAAAATTGTATAGATAAGGATTTTATTTTTATGCCACTGATTATGATGTACATATAAAGTCTATCATGGGCCAGATGCGGTGGCTCATGCCTGTAATCCTAGCACTTTGGGAGGCTGAGGCCAGTGGATCATCTGAGGTCAGGAGTTTGAGACCAACCTGGCTAACATGGCAAAACCCAGTCTCTACTAAAAATACAAAAATTAGCCAGACATAGTGGCTCACACCTAATCCCAGCCACTTGGGTGGCTGAAGGATGAGAATTGCTTGAACCCGGGAGGCAGAGGTTGCAGTGAGCCAAGATCACGCCATTGCACTCCAGCCTGGGCAACAGAGAGAGACTCTGTTTCAAACAAACAAACAAAAAAGGCCAGGTGCGGTGGCTCACGCCTATAATCCCAGCACTTTGGGAGGCCAAGGCAGGTGGATCATGAGGTCAGGAGTTCAAGACCAGCCTGGCCAACATGGTGAAACCCTGTCTCTACTAAAAATACAAAAATTAGCCAGGTGGGGCGCAGTGGCTCATGCTTGTAATCCCAGCACTTTGAGAGGCCGAGGCGGGCAGATCACGAGGTCAGGAGATCGAGACCATGGTGAAACCCCATCTCTACTAAAAATACAAAAAATTAG
This sequence comes from Nomascus leucogenys, assembly GCF_006542625.1. Lineage (NCBI taxonomy): Eukaryota > Metazoa > Chordata > Mammalia > Primates > Hylobatidae > Nomascus > Nomascus leucogenys. The sequence goes on along the minus strand of NC_044398.1, from coordinate 45,403,080 downwards.
CCCGGCGCGGTGGCGGGCGCCTGTAGTCCCAGCTACTCGGAGAGGCTGAGGCAGGAGAATGGCGTGAACCCGGGAGGCGGAGCTTGCAGTGAGCCGAGATTGCGCCACTGCACTCCAGCCTGGGCGACAGAGCAAGACTCCATCTCAAAAAAAAAAAAAAAAAAAAAATTAGCCAGACATGGTGGTGCACACCTGTGGTGCGCACCTGTAGTACCAGCTACTCAGGAGGCTGAGGCAGGAGAATCGCTTGAACCCGGGGGGGCGGAGGTTGCAGTGAGCCAAGATCACACCATGGCACTCTAGCCTGGGCAACACAGAGAGACTTTGTCTCAAAAAAAAAAAATAGTCTGTTGTGACATGGGGAACTATATAAATGGTGACAACGTTGTCATCTCATGTTAATATCTATGAGAGGTTTGCTATACCTGGAAACATTTAGTAACATGTATACCCAACACATTAATTTACTGTATATTTTGAACCTAAGGGAAACATAGCCCTAACTGCTCCCTCAGTGGGGTCAGATGCAGATTTCACTGTTCTGCTTGGCGGCGAGGGGGATCCCCTTCATTCTTCACATTTTTAGGTCCTTCTTTCTTAACAAGCACTTAAGGAAAAATAATAACCTTCAATAGGCAGAGAAGAAATGTTTTGTGGTCAAGGACATTGATGTCTTAAGTCCCTGCTTAACATCATTAACCAAATTCTCAAGGTTTATTTATGAGAAACCAGAGAATGTCAAGGGTCCAAGACTGAATCTTGATTTTTCTATTCCAAGCACCAGATTCCTTGTGAAGACTATAGTCAAAAATAAAATCTGTCTACTTGATGGTTGAATTTATTTCTGCCTAATCACCTATTCAAACACACCAATTGAGGATCTAAAATATTTGTGTGTGTGTGTGTGTGTGTCTGTAATTTTCAGTAGTCTAGAGCAACAGACCTCCATTACTTTAGCCTTCTAAACACACATTTTACTGCCTGCAAATGACTTAGTAGAGTAATGGAATTGTCTGACTTAGCTGGAAACTTGGCTTTTCTCTATTCATACGCAACTTAGTGTTCCAGCAATTCTTGTTTATAACATGTTAAAACTACTGGGCAAACTTTACATGCAATGGAAAAAATTTCATGTACATCTGTGAGCCCATATACTGAGGCGGGTGGCGTGCAGATGGAGAAGTATGGAGGAAAATGTTAATTTCCATTTTTCTCTCTGGGGATGCAAGCATTTAGCATACAGCACTGGGAGCCTCATAAGTTATCATGCTACATGTGAGACTACTGTCCTCTTCAAAATAGTAGAGTGTCTGAGAAAGCATTAAATGCTAAGAGCAAGAGAAACTGCTTAAAAGTCATGAAATTTTAATAAGACATTTGCTGAGGCAAATGTCTGAAGAGGGTGAAAATTTTAACATTCACAGAGCTAAGAATATAATTCAGATGTTTTGGTTATTGCTGGCACAAAGAAAATAGAAAGGGGACTTGTATCGTTGACCAGCAACAACTCGCTGGGGTGTGATTGAACTTCTTGTTGCTAAAAAATCTAATGTGAGTATGAAAGACAACTTAGGATGTTTTCCTTGATCCAGAAACATCACCATGTGGACTCAATTATATCTGTTGTGACGGGATAGGTTCTTGAAGTCCCAGTGGCCTCCAAGTGTGCTCTAAGCCCATTATCTCTGAGGTCATGGGACAGAATGTTGCCCAGACCCAAGTAAGATGCTCAAGTCACATGGCTTGCTAAATCATACAGCAAGATGCAAGGAGAAAGAGAGGAAGTAGGTTCATAAACTTAGGAAAGGGAGCTAGCAAAACAAGAAGACCATGACACCTGAATCCAGTGTTACACAACCTTCACATATCCTGTTTCTCTGACACATAACCCTGCCCTGCGGTGGTGTGGTTTTAAGGTCCAGAGCGCACGGTGAGCAAGGGGCTTAGTAAGTGCCTCACTTCCTCCCACAGAGAGGCACATGTTCAGGGACTCCTGGCCAGCAGCTGGGGCTCACTGGAAACTGCTGAGATGCTCTGGGATTTGTCTGCATATCCTAGGTAGGAGACATATGGGGCCAGAATGGAGGTAACCAAAAATTGAGGAAGATCTAGTGCCCCATAACTACTTAATGCTTCCTTAGGCCTTTTCTCCCTTCCTATCCATGTTCAACACACTTAGGCTGAACTTACTTTTCTGAGTCTAATGATTCTCACAAGCTACTGACTATTCTGTAGTCAGCTTTATGCCCTTAATTTGTATCTCTGTGTTCTATAAAGAAATTCAATAATCTCAAATGATGTAACAATTACACTCTTTTAGGTTAAGATGTCAAAATGAATAAATCATAAAGTAAAAATGTGGATATTTCCTTTTATCATGCAAAGCTTACTACAGGAGTTTTCGCAGGTTCTTGTAGCTTTCTTGTACCTCCCAGGATTCTCCTGCGCAGCCTTTCCCCATCACAGGAGTCGTATAGCCAGGGGCTAGAATTATAATGAGCAGCTCCCGAGATATCATAATATTTCTCTTCTGTCTGCTCTCCTCCTCCTCCTTCTTTCCAGCATCCTCTCCTCCTCTTTCTTCTCATTTTCCTTCTCCACTTTCTTTTCCTTTCTTTCTTTCCTTCTGGTTAATCCTGATTTGGAAATGTTGGGTTATATACTTGCAAATAATTTACCCATTAATCTTTTATCCAACTGTAATATATCTTACTTTATGTGAGTAATAGTGAGTAGAAACTCACCAGGTACTAAACTAATTAAAGTTTTTCCCATGAATTGAGAAGCAGCTGAAATATTGACTGCAGAACACTGCTTTAATTATGGTTCCTGCCCTCTAGCATTAGGTAAGTGTTATTGAGAGTCTGTTCATTCTATTTTTGACAGGTTCAAACTTATGCAACGCTGGCTGAGGATAAAATGTACATCAAGAGAGTAAGACATGCCAAAATATGCTTAGTTTATTTTTTTATTTTATTTTTTGAGATAGAGTCTTGTTCTGTCGCCCAGGCTGGAGTGCAGGGGCACGATCTCAGCTCACTGCAATCTCCACCTCCCAGGTTCATGCAATTCTCCTGCCTCAGCCTCCCGAGTAGCTGAGATTATGGGTGTGTGCCACCACACCAAGCTATTTTTTTTTTTAATTTTTTAGTAGAGACAGGGTTTCACCATGTTGGCCAGGACAGTCTCGATCTCCTGCCTCAGCCTCCCAAAGTGCTGGGATTACAGGCGTGAGCCACCACACCTGGCTGCTTAGTTTATTAAAAGAATAAATTGAAAAAGAAGTCAAAAGTATATATTCTGGGCACAATGAATTCTAGATCTATATTAACATAATCAGACAGGTTAGTTAAAATGACAGGGAAGACCAAAACATATTTGTAGGAACATGTGCTTCTCTGTCTCTTACGTAGATACAGTGATTTCTCCATTAGATGTGCTAGGCTAAGGAGTATAAAAATATAAATATCATGTAGAAGTTGCAATTCATGTTTAAAAAAGAGTGCCCCTCTTCTCCTTTCTTTTTTTTCTTTCATTGTCTTTCTTTTTTTGTCCTATGTTTTATATTTAACCTGAACTAAAGAATGAAAGTGACATTATTATTTGGAGTTTTTGTATTCCTCCTTTAATTTAATCTAATTTAATTTAAAATATAAAATTGACAAATAAATATTGCATAGGACCTCCTTTAATTTTAAATACCCAAATATTTAAAAATGTAAGTATGAATAAGTGAAAAATATTTAAATTTTAACACTTAATTGAAATATTTAAAACATATTTTTAAGAGATATATGTAAGTAACAGGATCACCAACGACAGGGGAATCTGGGAAGAACTTGCATATATACAGGATAAGTATGTAAACTGCACAATAACTTCAGCTGACTTGGAGGATATAGCTTATTTTTATTTTTATTTTTATTTTTTTGAGACAGGATATCACTTTGTCACCCAGGCTGGTGTGCATTGGTGCAATCTCTCCTCACTGCAGCCAATCTTCCCACCTCAGCTTCCCATGTAGCTGGGATTACAGGCATGTGCCCCCATGCCTGGCTAACTTTTGTATTTTTTGTAGAGACGGGTTCTCACTGTGTTGCCCAGGCTGGTCTTGAACTCCTGAGCTCAAGCGATCCACCTGCCTTGGCCTCCCAAAGTGCTCAGATCACAGGCATGAGCCACCATGTCCGGCTGAGGGTGTAACTTGTTAATACGAGTAAAACAGCCAAGATTACATTCTCTTTTTAGGTATTCTTTCTTAAATAATCATATTGAACAGACAGAAGAAAATCTGGAATTCCAGCTCCATCAATTATTCACTAAAAACTGAGACACTAGTGTATGCCTACAAGTAAATGAATTAATTTCTCAGTTAGGGGTGAGTTGTGGGATTTTTCTCTTAAATACACATTACAAGTATTTGAAAATAAATTTTCAAGTATAATTAGCTTGTTTTAAATTGGTTTCTATTGGAAAAGATGATTTTTTTTTTTTTTTAGAGACAGAGTCTCACTCTGTCGCCCAGGCTGGAGTGCAATGGCGCAATCTCGGCTCACTGCAAGCTCCGCCTCCCAGGTTCAAGCAATTCTCCTGCCTCAACCTCCGGAGTAGGTGGGATTACAGACGCCCGCCACCACACCTGGCTAATTTTTTGTATTTTTAGTAGAGACGGGGTTTCACCGTGTTAGCCAGGATGGTTTCGATCTCCTGCCCTCGTGATCTGCCTGCCTCAGCCTGCCAAAGTGCTGGGATTACAGGCATAGTCCACCGCGCCTGGCCAATCTTTGTTTTTTAAAGCAGAGACCATACCTCGGCAAATGAAACATCACACTTCTCAAATCTGTTTTAGTTGAGATATTAAACATGTTTATCTTAAAGCTATTATGATTCTGGTAAACAGCAGCACTCTCCCACTCAGCTTCTTATGATTAACCAACTACAACACAGGCTTCACATACTCATTAGCAGCCACACAAAAGATTCTAATTTCTGCTTCTGAAGTAGAATGTTTAAATGTTTAATTAAGTCACAAAAGGCAGTTTGTAATTAGTTATTTTCACTCTGCTGCTTCTTCTTCATCTTTTTTTTTTTTTTTTTTTTGAGAAGGAGTCTCGCTCTGTTGCCCAGGCTGGAGTGCAGTGGCCTGATCTCTGCTGACTGCAAGCTCCGCCTCCCAGTTTCACACCATTCTCCTGCCTCAGCCTCCTGAGCAACTGTGACTACAGGCGCCCGCCACCACATCCGGCTAATTTTTTGTGTTTTTGATACAGGCGGGGTTTCATGGTGTTAGCCAGGATGGTCTCGATCTCCTGACCTCGTGATCCACCCGCCTCGGCCTCCCAAAGTGCTGGGATTACAGGCGTGAGCCACCGTGCCCGGCCCACTCTGCTTCTTTTTTTTTTTTTTTGAGATGGAGTCTCGCTCTGTCGCCCAGGCTGAAGTGCAGTGGCGCAATCTTGGCTCACTGCAAGCTCCGCCTCCCGGGTTCACACCATTCTCCTTCCTCAGCCTCTCCAAGTAGCTGGGACTACAGGCGTCCGCCACCACGCCTGGCTAATTTTTTGTATTTTTAGTAGAGACGGGGTTTCACCGTGGTCTCGATCTCCTGACCTCGTGATCCGCCAGCCTCTGCCTCCCAAAGTGCTGGGATCACAAGCATGAGCCACCGTGCCCGGCCCACTCTGCTTCTTTATGCTATTACTTTATTTGCCAAAATGTAAATAAAGCTGGCTAACTAGTTCATCACCAACTTGAAGCTCAAAACAGATAAATATCTTCCTAAGTGAGGGTGGTGTCCAGTTTCTTTACTAATTACATTGTAGTCTAGTTTACAGTAACCAATTTGAAATAAGGTAAAGTCTAACTCTTTTATCCATGCCTGTAGCATCTAGCATGTATTAGGAACTCACTAAACATTGAAGAGAAAGAAAGAAAGAGAGAAGGGAAGGAGGGAGGAAGCGAGGAGAAAGGAAAGAAGAAGAAAGAAGAGAGAAAATAAAGAAATAATGAATCAAGTGAATGAATGAGAATTGATCATTTGATCTTTCTGATTATCTTTCCAATTAAGAAAAAACAGATTAGCTGAAAGAATGTTGAACTGCAAATTGAGTCTTTGGTCTAGGCGCAATGTATCTCAAAGTAATTACATAACCTGTGCAAGTCACTTTACTTTTCCTGAATTTATTTCTCACTGAGTATTTCTAGATGCTCAAGTAGAGCCTGAAACTCAATATATTCAAATATTTTATATTTCCCTTGAAATCCAACCCAGCTTCTGTACATTATTTTCCTATTAAAACATTATCATCAGCAGTAGATTGTTTACAAAAGTGACTGCAATTTTTCTCTTCTCTAAATCAGCAACCCTTGGCAATGTGGCTTTGCAGCTCCTCCCATGAAGAAGTGTAGTCTATTTTCCCACTCTTTGTAAACAGGCTGGCTTTGTGACTTGTGCTCACTAATAGGATGTGGAGGAAATGATGACATCCTGCTTCTGAGCCTAAGGTTTATTATCTTTGCATGACTCTGTTAGTTGTCTCAAACCCCTGCCCAGCCTCCATGTGGAAAAGCCTGGACTAGCCTGCTGAAGGCTGAGACCACAGGGAGCAGAGGTGAGCCTTCTAACTCAGGCTGCCAAGATAAACCAGGTGTCAGCTGACCAGCAACTGACAGCAGATGCGTAAACGATCACAGCCAACACCAGCCAAGCCAGGCCCAGTTCAGCAGAAATGCCTTGTTGACCAACATATTCATGAGCAATGAAAAATTGTCATTTAAGCCATTAAGCTTTGAGGTGTTTTGTTACACAGAAAAAGCTAACTGCTACACTGCCCTTCTGGAAACATGAAACCACTCTGTACTTTCTTCTCTTTGGTCTTTATAAGTCATTCATCAGATCTTCTGTATTTTAATTAAAATGTCTTCGAAATGCAATCCCTCTTTGCAATCCCCTGATACTCTTCTAATTCTGGGCTCCATCATCTCTTGCCTGGGTTTCCTGCTCTCATTCTCTTCCTCTTCCAATCTCATCTCCAAAGCACTATGTTTCAATCTAGAGATTTAATTATGTGACTCCTTTCCTTAAAAGTTGTCTTTGATTCTGTTCTCTAAGCATAATTAGCAGTGAAAATTTCTTTATAGTATATAAAGCCTTTTCTGTTTTTATTTCCTTTGCCCTTGCTGAGTATATAACTTGTACCGTCATCATTCTACCATATTCCCACAACACAAAACCGCTCATCTTTAACTTCATAATCACAATTCTAAGCCACCACTCATGTTCTTTTTGCCTGAATTCCTGTATCTACCTTGTCTACCTGTCAACTTTTTACTTATTCTTTAACATTAATCTCAGATAAAAATCCGCACTGAGATTTTCTTGGTTTCTTTCAAACAGAATGAATTATACCCTTCTCTGTGTGTCTAGGGCATGTCTGTCTAACCCAGAACTTCCTCACGCTCTACTTCATTCACTTGTTTCTCTGCCTTTGTCACACAGATTGAGTTCTTTAAATGCACAGACTCTAACTCCATCACCCTTTAATCCTTAGAAACAAGCACAGTCTTACATAGAAGAGGCACTCAATACATGTTTTTTGATGTACGTGTAATGAGCAAAATTAAACCAATTTATCTGAAAAATGTAAAAATCTTGGTTTATCAAAATAGTTTTTTTTTTAAGTTTAAAATCTGTTTACCTTGTCTTAAGTAAGAGCTTATTTATGCTTTGTGTGTCAGTGTGAGTTGGTGACAAATTTTCCTGCGAGATTTATTTTGGGGCAACCTGCCTTAATATTGCTTATAATCCTAAGGCATTTTACTATTACAGAAAATTGTAGGCAAAGAGAACCTACTAACATTGGAATTTATTAATCAGAGTAAAACATGTGGGTAACAAGCCACAGTATTAATTTCAAGTGGGGTTTTATAACAAACAGATCAGAATTTATTGTATAGGCAAAATAATGAGCTGTGAGAGCTTACTTAGTAGAGAAACATCCTATGAATCTAATAGTATATAACAAAGTCCATTTTTCTTTTAGTTGATTTTCTGCTTAATTCAGATAAATCATCACTGTAGTATTACCTTCTTTCATTACACAACAAATTTTATTTGTATTTTTAATTAATTAATTTATTTTTTTATGGAGACAGGGCCTTGCTATGTTGCCCAGGCTGGTCTTGAACTCCTGGGCTCAAGCAGTCCACCCGCCTCAGCCTCTCAAAGTGTTGGGATTATAGGCATGAGCCACCACTCCCGGACTCAGCAAATATTTGTTAAACATAAGCACATACTATGTAACACTATTCTAATCCTTCAAATCAATTATTCTCCAAAAGTAGTAACTTTGTTTCTTTCTTATTTTTTCTTTCCTCTATCATTTCCTTTGACTTTTTTAAAAAAAGAATCCTCAGGCTTCCAGTTTATTTTAGGACACTCAGGATGTTCTCAGTTATTTTTTAATTCTCAAACTCTTACACACACTAGTTATTTTTTACCCAGAATTTTAATATGTATAGTTTTTAAGATGATAACTGCTTAAGAAGTCTTATTTTAGTAGCTATAACACATATCCACTGATTTTTATTAATATAACATACCAGTCATAGTTTATACATCCTTTGATTTGGGATTAAATTGAGTTTTTAAAGCAGTAGTACCATTTCAGATTTTCAGTGAGAATATGATTGGGTTGTGCTAAGACAGAAATTTAAATTTTTTTTGAGACGAAGTTTTGCTCTTGTTGCCCAGGCTGGAGGGCAATGGCGTGATCTCGGCTCATTGCAACCTCCACCTCCCGGGTTCAAGCTATTCTCCTGCCTCAGCCTCCCGAGTAGGTGGGATTACAGGCATGTGCCACCACGCCCAGTTAATTTTTGTATTTTTGGTAGAGACAGGGTTTCTCCATGTTGGTCAGGCTGGTCTCAAACTCCTGACCTCAGGTGATTCGCCCACCTTGGCCTCCCAAAATGCTGGGATTACAGGTGCAGAAATTTAAATTTTTATATATTTATTATTTATCAAAGATTAAAATTATCTTAGAATATCAGTGACTATGGATAATGTTTGTTTTTTGTAAATTGAATAATTAGGTCTTATATTCACAGTTCTATAAGCAAGTTATATTTGTGTTTATTATTTTAGAAAAAGAAATATGTTTTTATAAAAATTAGAATTCAAGAGTGAATGATTAAGTATAATTGTCAATATGATTCAGTTAAAAGCTACTGAATATAAATATTATATTCAAAATAAAGCTAATATAGGCAGACTATTAGTTTATCAGTAGATGTAAACACTGCAAAGGACAGTGATTTAAGCCTTCACAAAGATTCATAGTGACATAGAACTACATCAAATTTGTCAAAAGTTCTATTCAGTAAAACATGCAGTTTTTCCCCTTGAGGAAAGTAAAACAAAATTCTTTGTCATTTTAAGATCAGTTAAATAGTAATATGAATTAATTGAGATCGATTTTTTTTCTTAGCAAAATGTATCGAAGTCAACTTCAGTCTTTTTTTTTTTGTCCTCGATGAAATTACCCAATATATTTATCTAGGATTCAAATCAAAATCCAATAAATTATTCTTTTGCTTAATCTGTGAAAGAAGTTTCAGAAGTATGTTTTTATGTCAAGATTGATATTTTAGAATATTTTTATAAAACATCATAGAATAATGTTATAAATGTCTTTGACTTTTTATCTTGCAAATTTAATTTGAAGATTTTTAAGGAGGAGGGTAATCCAATCTGAGTTATCCTCAAATTACTATCATAATGAGCTTGACTCACAGTTAAGCTTGAGTCTTTTTCCATAATTGTTATGACCCCTCTCTTGAAACACACTCACACTCAAAGATTAAAGGAAGAATCCACTTCAAGTCTGATTTTGGCCAGAGTTTTACACAGTTGGGGTATACTCCTACCATCTGAAGTTATTAAAAACAAACAAATCATTACTCAATTTGTCCCTCTTGGAGTCTCTTTCCTGGTAGCAGCATTTAGGATCAACTGTGATCCTGAGTTCCCAAACTGGCCTGTTAACACGAACACGTTTATCAGTATTTGGCTCAAGGACAAAGCAATAAAACAACAGATGGAATCAATATTACGTTTTACAAAGCGATTACATCACAAAATCAACAGTTCTTTGTAATGACTGATGGTGATTGTGTAAATTTCTTCTGCTCTCAGCATTTTCTTCTTATACGAATGTCTAAGTACGTGCCATAGGTGCTGGTTATGAAGTAGCTCTGATTAGGTATTAATTGGGTTTCATCCAAGGCTGTAATCAGTTGTGAATTAGTCACCAAAGAAGGTAAAGAACAGAAATAATTACCTGTGCCTTTTAATTAATGTATATTTATGGGGATTCAGCATTTCACAGTAAGATCTTTCCCCAAACACACCACACACACACACACACACACACACACACACACATTTTCTCTAGTTTCTCAATATTGCTATTGACAACATTTTGGTCAATGGCTATGTTCAGTGGCTCACATTGTTATGACTATGAAAATACTGTTCACAGCTAAGCCGTATATTACACTATGATCACATTTCCTTTCTTGTATATCTATGCACTTTTCCAGGCTTACAAATTTCTTAATTAGTTTGCTTAGCTATTTTTAACCTTACTCTTTCACTTATCACGTTGCAAAAACTGTAAAATTTAAATACATAGGGAGAGAACCTCAGTGACTGTAGATAATTTTATATATGTGTGCATGTGTGTATATTAAATAAGAAATACCTCTTGGCCAGGCGTGGTGGCTCACGCCTGTAATCCCAGCACTTTGGTAGGCTGAGGTGGGCAGATCACAGGCTCAGGAGATCAAGATCATCCTGGCTAACACGGTGAAACCCTGTCTCTACTAAAAATACGAAAAATTAGCTAGGCATAGCAGCACGCACCTGTAGTCCAGCTACTCAGGAGGCTGAGGCCAGAGAATGGCATGAACCCGGGAGGCAGAGCTTGCAATGAGCTGAGATCATGCCACTGCACTCCAGCCTGGGCAACCTGGGTGACAGAGTGAGACTCCGTCTCAAAAAAAAAAAAAAAGAAAAAAAAAAAGAAATACCTCTTGCACGCACCTTCCATTCTCCTGCCCCAATTTTTATTGATTGTTCTCTAAACCTGCTACACCAGAGTCATCATAAATTTTCCTTCACCATCATTCAGCTATTTCCCTTGCTTTTCGTATTCTGTATGTAGTGGATGTATTACAAACAGGAATTATTCTATTTTGCTCTACTTCTTCATTCATGAAACATGTCTTCCAAGAGTAAAATTTTAAAGGCCTTATAAGCTTCTATGAATTAGTTATTATCAGCTTAAATTTATAGTATGGCTTGGCATAGAATTCTAGGATGAAAACCAATTTCCCTCAGAATTAAAAGAGGGTCGGCTGGGTGCGGTGGCTCACGCCTGTAATCCCAGCACTTTGGGAGGCCAAGGCAGGCGGATCACGAGGTCAGGAGATCGAGACCACGGTGAAACCCTGTCTCTACTAAAAATACAAAAAATTAGCCAGGTATAGTGGCGGGCGCCTGTAGTCCCAGCTACTTGGGAGGCTGAGGCAGGAGAATGGCGTGAACCCGGGAGGCGGAGCTTGCAGTGAGCCGAGATTGCACCACTGCACTCCAGCCTGGGCAACAAAGCAAGACCCCGTCTCAAAAAAAAAAAAAAAATTAAAAGAGTGTCAGAGCTAGGCGTGGTGGTTCACACCTGTAATCCCAGCACTTTGTGAGGCTGAGGCAGGAGGATCACATGAGGCCAGAAACTCGAGACTACCCTGGCCAACATGGTGAAACCCCATCTCTACTAAATATACAAAAATTAGCCAGGCATAGTGGCGCACGCCTGTAATCTGAGCTACTCAGGAGGCTGAGGCAGGAGAATAGCTAGAACCCAGGAGGCAGAGGTCGCAGTGAGCTGAGATCATGCCACTGCACTCCAGCCTGGGTGACAGAGTGAGACAGTCTGAAAAAAAAAAAAAAAAAAGACAAGGTTGGCCCTTCTACCCCTTTTATAGGATCCATATGCTCTTATGCTCTGTGCCTTGCAGGCTTTGACTTCATCTACCTATTTCAGCTTTTAGCTCTTTCTATACAGAGAGAGAGAGAGAGAGAGAGAATACCAACTCAGTCTTCTATGTCTTCAGAAGTTAGCTACTCATTTTATTTTTGAACATGACTCTCACTATGCATCATTTTACATAAGATGTTATACTTTCTGTTTATAAGAATTTCATTTTAGAATAGAGTCCAGGCTTATCATTTAGTAAGAGCATAGTCTGGTAGGGCAGCTACAGTTCATTCTAAAACTTTTGAGAATACATCAGAAAAAAAAAAAAACACCAGTCCAAATTCAAGTAACACTGGACCTCACAGAGGGACCACACTTCTTGACAGACCTTATAACAGCATCTCTACTTGCAGGAGTGGAGTTCTATATGTATATAAAGTAAAAAAGATAAATGAGGGCCAGGCGTGGTGGCTCACACCTATAATCCCAGCACTTGTGGGAGGCTGAGGCAGGTGGATCACCTGAGGTCGGGAGTTCAAAACCAGCCTGACCAACATAGAGAAACCCATCTCTACTAAAAATAGAAAATTAGCCAGGCGTGGTGGTACATACCTGTAATCCCAGCTACTCAGGAGGCTGAGGCGGGAGAATAACCTGAACCCGGGAGGTGGAGGTTGCAGTGAGCCGAGATAACGCCATTGCACTCCAGCTTGGGCAACAAGAGCGAAACTCTGTCTCCAAAAAAAAAAAAAAAAAAAAAAAAAAGATGAATGAGCAATTACCATTGTTCATAAAATAACAATAACTGTAAGGTCAGCAATTTCTTCCATTTTATTTATTTATTTTTTTTGAGATGGAGTCTTGCTCTGTCACCCAGGCTGGAGTGCAGTGGCGCAGTCTCGGCTCACTGCAAGCTCCACCTCCCGGATTCACGCCATTCTCCTGCCTCAGCCTCTCCAAGTAGCTGGGACTACAGGCGCCCGCCACCACGCCCGGCTAATTTTTTTGTATTTTTAGTAGAGACGGGGTTTCACCGTGGTCTCGATCTCCTGACCTTGTGATCCGCCCGCCTCGGCCTCCCAAAGTGCTGGGATTACAAGTGTGAGCCACCATGCCCAGCCAACTTCCATTTTATTAAATTGTTCTGTGTTCTATGGAAAAGAGGAAGGATTTAAACCCCAATGGTATAAGATGAACACAGTCATTAAATCTCAAAGGGAAATAAGAATTTTGTAGAATTTTATTTTAATTTGACTTTCACCTCCATTATTTTCCAAAAACTGTGCCTATCAAGTTCAACAGTGACCTCTCCGTCATTAAGTCTATAGTCGCGTCTCCATTTTCATCTTTCTTGACCTATGAAGAGCATTGGCCAAATTGTTCACTCCCTTCTCCTTTATGTCTCTTCATCAGGCCTCCAGGGCCCTACACATCCATGATTTTCTTTCAGTCACATTAATGCCCTCCCTCAGCCTCATTTTTTGGGTCCTCCTCTACCTTCTGCCTTTTATAGAGAAATGTCCCTGCACTTCATCCTTGGCCCTTACACTTGGTCATTAAATTTAGTCAGTAAGTTTTATTCATTTATTTATTTTATTTTTTTTCTTTTTTCTTTAGACACCCCATAAGGCCCTGGATAGTCGTATTAGTTTTAAATGTCATCCATATGCCAAGATATCCCCATTGTTTACATCTCCAACCCAGATGTCTTTAAGAAACCCAGACTCCTACATCCAGTTGCATCATCAATTGAATGTAAAATAAAATTCTCAAACTTAACATGTCCAGACTGGGTTATCGATAAATCCATCCCAAACTGCTTTACCTACAAACCTCTCCTTCTTGATTGAAGAGATGGGATCCATCCTTCTAATTTCTCGAGCCCGAATCTGTGGACTCATTTCTGACTCCTCTCTCCCACACAGCCAGGCAATCCAACAGGAACTCTTGCTGGCTCTGCCTTCAAAGTTTTTCCAGCCTCTCTATGTTGCTCTCACCTCCCCTACTACTGCCCTAACCTAAAGCTACCAGCAGCAATATAATTACCTCCTCATTGTTCTCTCAGCTCCATCACAGCTGCACTGCAATCTTTCTCAATAATGCAGCTGGAAAGATTCTTCTAAGACATTAATGAAATCATGACACTCTTCTCTGTAAAACTCTATGATGGCTGCTCATTTTACACCAAATAACAGCCAAAGTCCCTAGGATGATCTATGACAAGATCCTCTGGATCTGGGCCACAGTTATCTATGACTGCATCCCCTAATACTCCTCTCCAAGCTCATTTGGCTCTAGACACACTGATTTCCTGAGATTCTTTGAACACACCAGCCATTCTCTCACCTGAAGTCTTATTCTTTTCTCTGCCCACAGATCCTCTTTTGTCCTGCTCAACTCCCTCCCTTCCTTAGAGCCTTTGTTCTTATGGCATCATTTTGGGCTTGGTATCCCAGCTAGCACTGCAATCTGCCCCATTTTGCACATCTAAACCCAGTACGCTGATCTACTCTTCATTTCTTCCCATAGACTTAATGCATTCTCTCATAGCTTTTAATTCACTTCTTGTCTATGATCTCTAGAATGTGAGCATTATAAAAGAAAGATTGCTGATTACTTGGTTTACTTACATATGCAAACTACCTGAATGAGAACCTGCTAAGGGACATGTACTTAATTCTTATCACTGAATAAATACATTAAAAGTACAATTCATTTTTTATACATGTAAATTTAAAACATGTCTTTCATGAGACATATTTTTCAATTTCAGAGAACTTCATGGTAGGTTACTTGAATTTATATCATAGTGTTTTGTAGTAAAGCCAATTAAAACATGAATTTAAGAAATGAACAATTGCCTACACAATTGAAAGGCTGTTAGACTTACCCATGGTACAGATAGATTATGGGGACTGTGGTATCTCTCATACATACCCCAAAACAAAACTATGTATTTAGCCAGAACACTGGAAATTTTAAAGTGATTAATAAATTGACTGGGCATGGTGGCTCACGCCTGTAATCCCAGCACTTTGGGAGGTCGAGGTGGGCAGATCACGAAGTCAGGAGTTCGAGATCATCCTGGCTAACACAGTGAAACCCCTCTTTACTAAAAACACAAAAAATTAGCCCCCGTCTTTACTAAAAATACAAAAAATTAGCCAGGCGTGGTGGCGGACGCCTGTAGTCCCAGCTACTCAGGAGGTTGAGGCAGGAGAATGGCATGAACCCGGGAGACGGAGTTTACAGTGAGCCAAGATCATGCCACTGCATTCCAGCCTGGGCTACAGAGCAAGACTCCGTCTCAAAAAAAAAAACTTGATTGGTGTACTCTATTATATAAATGGTAATTAATACCTTCCTATTTATTTTAAAAATATAATGTTCTTCAATGTCTAAAGAATGTTCACTTCTCTTAATTAAGTGCTGGAAGTTTTGATAAAATTGATGTAATTACAACCAAATTGTCTTCTCATTTATAAAAATGCAAACAACAGTAATATAATGAAAACTGGTGGAATAATTATGCCTGCTCTATACCAAATGAACTCCCAATTTTTGTGCTAAATTTGATATCATGAAAGGATGTTCACTTCAGTAACCTAGTTCCTTTCTAAAAGCAAAGTGAAAGGCAGACTTGGAATAATTTTTTCTTTATATCTTGCTTCAAAATTGTCAACAAAGATAGAGATAGCGTTAATTGCCTCATCATATTTGCGTATGGTTTTACATCTGATTAGCCATGGGAAAAAAAAACTGTGGGTTTTAAATACATGAAATTAGAACTATCTGGAAACTGCTTGTCAGGAACCTGTCAGCTCAGTTTCAATATTTCATGTTATTAAATACTTTTTCTCTTGCTACTCATTCATGGTCAGATTTGCTAAGCCTGGCAGAAACATTTTAATTACAATTTGAACTCAAGTAACTTCTTTAAGATTCACCTGCAGATCACTTTCTGATAATTAATATTGAGAAATAGTAATACTTACTGAAATTAATTTGGAGTTTCTCTATGTATGTAAGTGCCTTCTAAAATGAGTATAAAGACATACACCTTTTATATTGTGTATAATTACAGGTCCATAGACTTACTGCATTCTATCATAGTTTATAATTTACTTCTTGTCTATGACCTCTAGAATAGTTTCTAAACTAAAGAGTTTGGAAATATATGCAATGTTGCTGCTTCCACTATTTACAGAGGAGATTGTTTTCTTATATTCTTAGTCTTGTCATTTTAGTTTTCTTTTCCTGCTCACTGTAAAACAAAAGAAAATTTTAACCTGAAATTTTACATGAAAGATCCAGATAATATTAAAATATTTTCTATATACAAGAAATGTAGAAAAGATCCTTGACTTTGTGACAAAATACAAATTCATAGAAGTACTCTTCATCTGAAGCAGTTATGAAGTTTGCCTGTTAGCAGCCTAAGTGAAATTAGAACTAAAACCGTAAATAATTGTACTCTATATATATGAAATGCATTTATTACATATTATTTCAGATTAGGCAAAGGTGAGCTAAGAGATGTGTGTTCATGGATGCCTATTCAGAGAGACATTATGAATATTGTAGTCTGGAAGGGAATTAATTTTATTCCATTTTTTCTATATGTATAAATATAAATATGTATATATATATATATAGAGAGAGAGAGAGATAGAAGGAGAGAGATATGCAGTGTAAATAGGAAGAAAAATTATTAAATAATGTATACCACGTAAATATACACTTGAAAAAATCAACTTTTTTTTTTTTTGAGACAGTCTCACTTATTGCCCAGGCTGGAGTGCAGTGGCACGATCTCTGCTCACTGCAAGCTCCACCTCCTGGGTTCATGCCATTCTCCTGCCTCAGCCTCCTGAATAGCTGGGACTACAGTCACCTGCCACCATGCCTGGCTAATTTTTTTCTGTATTTTTAGTAGAGACAGGGTTTCACCACGTTAGCCAGGATGGTCTTGATCTCCTGACATTGTGATCTTTCCGCCTCGGCCTCCCAAAGTGCTGGGATTACAGGCGTGAGGCACCATGCCTGACCAAAAATCAACACTTTAAAACTGCAGCATTTCATAATGGAAACCAAATAAACAGTTGTTTTATAAAAGCCCATTAATGTATTTTATAAATAAAGCATATTTAAAATTTAAAATATAAGTGATTAACATTGTTTTCTAGACTAAATTATTTGCATTCAGTACCTTCTGATATAAGCCCAATGTTATTGAACCATGAAGAAACAACTCAATTGATATTCAATTCATACATAGACAATATGGGTATCATAATTGTTTCCACAATTCTGATAAGTTTCTACATTCAATAATCAGCAAATATTTCACTTCAGATATCATCTTGATCATGAAGCCCACCCTAGCGTATTCTAAATTCCTGCTGGACGTGCTACTGTTCTAGCAAGCTCAGCCCGGTTCCTCAATTTTAACAGGGGAGTGTTGAAGAGAAGTCACACGGTGACAGCTGCTTAGCAGTAGAGAGGTTTAATCATTGTTTTGAGTAAAAATAAGTGGGGTAAATAATGGAGAAAAAATAACTAGAAACTCCAGGAGAAACAAATAATTGTTTAGCAAATACATGGCTGAAATATTAAGCAAAGTAGCAGCAACATGGTTGTAAACACCTGGAGGCGTCTATGAAAGGGAAATGCACTCTTTTTACATGATTCAAGTCTACACTAGACCCCGTGAAAAGGCAACTTAGTCTTAGCACAGTGTTTGGACCAGCATGGACCAATGTCTATGCAATCATGACAGTGTGACATTCTTCATATTCAATTTTTAGCTCACAGGCAAAGCACAGGAACCTTGGTTATGATTGTTAAATGTAGATATTATTATCCTTATGAAAAGTGGAGCTTAGAGAAATTTGGGATATAACAAATGTATGGTGCTGACGCCCTCAGCTTATAAACAGGCATTCAAGGATGGCTTAGGAATTTGGTGGATCATAAATAGACATTCAAAAGTATTAGTTATAATTACAAACACAACAAACAAAGAAACAGGTATAAGCAAAAGAAAAAGGAAAGCACAAGCACATGCCTGTACACACACACACACAGACTTACAAAGCATTATAGAATGTGAAGCATAAGTTAACTAAACCCCACATCTTTCACGTCAAGTGATCAGTTATTATTTTTTATTTATTTATTTTTTTGAGACACAGTCTCACCCTGTCACCCAGGCTGGAGTGCAGTGATGCGATTTCAGCTCACTGCAACCTCCAACTCCTGGATTCAGGCATTTCTCGTGCCTCAGCCTCCCAAGTAGCTGGGATTACAGGTGTCACCACCATGCCCAGTTAAATTTTGCATGTTTAGTAAAGACGGCGTCTTGCCATGTTGGCCAGGCTGGCCTCAAACTCCTGGCCTCAAGCAATCAACCTGCCTTGGCCTCCCGGAGTGCTGGGATTACAGACATGAGCCACCGCGCCTGGCCAGTTATTATTTTTTAAAAAATAATAAAGCAAGGGAACAAGGTATAACTCTTTAAATTTGTAATTTTAAAACTGTACAATGAGTGTACAGTTTTCCAAAATTCCTTTAGAGAGTGAATGAATGAGGACATTTCAAGACCACTGGTCTAGTCTCAGCTTGATTCGCAGTGCCAAAGCCTGGCTCTCAATGGCTGCCTCCTGTGTGTCTGTCTCTGCACCCCATCACCCTGCAGTCTTGTTTTCTCTAACTCTTTCCTTTTCCGGATGTGCCTGCTTTCACTCACCCCAGGCCTCTCACTTTCTCTTCTCTACTCAACCCTCTTTACCTAGCTGACTTCTTAGGCTTCCTGTTTTTATTTATTTATTTAGACACAGAGTCTCACTCTGTCACTGAGGCTGGAGTGCAGTGGCATGATCTCAGCTCACTTTAACCTCCACCTCCCCTCAAGCGATTCTCCCGCCTCAGTTTCCAGAGTCGCTGGGATTACAGGTGCCCACCACCATGCCCAGCTAATTTTTGTATTTTTAGTAGAGACGGGGGTTTCACCATGTTGCCCAGGCTGGCCTCGAACTCCTGACCTCAGGTGATCCACCCACCTCGGCCTCCCAAAGTGCTGGGATAACAAACGTGGGCCACCACGCCTGGCCTAGGCCTCCTGTTTTCTGTAAGCCTTCCCTGATTGGCTGAGGCCTCTGCTGTGGAAATTCCGAATGCACTGTAGTTCTTCCCCTCTCCTGTAACATTTGGCACCCTAAGGTGGCACCGTGTTTCATGTCTTCATCTTCCACAGTAGGTTCTGTGAGGGTCGAGACTTGTTTGCTGTAGCCACAGACATAGCATTCCAGGACACAAAGCAGATGCTCGGGAACTCTAAGAGAATTTGCAGCAATAACAATTACCTGAAATGAACTAGCAAAAAACGTATGCAGTGTGATCAGAGGCAGGGTGGCCAATATTTTAATACTGAAATCATTTTTATATAAAAATAATCCATCAATAAAGTATTAAAATGTTCCACATGATAAATACTAGCATAATTCTTTGTAAAAATTATATATTTTGAAATCAGTGTCTGACTGGAAATAGATGCACAATACACACTTATTGCAAGAATGAATTCATGAGGCCACAGTACAGCATTGTGCTTAAGAGCTCAATCGCTGCAAGTAAACACACTTGGGTACTTGAGATTAGTTGTGTGAAAAAGAGAAATTTATCAACCTCTGTGAGTCTCCATTTTCTTATCTGTAAAACCAGGATGATATTGTACCTATATCTTTGCATCATAAGGATAAAGGAAGATAATGAAACTCTGCTCAGAGGGTATTAAGAACTAAGTAGTAGATGTTATTATTAGGTTTTTGATAAGTAAAGAGAGATCAAAACTGTATTTACTGATCATATTAAGCTGAAATATGTTGACCAGTGTTCAACAGCTTCCCACAGGGTACATTTATCTTTGGGATTAATGTAGCCAAGAAAACTAGAGCTTTAGGCTGCTGGCTTGTTTGGTCCCAAGTTATACCTACAATAGGTTATGTTTTCCTTGTGCTTCTTTGAAACACTTCTTTTTCACTGTAGGACTCTACTTCAGCAGATAATCAACACTCTCATTTCACCCTCAAAGTTAATTAGTGGGATGTCTTTTCCCTTAGGTTTGTTTCTATGGACAATCTCATGATATGGATTTCTTCATTAAACTACATGGATTTAACAATTATGCCTCTAGGAGCAAAAAAGCTGAGAAACATATGTAGGTGGTTAGGAATACTTAATGTGTTTTTATATTAATTTCTAAGTAAGCATTTTGCAGAGTTTTTTAATATAGTATCTCAAATGGTAAGTGATTAATCTGGGAATCTTGGCTTAATAGTTTTGAACCAAATGATTTTTTTTTTGCCAGTACCTTGAAATTCTAAAATACAGGCAACAGTTTATATTCTGAGTGTAAATAAAATCGACTATATTCTTGCTCTGATGTATTCTCCAAAAAACCAAAAGTCATGTTAGTGTTAAAACCAAGTGATAAGGCCGGGTGCGGTGGCTCACGCCTGTAATCCCAGCATTTTGGGAGGCCGAGGCAGGTGGATCATGAGGTCAGGAGATTGAGACCATCCTGGCTAACATGGTAAAACCCTGTCTCTACTAAAAATACAAAAAATTAACCGGGCGTGGTGGCAGGTGCCTGTAGTCCCATTTACTTGGGAGGCTGAGGCAGGAGAATGGCGTGAACCCAGGAGGCGAAGCTTGCAGTGAGCCGAGATCACACCACTGCACTCCAGCCTGGGTGACAGAGTGAGATTCTGTGAAAAAAAAAAAAAAAAAAAAGTGATGAATTATAATAAATTTAAATTTATTTCTAACTAATTTTAATGGTGCCTACATGCATGGATTAATTAATTAATGCAAGGAAGCAATAATTGAGGTTAAGAAAACATAATATATTCCTATATTCATGGTGCAGATTTCTTCAATTTACCCACCTTGGTGAAGCTATTCTAATATGTAGACATAGATTACGTAAGAAAAAATGAATTATGAAAATATCTTGGCTTCTTGGCCGGGCGCGGTGGCTCATGCTTGTAATCCCAGCACTTTGGGAGGCCGAGGCAGGCGGATCACGAGGTCAGTAGATCGAGACCGTGGTGAAACCCAGTCTCTACTAAAAAAAATACAAAAAATTAGCCGGGCATGGTGGCAGGCCCCTGTAGTCCCAGCTACTCGGAGAGGCTGAGGCAGGAGAATGGCGTGAACCCGGGAGGCGGAGCTTGCAGTGAGCCGAGATTGCGCCACTGCACTCCAGCCTGGGCGACAGAGCGAGACTCCGTCTCAAGAAAAAAAAAAAAAAGAAAATATCTTGGCTTCTTACAAATCAAAATGTTAGGTCCTAAATTGTCAAGAAATGTAAGGTAAAACAAGGTGTTTTGCTGCCCTTAACAGTATTGGGAGTATTTAGGACAACCAAAATGATTAAAGGTTTTGAGCAACTACTGTATTCAGGAAAGACTGAAAAGATTAGGATTCTTTAGGCTGGAAGTAACGACAGCAGACATGAATGAGATCTCTGATATCATGAAGGCTGTGGATAAGGTGACCAATTGTTCAACCAAATCACAAAATGTTAGAAAGAAAATGCTTTGGGAATTCAGTGCAAAATTCCAGAGAGTAATGCCTAACAGAAGTCCCTTTGTGTGCAATTATTTACAAACTCTGGTGCCACTGCCCAGTGGATGGAAGCTTCTCTCTTCTTTGCACAATGGCTTCAGAACACTTGCATGGTCTCTTTGTCTCCTCATGACGTTTCTCCGTCATGAATCATATCCATCTTTAACACACTCTTAGCCAGTTGTACCTAAGAAGACAATTGTGATTTTAATGTTAGGAGTTTGGGGGTAAAAACATAAATTGGGAAGCAATTTAAGCTTAGCTGCTATAAGCTTAGCCAAAGAATCCACCCTGATGTCTTAACAGATAAGCAAGCCTGGCCTCCCCAGGCCAATACATTTCTCCTTAGGGATTGGCTTCAGGAAGGAAGCTCTTTTCTTCAGTTCCAGCCTGAATTTAGACCTCAGCAAAAACATGTTTGTTTTTCAATTTCTTCTTCATTCTAGATAGTTGGCAATTTGACTCCCTTGTAGCTGATGCTGTCTTCTGCCAGTAAGTCATGATATGGATATCTAGCATATACTTATCCATTAATTGGAAAATAGTTTTCCAACTTCTTTTCTGTGCCACTCCCTTTGTGAGATGCTGCAAAACCAGAAGAGATCAGGCAGACAATGCCCCTGCTTTCATGGAGCTTCCTACCAGGGGAGAGAGGAGTCCGGCAGTAATTACAGTAAGATGTGATGAGGGCTGTAATGGGGATGGAAGAGGATGCTATGGAGACATAGAGAAGAGGACCGTCAGCCTGCAGAAGGGGAGCAGTGTAGGCAGAAGGTGAACATTCAGAGGCTAAACAGTTGTAGTTCAAAAAGAATTATGTAGACTTGAAAGAAGTCTGCCAAATGTGAGGCTGAAGAACAGACAGAGGGCAGATGTGTTACAAATATCAATTTTATAAAACTAAGAACAATGAGAAGACATTGCTTTCCTTTCTTGAAGGTAATGTAATTATATTTTCAATATAAAAAAATCACATTGTCTTCAAGTGAGGGAGATGGATTGGAAGTGAAAATGGCAGTCAGAGCAGTTTTTTTCAGGAATCTGAATTAGGAATTGGGCAAATTCTTACATTTGGGCTTTATTTCCTAAAACTGAAGTACAGCTACTCTAATAAAGAGAAAATAACTAATTCTGAGTCTTGGCCTTCTCTTGTTTCTGCATGAGAACACTTTTAACTTTCCTGTTTTGTTGCTGCAAAAAGTACACTGGCAATATGTTCATTCCATACTAAGGAGACACTCACTGTGATTATTAATGAGGATTACTCACTTGCAAACTTCATTTAAAGATGAAATATGAATACATAATGTTTTGCTGCACTATATCTTTATCAGAGTATCATATTTCAACTTTGAGAAGTAAAGCTCAAATTTAGGAATTTGCCTAAACTAAGGAGGAACCAATAGAAATAGAAAGTCATGGAAATGTGAAAGTTTTTTATAATGTTGAATTGCAAATACCTGGCTACCGATTCTACTGGTATTGCTCTCTGAGTCATCTGGGTCATTTTCTAATTCCCCTTTGCTGCATGAATGCTTTCCTTAAGAAAAATCTAGAAATTAACTGGGTCAAAATGATGCAGTGTTTAGAGGAGAGCTTCTCAGCTTTGGATGCGTGTTAGAGAAAAGGTGCGAAGGTGCTTTAGGGTGTCTCATTAGAATGGGGTGAGTATTTTGCCACTGTACTTTTTACAGCAATAAAACAGGAAATTTAAAAGTATCTTCATGGAGAAACAGGAGAAGTCAAGACTCGGAATTAATCAGGACTCTGGGCGTTCTACAGTGCAACCATCTGAAATCAACAATAAGAAAATGAAGTGCATGAAGAAACGTGGTGCCGAAATCCTCTGCCATCTAAAGCCCACACGTAACTTTTTTATGAAATAAGAAGCAGAAAATGCACCAGCAATGGCACTTCTGTATTATAAGAGACCACCTATAAGGCCAAGTGAAACATAAAAGTGTTTATTTTTCTTAGTTACTCAATGAACAGAAATTGAATAACAAGCTAAAAGATGCCTACGGCAAGAAACAGTTTCCATCCCTCTCCCTTCCACTATTTTCCATTTCCTTTTCTCTTGATTCCACATGTCATGAGTGATTTTTCAAAAGAAATATTATATTACACTAGTCAACTTCCAAAAAAAATTAAACATAGACACAACATCATAAAATCACAGCATAAAAAAGGATGTCTTTTTCAGAAGCAAAAATGAAATTGGAAGGATCTCTTTGCCCTTCTCTTTTCTTCTGGGCACTACCAGAAGTAAATTTCAGAAAAAAAAAAAAAAAAAAAAGGCAAGAGGAAAGGGAAAGAAAGAAAACCAAGAGGAGGCGAAGACAGAAGAACCAAAGCGGGAGCTGTATGTCGGAGGAAGAACATCTCTGTTTCATTTACAAAGACGATAAAACACATACCCTCCAAAACACAAATACGACGTCCTAGAGCAGCCCGCTTGCAGCTTGGTCCCAGCTACCTCTACCGGAATTTTTTGCTTTGGTTAAGGGTGGTCTATAGACTCTTTTGAGAAGATCAGTTCAACCAGGCCGGATTAGATGTCTCCTGTGTATATCCTGATAGTAAACCCTGCTTATTACTGATGGCGTCTTCTGGCGACAAGGGGCTGCATCTGTACGGAGTAAGGGTGCCCTCCCTTCTTAGTGCTGCTGATGATGGAGGAGAAACCCTGGAGGAATTACAGAGAGGCCATAGGCATGTTTAGGCCATAGACATGTCTTCACGCAGAAACAGGAGAAGCCCAAGACTCAGAATTAATCAGGACCGGGCATTCTGTAGTGCAACCATATGAAATCAACAATAAGATAAGGAAGTGCATGGAGAAACATGTGGTGCCCAAATCCTCTGCCATCTGAAGCCCACATGTAACTTTTTGTCATATTATATATTGTATTTTCAGAGGGTTTGACTGGCTCCTTCTTCCTTTCCCCCAAGAAATTAATATATGTGATAAGAGGTTTTTCTAGAGACCTGTCTTAAGAAATTTTAATTTTTATTAATGTGATTGTTAACAATATTATCTGTTACCTGTCTCAGTTATCTTTACTTTAATAGTGCCTTTATAAATATACCATACGTAAATTTTACCTTCTGTTTTTGCAGAATATTGTTCCTAATGGAGTAAATTAACTATCAAAGGTACCAAAGTCTAGTTTTCATACCAGAAACATCACTCTGACAGATTTTTCATTAGTGTCTGTGTTTTATTAACATATATACGTGTTTTATTAACATATATATATATATAAAATGTGTGTGTGTGTGTGTGTGTGTGTGTCCAAATTACCATTTGAAATTTCCACCCAATGATTTGGTGTCACACAGACATGACCTTAAATGCTTTGTGTTTTAAATTGTGAAAATCTTCCTGAGATTTATAACATTTCCTAATTTTCGACCAGGGTTTAACAATTTCACTTAAAGAAGAAAATAGAAACTCATAGGGTTTTTGCTGCATTATATCTTGATCCTTCATTAAAGTGTACCTACTTCAATATTGGAAAGTAAAGCCCAAATGAAAAATGTGTTAATAAGCATTTCTTCTGTTCAGATCTGATGTCTAACAGCTGGCATTCATTCATCAGAAGAATCATGACATGAGCTCCCTAAAATTTGGACTTGGATTCTAAGGAGATTTTTTTTTAATGCAACCAGTGGGATCTTGTTGTTATAGGGACTCCAGAGCTGGGTTGAGAAGTTAGGGTTGTCAGCCTAAAAACAGCATCATTTACGGAGTACCAGAACAGACAAGTGCACATAACATCATTCTTTAACACGTACTTTTGTCTACTGTGCCTGTGTTCTAGTCATCAGAAAGGACTGGATAGATATGATGGTTAATTCAGCCTGTTTTACTGTTAGTTCAAAGTTGAGTCAAAGCAGTAACTGACAGCATCTTCCATTTGGCAATTAACTAGTGAATGCCTATACTCACTAGTTGGATTCTTCCTACTGTTGAGTCATGTTGTAATTATTAGGCTAGTGCAAAAGTAATTGCACCAACCTAATAGCTTGTGCACTATTCAAATTTTCCATATTTTATGACCTGTCTCCTAAATAAATTGCAAGTAACTCAAAGGCCCTAGACACTCTACATTTTTCTACATTTTTAATATTCTCTATCTTCACCATGTCTAGAAGTTTGCCTGGCATTTAAAAACTTTTGTTAAGTAAACTATGTCAAGTAGATGATTTAACATAAGTGAAGACACGCTACCAGAAGTTGGTTGCTCTAATCATGTAAAACAATATTTGCTAGATGGTGAGCCTTCCCACCCTGACCCCTTCCAGGGTGGAGATGTTACACATAAGAGATTTTCTTTCTTGATAAGAGAAGCCCTTCAGGATTCAGAAAAATCAGGCTCTGATAAAGTGACTCATTCTTTTAACTACCCAGAAATTTAAACTCCTTGGGTCTTGGCACAGCTACTCACATCTCTATTCCAGGAATGAGAGTTACTGACATAGTAGAACAGTCAAATGGTCTGAGAAGATGAACTTTAATTACAACTTTAATAGCACACAACTGCAAAGCATCCAACCAAAATGGTGATAGGAATTACAATATTTATTTGGTCTATCAATCATACTTTTTGTTAATTTCCTGAATTTGGCATCATCAAGTAGTGATCCTGGCTATGACAAAATTTTGGCTGGCAAGAACTAAAGCATTCCCTACAAAACTAGCAATCATCTGCTTCAACCTCATTTCTGCGGGATAAAATGGGCACCAGAAACCTGACCAAAGCAGCCAGCAATAAACACAGCATCAATTACGCCACCAGAAGATCTAAAGTAGCAAAGAACAAGACAGCATCAATTATTCAATCTCTATGTCTAGATTCATGCCACAGCACTCCTTGAATGCATTGACAATGTGTGTTAAGTTAGGCATTCTGTTCCAAATCACTGACTTGCTTGAAGAGTTATAAAATAAAACTTAAGAAGTTGCTGTGTTTATGACCACAGAGCAAGAGTCAGAAGTGGAATCCTGGGAGCTGCTGAAAATTTATTTCACAATATTGCTTAAAACTAGCCCCAAGAGGGAAGAGAGAGTGGAAAATGGCTCTAATTTCATCTTTCTCACTTGAAATTATGGAGTGATATTTACAGTCCTGCCTCAGTCAACTGACAGCAAATCTTTTCCTATGATTGCAGAAAGTTTCTTCTCTTAAGTGATGAGAATGTGTTAAAGGAACACATGTAGGGAGAGAGCGGCAAACACCGAGGAAAAATGCTTCCATTGATAAAAATTCATGACAAGACTTGATGATATGGCCATAAAGCAAGCCGTAGCATGGAAGTGTTTCACTCTGGAATCCCTTGAGGCCTAACACATGAACTTGCAAAGTGTGAGGCTTTAGGACCTGGTGACAAATGCAGTCATCAAGAAATTCTGGCATTCATTGAATTCTGTCAAGGTGGTTTCAATGTGGGGGCTATGCAACACAGATAGATTTATTCCATGCAAGACCGTACAAATGAGAAGTTGTTGTGTTCGGAAGAAAAGGTCATTAAACCTTTTAAAATTGTTTAGCACAGCTAATAGGGAGCCAAGGTTGACTTTGAACAAGCAAGTCATGTAGAATCAAGACTTTGAGAAATGTCTTTCTCTTTCATAAACTACTCATCAAAATTTGTAATATTTATTTTTTAAATTAACTGAATGCCAAAAATAATTGTAATACTAACTCAACCCAAAAGAAGTTTGTTTTGTTTTGTTTTGCTTTTTTGTTTCTTTTATTACTACAGAGCCATATGATCACTGAATAAAATTTATACATATTCTTTTTTTTTTTTTTTGAGACAGAGTCTCGCTGTCGCCCAGGCTGGACTGCAGTGGCGCGATCTCGGCTCACTGCAGGCTCCGCCCCCCAGGGTTCACTCCATTCTCCTGCCTCAGCCTCTGGAGTAGCTGGGACTACAGATGCCCGCCACCTCGCCTGGCTAATTTTTTGTATTTTTAGTAAAGACGGGGTTTCACTGTGTTAGCCAGGATGGTCTCGATCTCCTGACCTCATGATCCGCCCGCCTTGGCCTCCCAAAGTGCTGGGATTACAGGCGTGAGCCACCGCGCCTGGCCAAAATTTATACATATTCTTTCCAGAGGCTAGAATACAGTGTATTAGCCAGGGTTCTCTAGAGGGACAGAACTAATAAGATAGATGTATGTATGAAAGGGAGTTTATTCAGGAGAGTTGACTCACAGGATCACAAGGTAAAGCCCCACAATAGGTCCTCTGCAAGTTGAGGAGCAAGGAAGCCAGTAGTGGACCAGTTCGAGTCCCCAAACCTCAAAAGTAGGGAAGGCAACAGTGCAGCGTTCAGTCTGGCCAAAGGCCCGAGAGCTCCTGGTAAACCACTGGTGTAAGTCCAAGAGTCCAAAAGCTGAAGAACTTGGAGTCTGACATTCAAGGGCAGAAAGCATCCCACACAGGAGAAAGATGATGGCCAGAAGACTCAGTCTAGTCCTTCCACATTCCTCTGCCTGTTTTATCCTAGCTTCTCTGGCAGCTGATTAGATGGTGCCCACTCAGATTGAGGGTGGGTCTGCCTTTCCGAGTCCACTGACTCAAATGTTAATCTCCTTTGGCAACACCCTCACAGGCACACCCAGGAACAATACTTTGCATCCTTCAATCTCATCAAGTTGACACTCAACCATCACATAGAGTAATCACTAAAATACTTTGAATCAATAAAAATAATAAATTAGGATAAAATTCTGTGGGAGTAGTAGGATGGTAATACAAGTTCAAGAAGAAAACAAAAGAATGATGCACAACCTCTGATGATCAAAAATTAGAGCTTGTTCCTAACAAAATATTCTTTTCAGAATAATTATCTTGATGTATATACTGTGTTAAATGTATAACTAATGTGACTAACATATTATAGAAATTTTCATTGGCACACACTATAAATTGAACTTTATCACTTTAGTATTATTAGGATATTTTTGTTGACCCTTAAAGTAAACCATGTAGAGGCTATCAACTTTCTTGGGGAAGAATCATTAGGTGAATTTGCAACATAATTGTTTTATTTTTGTAATATAAAGTTGAATCATGCATTAGCATAAGTAAAACATTTTGTCTTCAATAAAAGTGTCATAATATACAAATTTTGTTTAACAGTGGACTCCTGTGAGATGTGTGAAATTTCAAAACCCTTTAAGAGATTAAAACAGTCTAGTCATGAACAAGTATTAATTGATGTATTCAATGTAAACGCTTTATTTCAAAAAATATTTAGTGTTTGCAAGATTCTATCCAAGAAACCTGATTTATATTCTCCTCTGAACATTATTCTGTCTTTGTACAATAGCCATAGCTTATCCTATAGGATAGACTGGCCTCTAATTATTCCCATGTTTATCTTATGTGCGCAGATTGTCTGCATTGTGGCTTATCCTCAGGTATTTCCAGATGTGTTCCTAGGTGCACATTCATCAATATGCATATTTGTCTTATGCATAAAAGCTAACTTCGTTGTTCTTTTTTAAGGCCTTTTTTTTTAAAGATTATTTGCTGAAAATTCCAAAGAATCTGATTTAATTTGTGTGAGAATGTTTACTTTTTTGCTTGTGAGTCAAAAACACCACAAAGGCCCTTTAACAATATGGTTTCTGTTTTAGCCAGAAGGATAAGGTAAGCTGAAGCTTTGCAATTTATTTTTTTATGATCTTGTCAATATTTAGTGAAGAAAATACTTCAGTTTATAAAAATTGTGGGTTAATAGATCTGTCATCCATCCCACGCAAGAGAGGTTATATGTAATATGGTGGTATAGAGAAAGATTAGACAGGCAAGTTCAAGACCACTGAATGCTATATAGATGACACAGAGCAATCAGTGGAGAAAATATTGAGTGTTTTGTTCGTGGTTAGAGTAAAAAGTATTGTTAGGTATACTGTAAACTGGTTTCTTCTTCTTTCATTCCAGTCTTGCTCTAACCAAGTTATTTGCAAACTTTTTGACTATTATAAACAGTATGAAATACATTGATATTCACAATAGGAAATATATTGGTCATTAAACCCTGTAAAAACATACATACACATTGCCAAAATTAAAAATATTATGAAACTGTACTTATCTATTATGTGTGGAGTCATGTGTTTTATGGTATAATATATACACGATAATATTCTACTCATTCTATTCTATTTTATATATTTTTTAAAGATTGATCTTATGACTATCTAATGTGGTGTGATCTGTAAAATGCAAAGCACTGTTTAATGCAGTGGTACTCAGTTGAGATGATTTGTCCCTCAGGGGTTATTTGGCAACGTCTGGAGACATTTTTAGCGTCACAGTCAGGGGATACTGATGTGTAGTGGGGTCAGTCATCTTACAAGGTACAGCTCTCCACAACAAATCATTACCTGGCCCCAAATATCTATAGTACTGAGGGTGTGAAACCCTGGCCTACTGTATATTGCCCTCCAGAGCTTAGAAAGTTATTCTTGTTTCTTAGACTTCCTTTCAGTTAGGGCTTGATTATGACTTAGATTTTGCTATGGTGTGAATATGTCCTCTCCAAAATCTAGGAGATTTAAGAGGGCATTAGGTCATGAAGTTTCCTCCTTCATGAGTAGGTTTAGGTGCTTTATAAGGAGACTTGACACAGGGAGACCATTCCTGTTTACTTCCCCTGCCTTCTGTTGTGGGAAGACACAGTGTTACTCCCTTCCAGAGGGTGCAGAGTTCAAGACACCATCGTGGACACAGAGACCCAACCCTCCCTGGATGCACAAGCTGCTGCTGCCTTGATCTTAGACTTCCCAGAAGCCAGACCTGTGAAAAAATAAGTTTCTGATCTTTATAAATTGCCCAGTCTATGGAGTTCTGTTATAGCAGCACAAACAGACTGAGACACACTGTTTGAGAGAACTGAATTCAGAACGAAGTTAGGCAGAGAGGAGGAGGAAGGTCCTAAAGCAGCCATATGAGAAAACAGCCATGGCAGAGTCACTGTGGATCTGTGGAGGTTTCCTCCAGTGGCAGCAGCTGCTTTCCTGGTCACAGAGGCAGTGTGAGTCCCGGCCTGAGAGCAGGTCTTGTAAAGCAAGCATAAGGTCTGCTCCTTTAGCCCTTTCAAGAACTTTACATCCTGCCCGGTAATAAATCCCTGTCTACCCAAAGTATTTGGAGCACAGAAGTTTTAAGTAAA
This sequence comes from Nomascus leucogenys, assembly GCF_006542625.1. NCBI lineage: Eukaryota > Metazoa > Chordata > Mammalia > Primates > Hylobatidae > Nomascus > Nomascus leucogenys. The sequence goes on along the minus strand of NC_044398.1, from coordinate 45,372,217 downwards.
TAAAAGTAATACCTGTAATGTCTCCAAACTAGAAATATGTACATCCCCCCCAAAAAAGAAATCAACCAATAGGTTGACCAAATGTGGACGCTCATCATTTAGTTACTACAGCCTAGGAAAGTACTGTGCAAATGGAAAACATATTAAAGCAGGGACACAGTTTTTTAAAAAGTAATTCTTTTGAATTATGACATTTCAGGTGAGAAACTGTAGCCAAAAATTGACATATTGAAAAAACTGTAGCCAAAAATGAACACATCAAAAGTAAGACATAAGCAACTTAATGGCTTTTTTGGAGGGTATAACATTTGGCACTATCTAGGGTCAAAGGACCCTTAAGTAAGTTTCACAGTGAACTAGAAGTTTCCATTTTAGGTGTCAATGTTATTTTAATTTTTTTGGTGAACATATTTCTAATGTATGTCATGAATACTTGTAGCTTTTCTTAATAGTCCAAGATTCTTCTACTCTTTCACCAGATATTAACACTTTCTATGTTTAAAATGTGGTTTTGTCATGATAATAGCTGTGAGTGTGCTCTGCAGTGGTATTCTCACACATTGGTGTGTGAAGAAAATGTAAAATGCCCCACTGGAAAAAGCACTTTATTAGGAGGTTGCAGATTTCTGCAGATTTCCTCAAAGAAATCTGAACAAGACAGATGGAAATCATTTAAGAATAGAAAAAATATTTGCATAATTGAATATTCTTTTGCTTCAAGAGAAAAGGAAATTGAGACTCAGAGTCACTGAGATATGCTCTCATCACACAACCACCAAATGGAAGTTGTAGCTGAAACGTGTCCTCTGACTCTAAGCCTGGCGCTCTGCCCGCCCTGGTACACCCTTCACCATCTGCACTTACAGCAGAGCGGCACAGTGACATCTTTGATCGGAGGAGGGTTTTTTTGTACTGCACAGGGATCCTGGCTGCTTCCTCCATAATTTATGCAAAATGAATTAAATGCTGACATTTTGCTTCCGTTACCTTGTAACTGCTTAGAATCTACTTATTCAACACACAGTCATCTTGGTGCCGATGATGACCTCCACTAGTTACTTACCTTCTTTTTTTTTCTTTCTTTTTCTGAGACAGAGTCTTGCTCTCTCGCCCCAGCTGGAGTGCAGTGGTGCGATCTCGACTCACTGCAACCTCCCCCTCCCAGGTTCAAGCGATTCTCCTGCTTCAGGCTCCTGAGCAACTGGGACTACAGGCGCATGCCACCACTCCCAGCTAATTTTTGTATTTTTAGTACAGATGGAGTGTCACCATATTGGCCAGGCTGGTCACGAACTCCTGACCTAGTGTCCACCCACCTCGCCCTCTCAAAGTGCTGGGATTACAGGCGTGAGCCACCACACCCAGACTAGTTACTTAACTTTCAACTTTTTTTTTTTTTGAGATGGAGTCTGTCATTCTGTTGCCCAGGCTGGAGTGCAGTGGTGTGATCTTGGCTCACTGCAACGTTTACCTCCCAGGTTCAAGCAATTCTTGTGCCTCAGTTTCCTGGGATTACAGGCATGTACCACCATGCCTAGCTAACTTTTGTACTTTTAGTAGAGACAGGGTTTCACTATGTGGGCCAGGCTGGTCTCAAACTCCTAACCTCAAGTGATCTGCTTGCCTCAGCTTCCGAAAGTGCTGGGATTACAGGAGTGAGCCACCTTACCTGGCCTATATGCCTCAATTTCTTATCTCTAAACTGGTGATAATAATGTTATGAATCTTCTGTGCCTGCTCATAGGACAAGTTATTTACACACAGGCACACACACACATACACATACACACACACATAAATTTTCACCTGGCATGGGTAGGGTGCATAAGCACTAAAAATGAGTGACTCATAGGATTCTAAGAATTTGTTCAATATAGCCAACATTTATCAATAGGAAGGATCAGCAGTATTCTAGGCTGTCACAGAAGACAAGCAGGGTTTGACTCCAGGCTTCCAGTGGGATACTATTATCAAAAATGAAACATGATGTAAGTAAATTGACAGGTAAGTGAGAGATCAACTATACAATAAATGTAATGAATTTAGCACAAAATGCAATGAGATTACATATATGAAAAGGAAGAAGTCATCAAAATATTTTTAGCAATGAAGAATGAGAAAGTAGAAATGGCAATTTTTTATTCGTCAATATTTTTTAGCACACACTCTAAGGAACTTCTGTTTTAACAAATAATATCTGAAAGTTGTTGATGCTGAATGAAGTTTGAAAAATAATATCTGTGAAAATTTTACCATAATGTTATCTCCTTCCTGTACTAAACTATGGCATTGAAATAGAAGAGCATTGAGTGTTTCTTACGTGTCTAAAACAGCACTAGAAAATCAAGTGGGGTAAAAGAAGCAGAAACATAATCTATATTCTCCAAGTTCTAATATTTTTATTAAGTAGTCTCTTTTGGGGGTGCAGGTGTCAGATTTAGCACAGAAAAATACACCACAATTTGTATTTTAGATAAAGTAAGAATTTATTTGGTATAAGTATATTCTAAATATTGTATAAGATATACTTACACTTAAAAAATGCCAATTACTCATTGCTTGTTGCTTATTTAAAATTCACATTTAACAAGCCATTCTGTATTTATTTATTTTGTCCCAGCAATGCTATTTAAGGGATTTTGTTTCATTTAATGTAACTTTAGCTGCTGTAACAGACAAACCCTATAATATCAATAGCCCAACACAATAAAGCTTTCTTTTGTATGCATAAATCAAACAAATGTTCATGTTTGGGTAGGTCTCCACTCAGGAGAAGAAACAAAGACCCCTTCTACATTGTAAGTTCATTTTGAAAACATGGCTTGCAATTTCCGTTTGGGGGTTGTCTCCATTCTTGATACCAGAAGGGAAGCCCCACTCTTGGGGTGAGAGGGAGAAGCTTGGATATGACTTACATACTTTCTGCTCACATTTAGGACACATGAGCTCACTTACTGGGAACTATAGTCTAGCAGTGTGACCCAGGAAAGAGAAAGCCAACTGAATTATCTGGAAGTCTCTGCTACAGATGCTGAAACACTGCAGACATGTGAGAACTTTATCAATGGAAGAGTTTTACCCAGTTTACAGACATTCAAGAAAAGAAAAACTACATCGATGTGAATTCTAATAATGAAAAGGTATCTTATTTAAAAGTTTAAAAGAATATATAAAAGCAAATTACTATTTACAAAAATAAGTTAATTAAAACACAGATGTGTGATCTACATATAGTGAATTATCAATTTTGCACATAAATGTGCACAAATGCACATTATCTTTTCTTTGTTTCTTCTTTTTTTCCTTCAATTTTTATATTAAGTTCCAGGATTCATGTGCAGGATGTGCAGGTTTGTTACACAGGTAACTGTGTGCCATGGTGGTTTGCTGCACAGATCATCTCATCACCTAGGTATTAAGCCCAGCATCCATTAGCTATTCTTCCTGATGCTCTCCCTCCTCCCACATACCCCACTACTGACAGGTCCCAGTGTGTGTTGGTCCCTCCATGTGTCTATGTGTTCTCATCGTTCACCTCCCACTTGTGAGTAAAAACATGCAGTGCTTGGTTTTCTGTTCTTCCATTATTAGTTCACTGAGGATAATGGCTTCCAGCTCCATTTGTGTCCCTGCAAAGATCATGATCTCATTCCTTTTTATGGCTGCATAGTATTCCATGGTGTATCTGTACCACATTTTCTTTATCCAGTCTATCATTGATGGGCATTTGGGTTGATTCCATGTCTTTGCTATTGTGAGTAGTGCTGCAATGAACATATGCATGCACGAATCTTTTTTTTTTTTTTTTTGAGACGGAATCTTGATCTGTTGCCCAGGCTGGAGTGCAGTGGTGCAATCTCGGCTCACTGCAAGCTCTGCCTCCTGGGTTTATGCCATTCTCCTGCCTCAGCCTCCCAAGTAGCTGGGACTATAGGCACCTGCCACCACACCTGGCTAATTTTTTGTATTTTTGGTAGAGATGGGGTTTCACCGTGTTAGCCAGGATGGTCTCAGTCTCCTGACCTTGTGATCCTCCCAAAGTGCTGGGATTACAGGCTTGAGCCATCATGCCCAGCCACGTGCATGTATCTTTATAATAGAATAATTTATATTCCTTTGCATATATACCCAGTAAAAGGACTGTGGGTCAAATGGTATTTCTGCCTTTAGATCTTTGAGGCATCACCAGACTGTCTTCCACAATGGTTGAAATAATTTACACTCCCACCAATAGTGTAAAAGTGTTCCTTTTTCTTTTTTTTTTTTCTTTTTGAGACAAAGTCTCACTCTGTCACCCAGGCTGGAGTGCAGTAGCACCATCTTGACTCACTGCAACCCCCGCCTCCTGGGTTCAAGCAATTCTCATGCCTCAGCCTCCCGAGTAGCTGAGATTACAGGTGCCCACCACCATGTCCAGCTAATTTTTGTATTTTTAGTAGAGACGAGGTTTCACCATGTTGGTCAGGCTGGTATCAAACTCCTGACCTCAGGTGACCCACCCACCTTGGTCTCCCAAAGTGTTGAGATTACAGGCATGGGCCACCACACCCAGCCAAAAGTGTTCCTTTTTCTCCACAACCTCACCAATCTGTTGTTTCTGTAATCGCCATTCTGACTGGTGTGAAATGGTATCTCATTTGGTTTTGATTTGCATTTCTCTAATGAACATGATCTTATTTCATTCATCAATACCCTTAAGGATTTCTAGTGAAAAATAATACCACTTTCCTGATAACCTCTTTATAAAGTTGTTTGTGTTATCAGTTGTATTGGAATTTATAAAACTGGCAATCTTTATTTACCAAAGTCATATTGAAATTTTTTCAGATGATTTCAATGTTAGTATAAAACTTCTGTGCAAGCAAACTGCAAGATAACCTATATTAATAGATAAAATATTGACAGAAAGAAACGACCTAAAATAGGCAACTATAAAACGGAAATGATAAAATACTGAATAGTTTATAGTTAGAATTTATCAATTTAAATAACATATGCTGTAAGTGACATTTTAAAAATACATGAGGAGGCCAAGCGTGGTGGCTCACGCCTGTAATCTTAGCACTTTGGGAGGCCAGGGTGGGCAGATCATGAGGTCAGGAGATCCAGACTATCCTGGCTAAAGCAGTGAAAACCGGTCTCTACTAAAAATACAAAAAAATTAGCTGGGCGTGGTGGCGGGCGCCTGTAGTCTCAGCTACTCTGGAGGCTGAGGCAGGAGAATGGCGTGAACCCAGGAGGTGGAGCTTGCAGTGAAGGGAGTTTGCACCACTGCACTCCAGCCTGGGCGACAGAGCAAGACTCCGTCTCAAAAATAAATAAATAAATAAAATAAAATAAATACATGAGGAAAGAAAAGAAGACAAGTATAAAACACCAATAGAGAGGATATAAAATCAGGGGAAGCTAAGGTTCATCTTCAAAGAAAAGGCCAAGGAAAAGAGAGAGGTAACATGAAACTGAAGAAAGAAGTCCGAGAAACAAACAAAAACCAGTGTGAGAGTCCTCAAAAAAAAAAGGAGGGAGACAAAGGGGAAATTTGATTTTAAAGAATCTCTAGAATTAAGCTGCTGCTTTCTCATTACATTTAAGTATGAGTAAGAAACTTAATTCTGATGCAGAAAAACAGCTGAAATACAAAGCTGATAAGCCACATGTAGTCATGTATGAGAGAAGAAATATTTTAAAGACACAATAATTACCTTTGTGTTGTTTATTTGATGTAGCTTTAACCTTAACAAGAGCTTTTTCAGTTGGTGCCATTATCTAATAATCTACTATTATCGATTTTCAGAGAAAACAAATTATCTGCAGGAAAACTTTATGAAAGTCACAAACAAGCATGAAGAACCCAGAGGCAAAAGATTTGTAGAATCCTTAAAAGATAGCTAGAGGCAAGAGTTTGAGCCATGGGAGCAGATCACCAAAAAAATTCTTGTCTACCTAATAAATGCTCCATAGAACAAAATCTATTCAAAGCACAATCCAGAAAATAGAATTGACATCATGCCACTGCAGTCTTCAGTTGCGACCTTGCTAGAAACAAGCCACAGGTGTGCCACTTACTCAGAATTATTCACAAACCAACAGCCTGCCTGCAGGAAGAGAGAAAAAAAAAGGAAGACTTTAATAATCAAATCCAGTGACAACATAAATATTTCACCATGTCACTCTCAGGGTGCAAGCTGGTTTGCCTTCTAGAATAATTTAGGGAACAAAATATGATTCTGTGTAACACAAAACATATTGGCCTAATATATTTTAAATTTTTTTTAAATTAGAGGCTATAACTGCTTTCATTGAAAGATATGAGTTGTTCAAGACCCACTCTTTATTTAAACCTTAAAAATAACCCACCAAGTAACAGCATAGGATCCAGATTCAATTCTGGCTTTAATAGCACAAAGTCACCTTCAGATGTACAAGTTAACATGTCTAGCCTTGAGATTATTATTTTTTTAATTCTCATGGTGATTCATAATATAATCCCAGGAGAGACAAGGTGAGACAAAGCAACTATGAAAAATTTTAAGACTAATTCTATACAGTTTTCTGATGATAAAAGCATATCTTAGGGAGTAAGTAGAAAAACTTCTCTTTCTCTCACTCCCCATCCTCTATTCTCTCTCTCTCTCTCAACTCAGCTGTTCATTCCTAACACTTATATTTATTTCAAAGCTTGCTCTAGGCCAAATGAAAATAAGATGATTTTTCTTTGGCACTTCAATTCCCTCTTTTTAGTTCTTCTGCCTCTTATGGGTCATTCCCCCTTGGCTGCCCTAACTACATTTGGCTTACATTATTTTGTTAATGCATTTTCCCTTTGGAGTTTTCCTGCCTCCATCAAACTTTATTGTTCTGAGTCTCATTGTAATTTTACTTATATATCATGATGAAAAGAAATCTGAAAAACATGTAATAAGCCAGTATCTCATAATGGATTAATGTTAATTCCATGAAAACAATTGCATTCCAACTGGAGAATTCTGGAGAGACAGAGCCCTAATCCCAAGGGTGAGGCATATGTGAAACTGGATATAATTTTATACTCTTTAAAGCAAGACTCAGTGAGTCTGGTTCAATTTCTCATATAGGGCTAAATTTGAGGAGAGAATTTCTAGTCACTGGCTAATAGTTTGCAAGTTCTTCTGGCCCCATTTGCAAATATAGAAATGTGACCAAGGAAATAAATTGTGAGACAATTGTTTATATTATAATTCCTAAGGTCTGGGAAACACACTGCTATTACTAGAGGAGAACATAGATATCATTTGCCAGATGCTGTGGTTTAAATGTTCATGTTCTTTTCAAAATTGACATTGGGACTTAAAGCCCAATGTGATAGTATTAAGAGGTAAAGCCTTTGGAAGGTGATGAAGTCAAGAGGGCAGAACTCTCATGAATGGGATCAGCCACTTTATCAAAGGGCTAGAGGGAACTAGTTGGGCTCTTTTTGCCCTTCTGCCTTCTGCAGTATGAGAGCCCAGCATTCATCCTCTCTGGAGAAGGCAGCAACAAGGCATCATCTTGGAAGGAGATAGAGCTGCCTTCAACGACACAGAACCTGCCAGCACCTTGATCTTGGACTTCCCAAACTCCAGAGTTATGAGAAAATACATTTCTACTCCTTTTAAATGATCCATTTTGTGGTATTTAGTTGTATCAGCACAAACAGAAATGTCCTAGTTTTGAAGTCAATGCAAGTAAAGATATGCCAGCAATGTACCAAACATTATGCAAACTGCTTTTTCGATTATCTCACTTAATTTTTACTACAACTCTTCGAGATAGACACTATTGTCCCCATTTCACAGATGAGAAATCCAAAACCTGCTTGATAAATTTTTAAGTTGTCCAAAGTCACATGGTCGGTAGGTGCAGAGCTAGAATGCAAACTCAAGGCTACCTGACTCCAAGCCAGGGTTCATCCCCTTGTGCTGCAGGACCTGACAGAGAATGACATTGAGGGACAGAAAGTTATGTCCAAGCTCCTATTGTTAGGACTGGACACCTTGGACTCCAGTGCAGAACTCTTTTCAGCTCTTTACTATCCAACTTGACAATTTGTGCCTTATGGGGGCTAGACAAATCCGGTGTCTAGTCAATTTCACAGATTTAAAATGGTTATGTGGAGGCAAAAACACCGTTTTTTTTTTGTTTTTGTTTTTTTGTTTTTTGTTTTGTTTTGTTTTGTTTGAGACGGAGTCTCTCTCTGTTGCCTAGGCTGGAGTGCAGTGGCACAATCTCGACTCACTGCAAGCTCTGCCTCCCGGGTTCAAGCCATTCTCCTGCCTCAGCCTCCTGAGTAGCTGGGACTACAGGCACCCACCACCACGCCTGGCTAATTTTTTTTTTTGAGATGGAGCCTCGCTCTGTCGCCCAGGCTGGAGTGCAGTGGTGCAATCTTGGCTCACTGCAAGCTCTGCCTCCCGGGTTCACGCCATTCTCCTGCCTCAGCCTCTCCGAGTAGCTGGGACTACAGGTGCCCTCCACCACGCCCGGCTAATTTTTTTGTATTTTTAGTAGAGATGGGGTTTCACCGTGGTCTCAATCTCCTGACCTCGTGATCCGCCTGCCTCGGCCTCCCAAAGTGCTGGGATTACAAGCGTGAGCCACCGCGCCCGGCCACACGCCCGGCTAATTTTTTGCATTTTTAGTAGAGACGGGGTTTCACTGTGTTAGGCAGGATGGTCTCGATCTCCTGACCTCGTGATCCGCCCGCCTCGGCCTCCCAAAGTGCTGGGATTACAGGCGTCAGCCACCGCGCCTGGCCTGTTTTTTTTTTTTTTGAAATGGAGTCTTGCTCTGTTGCCCAGGCTGGAGTGCAGTGCCTGGGGCTACAGGCGCATGCCACCATGCCTGGCCAATTTTTTTTTTTTTTTTTTGGAGATGGAGTTTCACTCTTGTTGCCCAGGCTGGAGTGCAATGGCTTGATCCCAGCTCACCACAACCTCCACCTCCCGGGTTCAAGCGATTCTCCTGCCTCAGCCTCCTGAGTAGCTGGGATTATAGGCATGTGCCACCACACCTGACTAATTTTGTATTTTTAGTACAGGTGGGGTTTCTCCATGTTGGTCAGGTTGGTCGCAAACTCCCGACCTCAGGTGATCCGCCCACCTCCGCCTCCCAAAGTGCTGGGATTACAAGCGTGAGCCACCCCGCCTGGCCAAAAACACCATGTTTTTTAAAATTCCAACTCTACTTGAGATGAGTGAAATGGATCACATACTATCCTGATGATTGGTTATATGAACATTGGGGATAATGAACAAAGAAGAATATTCAAATATTAAATGACAAAAGTAAAAATGTAATTCTAAATATCATAACAAATTCATTCTTCTTCTAATCTGAAAATCATTTCACTAATGATGAAAATACCTTTCGTCACTTGAGTTTATCTTGTTCAGGTGACAGAGATTTTATATTCAAAATATTGTCATAGTTAAATACTTTTCATTTCTTCTGTGACTGTCTTTTGTTAAAACCCAGGCTATACAACCCAGGGCATAAAAGTCTTACCATCTTGCCGGGCGCGGTGGCTCACGCTTGTAATCCCAGCACTTTGGGAGGCCGAGGTGGGCGGATCACAAGGTCAGGAGATTGAGACCACAGTGAAATCCCGTCTCTACTAAAAATACAAAAAATTAGCCGGGCGTGGTGGCAGGCGCCTGTAGTCCCAGCTACTCGGAGAGGCTGAGGCAGGAGAATGGCTTGAACCTGGGAGGCGGAGCTTGCAGTGAGCCGAGATTGTGCCACTGCACTCCAACCTGGGCGATAGAGCGAGACTCCGTCTCCAAAAAAAAAAAAAAAAAAAGTCTTACCATCTTTTCAGATAGAATTTTTCTTCCTTATGTTAATTTCCAAAAAAAAAATCAATAAAATCTGTAGGTCCTGTAAGACACATTTTTTGCAAACTGTATTCAATTCAGGAAAATGATTATCTCTGTTTTTAAAAATAAATATGTTGTAAATGAAATGTAATGCCAACACTATGTAAACAATAAGTCTTCTGCAATTACAAATTTATTTCCTTCATGTCTGCTGATGCCTCAAACCTAGAGGAACACCATGGAAGACAAAGAAAACTAAACAAAAACAATTTATTTCCTTCAATCTTTCCTGCTCAATAATTACTTCCTGCATTTTCTGATATCTGCTTCCTGTTTCCTATTTCTATATGTTTTGCCCCCATAAATGACCAAGGGAAACACTATGAATGGAAAAAGATTTGCATCAATTGTTGGCAAATCTCCAGTTCTGCCTCATTCAAACATGCAATTAAAATTAGAAAGGCAATATTATCCTTTCACCTTTGGTTTATGGTAAGTTGTCAGAAATGGAGCATTGAAATATGCTTTCAAGGTAAGTCCACCTAAATATTTAACTTACCTTTTTTTCTTTTGTCTTTACAAGCAGGGGCACTTGGGTTTATCTGATTGCTTCCATTTGCATTTGCTTACGCACTCATGTCCTTTTTCATTTATACAATAAAAGTCCTTTTCCTTTCTTTTCTTGAATGATTTGATAAAACATATCTGTGACCACATCATTTAGAATTACAAAGATATTTTTAACACATTGGTACACTTTCTGTGCTCCCTTCAATTCATTCAGAGTGATTATATATACAGAAAAATTAACTCTAAAATGGGGCTGTGTCTTGTTTTAGAAGTGCCCATTTTTTCAGAAAAAGCACTCATTGACTTCCTCTTTGAATTATTGCTCTTGGATACATAAGCTTCTGCATTTAAATCATGCCTTCTCTTTAGCCAGGGATTTGTGGTGTATCCAATTGGGATGAAATATAAAAATGCAGGCTTCCCACATGTTCTAGAGCCTCTACTTCTCAGAGTGTATGCATAATAACAGATGCTACAAAAGTAACTAGTGAAAGAATCTGGAAAACTTCACAAAGTTAAACCTGTTTCTTTACTGCAGAACTTCTCAGAATCTATAACATAGCAAAGTACATGTAAATTTCCATGTATGTGTCAAGTAAGATGTAGTTTAAGACAGTTCCCCCACACACCCTTATACATAAAATCACTCTGTGGTGCACATCTCTAGACCACTGTTCTGCCTAAGCTAAATTGGGAACTGTTTCACAAAATAATAGCTCTTCAAGGACTAAATGGGACATTTTGCAAAACCTCAGGAATTTCAAGCTGTGGCTGACTGACCCAAGCAGGAAAAGCGGAGGCAGGAGTTAGCCTAAGGGGAGGTGCTCTGGGCTTCTTCCCATTTGGCTGGAATATTTCTTCAACAGTTGCAGGAAAAAAGGTCTATTAGCAAGAAGGACATGCTTCTGGATGTCCAAGTGAGCCAAAGTGTGGTTTAGCAAACTACTTGATAGAAAGAAATCAGCCAAAGGAAGAATCCATTTGATGAAGCTATAAATAGACAATATACAGGAAAGACAACTAATCACTGAACGTGTCTACTTAAACAACAGTGCTATGGTTAGGCTCTTTGTCCCCACCCAAATCTCATCTAGGATTGTAATCCCCAGGTGTTGAAGGAGAGACTTGGTGGGAGGTAACTGGATCATGGGGGCTGTTTTCCCTGTGCTGTTCTAATGATAGTGAGTGAGTGCTCATGAGATCTGATGGTTTTATAAGGGGTTTTTTTCCCCTTCACTTCCTTGACATGCTCTCTTGCCTGCTGCCATGTAAGATGTGCCTGCTTCACCTTCCACCATGATTGAAAGTTTCTTGAGGCCTCCCAAGCCATGTGGAACTGTGAGACAATTAAACCTCTTTTCTTTACAAATTACCCAATCTTGGGCAGTTCTTTCTAGCAGTGTGAGAACAGACTAATAAACAGCAAGCCTTTCCTGGGTATTGTGTAAGGTTTTACAGTGTAAATCAGAATTTATAAGCTAATTAGTGCTCAATGAAATTAAGGGTTGCTATCGATAAAGAATTTTATTCCATAGCCATAATATTAAAGAGGAAACAAACTTGGTTAATCTCACTTCACATTTATTGCATAGCAATGTTATCACAGGAATCTAGATTTCTAGACATACATGCATCTGCTCCTGAGGGTGCTGTCATTTTAAACACTTCTTCCAAAGTTGAATTAGGAATGGAATAAAAATTGTTAAGTAAAAATTCTGAAATCATGGAATTCTTCCTATTGAAAAAAAACACTAACTTCAGTATGAATGAAGCTCTATCATCTGAAGTTCAAATCACAGAAAAAAGGTATTTTTGTCTACTAAAGAGATAGGAATTATCATTAATTTTAAAACTTAATTTTATTAGTAAATTCGTGGAATTTTTCTAGGAAAGATCTTCTTTGTTGGAGAATGAATTTCTTTATAGATGCTGAATTAATTTAGTTAAATATTTTGTTACCATAATTATTTTCTTAAAATATTTATTCTTCAAAATATGTTAACTTAAAGTTAAAATATGGGAATGAGATAAACAATAAAACATAAGCCATGATATCTTTTGTATGAAAGAAAAATGTGGAAAATTGATATCTGTATCTTGTGAGTAAATACAGCAAATTTCCATGTTTTTACTGCCTAGAAATGAACAGCTTAAGTAAAAGTGTTTTTCCATTTTAAAAAAATGGATGTGGTAAATAATCATTTTATTTCAATCCATTTATAACAACAATTGCATGTTTTTATTAAATTTCCATTGATATCAATAGACAGGGGCATTGCATAGTTTAATTAAATCTTTAAAATTACCTTTGAGGGTAGACACTCATTTTATTTTAATTAACAAATGAGAAAATTTCTTAGCTGGGCTAGGTTTATTTAGATGGTTAATAATGGAGCTATGGTTTAAACTTAGGGGAACCGACCAGGGTTTATACCGTTAATCTCTGAGATCCACACATAGGTACTCAGGGTGCCTTGCCTTGGTATTATCACCACTGAATAAAAATTCAGTTAATATTGGTAAAGTATCAGGTCTTCAGAGGTCTATATCTCATTCATGAAGCTCACTTATGAACTTATCTTGAGTGTATATTGAATCAAAATGCACCAGTTAGCCTACATGACACACACGTGTTCTCTATGTTGGGTTTCTTAGTGAAATACAGCATTAAATGTGAGCTATAGAAGCAGACCATCTTCTTTTTTTTCTTCTTCTGTTTCCTCATTTATTTTTTAATTCTTTTGACATATATTCATTGAGCACTATCTAGGACAAATGTATGATACTGGGATAGAATTGATGCATTAATTTTTTAAAAAGAACAAAAGGAGATTATATTTAACCTCAAGGAAGACACCATCTCTATTTATTTATTTATTTATTTATTTATTTATTTATTTATTTATTTTTGAGATGGAGTCTTGCTCTGTCGCCCAGGCTGGAGTGCAGTGGCGCAATCTTGGCTCACTGCAAGCTCCACCTCCCGGGTTCACGCCATTCTCCTGCCTCAGCCTCCCGAGTAGCTGGGGCCACAGGCACCCACCACCATGCCCGGCTAATTTTTTGTATTTTTTAGTAGAGATGGGGTTTCACTGTGTTAGCCAGGATGGTCTCCATCTCCTGACCTGGTGATCCACCTTCCTCGGCCTCCCAAAGTGCTGAGATTACAGGCGTGAGCCACTGAGCCCGGCCTTATTTATTTATTTATTTGAGATGGAGTCTCTCTCTGTCGCCAGGCTGGAGTGCAGTGGCACTATCTCGGCTCACTGCAACCTCCGTCTCCCAGGTTCAAGCAATTCTCCTCCTTCAGCCTCCAAGTAGCTGGGACTACAGGCTTGTGCCACAATGCCCAGCTAATTTTTTGTATTTTTTGTACAGACGGGGTTTCACCATGTTGGCCAGGATGGTCTCAATCTCTTGACCTTGTGATCCGCCTGCCTCGGCCTCCCAAAGGGCTGGGAATACAGGCATCAGCCACCAAGTCTGGCCCACCATCTCTTATTAGGGTACAGAACTATGAAAAATAAGTGAAAAGAGTATTTATGTCCTGTGGTAAAATATATAGGAGGCCCCTAAGAAGGGAGCACTCACTCAATCCTGACAGAGCAGGGATGAGGCCAAAAAGAATTCATCACTAGAAAACATCCTAGCCAAGGCTCAAAAGATGAGGAGGTAGTAAGAGCATGTGGGCAGGGGAAGCAGCAAAGACAGAGATATTGGGCTATGTGTCTCAGCTGTGAAAAGACAGCTGTTTTGGCAGGGCAGGATAGAAAGCAGGAAGAGCACAGAGAGAACAGGCCAGAGGTTCGGAGGCCAAATTAAAATTGGTCTTGATTCTGTAAGGATAGGAATTTAGACTTTGCCCTTTTGAGAAAGAAAAATCATTGAAAGATTTCAAAATAGACAATAGGATGATCCTAATTTTTAAGGAACATATTTTAAAACTGCATTCATTTGTTTCATTATGCAAGAGTGATATACATGCCTTTTAGAAGCTGTGGGCAATAAAGGAGGCTGTACAAGCTGGAGGTATGAAGAAGAGCTACTGGGGCCTCCTGGAGTTGTGCAGTGCACAACTTATGAGGCCATATGTGACAACTTTATTCTGAACTTAGAGCATAGAAATGAAAATTTCTTATGCTTCTAACTCCCAATAACATAAATATTTTCATAAGTTTTCTTCCACTTTCTTCTAAGTATGTTGTATTTTTCCCATTCAAAAATTCATCTATTTTAATCATCCATTAATTTAATTTTAAACTTTTTTTAGAGCAGTTTTAGGCTCACAGCAAAGTGGAGAGGAAGGTATAGAGATTTCCTATATGCCTCCACACCCTGCACCTTTCCCCACATACACAGCCTCCCCCATTATCAACATTCTCCACCAAAGTGGTACATTTTAGACAATTGCTCAACCTAAATCGACACATCATAGTTACCCAAAGTCTATGGTCTACATTAGGGCTTAGTACTGGTGGTGTACTTTCTGTGGGTTTGGAGTAAGAGATATTCTTTATGGAAGACAAACTATGGCAGCAGCAGTTCCAGAGACTTTTGTGGAGTGAGCCAGGACCAGAGGGAGAGAGAATAGATGATAAATTATTGCAATGGATCAGGTCAGACAAGACGAGGGGCTGTACGACTGGAGCCATGAAGATAGAGAGGCAATGGTGGATCTGTTCATGGATTTTTTTTTTTTTTTTTTTTTTTTTTGAGACGGAGTCTCGCTCTGTTACCCAGGCTGGAGTGCAGTGGCGCAATCTCGGCTCACTGCAAGCTCCGCCTCCTGGGTTCACGCCATTCTCCTGCCTCAGCCTCTCCGAGTAGCTGGGACTACAGGCGCCCGCCACCACGCCCGGCTAATTTTTTGTATTTTTAGTAGAGACGGGGTTTCACGGTGGTCTCGATCTCCTGACCTCGTGATTCGCCCGCCTCGGCCTCCCAAAGTGCTGGGATTACAAGCGTGAGCCACCACACCTGGCCCTGTTCATGGATTAAATGTGGACTCTATGGAGTGGGAGACGTTAATTATTATGCCATCATAGCTAGTGCTTCTCGCTCAGTAAGGTAAGTACTACTAGAAGTTTATTAACTTCTTGGGGCAAAGAGGATGAGTGTTCATGATGCAGTTATCAAATATCTACTATGTGTGAGATCTGATTCATGGTAAAGACATAGAAGATAAATTAGACATGGTTTTGGTCCAATAAGACTTCAGATGAGGCCAGGCGCAGTGGCTCATGCCTGTAATTCCAGCACTTTGGGAGGCTGAGGTGGGTGGCGAGGTCAGGAGTTTGAGATCAGCCCGGCCAACATGGTGAAACCTTGTCTCTACCAAAAATACAAAAATTAGCCGGGCGTGGTGGCAGACACCTGTAATCTCAGCTACTCAGGAGGCTGAGGGAGGAGAATCACTAGAACCCGGGAGGCGGAGATTGCAGTGAGCCAAGATTGGACCATTGCCCTCTAGCCCGGGTGACAACAGCAAGACTCCATCTCAAAAAACAACAACAAATAAAGACTTCAGATGAAGTCTGTTAAATGAGTTAAAAGACTTCAGATGAAGTCTGTTAAATGACCAGTCTGGGCAACATGGTGAAATCTCATCTCTACCAAGAGCTACAAAAATTATCCAGGCGTGGTGGCATGCACCCACTACTTGCAGGGGCTGAAGCATGAGAATTGCTTGAACCCAGGAGACAGAAGTTGCAGTGAGCTGAGATGACACTGCTGCACTCCAGTCTGGGTGACAGAGTAAGATCCCATCTCAAAAATATGTAAATAAATAAATAAATAAATAAATAATAAAATGGTCCTCAAAGGAAGAGATATACATAATCAACAGACTACTGCAAGCCACAAAAAAAGTATTGTTGTCCAACAACAAATGAAAGAGTAAAGAAAATGTGCTATTTATACACAATAAAATACTATTCAGGCATAAAAAAGAATTAAATTTTGTCATTTGAGGCAACATGGATGAGTTTGGAGAACATTATCTGTAGCGAAATAAGTCAGGTGTAGAACTGTAAATATCATATGTTCTCATTTATATGTAAGGGCTTAAAAGATTGAGCTTGAAGACATAGAGAGTAGAATTGTAATTATTAGAGGTTGGGAAGGAGAGGTGGGTAGAGGACAGGGAGAGGTTGGTTAACGATACATAGTTACAGCTAACTAGGAGGAATAAGCTCTGGTGTTTTTTAGCACTGTAGGGGGAATACTGATTAACAATCATTTATTGCATATTTTCAAAAAGCCAGAAGAGAAGATTTTGAATGCTCATAACATATGGAAATGATAAATGTTCAAGATGATGGATATGCCAATTACCCTGATTTTATCATTTTGTATATATATCATAGTGTCACTCTGTACCCCATAGATATGTAAAATTATTTCATATATCTACTAACAAAATAAAATACATTCATTAAAAACAAATTTAGGCTTAATTTAAATAAATACAAAGCACTATTCCAGACAGAATTTCAGATTCTTCAATATCTAATGATGAGGCAATTTATATTACTATAGAAATATTCTTTCTGTTAGTGCTACAAGGACTCTCATCTGATCAATAAAAGATTATTAAATAGTATAATGGATATGTATGGTCACATCAAATAGCCATCAATATGTTAGTATTTTCGTGTAATTATAGTTAAAAACAGATGTCTGCAGGATTGTGGTGGATGCCACAGGAACACATTTACAAATGACCCCTGCCAGTCTGTGCCTATGTGGATTATTAACTGGGGTGCATTCCCAGACCATTGCGCTTTCTTGAGGGAAAGGCAATGAATAGCATCCCTACTGTATTCATTCACAGACATCAGTGTAACTTCTCCATCCATGAGTTTTTTAAAATCTTTTTACAAGAATTGAGAGCAGAACCTCTTAATGGAACTGTCTTGTGGAATACTTATCCCATAATAATATATTTTATGGAATATCATAGCACAGTGTAACACTCTAAAGGGGTCCAAAGAATCAGATTTGAAAACAAGTCTTCCTTCCTTTTTTCTTTCCTTCTTCTTTGAACATTCAGCCCAAAATCCTGAGTGAGAAAGAATTAGAGGAAGTGTGGGAGGGCTGGAATCAGAACCTAGAGAGGAAAGTGGTCAAGTGAGACAGGAACAGCCTGGCTGGAGGGTACCACCCAGGGGACGAAAGTGACTGAGTGGATGGAAGTGGCTCAGGAGAGGGGAGAGTGCACAGGCGGCAGACGGTCTAGATCAGTGACCCACTGGGGAACGGAAATGATTACAATTAGGGGAACTGAGCAAATAGCAAGCATACTGAAGATAATGAAAGACAAGTTTTGCACTACAGGAGAAGAAAATTACAAACATGGAAAAGGGAAAAAACTAGAATGAAGCCTGTGGTGTTGAATTGGAATTGGGGATGTGAACTCATGGTTTTCTTTCTGTTTGTTTGTTTGTTTGTTTGTTTTTGAGACAGTCTCACTCTGTCACCAGGCTGGAGTGCAGTGGCGCAATCTCGGCTCACTGCCACCTCTACCTCCCAGGTTGAAACGATTCTCCTGACTCAGCCTCCCAAGTAGCTGGGACTACAGGCACGTGCCACCACGCCCAGCTAATTTTTGTATTTTTAGTAGAGACGGGGTTTCACCATGTTGGCCAGGATGGTCTTGATCTCTTGACCTCTGTGATCTGCCTGCCTCAGCCTCCCAAAGTACTGGGATTACAGGCGTGAGCCAACGCGCCCTGCCCATGGTTTTCAATATGTAAGTATAGATAGAAAGTCAAGCAAAAATATTAATGCTGGTGGTGGGTGTGTGTAGATATACTTCCAACTCAATTTTGGTTTCTGAATACCATTATTCACTGAAAGGAACAAGGGCACCTTAGAGAAAAGAATGATTCAAAGGCTGGACAAAGAAAGTACAAGATGAGCCTGGAATATCTTAAGTGCTCCCAGAAGGCTGAGGTTATGTCAAAAAGAAGACAGAAACCAATTTGAAGGAGCTTTGTTTTATTAGACAAATCTGGGGCAATTTGGGTATCAAAATAAATGATGAGAGCAACAGGTTATAACCTATTGAATAAAATGATATTCTATAAGTTCATACTGACATAAAATAGATGAATAAATAAGTGAGGGGAAGAAAGCTTTTCCTTAGAGTATAATGCCAACTAATAAATGTAAAGTGAACTGTGAATTTGGAAGATTACCATTTGACAAGCATAGTAGAAACAGATGCTAGAAACACGTTCCCATGTTTTTAAGGTATGTGCATATAAAATGCTATTGAAGTAAATGGGAGAAATGTAGTGGGAACACCAAGGAGTCAACACTTCACCAACCAATTGAAGTTAACGTCACCTGTAATGGGACAAAGCTAACTTGTGTACCAAGTGGAAAAACATCAAATCACTTCTGTGATATCCCAGACCAAAGTGCACAGCCTGAATCTTCTCATGAGGAAACATCAGAAAGATAAACATTAAGGAACATTTTTCAAGGTGTCTTGACACCTTTGAAGGCGTCAAGGAAGCCAGGCATGGTGGCTCGAGCCTGTAATCTCAGCTACTGGAGAGATCAAGGCAGAAGGATTGCTTGAGACCAGGAGTTCAACACCACCCTGAACAACATAGTGAGATTCCATCTTTTTTAAAAAAGCGTGTCAAGGGTTTGAAAGTGAAGAGAAAATTAAGGAAATATTCTACATGGAAAGAGATTGGGAACATGTGATCACAAGGTGTTACAAGTGATTCTTAGTTAGAATGTTTTGCCATTAAAGATGGTGAGGAAACTAAAATAAATGTGAGAGGTTAAGATTGGATGGAAGTACAGTGATTACTTCCTGATTTTGGTTGTGATGTGGCTACACAGGAAAGTGTTATTCATGGGTTGTGAGCACTGAAGGATCAATGCATGTGTCTGCAGCCTGATCTTGGATGATTCAGGAAACAAAGTTTAGACTATTACTGCAACTTTTCTGAAAGTCTGGAATTATTTGGAAATATTAAGAAAACACACACGCTGGATGGGCATGGTGGCTCGTGCCTGTAATCCCAGCACTTTGGGAGGATGAGGCGGGCGGATCACCTGAGGTCAGGATTTCAAGACCAGCTTGGCCAACACGTTGAAACCCTGTCTCTACTAAAAATACAAAAAAAATTTAGCCAGACATGGTGGCGGTCCTCCTGTAATCCCAGCTACTGGGGAGGCTGAGGCAGGAGAATCGATTGAACGCCAGAGGCGGAGGTTGCAGTGAGCTGAGATCATGCCACTGCACTCCTGTCTGGGTGACATAGGGAGATTCCATCTCAACAAAGAAAAGAAAACACACACGCACACATATATGTGTGTATAGGCAGTGCGTCGGGGAGTGGGTGAGGTGGTAATAAAGCAGCATAATAAAGAAGGATAATCAAAAAGTGATAATGATGAATGTGTGTGATTGGTACATGTGGCTCCATATTCTCTTTATTGTTTTTGTGTTCTTGTAAACATGGACAATTTTTTGAACTTTCCGAGCCCCAGTACAATGTGACAAATGTTAACTAAACATATTCAAAGAAGAGTCAATGTGTTCAGCTTCGTGGTATGCATAGAATTGATTTTGGTTAATGGTTTACTACACTTAATAACTTGATGGCTTCTTGCTACCTTTGACACGATAGAGATGGAAGATACAGGTGACCAGCCAGGATATGGGAAGCTTTGTTGTGCTCTTTTGATGAGCAAAAGTGCACTCCAGAAACTGGTCACTCATCTACTGTTATTATTCTGGTCCAAGCCACCAGGCTTTTGCTTGAATAACTTTTGCTTGGATTATTATAATATCTTCCTAAAATTTCTTCTTGCGACTTCTCCTCATCCAATTTTCTTCCCTCTTCACAGTATATTTCCAATAGCGTTGGCAGTAGAATCAAAACAGAACAGAGCCTGGGACTTGTTTGTTCAAAACAATCTATTGGCTCTCCTACTAGCCCAGAGTGAAAGGCTATTTTTACATGACCTCCAAGGCTCCACACAGAGGTGATTTCTGATGTTATTTCCTAACATTCTTATTCTCCTTGCTTCTTCCAGCTGCACTATGGGTTTTTTAAAATTTTGTGCTTTGTTTAACACACAAGTCAGGCTCATGCCTCATGTCTTTGCTTTGGCCACTCTCTTTGCAAGGAACATATTTCCATCAGATATTCTTATGCTAACTTCTTCACTTTCTTCAGGTCATAATTTAAATATTTAATTCGCTGACTATCCTATCTGAAGTTGTACCGTGTAGACTCTTCCTATTCCCTTTTCATACTATTCAGCTACAACACTTATCACCCTGTGATATATATTTTACTTCTTTATTACATCAAAAGATTCCTAAACGAAAGTACATGAAAATGAAAATTCTACTTCATTTATACTCATGCGATCTTCTACTAGACTAACTTTCTAGAAAATAACAACAATAAACTCTGGAATAAGTACAAGAAACCTGAAGAGAAGAAAGTGAAAAACAAGCAGATTCTAGGTAGAAGCTGATACACAGAAGAAAAGAATGGCAGAAACCTTCCTTCTTGCTTTCTTTCTCTCCTTCCTTCCTCTGCTCCTTCCTTCCTTTCTTTCTTTCTTTCTTTTTATTTATTTATTTTTTTTGAGACGTAGTCTCGCTCTGTCGCCCAGGCTGGAGTGCAGTGGCGCAATCTCGGCTCACTGCAAGCTCCGCCTCCCGGGTTCCAGCCATTCTCCTGCCTCAGCCTCTCCGAGTAGCTGGGACTACAGGCGCCCGCCACCACGCCCGGCTAATTTTTTGTATTTTTAGTAGAGACGGGGTTTCACCGTGGTCTCGATCTCCTGACCTCGTGATCTGCCCGCCTCGGCCTCCCAAAGTGCTGGGATTACAAGCATGAGCCACTGCGCCCAGCCTCTTTCTTCTTTCTTTTCTTTCTTTCTTTCTTTCTTTCTTTCTTTCTTTCTTTCTTCTTTCTTTCTTTCTTCTTTCTTTCTTTCTTTTTCTTTCTTTCTTATTTCTTTCTTTCTTTCTTTTTTCTTTCTTTCTTTCTTTCTTTCTTTCTCTCTTTCTTTCTTCTTTCTCTTTCTTCTTTCTCTTTCTTTCTTTTTTCTCTTTCTTTCTTTTTCTTTGTTTCTCTTTCTTTTTCTTTCTTTCTCTCTCTCTCTTTCATTCTTTCTTTCTCTTTTTTTTTCTTTCCTTTTTTTTTTCTTTCGAGGCAGAGTCTCACACTGTTGCCCAGGCTGGAGTGCAATGGCATGGTCTCAGCTCATTGTAAGCTCCACCTACTGGGTTTACGCCATTCTCTTGCCTCAGCCTCCCGAGTAGCTGGGACTACAGGCACCCACCACCTCACCCGTCTTTTTTTTGTATTTTTAGTAAAGATGGGGTTTCACCATGTTAGCCAGGATGGTCTCTATCTCCTGACCTGGTGATCTGCCACCTCAATCTCCCAAAGTGCTGGGATTACAGGCATGAGCCACCACACTGGGCTTCCTTCTTTCCCTCCTTCCTTCCTTCTTTCCTTCCTTCCTTCCTTCCCTCCCTCCTTCCTTCTTTTCTTTCTTTTTTCTTTTCCTTTCCTTTCTCTTTCTTTCTTCTGTCTTTCTTTCCTTCTTTCTTCTTTCTTTCCTCTCTTTCCGTCCTTCCTTCTTTTTCTTCTTTCTTCTTCCTTTCTATTCTTTCTTCTGCTCTTTCTTTCCCTCCTTCCTACTTTTCATCCTTCTTTCTGTCTCTTTCCCTTTCTTTCTTTTTCCTTCCTTTCCTTCCTTCTTTGTCCCTTTTTCAGCTTTTAATCTGGGAGAAGTCTGCATTCTGTGCTGGGTGTCTAACTCTAAACAGCCTAGTTAAAAGCACTGAGTTATAATTTTAGCTGCTGCCAAAGAAACAGTATTTGCTTGAGTCCAGCAAAATCAACTACCTTAAGGCTTTTGCAATTTAAGAGAAAAGGCAACCAGTGAGAATAAATCTAAGGTGAACCAGGCCTCAGAAACAACAGTAGGACAAAGGGATCCTAATCATGCTAATTGATAAAAAGTAAAATAGGTCTACAAAAAAAGCATGTATCAGCAAAGAAATAAACTATAAAAAGAACAAAATAGAAATTCCAGAAGTGAAAAATACAATATGAAAAATTTAAACGATGAATCGCCTTAGTATCTCCTAATCGCAAATTAGAAACTATACAGGACAGGATCACATAATTAAAAGTGTTAAAAAATAAAAATGACAGAGTAATAAGTCAGAGGACATGAAAATTCTAGTAGAAATTATGCAATATGAATTTAAAAAAAGAAAAAGAAAGATTGGAATAAAATATGAACGGGGCCAAGAGCGGTGGCTCACACCTGTAATCCCAGCACTTTGGGAGGCCGAGGAAGGTGGATCACAAGGTCAGGAGATCGAGACCATCCTAGCTAATATGATGAAACCCTGTCTTTACTAAAAATACAAAAAATTAGCCAGGCGTGGTGACGGGAGCCTATAGTCCCAGCTACTCAGGAGGCAGAGGCAGGAGAATCGCTTGAACCCGAGAGGCAGCGGTTGCAGTGAGCCAAAATCACACAACTGCACTCCAGCCTGGATGACACAGCGAGAATCCATCAAAAAAAAAAAAAAAAAAAATGAACAGGGCTTTGAAGGCCCATGGGATGATATCAAAATGTCTAACGTGTGTAACTGGAGTCCCAGAAGAAGATAACATATTTGAAGAAATTAGGTTCAAACTATCTCAAATTTGCTGAAAAACATACATTTACATAGTCAATAAGTACAATGAATCTCAAAGAGGATAAATATGAAGAAAACCTTGCACTG
The DNA here is from genome assembly GCF_006542625.1 of Nomascus leucogenys. Lineage (NCBI taxonomy): Eukaryota > Metazoa > Chordata > Mammalia > Primates > Hylobatidae > Nomascus > Nomascus leucogenys. Next base: position 45,349,018 of record NC_044398.1, on the reverse strand, counting down.
GTGCATCCCAGTCAACCTGCTTTAAAAGAGAGAGAAAATCTTTAAAGTAGCCACATTATAAGCAAGATACTAGTGACTGAAGTGTTGGCTGGCATTTCCTTTGGACCATGGAAGATGGAAGATAACAATTTTAAATTACTAAAAAACAAGCCCAAAAAAATTAAACAAAAAACACTGCCAATGATAAATTTTATCTCCAACAAAGATATCTTGTAAGAATGGAAGCAAATAAATATATATTTAGATAAAATAAAACAAAGACAATTTGTTACCAAAAAAATTGTCTTCAAGAAAGTAAGTTCTTTCATTTGAGGAAAAACAATACCACGTAGAAGCTCAAATCTTCAGGAAGAAATGAAGAGCATCAGAAATGGTAAATATCCAAATAAATATATAAGGTGATAATTATTAGCTCTTATTTAAAGAAACATATAGCTATTTAAATAAAAACGATAATATTGTAATGTGGGGTTTATAATACACTTACCTGTAATATAGATGACAAATACAGATTGAAGAATGGAAAATATAAGTGGTGAGTGCTTACAATGTTTCTATATTTTGCATGAAGTGGTACAATATTAACTACAGAGACTGTGAAAAGTTATCTATTGTTAAACATAGAACAAACATTAAGAAATGCAAATAGGTGGCCTGGCTAGGTGGGTCACGCCTGTAATCCCAGCACCTGGGGAGGCCAAGGCGGATAGATCACGAAGTCAGGCGCTCCAGACCAGCCTGGCCAAGATGGTGAAATCTAGTCTCTACTAAAAATACAAAACTTAGCCAGGCATGGTGGCAGGCACCTGTAATCCCAGCTACTCAGGAGGCTGAGGAAGGAGAATTGCTTGAACCTGGGAGGTGGAGGTTGCAGTGAGTTGAGATCATGCCACTGCACTCTAGCCTGGGTGACAGAGCAAAACTCTGCCTCAAAAAAAAAAAAAAAAAAAAGAGAGAAATGCAAACAGGCCAGGAGGGGTGCCTCACACCTGTACATTCAGCACTTTGGGAGGCTGAGGCAGGCAGACCATGAGGTCAGGTGTTCAAAACTAGCCTGGTCAACATAGTGAAATCCTGTCTGTACTAAACGTACAAAATTAGCTGGGTGTGGTGGCCACACCTAAAGTCCTAGCTACTCAGGAGGCTGAGGCAGGAGAATCACTTGAACCCAGGATGGGGAGGCTGAGGCAGGAGAATGGCTTCAACCCAGGAGGCAGAGGTTGTGGTGAGCCGAGATCGCACCTCTGCACTCCAGCCTGGGCAACAGAGGGAGATTCCATCTCCAAAAAAAGAGAAAAAAACAAAAGAAAAGAAAAAGAAAAGAAAAGAAAAGAATTGGCCAGGCACAGTGGCTCATGCCTGCAATACCAGCACTTTGGGAGGCTAATGCAGGTGGATCACAAGGTCAAGAGATCCAGACAATCCTCCCGAACATGGTGAAACTCCGTCTCTACTGGGCGTGGTGTCACACACCTATAGTCCCAGCTACTCAGGAGGCTGAACCAGGAGAATCGCTTAAACCCAGAAGGTGGAGGTTGGAGTGAGCTGAGATGGCGCCACTGTACTCCAGCCTGGATGACAAAGCAAGACCCCATCTCAAAAAAAAAAAAAAAATGCAAATGATTATAGTCAAAATGTGAATGATTAGAATGTTAAAACAAGACTTCATTTAATTACAAAGAAGGCAGCAAAAGAGAAACCAAAGGACAAAAACTACAAAAAGAACAAGAAAACAAATAAAATGGGAGACACCAGTTCAACCAGATCATTATTTAATGTATGAATATCATTTTAATTAAGTTTAATTAATTAACTTATTTAATGTAATGTACAAAAATATCAAAATAAAAGGCAACAATTGTCAGGATGATTAAAATTCAACAGACACAACCATAAACTATAAAAGATATATTCAAATTATACAGACACAGAGAAGCTGAAAATAAATGGATGGAAAAAGATCTTTCATGTAAATAGTAGAAAAAGGCTAGGTTAGGCTGGGCGTGGTGGTTCATGCCTGTAATCCCAGCTCTTTGGGAAGCCGAGGTGGGCAGATCACGAGGTCAGGAGATCAAGACCATCCTGGCTAACACAGTGAAACCCCGTCTCTACTAAAAATACAAAAAATTAGCCGGGTGTGGTGGTGGGTGCCTGTAGTCCCAGCTACTCAGGAGGCTGAGGCAGGAGAATGGCGTGAACCTGGGAAGTGGAGCTTGCAGTGAGCTGAGATTGAGCCACTGCGCTGCCCTCTAGCCTGGGCGACAGAGCGACACTCCGTCTCAAAAAATAAGTAAATAAAAATTTTTAAAAAAGATAAGACCATAGATAAGTAAAACAGAGAACAGATAAATATTTTAGGTTCAATGAATCTAAAAGCTGATTATTTGTAATGAATAACAAAATTGATAAACCACTACCTAGACTGATGAAGAAAAAATGAGAAAGAAATAACCAATGTCATGAATAGAAGAGGAGTTATCAGTACAGATCATAGAGACATTGAAAATAAAATAAGTAAGACAGTATTACAGACAACTTGATGCCAACAAATTGGACAGCTGAGAAGAAACAGAAACACTCTTTGAAAAATATAACTTAGCAAAACCAATAAAGATGAAACAGAAAATCGGAAAACTCCATATCTAGCAAAAATATTGCTTTTGTTGTCAAATTCCTTCTGAAAAAGAAAAGTCCAGGCCCAGGTTGTTTCAGAGGTCAGTTATATAGTATACTTAGTGAAGAATTAAAACCAATATCATATTGAATTTTTTTTTGAAAATGCAATACCAGGAAAGCACTCTTATTTTATGGGGCTGGAATGACAAACACTTGACAATAAATTAATAACATTGAAGCCTAATATTCATTATGAAAAATACTGTAAAATTCCTGAATACAATATTCATAAATCCAGTAGTATATATAAAAGATAATATATGATGCCCAAGTAAGGTTACCCTGGGAATTCAAATTTACTCTACCATTTGAATAATGATCAACATAATTTACCATAATAACAAGGTAAAAAGAACATTTATATATTTTTCCAATAGACATGGAAAATACACTTGACAAACTTTAACACTCATTTATGAAAAAGTCCTCAGCGAACAAGGAATCCAAGCAAATACTCTCAATCTGTAAAGTTGAAATTATGAAAAAGAAATACATTACAGTTAAAGGTTTAATATTGAACAGTTTCTTCCTCCATTTTGGAACAAGGCAAAAATGTTTACTTTAACCACTAGTACTCAAACATTACACCCAAGATACTAGCCATTTCAATAAGGCAAGACAAGCAAAAAAGAAAGAAAGAAAGAAAAAGAAATGCATAACAAAGTTGAAAAAGAGGTAAGTACAATTATACAATTACTCTATTTAATGAAAAGATTATTTACCCACAAACTGAGAAATCTAAAAAGAATTTGTAATATAAATGTTAATATAAAAATTGTATATGTAAATATTAGCAGCACACAATTAGAAAAAAGAAACATAAAAATTGTATTTATAAAACAGTTAAAACTTACCTAAAATTTCAAAATACTTAAGTGTGCACTGTAACAGAAAGTATGCAAGTCATCTACACTGAAAACTACAAAACATTGCCAATAGAAAACAATGAAATAATAAATGCTGAAATATATCATGTTTACTGATTGGAGGATACAATATTGTTAATATGTCCATAATTCTCAAGCTGATCTGCTAATTCAATGCTTTGTCAATCAGAATCCCAGTAGTCTTATTTTTTGGAGGAATTGGCCAAACTGGTTCTAAAAATATATAGGGAAATGCAAAAGACCTTGACTTGTCAAAATAATCTTGAAAAAGAACAAAATTAGAGGGCTTACCCTTTCTGATTTCGATATTTACTTTATAGCTGTGGTAATTACTAGGTTTTTGTTTTTTTTTTTTGAGACAGAGTCTTGCTCTGTCACCCAGGCTGGAGGGCAATGGCACCATCTCGGTTCCCTGCAAGCTCCCCCTCACGGGTTCACGTCATTCTCCTGCCTCAGCCTCCCGAGTAGCTGGGACTACATGCACTTGCCACTACGCCCGGCTAATTTTTTTTGTATTTTTAGTAGAGACGGGGTTTCACCATTGTAGCCAGGATGGTCTCAATCTCCTGACCTCATGATTCGCCCGCCTCAGCCTCCCAAAGTGCTGGGATTACAGGCGTGAGCCACCGCGCCTGGCCATTACTGCTTTTGTAAAACAAAATTAACTCTAAAACTGCTTAGTGGTATGACCTTAGCCAAATTCCTTGGGATATCTAAACTCAGTCTTCTTATCTGTGAAAGGCAAATAATACTTGGGACAGTGTTGGTCCCAGACTTGATGCTAAAGAAATAAATATTAGTTATATTTTAAAAATTGACATTTGGGGGAAATTTTTGGTATGTATACATATATGTACCTTATGGTTGTATAGCACTTGAAAATTTTCAAAGCATTCTCATAAATGCTACACTGGATTTTGAAGAGATATTTAAAATACGTTTCAGAAATCAATACTACTCGTATGTTATAAGTGCAAGACACTGATAAGGTTATTTATATATTGTGAGGGTTATAAAATAACCATAGCACAGGACAGTGGTGAAATGCCTTACATTTGTTTTGAATATTCACTTTCTTTTTTTTTTTTGAGACGGAGTCTCGCTGTGTCACCCGGGCTTGAGTGCAGTGGCTTGATCTCCGCTCACTGCAAGCTCCGCCTCCCGGGTTCACACCATTCTCATGCCTAAGCCTCCCGGGTAGCTGGGACTACAGGCACCCACAACCACGCCTGGCTAATTTTTTGTATTTTTAGTAGAGATGGGGTTTCACCGTGTTAGCCAGGATGGTCTCGATCTCCTGACCTCGTGATTCACCTGCCTCCGCCTCCCAAAGTGCTGGGATTACAGGCGTGAGCCACCGCGCCTGGCTGAATGCACTTTCATGTTCTCTGAATTTCCACCCTCATTCCATCCCATGCAGAACAAATACACATTCTCATCCTCAGATGCTTTCATTGTCCTTAATATACATTTCCATAATTGTTATAATCTCATAAACAATGTTTACTTTTCATGCTAGACCATGTGATCCTTGAAGTCATCCCTTGCATTTTTTCCTTCTCTTATCCCTGGAGATCATCTTGACATTGGGCACATAACAGGTGCTGGAGTGAATTAATTGTATGTCTCATTAAGCCCACCCATGTTGATATGAACACCAGTAATAACTGTATTGTGTAATATCGGTGTTACCAAACTTGTTATTGATGAGAAAATGCATGTTCAACTGAATGACCAGGAGACAGCAGGCACAAGGAGCAGGAGAAGGTGCTGGGTCTTGTGGCTCGTCATACTAACTCTATGAGCATCATTTACCATGCTGGAAAGAACCATCATGGGAACTGAGGTGAGTCAGAAAAGGCCTCCTATATTCTGAGGGAGGAAGGTCTGAGCTTGCTGTGTGTGGTACTTCACTGCCCTGGTGATATTGAATTTCTACTAGGGATGGAAGGTGTTGAGGGCCACAGTGGCTCAAAGTTCTTCATTTTTGCATGGAGTAGTGGTGGTTAGTTTTACAGCATTTAGATTAGGAAATTCTGGAATTTCAGGAAAGTGAGAATTACTTTGGGCATGAGATTCTCTGCCTTCTTACAAGATTGCTATGTTACAAGGGATCATGTATGCAAACATAGTTTTAAGATTATTTAGAGGCACATAATTATAAATAAAGGTGACTACCAATATCTGTACTACTCACAAAACAATTTCCCAAGTTGCTGGAGAATACCAGGAGGGTTAGGCCAGTGACCCAGCTAACTCAGTGTCTGCAGTTTTTCATGATTCCCTGAGGGACTATTAGATAAAAGTATGTTGTAATCTCTCTCCTTGACATGAAACTCGGAAACCTAAGAATGCTCATAGCATACTTGGCTTATACCTATCATCTCTCAAATAAATTAACCAGGCAATATTTTACTTCTTCAAATACGTTAGTAATTCTGATGATGAAACTTATCTTTAGAGAAGTTTAATTTATAATAATGCACATTTTGATGATTAATTCCTCTTCCTCCTTGATTTAAAAGTAAGAAGATAATACATATGATTTCAAAGGCTTTAGACATATGAATAATCCACTCACCTTGGCTCACTGACACAATAAGCCACAGAATTGTATTGTATGGATCATTGGCATGGCCGATGATAGCACCTCCTGTGGAGCTATTGTGGTCCATCTTGTGGAAGGCGGCTTCCTCACTTTAAAAGTAATGCCCTCTAGGTGGTCCCTGATCCAGAATGTGTCTCAAAGAACAATAGAAAACCATGGATTGATTCTGACATTTTTTATTCCATTGTGATCATCAGAAATTTCTAAAATTCAACTCACCCTATTAGAATTTCATAGCCCATAATAGATATGCATTTGAAGCAGTTCTGTTGAAAACTCATATTATTCAGCTTTCCCTTAAATGCACATAAAAAACTAAATAGAGAATAGCTGTTATATGACACACAAATATTTAATTTGAAAACTCAATTCTCAAGGTTAAAAGATCAATGACAACAGCAAGAAAAATTACCCTGTGTTTCTCCATGTATATTATCAAATATAAAATCATCTACCCTGGCTGTCACACTAATAATTTTCACATAATAAGTTTGGGAAATTCTACTTCAGTGCTTCTCAAAATGTGTTTTGTAGAGCAGCAGCAGTAGCACCTGGAAACTTGTTCAAATTCAAATTCTTAGGCCCCATGGTAAGAAATTTTAAACCAGAAACCTTGATTGTGGGGCTCAGTAATTTGTTCCAACAAGGCATCCAGATGGCTTTACTGATTTTCCTTCCACCCAAATAAACGTTCACATTGGAATTTCTAGAAATTGCAATTGTGTTACATTACATGAAGGAAGGGACTTTGCATATGTGACTAAAGGGTATGGACCTGGATTATCTGGATGGGCCCAATCTAATCCCAGAAGCCCTTAAAGGTGGAGAACTTTCCCTGGCTGGAGTCAGAGAGATGCAATAGAAGAGGAAGCAGGGGGCTTGCAAAAGGAGAAGGCAGAGAGAGTCCAAGTGGGAGAGTATTCAAAGCACCCCTTCATTGGTTCTAAGATGCAATGGGCCACATGCAAGAACTAGAGAGAGTCCTAGAATAGTTAAGGCTAGGTCCCCAGGTGACAACCAGCAAGGAAATGGGGACCTCACTCCTACAACACAGAACTGAATTCCACCAACAATTTGGATGAGCTGAGAGGTGGATTCTTCCTCAGAGCCTCCAAAAAGAAGGAAGTCCTGGCAACACCTTGATTTCAGGCTCATGAGACTGGAAGCGGAGGAACCAGCTGAGCCACACTCTGCCCAGACTTCTCACCCTCAGAAACTATGAGGTAATGAATTATTTATGTGTATGTTAATCGGTTAAGTTTATGATGACCATTATGTCAGCAATACAAAATAAATACCACACTCAAGTTTGAAAACCACTGCTGTGCATAATCATTAATTATCATTATCATTTATTCTATTGATGGCATACAGTTGGAACCACATGGATGAAAAATATTTCCTTGATCGACATGCTTATTCATGCCAGCTTCTGTATAAAGTAAGAATATAGCACAGTGCAGCACGTGGAAATCATGGTTAGTCCCATTCTTTAGGAGTTCTGATGTTTATAAACATTTAACTGAGATAGACCTGGGGCTAATGACAGATCCATCTTCTTTCTAAATGTGCTACTTGGTTAAATTTATTTAAGCTTTCTATTTTTTTATTTTATTTTTTAAATTTAATTTAATGTTTTCTTTTTGAGATGGAGTCTCGCTCTGTCACCCAGCTGGAGTGCAGTGGCACGATCTCAGCTCACTGCAAGCTCCACTTCCCAGGTTCACGGCATTCTCCTGCCTCAGCCTCCCGAGTAGCTGGGACTACAGGCATCTGCCACCACGCCTGGCTAATTTTTTGTATTTTTAGTAGAGACAGGGTTTCACCGTGTTAGCCAGGATGGTCTTGATCTCCTGACCTCGTGATCCGCCCGCCTCGGTCTCCCAAAGTGCTGGGATTACAGGCGTGAGTCACTGCACCTGGCCTTTAAGCTTTCTTTAGTAAGAATTCTCTTTGTGAAATGAGGTAGCAATACCCACCCAAGAGAATTGCTTGGAGGATAAAATAGATAACATATACAATAAACCTGAAATTTTTTGGTACTCAATAACGACTAGTTCTTTCTGTAAGAGCAATCGAAACCACATTTTGGAAGCAGAGATAACCAGTGAAGATCATTGTCTCAGGTCTGTTTTCTCAGAAGCAGAGTTGGAGATGGGTTCTTGAGCATGTGATTCACTTCAGGACAGACTATAAGGGAAGCATATTAGGGCAGGAGAGATAAAGATGTGGAATCGAGGGGAAACAAATGCCATCCTCTTCCCATGGGGAAAGCTTCACAGCACAAGTTGGAGTCAGGGCCAGCCATTGGCTCAGCAGTCATTGGACTTGGAAGGGGAGAAAAGCCAATTATCTGGGGAAAAGGCCGCTGTGCATTGGGAGCAAGCAACACTCCCAGCAGCAGGTACCCCAGGCACAAAAGGGTATCTGTGTCCGACACTAACAACCCACAACAATTATTCCATTTCCAAATTAAGTTTCTGGCTTGTTTTTCACTTGAGGGCCAAAGCCAGCAGGTATCACTCGACTCTCTGCCTTGTGCAATGCATAGCTTCAGCAATGGAAAATTTTTTTTTTTTTTTGAGATGGAGTTTCGTTCTTGTTGCCCAGGCTGGAATGCAATGGCATGATCTCGGCTCAGTGCAACCTCTGCCTCCCAGGTTCAAGCAATTCTCCTGCCTCAGCCTCCTAAATAGCTGGGGTTACAGGCATGTGCCACCATGCCCGGCTAATTTTTTTTGTATTTTTAGTACAGACGGGGTTTCCCCATGTTGATGAGGCTGGTTTTGAACTCCTGAACTCAGGTGATCCACCCGCCTCGGCCTCCCAAAGTACTGGGATTACAGGTGTGAGCCACTGAATCTGGCCAGCAACGGAATTATTACAACTCCATCTGCCTAATGGCTCTGCCTTTCCCTCTTTGCTTATGAGTTTTAGCCATGAATCACCCATATGGAGATCTAGATTTGTATGGAGTGGCAGTCTCTGCTAAAATAGTTTTATTTTTCTGTGGCAAGTTATGGCTGGAAGCATTCTGTGATAATTCTGTTGCCAGTCTTTAGAAACCAATTACAAAATGCATTGATTCATTGATTATTTAAATTAAGAAAGAAAATAGAATACAGCTTTCTTTTCCCTACCTGGTGAATTTGATCTTTATTTTAAACTCATCTTCCTCATCCCACAGTGATTGTCCAATGTCATTCTGCCTCATTCTGCCTGGATAAATATAGTTCATTAGATACTCACATTTAGACCTCTAGTGGAAACATCACATTAAATGTAATATGAGAACACTGTATAAAATTATACAATAGGATATTTTTCCTCAATGTTTCTCCAGCCCCCATCTGTGCCACTTTATCCATATTATATAACCCACTAATTTGCTAGGTTTGCCAAAAATTCTGTTAACCTTTATTTCTTTCTGTAGCACTGTAAGTTTTGGACTTTGCCTGTTAATTCAAACTGGTCTTAAGTCATATACTTCCTGCACTCTAAAAATAGATTATCTAATTCAAACTAATGTGTTAATGGCTGAGAAGTTTCAGTGCATTATTTCAAAGAGATAGCATCTGTATTTGCCACTTTCCATTACCTCAAAGCATTACAGTTATGAGAATCACAAGTATTACAAAGACCTCTGAGTGAGATATAGTTAAGTGGACTAATGCTCAAATCATAACATGTAAGTGATTTTCCTTTTTTTATTTATTCAAGAAATACATATTCTAGGTATTTTCCTAGTTCATTTAAAGACTCTGGGGGCCAAAGAATTTGATAATCATATAAAGGAAAACAATGGCCCTTTCTTAGATCAGGCAATGGTGGTATTAGATATTTTCTGAAATCTAAAATAATATTCCAATATATGCAATGACAAATGTCAGTCACACTAAGCAGAATCAAACAGTTAATTTCAGAAGGAGCTTTTAGAAGGGAATGCAAAAACAATTCCCAGGTCATCCCATCTCTCAAAATACCTTCACAGTGATTGCTAGAATTATAACCTGTGGTTACTGTAGGCATCTTTTTTGACACTTAGCACAGGAACAGTGTGGTGCCACTGATGAAAACACCACCTCAAATCTGCTTCTCAATCAGTGCTGTGCTGGATTTCTACGGAATCATGTCAGTTTTAGGAAAAGCATATCTTTCAGCTGTTGAGATGAAACTAATTAATGTAACGCCTAAAACTTGGAAGGGAGTGAATTCTATGTCCTCTGGGGTCTTTTCTTTTTTAAGGAGTTGGCATCAATTACTTCTGGTAAATTTTAAACCAAATTGTGAAATTTTGATAATAAATTTTTTCAAGCAATTATCAAAATATCAGAGACAAGCAGTATGCAATAGGAAAATTTTAAGGAGAATAATATTGTCATAGATAAAGTCCACACCTAGTGATTTAAATATCTTATTACCATATTGACTATTTCAATGTCATTTTGCAATATTTTTCAACAATACAGAGAAGCAAAATGCTTTAGTCAATAACATTGTTTAACAGGGGTGTTACTGGATGGAAAGTCTTGACTGGAGTTGTCCAGGTTTTTGGCGAATTGAATAAAGAATTGAACAAAATGCACAAACAAAACAACAAAACAAGCAACGAAAGCACAGGCTTATTGAAGTGAAAGCACACTCCCCAGAGTGGGGTGGGCTTGAGCAAGCAGCTCAAGTGTCTGGATTGCAATGTTCTTTAGGGTTTTCCTTAAGCTAAAAGAGTTTGGTAACATCCCTAGGTACCTTTTAGTGGCCTCCAGTTGGTTACACCCTATGTGAATGAAGGATTGGCCTGTGATCAATCAGAGGTATTTTTCATTTTTGATGTAGGGGAGAAGAGGTTTTGTAGAGGGAGAAGCCTCTGGCCCCTTGTCACTTGGGCATGGAAAAGTGGGGTTTTCCTTTTGGTCTAGTTTCAATAAATCAGCTGCAGGTTGGCCTTAGGCTCCCTGTCTCCAGAACCTATTCTGCCTCAGGAGCATTTCAGAAAAAAAAAAAAACAGTTAAATGAGAACTTAATTCTGTGAGACTGGTATTTTATGAAAAGAGTGGTAAACTAGTCAAGTAAGTAGCTGGAAGTTATGCAGGTGCAAATGAAATTGCTCTTATGAGATGGATCCCAAATGTGTACAGAACACTATTATCTTCATAATGTTCTCAATATTGACCACAAATAGCACAGAACAGTTAGGTGGTTTCAGAACTGTATGTATTCAGTCAACCACCATTTGGCTTATCTTTCTGAAGTCAAAATACTGTTGAGGTTGTTAGCTTCAGGGCAACTAACTTCATCCCCAAGTACAGTGATGGAAAAGGTGAATTGAGTATTGAATCCCTACGATCTTCTCTTGTGGTAATCTTTAGAGAGCTGAGATGATCTGGATAGGTGTTTAGATATTTCATTTTATGTAGTAAACATATGCTGTCATGAGTCATGTTTTATGATGTTATAGACAAAAAAGAATGCTTAAATGTCATTTATATAATACAAAATTTATTTGATTAAAAATCTTTATTGGTATGCCCAGGTATGCTAACACAGGGAACCACCTAGAACATGTTCAGTGCAAGTGGCAGACTTCCTGAATGCTCACCAAATATCCAGCTGGTTGCCTTGTTGTTTCTACCTCCTTTGTAGGAAGCCCTCAGTGATATAATGAGTTCCAGTCAGTAAAGTGTCATTGGAAGTGACCTGTGTCCCCTGGGAGCAGAGGGGTGGGTAAGAGCCAGTGTACCTCTTAGGTGTTTCTTATGCCCTTCTGCACTGGCTTCGGAGTCTACATGTTCCAGAAGACATCACAGAAATATAGAGGAACCCTTGCCAAATACCATCAAATGGTGAGAGAGTTGAGAAATACACATATGGCTCTAAGCCACTGAAACTTCATGGCTTGTGTGTAGAGCTAAGACAGGCTATTCTGACAAATATTAAAGTGAATGAATCAAGTTATAAGGAGAATATAGCAGGTTTTGTATAATCTAAGTTTAAAAATGTCCTTAAAGCATAGATATAAACCTGATGATAGTGCTGACCGTGAGTCTGTGGAAAGCCAGGGATTAAGAGTGGAGGCAATCAAGGGCCAATGAGGAAGAAGATGAGAGTCTTCCATTTTTACTTTTATACAAACCAATTAATGTTGTCTTCTTTTGTGATGAACACAATTTACTTTAATATATTTAACCTATATTTTTACTGGGAAGAACTTGGATTTTATTTATTTACATTTTTTAAATTTGTAATTATTATGGATATAAAATAGGTGTACATTTTTGTGGGGTACACGTGAAATTTTCATACCAGCATACAATGTGTAATGATGGAGGCAGGGTAATTGGGATATCCATTACCTCAAGCATTTTTCATTTCTTTGTGGTAGGGACATTACAATTCCACTCTTTTAGTTATTTTCAAATACACCACACATTTTAGTTACCTATAGCTGCCCTATTGTGCTACCAAACACTAGGTTTTCTTCCTTCTGTCTACTGTGATTTTGTGCCCTTTAACCAACCTCCTTTCATTCCCCTCCCCAGTTCTCTCCCCAGCCTCTGATAACCATCATGCTACTCTCTATCTCCTTGAGTTCATTTTTTTAATCTCCCACATATGAGTGAAAACATGTGATACACTTAATCTATTTCAACAGAGCTTCTCATCGCCATTATTATAATAGTAAAAATGCAAATATTATCTGACTAAATCATGCATTTCAGATGCAAGGGATTAGAAACTTTCTGTATTTAAAAGGTCCAAGCAGAATTAAATAACTTGATGAACGAAAACTAGGTAATGTCTACAAATAACAGAAAACTTAACCAAGAAACAGAATACTGAGACTTTGAAAAAAATGTTTTAGGTCATTCCAAAACCATTAGAATACTTGAGTGTCTATAAATTCAGAAAGAAGGTGCATTTCCTGAGCCTTAACAGAGACAAAGAAGTTTTTCAAAACCATAACCCAGGCTAAGAGCAGTGAATGGCTCTGTTGCCTAAATGGCTCAGTGTTTAAATAATGAAAATGAAAATCTGTTTTAGATTTTATGTTCCTAAAACTCAGGTTTTGAAAATTCCAAAAAGCATGTGAGGCCAAGAAGAAAATGCACACATGCTTGTCTAGGAAAAAATAAATGAAATGGCTTGTTCCATCTTTACACTTGACGAATTCCCAAAATTCAGAGGGAATGGGCACAGTTGTTTATTCTAATATTGTGGCTCACAGTGGTTTTATGAGGAGAAGCCGGGCATTTATAGGAGTCTTGACTCAAGTCTCTTTAAGGAGAATTTATTTGCCAAGCTGCGGAGGTTTTTTTCTGTTTCTTTCTAACATTAGGGTTGAGAAATACATGTTTGGGCTTTTACTTTCATTAGGTCTCATTGTATTTTGTTGTTTTTAGCAAAACCCAATATGCACTTTTACCCCTTGTAAAACTTAGATTCTCTCTATTTTAAAGATTTGCTAATTTACCCCACTTAACTGATTTCAAAAATGTTTTACACACCTAATTGACTTTTAAGAAATGATTTCAACCCCAGAATAAAATGTAACCAAAGTCAAGGTAATTCTGATTTCATAAACTATATAGTTAGTATCATTACCCTATGAAATTTGGATATGGAAATGGACTTCTAAGCTAGAAGAATCATGCCTTGGCTCCCTTTCAGGAGTGCTAGGAGATATAGAATGATTTGATTTCCTGCAGAGAAAGTTGCCTCCATTTTGGTTGATATTCAATCCCTTATTCTGGTGGAGAGAACTGTGCATCTCTGAAAAGCCTGATTTTGAATCAGACGCAGTGACAAGATTAACCTTTGTGTTGTCTCATTTGAACAAGAGGTGAGAGTGTTCTGTGTATGGGAAATGGCTAAATTGATGTTTTGTGAAATGAAGAACCAACTTTTGCAGAGACTAATGGCAGAACCACAAACCTAATTTCTATTCTGGGGTATGAAACTCATCTACATTTTCTGTAGCTTCTTTCATTCCAAGCATCCGAAGTACTATGTGAATGAAAATTCAATAACTAATCACGTTAGCATTCTCTGAACATTCATCAGCATTGATAAAAATGAAATATGATTAAAGCATTTAACATTTAAAAGTAATTAATGCATGGTTTTGGTATTAAATAGACTGAGCTGAATATTAAAAGTTAATATTAAAAATAAAATATATTTCCCAATTTAATAATTTCAATTTGTGATATTAACATATGCATGCACTCTTTTGTAATTGTTATAATCACAGTGTTCTCATTCCATTTATCTTGCTATTTTAACTTACTCTATCCTGTACATCTTTAAAATTTCCACATATCTCTCATCATTATAATTTACTGTCATTGAATGTCATTCTGTCAAACGTTTCTGTTATTTTAAATCCATTATTTGATATTAACTAGGAATTATTCCACGACAGATAGAAGCTATGGGGTCCTCTTCATTGGATAACCTAATTCCCATTTTCATTCCTAATTATGTGAATAAAGTAAACATTTTAAAGGGAGAAGATTACTTTTCCAACTAATTCAAAGCTTGTTTCATTTTTCTCATTTTCCATCATGGAAACCACAAAACAAAGTCTGACTTGGGCTATTCTCTTAATGAAAAGAGGCGACCTTAGTCACTCAGGAATCTAGAAGTTCTACCATATTGTTAGGCTCCTCACAGCAACACAAAGCGAACCATGACAACACGTCTGATGCTGCTTCACCTTCAATGTTTCTCACCTACTTACGGATTTTAAACACTACAGGTTTTTTTGCTGTGGTTATCAGTGCCCCTTTCTTACACAAAAGAAAGTGAACTGTGCTCTTGAGGTGCTGGGATCTGACAGATGCAATCACAGCAGAAGGGCCCTAGATCACTGAACCTTTCAGTGAATGTCACCTAGCTTCACTTCTCTCCTTCCGTTAAGGTAAGGCAATCTTGCAGAAGGCAGACACTTCATTTTTGTGGTTTTAGAATGAAATCAAATCCAGAAACATACTGTTTTTAATTAGAAGGAAACTACATTTTCAACACAGAATTTGATTTTATATTAACCACACATTCTAGTATCTCACTGTATTTGTGAGACTCCAGGATAGGCTGATTGTCCCAGATAGAGCTCGCCATGTGCCCATATCTCCTACCTTTGGCATTGTACATTACTGCTACAATGCACAATCAACAAGGCAGTGTGCTTTTGCCAGAGACGGTCCTGTCTTTTCCCTCTGCATCCCAAATGATAGCCCTCTAAGATGGAAATGTGTGAGGTTTCTCATTAATTAAATATGGCACTTATCATCCATATCCCCTCATTGTAGTGTGTCACTTCAGCGGCTGTCCTAGCCTAGGAAGGGGAACAGCCGCAGCCAAGCAGGACCTGTGCTGGAACCCTGCAGAGATGCTGAGCACCATGAAGGCTTCAGGGTAACTGTGTTTTGGCTCTGTGATTCACTTTGGTTGTACAGCTAGATTATTTGTTCTCTGGCCCAATAAACCAAAGACAAAAAACTCAGGGCAAAATAAGACTGATTGAAAGAGAAACCAGATGCTCAAACCCTGCTGCACACTCACCTCCTATTTCCTCCCAGGGCATGTTTTGTGAATGTAATTTTTGTTTGCTTGTTTTGATTCATTTTATTTCAAGTCTTTAATGTGTTCTTGTTTATTTTTCATTTTTAGATTTGGGGTTCATGCGCAGGTTTGTTCCAGGGCGATATTCTGTAATACTGAGGTTTGGGCTTCTACTGAAGCCATCTCCCAAAGTGTGACCATGGTATCCAATAGCTAGTTTTTCAATCCTCTCCCCTCTCACCCTTCTCCCTTTCAAAGTCCCAAGTATCTGTTATTTCCACCTTTATGTCCATGCACACCCATTGTTTAGCTGCCCCTTATTAATGAGAACACGTGGTATTTAATTTTCTGTTTCTATTTCACTTAGGATATTTCACTGCAGCCCCATCCATGTTACTGCGAAGGACGTGATCTTATTCTTATTTATGGCTGAGTAGTATTCCATGGTATATATGTATTACATTTTCTTTTTCACCAGTCTACCATTGATGGGTATTTAGGTTGAACCTATAACTTTGCAATTATGAATAGTGCTGTAGTAAATATACAAGTGAAGGCATCTTTTGATAAAATGATTTCTTCCCCTTTGGGTAGATATCCAGTAATAGGATTGCTGGGTCAAATGGTTGTTCAATTTTCAGTTCTTTGAGAAATCTCCATAGTGTTTTCCTTAGGGGTTAAACTAATTTACATTCCCTCCAACAGTGTCTAAGTGTTCCCTTTTCTCCATACCCTCAACTACATGTTATTTTTTGACTTTTTATAATAGGCATGTGAATACAATTTTAATATAAAAATAAAGTGGCAAAGAGTGGTGGCTCATGCCTGTAATCCCAGCACTTTGGGAGGCTGAGGCTGGCGGGTCACGGGGTCGAGAGATCGAGACCATCTTGGCCAACATGATGAAATCCCATCTCTACTAAAAATACAAAAATTAGCTGTGCATGGTGATGCGCACCTGTCGTCCCAGCTGCTCAGGAGGCTGAGGCAGGAGAATCACTTGAACCCGGGAGGCAGAGGTTTGGTGAGCCGAGATCATGCCACTGCACTCCAGACTGGTGACAAAGTGAAGACTCCATCTCAAAAAAGAAAGAAAAAGAAAAGAAAAGAAAAGAAAATTAATGCATGGTTTTGATATTAAATGGATTGAGCTGAATATTCACAGTTGTTTTTGCTAGTGATAAAAGAGCAGCTATGGAGCAACAGAAGGCTCCCCCAGAGCATGCAGGAGTGATATATCTATCAGCAAAACATTATCTGATCTTTAGGCTTTTGCCTATCTTTATCTGACAGTGCATACACAATGGGTGGAGTCAGGCTCTGAGTAGAGACCAGGAGAAACCTTCTTAAATCATCTTGGCACCATTTGATAATTTCTTAAATTATTACCAGTGCAGCATAGTTTCTTCATTGGAATAAAAAGAGGATAATACCTTTAGACTCTGGTAAGCCTTAAGGTAGAGTCTTGCCTGGTCAGCTCAGAAATCATTAACCGACAAGGGAGAGAAATCTCTAATAGAAGACAAATGTGGTCAAGTTCACAGATTTTACCTTGAGGAATAATTCATATGATTAATCATATCTAATTAGAGTCCACTATAAGATGCCAAAATAATTGTATTACTACACAAGAAATGTAACTTTATATTAAATAAGACAAATAATATGAACCTTTAAGTACATTTACCAAACTATGATAATAGTAATAAAATAAAAATAACAAGGCTTTTGAAATATGATAACCTAGATTTAACTTTTAATTAACATTCAACAAAGGGTTATGAGAGATGAACTTAAATTTTACCTCTTCTAATTAAACCTGTGTGACCTTGGTAAGACACTTAACCTCCGTAAAGCTCATCTGCCTCATACATGCTGGGGATAATGGTGTGTGCTTTATAGGATTGTAGTGAGGATTAAATGAGATATTGAACCCAGAAACAACTGTACATGGTAAAGCCCTAGTGAATGCATACAAATCCTAACTTATAACAAACCATGATACAACCTAAGAGAAGGTATATACTAAGAAAAATCAAAGCAGTGAAATAAAGTAAGGACAAATTATTCACAAATTCCACTGCTCCAAATCAATACTCTACCCATCCTCATATTAAGTGATTCTGGTTAATTTACTCTGTCTTCGTATCCAACCCCCACTGCTTTTCAAAAGTTAATGTAGTCCAAAATCATTTTTAAATCATTATTTTCCTGAGTAAGCAACTCGAGTCAACCCTAAAAGGCTTTCGTTTGTTTACACAGGACAGTTTTCAAGACCATTACAGCATTTTTAAAAGGCTGAGTTTCCTTTTTGTTGATGTATTGACAGCGTAATGCATCCAATGGTTTTGTAGATTGCCTTTCTACTCACACATTTTCCTTTTCTAAATTTAATATGGATTTGATTCTTCTTTATCTTTCAGTGTTTTTCTATAAAAAAGGACCAATATACTTTACAAGAAGATGCTTATGAATTAAAGCACTGTCAAGGAGAGATTGTAAATCTTCCTCTTTTTCCCTCCCATTTGATATGATCTATCTTTCTGCAAAATTGTGCAGGCAGCAGAGGATAAAGGCAAAAGGGGATGCTTTTAGAACTCTATACTAGTTTTCAGTATTCAGGTTGGACCATATTTTATTCTGGAATACTTACAGAAAAGAAGACCCCTTGTCCTCAGCAACCTGTCACACTAACTACAATCTGTGTAAAATTTCTTCCTTAAAACTTGATTTGGTTTCTCTAAACCAATATCAGATTTTTCTTGCTAGTTTACGATGCAGGCATGTAGGTATCATATACCAACCGTAAGTATTGTGGTAGAAATATAACCAGTAAAACCTACAACACAAAACAGAGATAAAATGTAGTCATCTACTTTACTCCAGTTAAATGAATACTGGTTTAAGCCCACATCTCAAAAATTGCTGCAAACCCACACTCTCTACATGGGATTGCTCCATACCCTAAATGCTTCAAAGGCCCAGGAGACTTGCACAGTCCAAAGATGAGGGTTCAACTCACTCCACAACCACAGTCAGAGTGGCTTCCTATCAGTTGACATGCAACTGCAATTTATTTTTTTTTCTTTTTCTTTTTTTTTTTTTTTTGAGACAGAGTCTTGCCCTGTCGCCCAGGCTAACTGCAGCCTCTGCCTCCCGGGTTCCAGCAATTCTCCTGCTTCAGCCTCCCGGGTAGCTGAGATTACAGGCACGTGCCGCCACTCCCGGCTATTTTTTTGTATTGTTAGTAGAGACAGGGTTTCACCATGTTGGCCAGGCTGGGCTCGATCTCCTGAATTCAGGTGATCCTCCCCCCTTGGCCTCCCAAAGTGCTAGAATTATAGGCGTGAGCCACTGCACCCAGCCTACAATTTATTTTTTAGTAAAATCGTGTTGCTATTGACAATGTGTCCTACCCATTTTGACTGAAGATTCCTTCCTTCATTCATTTACTTGATATTTGCTAAGATAATAGATTTCAAGTACAGTATATGAATATGTTAATTAGCTTGATTGTAGAAATTATTTCACAATGTATGTGCATCTAAAATATCACATGATATACCTTAAATACATACAATTTTTATTGTCAATTTACCTCAATAAAGCTGGAAAATGTCATGTAACACCCAATGTTGTGCTATACATGAAAAACCATAGTTAAAAGTGATTGCATGAACAGGATAAAACTTAAATGGAAATTAATATCTGACCATGGACTTGAAGGATTATAAGAGTTTGCAATTTGGGAACGCAGGAAGAGAAAGACAGATGGAAGAACAAGCACAAGTGAGTCAAAATATGCTAGTATCTGGCAAGACTTCCTCTTCACTTCTCCAGCACTGTGTACACATCTCTATTACAGAACCAATAAAAATACACTATTATTAAATCATGTTTCTGTTTTGCTGAGTATACTCCCAGATCCTGAAGGCAAGGATTATACATTTACTTCTTGCCTAGAGCAATGCCAGGTGCATAGAAAAGCATTAAACATTTGTGTTCAAGGATCGATAAATGGCTATTGTTAAAGAACACAAAGTTTAGGAGATACAAAAATATAATGGGCAGAAACAGGGCTGAATATGAAGAATTTAATAGGCTTTCAATTGCATGACAGTAAAAAATTGGTGTCCTCTAAGCCAATGGTTCTCCAAGTGTTGTCGATGAATCCCTGGGGCTTCTTGGGATCTTTTCTGGACATGCATCTGGCCAAAACTAAGTTTATAATAATGCTAAGTCATAATTTTAATGCTTTACTCTCATTCTCTCATGAGTGCACAATGCAGTTTTTCAGAGGCTACATTACATGCAATAACATAATTATTTGTATGGGAAATGAAGTGTGTATTTGTATATTTTTGTTTAAAAATGTATGTTTTACTTTCTCTTAGAGTAAATGAAGAAAAATATAACTCACATTAACAAAAATTCTTTGAAGTTCTCAATAATTCTTAGGGTTATAAAAGATTCCTGAGATCAAAAAGTTTGAGAATTGTCGTTCTAGGTATGCCATTATATTTTTAAGTGGGGTAGTGCTATAATTATATCAGTGCTATTTTGCTACACAGTTCAGTAATGGTAAGAAAACTGTGTCTCATGGGTCTAAAACCATTATTTACATATTTGTACGTCTTGATAATGTATTATCACATGTTGCTTGTGTGGTTTTTTTTTTTTTTTTTTTTTATTATACTTTAGGGTTTTAGGGTACATGTGCACAATGTGCAGGTTTGTTACATATGTATCCATGTGCCATGTTGATTTCCTGCACCCATTAACTCGTCATTTAGCATTAGGTGTATCTCCTAATGCTGTCCCTCCCCCCTCCCCCCACCCCACAACAGTCCCCGGAGTGTGATGTTCCCCTTCCTGTGTCCATGAGTTCTCATTGTTCAATTCCCACCTATGAGAGAGAACATGCGGTGTTTGGTTTTTTGTCCTTGCGATAGTTTACTGAGAATGATGTTTTCCAGTTTCATCCATGTCCCTACAAAGGACATGAACTCATCATTTTTTATGGCTGCATAGTATTCCATGGTGTATATGTGCCACATTTTCTTAATCCAGTCTATCGTTGTTGGACATTTGGGTTGGTTCCAACTCTTTGCTATTGTGAATAGTGCCGCAATAAACATACGTGTGCATGTGTCTTTATAGCAGCATGATTTATAGTCCTTTGGGTATATACCCAGTAATGGGATGGCTGGGTCTTGTTTGGTTTTTTTTTGTTGTTTGTTTGGTTTTTTTGAGACAGAGTCTCAATCTGTCACCCAGGCTGGAGTGCAGTGGCGTGATCTCGGCTCACCGCAACAACCTCTGCCGCCGAGGTTCAAGTGATTCTCCTGCCTCAGCCTCCCGAGTAGCTGAGATTACAGGCACCTGCCACTGTGTCTGGCTAATTTTTGTATTTTCAGTAGAGACGGGGTTTCACCATATTGGTCAGGCTGGTCTTGAACTCCTGACCTCATAATCCACCCACCTCGGCCTCCCAAAGTCCTAGGATTGCAGGCGTGAGCCATCGCACCAGGCCTGCATGTTTTTAATGAGAATTAAATATGGCCACCTTAGATACCCCTTGGAAATACCACCCAAGCCCATAAACTAAAGTCAAGTAAACACTTAACCATTATCTATTAAGATTGGCCTAATTCTGCCTTTAAAAAAAATGAAATTTTCCGTTTGGATGGTGACTCAGGATGAAGATAGTAATTAGCTGTATTCATACATATGACATCAAACTACATATATTTTGTGATTACACAGGGTACTGGCTGGTGATATTACTACCTTAAAATCTGCTGACCATACTGAGTCATTTACGGGTCTTGCTGTCTGATCTAAATAAATTTAAAGTATTTTTTTTTTTTTACAATTTAGTTATTCTAAAGTGCTTTATGCCTTTAGGTACCCATTTGAAATTTGAATCTTTCTTTTGATAGATTTCTTGCATCAAAAACTTTATATTTGGTTTACTTTGACTAAGCACACTCTAATTTTGAGTACTATGATATTTTGGCTGAGTTCGGGAACTTCTTAATCTGATAACAATAGGGTGCTTACATATGTAATATTCATCTCCTGAACTCATTTTCACCTCACTTGGATACTTTTAATTTTTCGTGTTCCCTTAATATATCAGTCAAAGGTGCTGTCCAAGTCAGTAGCAAAAAGGGGGGACAGGAGACATCCTGCTGTGCAGATTATTTTTAAATAGGTACAGACTGTATTAAGACATTCCTACTTTCATTTATTTTATCCAAAAAGAAAATAAAATGAATATTTTAGTCATTAAACTGCCATGATCTATTAGTGCTTATTGAGGCATTGATTGAGATCTATGTTGCTTTATTTTTCTGAGCTCAATGGAGATAGCACTGACTATCAATGGCTCATATTAACCTTTGTTATAATTTGTTTTCATTATGAAATCTTCCCAAGGCCTTCAACAACTGTACCCCAAAATTTACAAATAGTTTACCTAAAAATTTCCTCTCTGAAATTTCCAATGAAAACAAAACCAAACAAAAATGTCAATTAGGTATTTTATTTCTCATATCAATGCCACTGTCCACATGCATGGAATGACTAAACATGAAAGAAAACAGATGTCTGACTCAACGACCCTTCTGATAAGGGATCAGATTCATAACAACAATGCACAGAGATATATAGTTTCTTGGCACCCTCTATTGTTAACTAATCAAAGGTTGATTACATACCTTTTGAGTTTAGCAAAGATTGCCAGTAATTTTCAATCCTGTAAATTGAAAGTTGAAGCCACAAATTATGAGGGAATTTTCTGTCGTTCTCTCTTTCATTGTCTTTCATTAGTCTTGAGGTAAAAGGAAGATGAGGCACTGAGTTAAAGCTGAGACCATTTAGCCTTTGACACCTGAGAGTCCTCATATACTCTATGCTGGAAATTAGAATGGGATTATCACATATGGCACCACAGAGTTCTAGTATAGCAAAATTCCACGACAAATACAGGAACGTGGAAAAGACTGAGAATTATTTATAAGAGTAAATATATCCTGATTAAATTTTTCCTCACAAATTGGTTTATTAGAAAATCTTTTTATACAATTTTTGATCAAGACAAAGTTGTGTTCCATCACATAGACTGTGCGTCAGGATGCACATCCTGTGTTTCATTGGATTTCCTACTGCAGCTCAGTAGCACCTGTGTGGGAGCATGCTACCTGCTTTCTGTGATCCCCTGCATTCCACCTACTCATCCGATGGCGAAGCTAGAGCTGCAGTTGCAGAGAACATCACTTCAGCAAGGGTTTCATTACCTTACTGAGACATCTATCATGCCCCTGGAACTAAATATTGTCATTGATTTTAAAGATGTATGCTGTGTACATGATTTTGACATATGCCATATAATTTCTAAACCTAATAAAGCAAACCTGTTGAGAGAGGAGGGGAGACCATTATTTATACCTGTTATTCAAATAAGAAGCTAAGAGTGAGAGAATTTACTTTTATCACTCAATAAATTAGCGGCAGAGCATGGACTAAAGCAAAATTTTTCTTTGTGTTTACTTTTCTTTGCAATAGACATTGGGAGACATAAATATGACTTTGCTTTTTAAAGCAGACATTGAGGAATAAATGATTGGAGAGTTGTCTAATGCTGTGGAATTTTCTAGAAAGAAAGGTTACAATTCCAGATCTTCTGAATCTGAAGAAGAGCCTGAATCTGAAATTTTTTTTTTTAAGAGCAGTTTTAGGTCTACAGCTTAATTGAGCAGAAACTGCAGAGAGCTCTCAAAACCCCCTACCCCCACAGACATATAGCTTCTCCCATTATTATTATTATTATTTATTATTATTTTATCTTATTATTATTTTTGCGATGGAGTTTTTCTCCTGTTGCCCAGGATGGAGTGCAATGGCACGATCTCGGCTCACCGCAACCTCTGCCTCCTGGGTTCAATCTGCTACCTCAGCCTCCCGAGTAGCTGGGATTACAGGCATGCACCATCACGCCCAGATAATTTTGTATTTTTAGTAGAGACTGGGTTTCACCATGTTGGTCAGGCTGGTCTCGAATTCCCGACCTCAGGTGATCCGCCCGCCTTGGCCTCCCAAAGTGCTAGGATTACAGGCATGAGCCACCGTGCCCGGCCCCCGTCTTCCATTATTAATATCCCACACCACTGGGGTACATTTGATGCAGTCAATAAATCAACATTGAGACCTCGTTATCCGCCAAGGTCCATAGTTTACAACAGGGTTCACTCTTGATGTTGTACATTCTATGGGTTTTGACAAAGGTACAATGGCATGTATCAACCATGATAGTATCATACAGAATCACTCCATTGCCTAAAAACCCCCTGTGTACCCCCATTCATCCCTCCCTCCCCACACACCCCTGGCAACCACTGATCTTTTTATTGACCCCCAAGTTTGGCCTTTTCCAGAATATTATACTCAGGAAATCATATGGTATGTAACCTTATCATATTGCTTTTTAAATTCACTTAGTAATATGCATTTAAGATTCCTCCCTGTCTAATGGCTGGATAGTTTATTTCTTTTTAGCCTTCTAACTTGAAATTCTTCAACGAAGAGTTGTATTTGTTGGAGACAATGGCTTTGAGAACAGCTGATTCACTGTGCTGGGAATGTTATCATACTGGGACAGGGTACTTACGGAAGGCTCTCAGACAACATGGTTTTGAAACTGTGCCAGACTTTTGGTTCAAATTCCATTATCTTCTTAGCAAAATGAACAAAAACACTACATTTTATAAATGTAACCATTAGTTATGGCTTGTATGTATAGTGGTGGTGGTGGTGATTTCTCCATTCTTTTTGAAAGAGTAATGAGGAAAATAAAAAACGCTAGATAACTATGTTTCTGATATTTTTGTAATGAGAAATTACCTTGGAACAGGGATTTATTCCACTGATGCGGCAACGTGAGATACTCACGAACTGAATGCATCCTGTTGTGTAAACAGATTTTCCCACGTAACCTTCTCCCCAGAAGGCTGATTACTTGGGGCTAACACTAGGGACTTCTCGTCTCCCACACAGACACATTTTGTTAATTATGTTCTGTGTCTGCTACGCTGGACCCGCACAGCTTAAATATTCACATTGTAAGGGTAATAGAATGCAACCAATGTGACCGCAGGGGCAGGGTTGGGTTAGAAATGGTTCATAGTATTTTGGTTTTTGTTTATTGCTGTGTGTTTTCCAGGCCTAGACCATAAACTCTGATTTTGTTTATTCAATGGAAAGACTGTGCCAAAAAATGTCACCTCTAGTCCAGTGAATCATTGTTTAACCTAGGTAGCTTAGCTATTGGGGAACACCCCCACTCACACAAAGTAAATGAATGAAAGCCATTCATTTCATTTTTTCTTGAGATGAATTCTTGCTATGGGAGAAAGACAGAAGCAAACACATGTTAGGGAACTGTATGGCACAGCAGAAAATGAAGCATTCTCAGATAGATTTGCAAGGAGAAGGAAAAGAAAAATATGGAAAGAATACAGGAAATTCTTTCTATAGACTGAAAGGGGTATGAGATTTAAAAAATAGTTGTGGGAGCAAGGGTTTCAAGTTCAGTCCGTGAATACATCTTATAAAACAACTAGATTTTAAAACTTTAGGCCGGGCACGGTGGCTCACATCTGTAATCCCAGCACTTTGGGAGGCCAAAGTGGGTGGATCACAAGGTCAGGGTTTCAAGACCAGTTTGGCCAAGATGGTGAAACCCCGTCTCTACGAAAAATACAAAAATTATCTGGGCATCTGGCAGGCACCTGTAATCTCAGCTACTTGGGTGGCTGAGGCAGGAGAATCGCTTGAACCTGGGCAGCAGAGGTTGCAGTGGGCCGAGATCGTGCTACTATACTACTCTAGCCTGGGTGACAGAGTGAGACCCCATCTCAAAAAAAGAAAAAGAAAGACTGTAGATTATTTTACTATAAATATAATTCCATATTTATATATATAATATATATATATTTCAGGCTGATATATCTTTTTTTTTTTTTTTTTGAGACGGAGTCTCGCTGTGTCACCCAGGCTGGAGTGCAGTGGCGCAATCTCGGCTCACTGCAAGCTCCGCCTCCCAGGTTCACGCCATTCTCCTGCCTCAGCCTCTCCGAGTAGCTGGGACTACAGGCGCCAGCCACCATGCCCGGCTAATTTTTTTTGTATTTTTAGTAGAGACGGGGTTTCACCGTGGTCTCGATCTCCTGACCTCGTGATCCCTGTAATCCCAGCACTTTGGGAGGCCGAGGCGGGTTGATTGCCTGAGGTCAAGAGTTCAAAATTAGCCTGGCCAAACTGGAGAAACCCCATCTCTACTAAAAATACAAAAATTAGCTGGGAGTGATGGCAGGTGCCTGTAATCTCAACTACCTGGGAGGCTGAGGCAGGAGAATTGCTTGAACCCAGGAGGCGGAGGTTGCACGGAACCGAGATTGCACCACTGTACTCCAGCCCGTGCAGGAAGAGGGAGACTCCATCTCAAAAAAAAAAAAAGGTCGGGCGCGGTGGCTCACACCTGTAATCCCAGCACTTTGGGAGGCCAAGATGCGTGGATCACAAGGTCAAGAGATTGAGACCATCCTGGCTAACATGGTGAAACCCCGTCTCTACTAAAAACACAAACAATTAGCCAAGCGTGGTGGCGGGCGCCTGTAGTCCCAGCTACTCTGGAGGCTGAGGCAGGAGAATGGCATCAACCCAAGAGGTGGAGCTTGCAGTGAGCCTAGATTGCGCCACTGCACTCCAGCCTGGGGGACAGAGCAAGACTCCGTCTCAAAAAAAAAAAAGAATCCAGCATTAAGATCACTTATCTCAACAGTATCATGAAATTACCACTATGATTCATTATTATAAAGCTGAGTCTCAGCTAGTTTACATAGACTTCCCAGGAAAATACACACATTTATTTTCCTTTGTATATTATTCCCTCCATAGAGAAGCAACTCAGTTAATAGATAGATGGTTTGCCATGGAAAATTTTTGCATTTGTAAATTATATCAGTATCAGGATAATTTCAACTTGCCATCATCTCTGTTAATTTTTCAAGTGACTATCTCAAGAGTTTTGAAAAAGTTATCTTTCTTACTTTATACTGTCTTGATGTCTGTTGTCGGGATCTTCATTATTCTTATTTAAATCCCTGTGGTCATAGAATTTAAAACCAAAATAACCTTATTTTATTCTAACCTTATAAATTCAGTTTATTTTTCATAGGAAAGCTGAGATGCACAAACATTCAGCGATGTATTCAAGTGCAACTTCTAAAAATACAGAGCTAGGATGTTCATATAGTTTTCCTGACTTTCACTTCTAGAGCAAGGAAAATGGTGATTTCTTACTCTGTCTTCATATGCTTCAGCTGTTTTCTGAATCTCTATAACCATCCTTTTTCTTATTCCATGATGATCTTCTACATTCATCCCATTTATGACTTATGGTAATAGCACAATATGAGCTTAATAAAGGCCAGAAAATGTAGACAGATGACAACAATAATCCCAGAAATATGCTCTGATAACAAATTATAAATCCTGCTTTATTTAGAGAGCATGGCTCCTGATATTTTATTTGGCCTACAATGCAGACATTTCTCTTTGTCTATATTCTAAATCAGTCATTCTCAGTTCAGTGCAATAAAAGCGTAGAAGCTAAGAACCCTCCTCACAGAAATGAGTTTCCAGGAATGTCAACAGTTCAATAAAGCATGTTCAATATAAACCTTTCAATATATGCAGTTTGTCTTCTATTTAGGTTTTTATTACATTTGAATCTATTTTGATGTTACATTTTTTCAAGAATTGTCTCTTTCCTCTGTTTCCCTGCCGAAATAATTTGTCTGTTAATATCAGCCTTTTCTGCTTTATTCATTAACACATTTTTCATTTTTTTAAAATTCCTGTCATAATTCCAACATCTGAGCAATCTATGGGTCTGCTTCTGTTGATGATTTTTCTTCTTCAACAGGAGCTACTTTTTTTTGTTTTATGAGTGTCTCCCTTTATTTTATGCTGAGCATTGTTTGTAAAGGAACAATGGAGACTGAAGTAAATAATATTTACAGTCAGTAAAGGGCTAGTCTCTTTTTTGATCAACTAGCCGATGTCAGTGAGTTGAAGCAATCCAACTTATCTTTGAGCTGGGCCTAGGATCTGTTGCAGTTTTATTTATATTTTATTCACTGATCACGTACAGTGTTTTTAGGTATATCTTGAATAGCGAATGTGGTGTGAGCACCTACAAGTTTCCAGTGATTACTTTATGCTTTCCAGCCCATTCATTGCCATTCCAAGCCATGGGAAGTCTATGCTTTATCACTGATTTAGTGTTTCGGGGCCTCTATGATTTCAGTTTTCTCTTCAGTCCTGCCCTAGGTTTCCATTCCCTGCAGACCTCTCTAAAACCTGCTGTCTTGCCCCCAGCTCCTGGAGGACCTCCACAGTGCATATGTCAAGGCCCAGAGTACCTTTGGAGGGATTCCTTTCAGCTGTGCTCTCCTCCCACCCTTCTGTGGGCCACTGCCTTACAACCGAGGAAGACCCCACATGTTGCAGGATCACTCTCAGGTTCCCTGCCTTGCCCGTGGCATGTATCAGGCAACATCCTTGTACTCAGTGAAGGCTCACAGGGGAGTTTTGGCAGGGGGCTGTTAACTTGGTCTGCAGGTGGAGCTCTTCAGGATGTTCATGAGTCAAAAAAGCCAACACACAGCTGTGATGGGCTCATTTCTTTATTTCTCTTTTTTTTTTTTTTTTTTTTTTTTAAATTGGAGATGGAGTCTCACTCTATCACCCAGGCTGGAGTGTAGTGGCACAATCTCTGCTCACTACAACCTCCACCTCCCAGGTTCAAGCAGTTCTCCTGCCTCAGCCTCCCAAGTAGCTGGGACTACAGTCGCACGCTTGTCACGCCTGGCTAATTTTTTGTATTTTAGTAGAGATGCGGTTTCACTGTGTTGCCCAGGCTGGTCTCAAACCCCTGAGCTCAGGGAATCCATCTGCCTCGGCCTCCCAAAGTGCTGGGATTACAGGCATGATCCACCGCGCCCGGCCCTCTCATTTCTATATACTCATGTCCACGGTAGAGTCATCCTCCCCTGTTAGTCTGCCAGGGATGGAAGCAGCTTTGTGACCTCTCTGTCTTTGACATGCCTTGCCAGTTACCAGCATTTAGTTAATTTAGCTTTCTCTGCATACTTAGCTGTATGATATAGAAATAAATAATTTTGTAGTTTATTATGCTTGTTCTTAATGTTGGGGTGGAATTGATAGTCTTTCAAACTTCCACACTCTAACAAAAAGTACATTTACTATAAGTTTGTAATATGGACTTTTATCTAAAATGAATCAGTGTGTCTATCCTCTTCATTATGTTAAAACTTTAATGGCCCACAAAACAATGTAATTTACTGTTTTCCAGGATTTTAAACCCACAATATTTTTATACCCTATCTCCAACATTTGTCATAATTGTGATTTTTTTACGTTTATTTTGATTTGCCCACATATTTCTGAATTTCTTTGCTCACATTCGTCTTTTAAGTCTCAACCCTTCCATCTGGCCAAAGATTTCTTTTCCTAAAATATCTTTTTATATTAGTTCTCTTGATTAGAGACTTGTTGAAATTTAATCACTCTTTGGTCCTAAAAATATCCTATATTTCCTCATTCTCAAATAATATTTAATGGAGTTTAAAATTCAAGGTTGATAGTAATTTGTTTACTTCATCAATGATATTTCCCCCTTTCTTCCAACTTCTATTGTAGTTGTTGAGATGTCCGCTACCAGCATCATTGTAGATAGTCAATAATTTGTTTTTCTTTCTGGTTGCTTTCAAGCCTTCGTTTTCCTTGGTCTTCTGCAGTTTCTAATATTATCAAGCTCTTCCGTTGTCTTTTCATTGTAAACATGTTTATGCTATCACTCTGATAAATCTATTATCTGAGCATTTTAGAATCCAATACAACAATTGATGAGAATAGGGACTCCTGCTCTGTGAATTCTCTCTGAAAGCTTTTGAAACCTGGTTCAGGTTGTCATGGTAATGTTACACTTGTTTTGTTGAGTGATGCAGGAGATTTTTTCTTCCTTCTCAACGAGAGCCCAGGTCTACACAGGCAAACTTTCTTATCTCATTTGTCAGTGGGTTGGAATTTTGGGGGAACCTCTTTCACAGCATTTATAAACTTTTGATCAGCTTTGTCCATGCAGGGATCACAAATATAATGTACCATTTCTAATGTGTTTGAGGCCTCTTCTGGTTACAGCAACTGGCTACCGCCCTAGGGCAACTGAAAGTGTTTTAATTTTTTTTATTCTTGTGAGATGATGGTTGAGGTTCTATAGTCTGCCACACTGTCAGAAAAAGAAATAATTTTAGAGAACTTTTACTTCTGATTCTGCCCTGTCATGTATTTTTTATTTGAGTGTTTGTTATAGTTTATATTATTGTGTAATTTTTTAACCTTCTTAATTTAAAAATATGAGAAAAATCTGAATCCACTACTTACTTAGAATACATTGTTCACATATCAGAAAGAAAAAAGTTAATAGACATTGAGTTTGACAGCAATTATTTTAACTGATTATCTAATTATTTAATTTAGTTAATATTAATATTAGCCAGAACAAAATAGATGTTTCATTCATTACTGAGTAAATTTCACTAATTCCACATATTTGGAACTTCAATGATGTGACTTCTTAAGTTGGAAAATATTTAAGACTTTTTTTTTTAAGAAAAAATATATGACCAACATAGGCTCAAACAGTTTGCATGATGAACTTCATTTTAGAAAATGATTTTAAAGACTATTTTCCCCAAAAGTTATTTGCAAAATTGTAACAGGTATTCATGTTGTTATTGCTGATGTGTTTGCCTCCAGAGTCACTATTAAGAACTACGTTCTATAACATTTAACTTGAATATACAACTTGGAGAGGAGAGTTTAGGTGTGTAATTGCTTTAATCACTTTTTTAATATAAATAAAAATTTCTTCAATCTGAACTCTAAATAAATCTGAATTATCTATGGAGGCTGTAATTCTCCAGATTTACGGAACCTTTTACAATCTCTTGAATTAAAATCTTCAAATTTGTCCCAGCATAAGTGTTAAAAATAAAAAAGCAAACAAAGCTTTATAAAT
Organism: Nomascus leucogenys; assembly: GCF_006542625.1. NCBI lineage: Eukaryota > Metazoa > Chordata > Mammalia > Primates > Hylobatidae > Nomascus > Nomascus leucogenys. Next base: position 45,318,116 of record NC_044398.1, on the reverse strand, counting down.
GATATGATAAATACCCATTGTGGGAGAACCTCTGTACTAAATAAATGAGCTTGAATAACTTTTTGATACCAGTATTTGTGCAATAATGTAAGTGTAATCAATATGTGTATGAAGATTTTCTACCTCCAAAGTTCTATCTCTTTGTATAGGCCGCAGTTTTCATTCTGATAATAAATTCTTTGAATTCTCCATTTTAGACCCATCTCCTATGGCTCTTGATCATCATTATGGAGTTTTTATTTAAATATATTTTATTTTGCAAATCTAGTTTTAGGGACTCATTTAAATCCCTTTAAAGAAAAAAAATGCCTGAAAAAATATATTTAAAACAGGTAAAACAATCTTCGTTTTACAATTTTAATAAATACATAAGATAAAAGAAGTTAAGAGGCCGGGCACAGTGGCCCACGCCTGTAATCCCAGCACTTTGGGAGGCCAAGATGGGCGGATCACAAGGTCAGATTGAGACCATCCTGGCTAACACGGTGAAACCTGGTTTCTACTAAAAATACAAAAAAAAAAAAAAAATTAGCCGGGTGTGGTGGCAGGTGCCTGTAGTCCCAGCTACTTGGGAGGCTGAGGCAGAAGAATGCATGAACCCGGGAGGTGGAGCTTGCAGTGAGTGGAGACCACGCCACTGCACTCCAGCCTGGGCGACAGAGGGAGACTCCGTCTCATTAAAAAAAAAAAAAAAAAAAACAGTTAAGGGTGAAGCAGAGTTAATTTCAACTGCAAAAGTTAGTACTTGCAGTTTGTCACCTTTGAACACATTTTTATTCTATTCATTGAAATGCCCTCTAAAAAATAAAGCCAATGACTTTTCAGTTATGGACAAAATAAAACCTTTAATTTGAACAAATAGTAAGTTAATTCAGGTAAATTGAGTGTATGTTGATAATGAACTAATAAAATTCATGGTTGAATCATGTTGAAACAAGCTTTATTTCATTCTAATGGCAAACAATTTAAATTAAAACTTCCCACTGAGGTTTCTCTGTGTAAGTGTGTATATTATTGTAGAAGATAATTAAAATAATTTTCATTTAACAGAACTAAATACTGCTTTATCTCATTAGTATGAGAAAATATTTCAAATGAAAATATAAGTATGGAAAAATTGTAATGAAGGAAACAGCTGAATAATGTTCAGCAAGCCGACATAGTGCTAGAAGTTCACCAGGGCACATGGGCTGTAATTGGCACAAATGTTCAGCAGAGATGCACCATCCCTTAAGGTTTCATTAAGTTCTTTATGCTGGGAGACAGAATTCAGTACACACAATTATCCACTGTGTATTAATCTTCTCTGTTTTGAATATTGCTTTTGTTGAATTTAATAATGCCTGAAAAATGAGAAGTGTTATTTTATCTGTGTCGTCTTACCAAATGATCATCAGCCAAGAAGTATCAACATTTGAAAAGAATTGAAAAGCTGAGTGTAAAATCAGAGTTTGCAGGAAAGTCTGGTCTTTTGATGCCATGGCACATTTAGCCTCTCCTCACTCCTTCCACCTTTTTTTTCCTCCTCTAAGGCCTCCTTGAGTGAGTGATCCATGTGTTTTGATCATTTGTTGTTGACAGTTGAAAATTTCAATGTGTGGCAATTCTGTGATTCAGTATTAAGGGAGAGAAAGAACAATTCTATCTATAAATGCTATTTGTCTAATACACTGAAATCCTCTTCATTACTTACCAACTTCTGAATGAATCAATTTTTTTTTAATTAGATGTTCCACAGAAATGAGGGCAAATACAGTAGAAAACCACAAAGTTCTCTAGAACTCCAAGCAAAACAATGGCAGATTAATATTTCCATGGAATTTTTTAAATGCACAAGATTTTTTCCTGCCTTGGGGTTTCCCAGCTTAGTCTCTCAGCTTCTTTTTCAAATCATAAAAGCTAGAAAGCCAAACAGCAACAGAAAAAAACTATAGAAAACAAAATTTGCAATCACGGCCCTGCATGACTAGCCACAGAAATCATCTTTATCCTACAAGTAATAAGGAAGTATCTCCACAGGATTCAATTTATGTACCATTTCTATCAGACAATGGCACATATTCTCCATCTAAGGGATTTCTGCCCAGACACTCAACAGAAACCTCTACTGTTCCAACCTCATCACCACCAAAAAAAAACTCACTGGGAATGCCAGACTATTTTGACAAGCAAAATATTCAAATGAACAAACAATAAAAACTAAAGCAGCCTTACTTTAAATTCTTATGTTTGGTCAACCAGTACACAATGTGGAATGTTCTCTTACAATTGTATCAGTGCAAAAATGAAGGTCTCCAAACACAGACATGTACTTACCACCATTGCTTTCCCTAGACTTTCTCATCCCATGAGCCTGCTGCTGGGATCGGGCATATAAAATCCTGGCACTTTTCTTTTTAATAAACAGGTAGTGTCATGTTTTAGCTTTTATTTAAAGATGATGTTGAGAAGGATTACCTAAATATCTGCTGAGCTAGGAAAATGAGGTTATTTTCAGTGAAGAATAAAAGGTTTCAGAAAGGGTAAATGCTGTGCCTCCTATTTTTAGATCTTATACCAGGCCAAGTAAGAATATTTGGCAGGCTTAGGGCCAGGCGCGGTGGCTCATGCCTGTAATCCCAGCACTTTGGGAGGCCGAGGCGGGCAGATCACGAGGTCAGGAGATCAAGACCATCCTGGCTAACAAGGTGAAACCCCGTCTCTACTAAAAAATACAAAAAATTAGCCGGGTGCGGTGGCGGGCACCTGTAGTCCCAGCTACTCGGGAGGCTGAGGCAGGAAAATGGCGTGAAACTGGGAGGCGGAGCTTGCAGTGAGCCGAGATAGCGCCACTGCACTCCGGCCTGGGCAAAAGAGCGAGATTCTGTCTCAAAAAAAAAAAATATATATATATATATATATGTATTTGGCAGGCTTTTAAAAATTATTTTTATTATTACCTACATTATAGCAAACATTGTTTAAACTTGACAATGTCTATCCCAGTGAGCCAGTCAGTCCCAAAGTCTTGACCTGTTTAGTGATAGAAACTTCAGTTAGTATCTGCAATCTCTCTGCAACCCAGTCTACATAACATAATGATTTTAAACTCCACCAGAACGCCTGGGTGTTATTTACTTGGGCCGCCTTCTTAGCCATATTGGGTATCACAATATCTGAAACAGGAAATAAGAGGTATGTCAGACCAGAGATGGATTGTGTTGCTATATGAGCTCAGCTTATGGATTCCCAAGTTGAACTTGGACATTCCTACTATGAGAATGGGGTGTAACTATTTCTGACGTAGTAACGCCTGTGTGAAGTGCACGAGAAGGAAAACTCCATGGTAAGTATTGCTATATGACTCTCCTTTCCCTCTTTCTCTCACTCCATTCTAAATGCTAAGTACTCAAGTTACGCCACAATCTCTCTGCTTGTTTGTTAATTCATATCTTTCTTTGTGAAACAAGAATTATAAATGGCTGACAAAAATAGTTTGAAAATACTTCAAGAAGTTAAAATTTCCAAATAAACAAGACAGAAAAAAGTTAAGATAAAGTCATGGATAAAGATTAGAATGACAAGTTGGGCCGTAAGTTTCTAATTGCTAGGTGGAACTTAGCTATATAGTTCATTAATTCATCCAGTTGTTTATTTTGTTCAAAAATACCAGAATTTATTGAGGGATATTTATGGAGCTATTAGCACTTGCATAGAAGAGGCAGAGACAGCGGGGATAAAGCTCTTGCCCACCATTAGATTACATTCTGGCAGTGGTGTAGACTCACAGGTCACTTCCTACCCATACAGGTTGTGTCAGATTTTATCTTTGGAGCAATGAAAATGTTAAAAAGGATCTCTTAAACCTCAGGAAACTAAAATTGATATCACCGAACGGTTCAGGACTTCAAGAATAACAATCTTTGCTTGTTCAGGTCTGGCTTGAAAAGCTTAGGCGTGCTCCGAAAGTCCTCAGTGATATCAGCATAGTTGCTTTTGTTCTTTCTCATTTTAGTGATTTATCGTCCCAATAATCTGATTCCATTCATACTGAGAAAACATAGCAAAACATCTTCTTCATTGCAAATCCCCGTTCTTGCCCTCCATCACTCCTGCTGTCTTCACACATCATGTTTCAGCTGGGACTACAAAAAATCTCATCTCCAATTCCAACCTTTAAGTACACTGTTTACTTCTCTGATTCTCTAACAAGAAAGTAAGTAAATTATTTTTTTCCCGTCTACAATAACCAAAATTTATCCCATTGTAGAGACACTTTTTATGGAAAAAACTTTTTCCATGATAATTGTCCCTGCAGTAGATACACATGGAAAAGCCTAATATCCAAACCCCAGGTCGCCTGAAGCAAGAACCCAACATACCCTATGATCCTCTACGCTGTTGCATATGCCATGTAACTTCATGTAATCTATCATCACATGTTCTATTAAATTATTAATAAAATATATTACTAAAATGTTTGTATTCATACTCTTTTATAATTTTCAGTTCATATATAATATTTACTACCCCAAGTGGGTCAAATCTCTAGATCTATAAACTCTTCTTGTAAAGGGCCGGATAGAACATATTTTAGCCTTTGTAGGCTGACAGGCAAAATTAAAGTTACTATGTAAGTAGCTATATAAGCATTTAAAATGCAATCATTTAAAATTTTTAAAACCACTTTGAGCTTGTAGGCCATGCAAACAGGTAGTGGGCAGGATTTAGCCCATGAGCTATAGTTTCTTGACCCCAAATATAGAAGCTTATAACATTGTGCATTTCTCATTTATGCATTCCTCACACTTACACGCAAATTTAAGTAATGGCTTTCTTTCTTTCTTTTTTTTTTTTTGAGACGGACTCTTGCTCTGTCCCCCAGGCTGCAGTGCAGTGGCGTGATCCCAGCTGACTGCAAGGTCAGCTTCCCGAGTTCACGCCATTCTCCTGCCTCAGCCTCCCGAGTAGCTGGGACTACAGGTGCCCGCCAAGACTCCCAGCTAAATTTTTTTTATTTTTAGTAGAGATGGGGTTTCACTGTGTTAGCCAGGATGGTCTCGATCTCCTGACCTCGTGATCCGCCCGCCTCGGCCTCCCAAAGTGCTAGGATTACAAGCGTGAGCCACCACGCCTGGCCAAATTAATGGCTTTCTTTAGAAGATTCAGTCTTTATGAACTCAGAAATTATGTCTGACCCTAGTACTTAACACAGTGCTTGGTTTATAGGAAATGCTCAATACATTTGAATCTCTTTCTCACCTCATTAATTCTCTACCGGGTTAGATCCCTGAGGGTAGGGGTGAGACTCATTTATATACTTTTCATTCCTAATACTCACAAAGATTTACCCATATCAGAAGCATAGGAGTGGGGTTTTGTTTGAAAAGTCAATAGCCGTAAGTAACTTTTTCCATCTCTGTAGGAAATAGGCCAATGTGCAGAAGTATTTTTTATTTAATTAATTTATTTATTATTTATTTATTTTGAGACAGAGTCTTGCTGTGTTGCTCTGTCTCCCAGGCAATGGTGTGATCCTAGCTCACTGCAACCTCTGCCTCCGGGTTCAAGTGATTCTCTTCCCTCAGCCTCTAAAGTAGCTGGGATTACAGGCACCCACCATCACTCCTGGCTAGTTTTTCTATTTTTAGTAGAGACAGGGTTTCACCATGTTGGCCAGGCTGGTCTTGAACTCCCGACCTGAGGTGATCCGCCTGCCTTGGCCTCCCAAAGTGCTGGGATGACAGGTGTGAGCCGCCGTGCCCAGCCAGAAGCATCTTTGTATTACCATTCTCTTATTAGACGCGGGGAGGCTGGGAGGAAGTCCATGCCAAGCCTGTGTCTACAGTGTTTCCTGTACGCAAACAGCAGGAGGGTTGGAACACGATTCAATTCCAACTGCTGTGCTCTGATTTATATCAATTTCATTTCTTTTTTTGGCAGGTGTCAAGTTAATGACTTTGAAGAGTAATAAGCAGTTTACGTATTTAAACTGAAAAAACTTCCCAATTGCATAAAACCCTACCCACATGGACAAGAAGGTATTTCTTGTCACTTCCTCAGGAATCCTCACAGCTGCATCTTGTAGAGTCACAAGGAATTGTAACTTGTTACATTTCAGAGCAGTAGGCTTAGTACCACCAAGGAGATGAAACTACCTATTGAAGATTTCATATTATAAACCAGTCCAGAATAATTCATACTGAATATATTTTATCATATTTCTTTTTTCTTCCTTTCTTCTGTCCTCCCTTCCCTACTATCCTCCTTCCTCCCTTTATTCCTTCTTTTCTTCATCTCTTCTCATCTCCTTCCTTCTTTCCTTCATTTCTTCATCTCTCTCCTTTCTTTTCTCTCACTCCCTGCTTTCCTCCTCCAACTCCACATTTCAATGTATTTCAAAAATATAATAAAATGAATATTTTGTTAGGTATCTAGGAAATATATGAATCAGCAATTGCAGGTGAAAAACAGAGAAAGTTTGTGTTTATCAGGTTTTCATCCCAACCTCTGTCCAGTTACTGCTGATAACACTGAAAATGAGTAATTTGGTGATTCAGAATGTGAATCTTCTCCTTGAAGTGGACGGCAGAATTAATCTGCACAGGAGATTTAGATTTCCCAGTTGTCATAGAAAAAAAGAAACTACTTTGGTTAACTGTTTTCAGGTTATCCCTGATGGTTGATTATTTACTCATTTATCTTAAAATGTTTGCCCCAAAGACTTGGAAGGATCATTTTCTTAGGACTCTTATGACTTCTTAGCAACACTGACCACTCACTTTTTTTTTTCAAGGCCATGCAAGCTTAATCATCATTGTGGGCTGTGCAAAGAAGCATTAGGATTAGGGTTCTGGTTAAACAGAAACTGAACTGTAAGGGGACATTTGGTACCTCCAGGATGCCAGAGAATGTGTCAGTCAAAGCTATGACTGATACAAAAAGTGTGAATTTTAAAAATGACTAAAAAACTTAAGGATGTTTGCAAACTATCACAAATTTCAACACAGTGAAGTTGAGAAAACAGCACTATCAGTATTTTAAAAATCTGTTCAGTACACACACACACACACACACACACACACAAAGGTGATGTACGTTATGAGAAAATACACAATAATAAGAATAAAATAAATAGTTCTGGAAACAGAAAGTTGAGCTGATAAATTGTGAAGCAGTGGGAAGACCTCAGTATATTGACTCTCTGGGGTTGTTCTAAGAAATACCACAGGCTGGGTGCTTAAACAAGAGAAACTTATTTTCTCATAATTATGAAGGCTGGAAGTCCAAGATCAAGGAGTCAGCAGGGTTGGTTTCTTCAGAGGTCTCTCTCCTTGGCTTATAAATAGCTCCCTTCTCCCTGTGTCTGCACATGGTTTTCCCTGTGTATACGTCTGTGTCCTAATCTCTTTTTTTTATAAGGATGCCTGTATTAGTCTGTTCTCACACTGCTAATGAAGACATACTTGAGACTGGGTAATTTACAAAGGAAAGAGGTTTAATGGACTCACAGTTCCACATGGCTGGGGAGGCCTCACAATCATGGCAGATGGTGAATGAGGAGCAAAGTCACATCTTACATGGTGGCAGGCAAGAGGGCTTGTGCAGGGGAACTCCTAATTATAAAACTATCAGATCTTGTGAGACTTATTCACTACCACAAGAACAGTATGGGGGAAACTGCCCCCATGATTCAATTATCTCACCTGGCCCCACCCTTGACACCTGGAGATCACTATAATTAAATGTGAGATTTAGGTGGGGACACAGCCAAACCATATCAACACCAGACACACTGAACAAAATGAGGGCCTGCCCATATGACCTCATTTTATTTGAGTTCCCTTTTTAAAGGTCATATTTCCAAATTCAGTCACATTCTGAGGTACTGAGAGTTAGGCCTTCAACAAGATAATTTGGGGTGGGGGAGCGTAATTGAGCCCATAACCGTGTACAGAGAAGCACACAAGGCTGTCTAATGAACTGCTGCAAATTTGGCTTTCAGCTTCCTGGTGCTTAAAGCATAACAGCATAATGGGAATTTGATTAGTCAGAAGAAATGTTAGATGATCACAAGAGCTTTAAGCCTCTGGATTACAAGCTTGATTTGGAATACAGGGATTGGCATTTGGGGTACAAGGAGTCAGGCAGAAAAAACATTTTTATTTAATTTTTGGAATTGGATGTTGCGGTCTTTTTTAGAAATGCTAGGGGAGAAACCATAGAATGAAATATGTGTGGTGGTGGCAGCAGCAGTGGTGGTCTGTGTGTGTGTAGACTGGCAGGCAGTGAGGAAGATGGGAGAAATTATTCCCACATATGGATCTATTCTGCCCACCATATCTCCCTTAATCTCAGAGTCCCTCAAAGCATGACAGAATGCCTTATATCTCCCCTACTTGGTGGTGTCACAGGAGAGATGGCTGACTCTCTGGGTTGTGGCTTAGAAAATTCTTTTTTTTTTTTTTTTGAGACAGAATTTCGCTCTGTGCCCAGGCTAGAGTGCAGTGGCACCATCTCGGCTCACTGCAAGCTCCGTCTCCTGGGTTCATACCATTCTCCTGACTCAGCCTCCCAAATAGCTGGGACTACAGGCACCCACCACCACGCTTGGCTAATTTTTTGTATTTTTAGTAGAGACGGGGTTTCACCGTGTTAGCTAGGATGGTCTTGATCTCCTGACCTCGTGATCCACCCATCTCAGCCTCCCAAAGTGCTGGGATTACAGGCATGAGCCACCACACCTGGCCAGAAGATTTATTTTTAAATAAACATATATACATTTTTTAACCATTCCCCTGTGTTTGTTGTATACGTGAATACAGCTCATGGACATATATGTGTTTCTAGGTCAACCTTTGAATGTGTGAGTTTTGTCATTTTCTGTTATTTTGTCTTTATGACACTTAGGGTATCACAAAGAATAATTACTGGACCGACTGATAGCAGATGGTTTTACTCTTCAATTGCTTAATATGTAAATTTTTAATTTTAGGTGAATGTTCATTTCCCTCCATCACATGTAGCTAAGACCCTGGGGGCATAATTGCAAGATTTTGCTCATGTATTAGGGCAGAAATAATTTACCCAACACTTCCTAATATTGACTTCTAAATTTCCACATTTTCTGTAGGACTGTGTTGTATTTTCTGGTGCTTGTTATTTCTGTCTTATTTGATTTACATGATCATATTAAAAATTCCTACATTCGAGTATCAGAAAGTCAATTCAAACTAGCTTAAGAATTCACTGGTTTACCCTACTGGGAATTCTCAAGGAGAATCATCAGGCCCAGTGAAATCCAGGTACTATAACAATGTTGCCAGCCAGGACTCTGTCCCTTTCCCCCAGTCTCTCTACTCTACTTTTTCTCTAGGGCTTACTTTTATATGCATATACATAGCTGTTGGCAGTCTCTGACTGACATACTTCTAGTTACAAAGTTTGACACATAGATGTGAGATCTCTTTCTCTCTCTCTCTTTCTCTCTCTTGCTCTTTGTCTTCCCAATCTTTTTCTTCCTCTTGATCCTGTTACAGAATTCCAGAAAAAAAAATCAGTTTATCTGTACTCAGATTACAGAATCTTCTCTGAACCAGTTGTTGATAGAGTAAGAGGAGTCTCTGAATGATCCAGCATAGATTATGTGCCTGGCCCTATGGCCACTAAGGATATTGGAAAGGTAATGGCAGGCCTTTCTTTTCAAAAAAGATACTTTGGCATGCATTATTATTTCTTTTTTCAATTGTGTCTTCTTCTTTTACTTTGCATTTTATTTTTATTTGTTTAGAGACAAGGTCTTGCTCTGTTGCCCACAGCTCACTGTAGTCTGGAACTCCTGAGCTCAAGTCATCCTCCCGTCTCAGTTTCTCGAGTAGCTGGAACTGCAGGTATGTGCCACTGCACCTGGTTGCACTATTATTTCTATATATAGACCTTTCCAAAAGTATTCCTAATACCAGAAATTATTCTACGTACTATAAGAAATGAAATCTTTCTCTCACCAAAGAAATATAACTCAAAACAAATATCTATCTTGCATTGTTTCCAAGCCAAGGTATTGAGTAATAAGCATCTTTTCAGACAGGCCTGGATGTGGTTCCTCATGGTCTAACAAGTTACACCTAAAAGTCTAGTTAACCCCTACCACACCCAATGTAACTCCATTAGAAAGGAGAAATGGAGGCTGGGCACGGTGGCTCATGTCTGTAATCCCAGCACTTTGGGAGGCTGAGGCGGGTGGATCATGAGTTCAGGAGATCAAGACCATCCTGGCTAACACGGTGAAACCCTGTCTCTACTAAAAATACAAAAATTAGCCGGGCATGGTGGCAGGCACCTGTAGTTCCAGCTACTCGGGAGGCTGAGACAGGAGAATGGCGTGAACCCGGGAGGCGGAGATGGCAGTGAGCTGAGATGGTGCCACTGCACTTCAGCCTGGGCGACAGAGCGGGACTCCGTCTCAAAAAAAAAAGGGAAAATGGAAATCTACTCACTACTTCCTTGACGCTGCAATTATTTCTTGGATAACTAATCTAACCTTACCCTTGTTCTTCCCCTGGTCATGCCCCTTGCCCATCCCATCAGTGATCTTCACCATGCCTGGGGTGTGTGTGTGTGTGTGTGTGTGCACATGCATTGGGGGTGTAATACCTAAGTCAAGAAGGGAGTTGTTAACAAGTGAATTTGAGTTTCTCTATTTTATTTGACCAAAACCTCAGTATTATCTTGCATTATGTTTTCTATCTCTCATCCTTTGTTAGTACCAAGGTTGCCCTGAAACAGAAAATTTATCTTTTGCAATTTTTTAATTCACTGGATGAAGTCAATGAGGGATATTTAAGCTTTGGTCACAAATCTACTCTTCAATAATGTGCTATGGAGTATTTATCCACTAATGTAAATTTATGACCTAATATATTTTAATATGCTATGCTATACCTTGGTAATAGTAACGTAATTTTGTAGGAAAAGTGATGCTTGTTTTTGCAGATATTCCAAGATGTTGTATTTATGTGTTTTATTTCTTATGTTTCTTGATCTATTCAAAGAATTTGATGGTGTTCTTTCCTTCTTCATATGAAATGCCTGACATCTTCCTTAAGTATTGTTCTAAAACTAGTCAAGTACAGTAGTGAGAAGGAGCTGGGGGGGGATATAACAAGGAGTTTAATCTATAACTGAGCGTGAACAATCACTTGAGATAACTTGCTACCTCTGGATCAGTCTCTCCTTAACTTTTTGATACTGCTCCTCTCGAACATTTCTCCCAGCTGGCTGACTGCTCCTCCTGGTCTTCTTTGCTCTGTATTTCTGACTTTCCTTAATCTTCTTCTTCCTTTGGGAACAACTGTAAATTATTTTATCTACTCATTCTATGGAATCCCCCTCAGTGATATAAAATGATGATTCAAAAAATACATATCGTGAGTTCAAAGCTATCTCTGCGATAAAATCTACATCCAGAGCAACAGAGCGAACTTTCAGTTGGCTGCCACAAAGTCTTCTCCAATGCAACATGTTCTGCAAAGCAGTAAACACCACCCCATTAACCAAGCCAGAAGCCTGGGAGCCATTAGACTTTCAGGGGTGGCAGTGAAAATACTTTACAGGTGAAAAGAAGTCACATACAGGTACAGAGGGTGAGAACATTGCCCACTGTGGTTTGCAGGTTCTCTCATGAAGAAATTCCATCCGCCAGGTGCAGTGGCCCATGCTGTAACCCCAGCACTCTGGGAGGTCACGGCAAGTGGATCACCTGAGGAGTTTGAGATCAGCCTGGCCAACATGGTGAAACCCCATCTCTACTAAAAATACAAAAATTAGCTGGACACGGTGGCACAGGCCTATTATCCCAGCTACTCGGGAGGCTGAGGCAGGAGAATCGCTTGAACCCAGGAGGTGGAGTTTGCAGTGAGCCAAGATCCTGCCACTGCACTCCAGCCTGGGTGACAGAGTGAGCGAGACTCCATCTCAACAACAACAACAAAAATCAAAAGGAAAGAAATGATATCTTCTTGTTTACTCATTGAATCTGTACTCCTCTCAGGACTAGGTTAAACTAATATAATATGGTGCAGAAGTGACTTTGAGGAACATCTGAGACTAGGCCTTAAGAGGCAAAGACACTGTTAATTGCACTAAAGTTGGGCTAAGAATCCCTGGTTTGTGCCACCATATTGTCTAACACCTACAAATTGCTGGGCAGAGCCACTGTGCCTCAGCAATGTGTCACTGAAAAATTTGTCATCAGGAATTAATACAAATTTGTATAGAGAGATGTGCTACAAGCCCAAATAATATTTTGCCCATGTTAAGGAGAAACTTTCATTCTTTGCATTGAAAGGCATGTTTTGTGGAGGCAAAAACCTGGAGTCTGGTAAATTATGAGAGACCCAAGTCAGTCATCACAAGCAAGAGGCTTTCTAACATTTGCTGTTGCACAATTGTTTGTGTTTGTGCACCTCAAAAAAAAAAAGAGAAGAAAACCACAAATGACTGCCATTGCTATTTATAAACCTCATTTAAAGAATTTTTCTTTAAAATAATAGATTTGTTTCCTAAAATCACATTCTAAAACCATCCTTATTTTGAAGTCAGAACATACAAATATTAATTAAAAAAATAATTCTTGGCCGGGTGTGGTGACTCACGCCTATAATCTCAGGCCTTTGGGAGGCCCAGGCAGGCGGATCACGAGGTCAGGAGATCCAGACCATCCTGGCTAACACGGTGAAACCCCGTCTCTACTAAAAATACAAAAAATTATCCAGGTGGTGGGCGCCTGTAGTCCCAGCTACTCGGGAGGCTGAGGCAGGAGAATGGCACGAACCCGGGAGGCAGAGCTTGCAGTGAGCCGAGATCGCGCCACTGCACTCCAGCCTGGGAGACAGAGCAAGACTCCGTCTCAAAAATAATAATAATAATAATAATAATTTTTTTTTTTTTTTGAGATGGAGTCTCGCTCTGTCACCCAGGCTGGAGTGCAGTGGCGCGATCTCGGCTCACTGCAAGCTCCGCCTCCCAGGTTCACGCCATTCTCCTGCCTCAGCCTCTCGGAGTAGCTGGGGGCCTGCCACCATGCCACCATGCCTGGCTAATTTTTTGTATTTTTAGTAGAGACGGGGTTTCACCATGGTCTCGATCTCCTGACCTCGTGATCTGCCCGCCTTGGCCTCCCAAAGTGCTGGGATTACAAGCGTGAGCCACCGCACCCGGCCCAATAATAATTCTTTAGGTCAATCGCTAAACGATGCCTCACTTAAAATTTATTTCTATATTGTTTATGCTAATGGTCGTCAACAGTCTCTGTACACAATTGACAACCTCTCACTCACATGTTAAGAAAGTCAGCAATAGGACCATTATCTCAAGGGCCACAGTCACTTAGAAAAGAAAAATTTTGCCTCTGATGATATTTGCCACTGGTTTAAAATCGACTAACTTCTGTTCATGCACTCCTATACAGGTCTGCAGGCTGAGATTTGAAAGGTGGGAAGGAATGTTTTCATTCTGATTATAGGAAGATGGGAAGGAGTAAACAGTCCAAGTCACTTACAAACAGAAGTTGAAAATAACATTGAGCAGCTAGAGTGGAACTAGCCTGTACCGCCATAGCTATTCTGCTGCTTCTCCTCTCTCTGCCTTCACGGTGCCGGGATGGCCTCTGCTCTCACTGCTGTTTCCTTGGCAACGAAGACAAGATGTCTTCTTTTGCAAAGCAAATTATTTCTACTCTTGAATTAGAAGATAGTTTAAGTTCTGGGGCCGGGCGCTGTGGCTCATGCCCGTAATCCCAGCACTTTGGGAGGCTGAGGTGGGTGGATCACAAGGTCAGGAGATTGAAACCATCCTGGCTAACACGGTGAAACCCCGTCTCTACTAAAAAAAAAAAAAAAAAAATTAGCCGGGTGTGGTGGCAGGTGCCTGTAGTCCCAGCTACTCAGGAGGCTGAGGCAGGAGAATGGCGTGAACCAGGCAGACCGAGCTTGGAGTGAGCCGAGATTGCACCACTGCACTCCAGCCTGGGTGACAGAGCGAGACTCCGTCTCAAAAAAAAAAAAAAAAAAGAAAAGAAGACAGTTTAAGTTGTATGTAATTGGAGGGAATTCTACATATCTGCAAGAATTGCGCTTACTCCTTATGAAGTATGAAGAACTAGGTATTAGGAAAGTAACACAGTATGCTCATGACAGATCAGTAATTACAAATAGTAAAATGCTTGAAATTTTCAAGTCAAAACAGATTTGTGATTAATAAAATTAATCTACCCAACTGCTGTGGTCTAAAGGTTTATTTACCCCAAAATGCGTATATCAAAATCCTAACGTCCAAGGTGATGGTATTCAGAATATGGTTTTGGGGAGGTGATTAGGCCATTACTGCTCTTATAAAGCAGCCAAAGGAGCTCATTCACCCTTCTGCCCTGTGAGGTTATAGTGAGAAGATAGCTGTCTATGAGGACACAGGCCTTCACAAGACATGGAATCTGCTGGTGCCCTGATCTTGGACTTCCCAGGCTCCAGAACTGCGATCAATAAATTTCTGTTGTGTATAAGCCACCTAGTCTATGGCATTTTTTGTGTAGCAGTGCAAACTGATGAAGAGGGAAACCAATAATGTTCTTTTTAATTATCAGAGAAAATTTTTTTCATACACTAATTTGCCCATGACATTCATTAGAGGAGATTATTTTAGCAAGTGTAGTACCCATGAGGTCAATGATACGGGCTTTTTGTCATTTATATTTATTTTTCTTCATCTGTTCCTAAAAGTAATTCAAAGAACTTTTTTAAGGCACAGAAAAATACAGTAAAAAAAATTTAAAAAGTAAGAAACCTTGTAGAAAATAATAGAAAATGTTTCCATGAACCTGAAGTAAGCTATTGACTGTATATTTTAATTCTGAAGTTTCTGGTAGCAACTGCAAAAATAGGAAAAATAATAGGCTGTGTCATTTTATTGTCCAATAAAACATAGCTTTGGGAGAATAAATCCTTTACTGGTCATAAATTATGGGTACTCATCACTTGGATCCTTTTATGAGGGGCAGTAACAAACATGATTAACATTGATTTTGCAAACATATGGTCTAAGGGACTGCTTTTATTTTGACCGCTATCAACCCCTTATTTAAGAAAGTGCTTCTCTTTCAGCTCCAACCAAGAGCTTCCAATGAAAATTAGTGTTCTTACTTGATCATCTCAAGACATTGGTCTAAGAGAAGGAACCTAATCAAACTTATTTTGGGTTTTTGAATTTAGGAAATCTACTTGGTGGTTCAAGCCATAAAATATGAAATTGAAAACAAAGTTTACATTTTCCATTATGAAGGAACTGAGTGTGATGAAAATGGAGTTGGCATGCTGAGAGAAGTCAATCAAAAAGAGATAGGGACAGCACTGTTGGCATTTGAGTACGTAGTTCAAATCTTTACAGAGATTCTTGTCCCATTTTGCCTGCTCGTGTGGTTCAGCCCTTCCTGTGGACTCTGCAGACCAGCAAGTTATCTCCTTAGTCTAAAGTAGCCTCATTTGAGGATCTTTTATTTACAGCTAAAAGGTTGTTGGCTAATACATGTGCAAAGAATAATTGATATGTCTGTAAATTCTAATGGATGCTTTAATTTAGAGTTTGTTTCTACTTTATAAAAAAAAATCACACACTTCATTCTTAGTTTTGGTTACACTTCTTTGAAATATTGCACTGATTGGAATGGAAATTGGGCATGAGAAAGTATAAACAAACTGAACAGAGAGGCCACTGTCAAACTACATGTCTTAGTTCTGGACAGTGAATAATGTTGACCAGAGAGCAGTTAACATATCATGAATCTGCAATCAGTCACTGATCCTCGGTGCCATATTTGTTTTTCCTATGAGGATTATTATAGCGCTTTGAGTATGGTAAGGCTTAACTAAATACTTTCTGAGCAAACACAAAGTGAAGCATGCACTTACTTTTCTTACATTCAAAGCCACGAAATTAGCATTGTCAGCATGCACTTCAGGTTGGATGTAATAACCATGCTTCATCTTCATCTTGCATTGCATCATGTAAAGCTGCAATCTTCTCATGATATACAATTACATCCCAACACAGCTCTCTGATTTCTATTAGAACAGACATAAATTCTGTTCATGCTACTTTCATTATGTTTTGGTCTGAGTGACATCATAATTTACATGTACAATTCACTGAGAGCTTCTCTTGTCAAGAATACTCACCAATACTCATTTCCAGTCTATGTTGACTTTCACTGTTATTCTCTCTGCCCCAGACCAGTACAAGCCACTTGTGTGTTGTGTATGACATTGGATGTGCTTATTTTATTAATCCAGCATAAAATCGTATCACTTAGAAAGAAAATTTTTTGAGAATCCAAAAAAGAGATATATTATTTTCAGTTAGATTAACTTTATAAGCAAAATAGTTTTTCTTTAGTTTCTTTCTTTTTTTTTTTTTTTTTTTTTGAGATGGAGCTCTGCCGCCCAGGCTGGAGTGCAGTGGCATGATATCTGCTCACTGCAAGCTCGGCCTCCTGGGTTCACGCCATTCTCCTGCCTCAGACTCCCAAGTAGCTGGGACTACAGGCGCCCACCACTACGCCTGGCTAATTTTTTGTATTTTTAGTAGAGACAGGGTTTCACCGCGTTAGCCAGGATGGTCTCGATCTCCTGACCTTGTGATCTGCCTGCCTCGGCCTCCCAAAGTGCTGGGATTACAGGCGTGAGCCACCGCACCCAGCCTCTTTAGTTTCTTTTTGCACTTCTAGGTCAAAATAAGAAATAGGAGGTGTGACCATTTTTATCAATTGTAGAAATGGAAGCCCCTGTTGTGCTAGACTCTTAATTCTTTCCTTCTCTTGTTATGTGAGTTGTTTTGTTGATGGCTTAAAGTCCCAGATCATTTCCTGCCTGCGATTTCTGTGCATGGTGATGTGGCATTCTCCCTAAGGGATAAAGCATTGCCATCAATGGAAGGTTTCTTAGACGAAACAAAGAAAAGAAAAGCATGTGTAAGACATGGAGAGTCCCTGAATGTTATGAACCTTTAAGAGCCAATCCCTCAAGATAAAGCTCAAATGGCTAACAGGGTCTAAATTTAAAAAGGAGCCAAAATGGGCCGGGTGCAGTGGCTCACGCTTGTAATCCCAGCACTTTGGGAGGCCAAAGCAGGCGGATCACGAGGTCAGGAGATCCAGACCATATTGGCTAACACGGTGAAGCCTCGTCTCAACTAAAAATAGAAAAAGTCAGCCGGGCGTAGTGACAGGTGCCTGTAGTCCCAGCTACTCTGGAGGCTGAGGCAGGAGAATGGTGTGAATCCGTGAGGCGGAGCTTACAGTGAGCCGAGATCACGCACCACTGCACTCCAGCCTGGGCGACAGAGTGAGACTCTGTCTAAAAAATAAATAAATAAATAAAAAGGAGCCCAAATGACCATTTGCTGATTAGAGGTCACATCTTCCTCTGAGTTTCTGGAAAATACATACATCTGCTTAACTTTAGCAATTTCATAGCTGACTGTACATGTTCATAACATCTGAACTAACCAATAGACTGTGGCTTGCACCCACCCATTAGAAGTAAGCAAATGTTAATCCTTTATTTACATGGGAGGACCTGACTGGGAACCTGGGCAAGAACATTCTCTATAAAACCTAGACCCCTCATTTGTTCTCTGGAACATACCTTTGTTTTACAGAAAAGGCTGTATCTCCTCAGTTTGCAAACTGTTCACTGGAATAGTCTCTTTCCTCCAAATCCCTCTTTGGAGAATTTCTCTTCACAGTGTGTTAGCACATTCACATACTGTTTCTGTATTTATATGAGAGCTTTGGATTCTTTACCTACGTTTTATGCTCTTGAAATCTTTTCCATGCTTTTCTTTGAAATTCCCTTATTTAACTGATATTTGCATTACTTCTTTTTGAATGTTTTAAGTATTTCTACAAACTTGGAATGTTTTTACAAAACTAATTCAGATCCACCTAGAAGAAAAACTAAAATTTCTATTAACTTTGAACTTGGAATATCTTAACACCTTTTTTGTCTTATTATTTCCAACTTTTGAATGATCTAAATTTTCGTATGTATAAATTCTGTTTTTTAAAAAAGCTTTCTTTCAGAACAATCTATAAAACAAGATGTATTGTTTTATTCTCAACTGGAATAAAATATCAGTATTAAAGGAGACTATAAAAATATAGTGTGGAGAGCTTTCTGAATAATTGTGATACAAGGTTGACAGAAATGATTTCTGTTTAAAAAGAACAAGATTGTGTTTCTATGTAAAATGGAGTCTGATTTTACACAAACGCACACACACACACACATATATATGTTCCTATGTAAAATGGAGTATGATTTTATATGTATATAATATATATAATATACATATTATATTATACGTATATTATATATATATTATATATAATATACGTATATTATATATAATATATTATATATAATATACGTATATTATATACGTATATATAATATACGTATATTATATATAATATATATATTATATATGTATATTATATATATTGTATATATTATCTCTATTATATATTATATACATATATTACATATATATAATATATATAATATATATTATATATATAATATATATTATATATATATAAAATATATATATTTTTTTATATATATATATAAAACCAGCCTGGCCAACATGGTGAAACCCCATCTCTACTAAAAATAAAAAAATTAGCCAGGAGTGGTGGTGCATGCCTGTAGTCCCAGCTACTCCAGAGGCTGAGGTGGGAAAATCGCTTGAACCCAGAAGGCAGAGGTTGCAGTGAGCTGAGACGGTGCCATTGCACTCCAGCCTGAGTGACAGAATGAGACTTTGTCTCAAAAAAAACCATATATATATATATATATATACACACACACACACACACACACTAAAAAAAGTATACATATATAAAGTATATAGGTATATATAAAGTATATATATACTTTTTAATATATTTATATATAAAAGTATAATTTTAGTGTATATATACTTTTTAGTATATATAAATTATATATAGAAAAATGTACATATACACTAAAAAAGTATATATACTAAAAAAGCATATATATACTAAAAAAAGTATATATATATATATAAAGTGCTTACGTGTGTGTGTGTGTGCGTGTGTGTGTGTGTATATATACACTTTTTTTGAGACAAAGTCTCGTTCTGTCGCCCAGGCTGGAGTGCAATGGCATAATCTCAGCTCACTGCAACCTCCGCCTCCTGAGTTCAATCGATTCTCCCATCTCAGCCTCCTGAATAGCTGGGACTACAGGTGCACGCCACCACGCCTGGTTAATTTATTATATTTTTAGTAGAAATGGGGTTTCACCATGTTGGCCAGGCTGGTCTCAAACTCCTGACCTCAAGTGATCTGCCCGCCTCAGCTTCCCATAGTGCTGGGATTACAGGCGTCTGATTTAATATTAAAGGAAGATGATGGACAGCGTGCTTGAAGGTATTAGTGGGAAATGGCTATTAAAGTGCATGCTAGAAGGTGTACTTACTGCACCATGCTGATGTCTTGTAAATGTTGAGTGCTTTAAAAAAGCATAAACCTCTAGCAGTTCCCATGTAAGCCCTGCTCATTCACTCTTTTCTCTTCTGGAGGACTTTCTCCTTTGACATTTCCTTCTTCTATTCCCTTGGACAATACTTCTGAAGCATCACGCTAGAGTGGAAAGAACATCTGGGTGAAAGTCTGCAGTTGTGACTGTAGTGTTGAGTCTGTTACACCTGTCTGTGCAACCCATGTCATTTAATCTTTGTTGACTCCCTTAAATAAGGGGAATGACACATGTGATCTCCTAATCCTTTATGTATTCATTAATGATAAGTACCATTCACTGGGTATATACTAATGATCAACACAGTCCCTGTCCCCATGTAGAATACATTCATATCAGGAGATGGACATTTAAACAATAATTGCAGATTAAACAGTGTTAAAATTCAGAGAGCTATGATAACATAATGATGCCACCTCTACACCAGGGAATCAGATAAGGTTTTCCCAGGGAAACATTTTATACCAAAAATAAAAAGTTTAGTTTGGAGTTAAATGCCTAGGGATGAGGTGCAGAGGTAAAGTGGGAGATGCAGAAATATGTATTTTTTATGCAGAGTGAATAACATGTGGGGTTCAGAGGCAGGAAGAAACAGTCTACTCTTCAGAAATTATAGACCTCTTGACTTCTCAATTCTGTTCTATCTCAAAGATCCAGCTTTAGTTCCATATTATTTTTCTGAAACTTACCTTTAAAATTTCTTGCATACCTTGACCATTTTTCTTTTTAAGTTTCCACTGACATGTATCATGTGAATCGTTGAATTTTAGCATTTGGTTATTTTTGCTTTGCCTCAGCAAACATTTTCACATGTGTGTGTCCTATATCCCTACATACTTTTAAGTTCAAAACGGATAGGACTGTGCTTTGCACTGCTTTGGCGTGCACCGTGATGTCTGTGACTGTGCTGGGCACTGAGCAGCCACTAAAAATCATTCTTGTTGAATGTATTATTTCCTTTTACCTTAATGCAGACTTCCTGTCACAGCATTAGGGCCAAGAATAATTTACGGGTTGAAATGTTGACACAAGGAGCAACAGCAAATGTCTTATCAAATTGTTGGACCCTGTCATTCTTCATCTGGATTTAGAAAATAAAAAGATCCCTGATGATACCCCCAATCTCCTCTGGCAGTGTTTCTAAAGGAACTATCCTATGAGACTTCAGCACTTCTGACTCATTAATATCCTGAGCTCCTCAAGAAAATTAATCATCACAGACCACAGGAAGATTCTGCTAAAATTGCCAAAAATAACAATACTTTTAGTTAGTACACTTTTTCCAAGGTATTCAGAATCCAACGTGTATAGCAACTTTGTCATGTTTAAATCATTTTGCTAAGCTAATGAGATATGAAGAAACCAGGATAGAAAAATACAAATCGTTTCTTTAGGTCTGAAAAGAAAGCTATTAGCTAGCCAAAAGCACAGACATTCTAAAATTCATAGTGTCAAATTAGTTGTATTATTTTCTTATTTTTGCTTCTGGTGGAGACATTCAAAACTGATGGCCTAGGGAGCAGCAGTAATGAATTTTAATCCCAGGTACATTGCCAGCTTTAGGTCTTGTGCAAATGCCTCTGTGAAGTATTTTTCTGCACCTATATACAATGAGGATACTGATACATCTTTATCATAAAATAAAAATGTGGAGTAAAGATGTAGCTAATATTCTACAACATAAGCATTCTTTCAGTTACTGGTAAATCGATGCCCATTAATTGAATCATAGGGCAAGTACAATTGTGAAGCTTACTAAATAATTTGTAGCAGGGTATTCTGTTTTTTTTTTTTTTTTTTTTTTGAGATGGAGTCTCACTCTTTCGCCCAGGCTGGAGTGCAGTGGCATGATCTCAGCTCACTGCAACCTCCACCTTCTAGGTTCAAGCAATTCTCCTGCCTCAGCCTCCCGAGTAGCTGGGACTACCGGTGTGTGCCACCACACCCAGCTAATTTTTTGTATTTTTAGCAGAGACAGGGTTTCACCTTGTTAGCCAGGATTGTCTCGATCTCCTGACTTTGTGATCTGCTTGCCTCGGCCTCCCAAAGTTTTGGGATTATAGGCGTGAGCCACCATGCCTGGCCCATGGTATTATTTTTTATAGAGAAGGATTCATTCTCCCCAACCAATCCCTGCCTACTCCTCTTTATGTTGGGATTTTTCACATATCAAATTTGCAAAAATAAAACATGAAAGATGATTGTGAAAACAGAATTAAGTTGTATGATATTTTATTTCATTATTCTAAAGGTAAATGTAATCTATAAGTTAGATGTCCCTGAAGTATTGACAAAACACTCTTAAAAGCTTTTTGGATAAACGTGACAAAAATTACTTAAGTCAGGTTCTACTGAGAAACTGAGAAATAAAGGAGAAAAATATTCCTTGAGGATCCAGATGCCTGAGAAAGATTTAAGGAGTTTTTATACTTTGATAGAGCTTTTAAGAAATGTTTATCTATTTTATCTTTGCTCTGGCCACATACCGAGAGTACTTGCAAACTGTTTACTTAGGAGTATGGATTTGTAATATTTTTAGAGTAAAGTAGCACTCTGATTTCTAAATAGTTCCTGTGGTTAAAATGAAGAAAAAGGAAGGAAGGAAGGAAGGAAGGAAGGAAGGAAGGAAGGAAGGAAGGAAGGAAGGGAGGGAGGGAGGGAGGGAGGGAAGGAGGGAAGGGAGGGAGGGAGGGAGGGAAGGGAGGGAGGGAGGGCTGGAGGGAGGGAGGGAGGAGAAAGTCTTTCAGCGTAGTAGGAAGCTGTCAAAATCTACTTAATGGAATCATTTGTAGATGGAATTATTTGTAGAGAATGTTTTTCCTTCCCCTCCAAGAAAGTTTTTGTTCTTGCTGATGGCTTTTCGATCTAGAATTCACAGATCTTCCACAGATTAAAAAACTAAAGTATAGAAAAGTATTCTGTACAGGTGGAAGATCTGAAATAATTTATTGATGCTAAAACAAGATGTTTATTATACTTTTCCTCATGCCACCTACTACTTTGAACTTGCTCAGTCGGTGCCATTCTATTTAGTAAGGCTTAGAGCAAATCAAATCAAACTTTGATTTGAATTTCACAAAGATTTGAAATTCTCTCACAGAGATTTGAATTTCTCTCTCTCTCTCTCTCTCTGCCTTGCATTCTCTGAGAGAGAATACTTTTGAGGTGATCAGCTGGACAGTTTATGGGGGAGTAGTAGTTCCCTGTTTACATTATTCAGTAATAACTAAAAGTAGATTATTGAAGTATGTTTTATTAAAATGTACTGATGGGAAAGAGTATTTGAGAGTGTCCAAAGTGGAAATAAACATATATATTTACATAAATGATTTAGAAACATCAGATTTTTACAATGAATCGCCTCTTGTGGATCTGTAGATTAGAACTTGACACATAGCTAAAAGCAGAAGCCATTTAAAAAAAAGATAATTATTTCCCAAAGTAAACTTATTTCATGTAATGCAAAACCTAATACAAGAAAGTGCTTAATTACAAGAGTGCAGCTCAAAGAACTTTACGAAGTGATGCACCTGTGCAGGCAGGACAGATCAAAAAACAGCATTGAGCCTCCTCTCCCTCCTGCTCAGTCTTGGCCTCTCTCCAAAGCTATAACCTGACTTCTAATTTGACTTTCAAGTGGGTTTTCCTTGTTTTTAAATTTCTCAAAAGTGGATGATACAGTAGGTTCTCTTTTATGTCTGACTTTTTAAACTCAACATTTTTCTGCAAAATCCATCCACATTGTTGTGAGTAGCTATATTTCATTCATTTTCATGGCTGTATTGTATTCCATGTGAATACAGATAGTTTGTTTACTCAGAGTCTTATTCACAGACAGGTAGTTTCTGGTTTGGGGTTGATACCAATTGTGCTACAATGATAATGTTTAACATATTTTTTCTGAAAACATATACACATTTTTCTGGGGAGGTTCCTTAGAGTGGAATTCCTGGGTCATAGGGTGTGGGTAATAGATATTGCCAGTAGTTTTTCAAATTTACACAACTGCCAGTAGTGTCTGTGAGTTCCAGTTGCTCTACCTCCAAGCCAATGCCTTCTATTTTTTTTTAATTGCTATTCTGATGAGTGTGTAGAAATGTCATATCTGAATTTGTATTTTTCTGGTGACTAAGGAAGGCAAGTATATTTTCGTGTGGATGCTGGCTGTTTGACTACTCCATCTTATGCAGCATCTCTTCCAATATTCTGCCATATTTCCATTTGACTGTCTATCTTTTATTGAATCCTTCAGATATTCAGGATACACATATAAAATATCTTCTTGTATTCTCTGGCTTTCATTGTTATTATACTAGTAGTGCCTTTGGATTAACAGATTTTCTTACTTTAATGTATTCACGAGTATCAAATTTGTCCTGTTACAGTTAGGTGTTTTAATGTCCTGTTTAAGAACTATTTAACTCTTCCAGGGAAAAATATTTATTTATTTATCTATTTATTTAATTATTAACTGTGTGTCTCAAAATGTGGGAAAGAAAGGATGCCTAGAGAACTAGCATCTATATAGTACTCCACCCATGGAGTACTAAATTTTATGCTGTGTGCATAAAATTTAACTGGAGACAACGTACATTGAAAAGTCACATTTCTATAAAGCTGTAAATTAGATATAACTTCTTCCAGGACTTAACCTACTCAGATGTTAGTAAGTTCAGTCTCAGCCATTTACATCTTTTCTCATCCCCTGTATGGAAAGACTCAGATATGAATCTGGATTTGGGATTATGCAGTGCCAGAGGAAGAAAATGAAGACTGCTCCATGCCCTTTGTCGATATGGGCACTGGGACATCTTTTGCCTTTTCTGAAAGAGGCTGTGGTGGAGGCTCAGCCCAGGCATCCATCCTTGGGGGCTGCTGTCAGGAATGAGCCTCCCTTCTCCCCTCTTTAAGATGCATGCTACCTTGCTGCTAGCCTCCTCCTCAAGCTGAACAAAGGCTAAAAATGCTTCAGACCTCATTTGTTACCACCTCTACCAGTCTTTCCTGTCTACATGCTTGGGGTTAAGGCAGCGACAGCTCCTTCAATGAAGGTTAGGACACTGGTCAAAGAGAGTCTGACCTTTCCTCTATAGTGATGCGGGCAATGAAGATGGTAACACAACTTAACCTTTTTCTTAATAGTATGCACCAGTATAAAAGACAATTTTAAATATGAAGATATTCTGAAATCACATTTAGGAATAATATTAATTATGGTATTTAGATATTTACAAATATTCGGAATCTACAGTTTCTTTAATGATGCTTAAAAAAATATAGTATCTTTTTTCCTTTTTTTTTTTTTAGACAGAGTCTCACTCTGTCACCAGGCTGGAGTGCAGTGGTGCAATCTCGGCTGACTGCAACCTCTGCCTCCCGGGTTCAAGCGATTCTCCTGCTCAGCTTCCCGAGTAGCTGAGATTACAGGCACCTGCCAGTGCACCCGGCTAATTTTTGTATTTTTAGTAGAGACGGGGTTTCACCATGTTGGCCAGGATGGTCTTGATCTATTGACCTCGTGATCTGCTCACCTTGGCCTCCCAAAGTGCTGGGATTACAGGCGTGAGCCAACATGCCTGACCTATAGTATCTTTTTTTCTTTTTTTTTTTTTGAGACGGAGTCTTGCTCTGTCGCCCAGGCTGGAGTGCAGTGGCGCTATCTTGGCTCACTGCAAGCTCCACCTCCCGGGTTCATGCCATTCTGCCTCAGCCTCCCCAGTAGCTGGGACTACAGGCGCCCGCCACCACGCCTGGCTAATTTTTTGTATTTTTAGTAAAGACGAGTTTTCACCGTGTTAGCCAGGATGGTCTCGATCTCCTGACCTGGAGATCCGCCCACCTCGGCCTCCTCCCAAAGTGCTGGGATTACAGGTGTGAGCCACTGTGCCTGGCCAGTATCTATTTTTAATTTTAATTTTTTTTTAATTTAGCAAAGGGGTCTCACTCTGTCACCCAAGCTAGAGTGCACTGGCACTGTCATAGCTCACTGCAGCCTTGAACTCCTGGGTTTAAGCAGCCCTCCCACCTCAGCCTCCTTGGAAGCTGGGACAACAGCTGTATGCCACCAAGGCTGGCTTTTTTTTTTTTTTTGACGCGGTCTGTGTTGCCAAGCTTTTCTCAAACTCCTGGCCTCAAGCAATTCTCCTGCCTCAGCCTCCCAGAGCACTGTGATTACAGATATAAGGTACCATGCCTGACCAAAAAACAGTTTCTAATATCATCAAGCTAGTGATGGAGTAAAATATGTAAAATGTAAAATTTTAAATCAGATATTCCCCTCACCCACCATGGATATCACCTTTGAGCAAAGAAAACTTACAAAAAAAAAAAAAAATTCTTGGCTGGGCCCAGTGGCTCACACCTGTAATGCCAGCACTTCGAGAGGCCAAGGTGGGCAGATCACCCACCTTGGTCAGGATTTCGAGACAAGCCTAGCCAACATGGTGAAACCTCATCTCTACTAAAAAATACAAAAATTAGCCTGGCATGCTGGTGTGTGCCTGTAGTCCCAGCTACTCAGGAGGCTGAGGCAGGAGAATCGCTTGAACCTGGGATGCAGAGATTGAGGTGAGCCCAGATGGCGCCACTGCACTCCAACCTGGGCAAGAGAGATAACCTGTCTCAAAAAAAAAAAAAAAAAAAAAAAAAAAAAAAAAAAAAAAAAAATCAGGGTATTTTTACTTGTGCTGTAAATAGCTGTCAGGCAAATATTGCATTAGAAAATATAGTAGTAATTTCATTTTTATATTTTTCCAAATAGAACGCCTATAAGTATGTCTTCAATTAGAAATAGCTGGGCATCCTCCAAATTTAGGATGGGTTGAAGCAGTGCCTGAGTGGCTCACTCTCTATTACGTGGCCAGACTGAAGTTAAGGTCGTGAGTAATAGATTCCTGTGTTCTTCCTTAGGAGACAAAGTGCAGCTTGGGGAAAGCCTCTGATCTCGGTAGGTTAATCGCCTTCATCACTCTGTTCCTGAGAGACTCATGGCTGCAACTCCCTGTGTCTTGCTTGAAAAATGCTGGGTTTCCCTTCTGTCCACCCATGACTCAAATCACTTTATCTCCCCTCCCTGACACCTCCTTCAATGATTAATTTTAGAAAATCACATTAGCTTATTTTAAACAAAATGCTATTTTTCTTGAAGATTTTGAACTTTTTGAACTTAATAAATTGTACTTTATTTTACAAAACGTATAAATAGGACAGAAATGAATATTCAACAAATATGCAAGGAGGTGATCCATTGTTTTGTTTTTTGTTTTAGTTTTTTTGAGACGGCGTCTTCCTCTGTCGCCCAGGCTGGAGTGCAGTGGCGCGATCTCGGCTCACTGCAAGCTCCACCTCCCGGGTTCACGCCATTCTCCTGCCTCAGCCTCCTGAGCAGCTGGGACTACAGGCACCCGCCACCACGCCCGGCTAATTTTTTGTATTTTTTAGAAGAGACGGGGTTTCACAGTGTTAGCCAGGATGGTCTTGATCTCCTGACCTCGTGACCGCCTGCCTCGGCCTCCCAAAGTGCTGGGATTACAGGCGTGAGCCACCACGCCCGGCCGGTGATCCGTTCTTTTAAAAAGCAGCTTCCAGAGCTGAGAAGAGTAAAGCCATGATATTTTTTAACCTGTTTCTTTCCTTAATTCATTTGTTACTCTCAACAAACAGTGACGCGTTTTTTTGTTTGTTTTTCTTTTTTTTCAATTACACTTAACCTTGCGTTTATCACTAAAGAATTCAAAATAAATATGCCACATACTTTGGATGGCTCCTAGACAATCACTGGCTTGCAGCTAACCCAAAAAAATATGCCATCGATTTTGGTGATTTGTTTGTACTTGATAAGTCATTTTTCTTCTCTGTCTGCAGATCCGAAGCCCATGACCTTTCTTTCTCCTTACTGCACTCCCTCATCATGACAGACGGCAAATAGAACCCTGTGCTGGGAACAGAAAGAACACTGAGTGGTTTTAAAAGGTTATCTCCATCTCCCTCTGCATTTTAAACAACTTAACATGAAATACTGGATTTACACACACACACACACACACACACACACACACACACACAGTTACCCTGATTAAAACAGGTAAAGAGCGTAGTGTGCATTTTGATTATTTCCTCCAGTATTTCTCATAAATACATGAATATGTCAATAGACTCTCATCGTTCTTGTATATACCAATTGTAAGATGACGTGTTACAAGGATTCCAAAAGACATAACTGTAACGGATTAGAATAAAACACCCTGGTGACCTAGTTCCCTGGAACTTCCAAAGCAGTAGAAAATCTAGGAAAAACATACACCTAGCTTTACTAAAAACAAATTAACTAAATCCTCATAGCAATGTCAGAATCAATCCAGTGGCACCCAAAAGCTGAAGATGACTGATTATGTTTTTTTTAATCCAGATTACTCTATTTAGATGATAGACTTACATTTTACAAAGTCATTGTATATAATTATGTATTATATATTATATATTTATACATGTATATTTCCAAAATTTTAGCTAAGTAGAGATTTTCTTTCATAATCTGTATATAAAATAAAATCACATACTGTTACTAAAGAATGGAAAGCACTAGATTAAAGCATCAATATAAAGAACAGCCATTTTATATGACAAATATAATAAATTATTTTCTCCTTTAAGATATCTTTAACTAACCTAAAGGAAGGGTAAAATGTTGTTGTTAGATAATAGCAAAATGAGTAACAAATACAATAAGCCTTCACAGTTTGGTTTTGGGTTATTTTTTCATAATCATTATTTGCATCCCTTTTTATCTAGCTTAGGGGATAGTCACACTGGCTTTCAGCTGGTAAGAATTTGCTCTTCTTTGTGCAGGAAAGTTTACTGTGCCAGAAATAATCTTTTTTCTGCCTTTTCCACATGAAAATCTTTTATGTTCTTCAAGATCAGAATTAGTCCTAACTCATACCAAAATGTTTGAATTTATAGAGAGGAGGAAACCCTTCCGTATGAAGTGCCTAGCACTCTGCACTTTGCTTTTGGTCCAATTCTCATTCTACCTCTTGGCATGTGTGATCTGTTATAGCTTCAAGAGTACTTTTTTATTTCTTTCGTGAGTGATTGCTACTGATGGACCACCACTAATTACAAGGATTACAAAATTGTGATGTTTTTCTTCCATGCAAAATCTGTTTGGTTTTATCGAATCTGCTCACTCTCATGGGAGTATATTGGGCATGTGTGTGGCATCTTTCCTGTGCATCGTGGGAGAAAATAATTAGAAACAAAGCCCTAGGCACTATTCTCCCAGGCCTGGATGGACTGTCACTGCTGGCAGCTTGATGTGTCCCCAAGTTGAATTTTTAGGATCTCCTTCCTGCTCATGGGGATGGCGTAATGCATTTCTAGCTCTCAGCCCCATTTATGAAAACATGTTTATTCCCCTCTAGTGGATTTTTTCAAGCATCAAGAGCTCTGTGGTTTAATTACTGGTCATATATTACTAAGACAGTGCTGTGTTCTGAATATATTAATATGTACTCCCCACTAAATGCTTATGTTGAAATCTAATCACAAATGTCATGATATCAGGAGATGAGGCCTTTATGAGGTCATTAGGTCATGAGGGCAGATCCTTCATGAATGCAGTTGGCACTGCTGTAAACAAGGCCCCAGGAGCTGCCACATCTCTACACCATTGGAGTACGCAGCTATGAACCAGAACGTGGCCCCTAACCAGACACCAAATCTGCCTGCACCTTGATCTTAGACTTCCAAGCCTCCATAACTGTTCAGAAATACATTTCTGTTGTTTAGAAGCCACTCAGTTTACAGTATTTTGTTATGGCACCCTGAATAGACCAACATATACAGTAACTATAGATACATTTGCTGATAAATTTGCTTTTCTCTTTTAAAAATCTATTCATTTTGCCAGGCGCGGTGGCTCACGCTTGTAATCCCAGCACTTTGGGAGGCCGAGGCAGGCGGATCACGAGATCAGGAGATCGAGACCACGGTGAAACCCCGTCTCTACTAAAAATACAAAAAAATTAGCCGGGGGTGGTGGCGGGCGCCTGTAGTCCCAGCTACTCGGAGAGGCTGAGGCAGGAGAATGGCGTGAACCCGGGAGGCGGAGCTTGCAGTGAGCCGAGATTGCGCCACTGCACTCCAGCCTGGGCGACAGAGTGAGACTCCGTCTCAAAAAAAAAAAAAAAAAAAAAAAAATCTATTCATTTTCCTGAAATCCTGATGATGTTTTACATAGCCTCAATTTTTTTTTCTTGGCAAAGTTATAGTTGCTGAATTCTTAGTAGACAGTTTCAGCAATAGTCTAGTAAGATACATTTATTTTGAAAAAAAAGAAGGAACAACAGAAAAAAAGGAAAGCAAGAGACAGTTTGAGAATTTGGATTTTCTATACACACAAATTAAATTTTCCAAATAATCCTTCTTTCACCTTTGTGTATATATTTGTACAACTGAAAGTCTCCCGCCCAAGACTCCCACTCTTTCCCTAACCAAAAATGAGGTATATTCTGGAAAATGAGGGAAAAAATATAATAAAGATAAAAACGTTTATTAAACACAGATAATAGTGTTTGAGGACAATACAGTGATGAAATTGGGTGTTTCAAAATCAACTAACTTTGAGAACTAATATCATAAAATCTTAAATCAATGTTGTTTCAAGATAAAAATCAAAGAAAATGTATCAGCACAAAAAGATTTGTTGGCAAGAGGGAGCATTTAAAATCTTAACAACTAAAGCAACAAAACCGATTTACCACCTATCACCATTTTGAAATCCAAACTGATCTAATAGAGGCAAAAGCAGCTAGAAGAACCATAGAGTCTCATATTAACCTTTAAAATAAGAATAAACAGTGAACTTGTAAATTACTCTCTTACAAATCAGACATGAATAGTTTTTGAAATAATGGAACACATTAACAGGATATTTGTGAACATTCTGAGAACAATAGATGACTCCTGAGCTGCACACAAGGTGAGTGATTACAAAAAAAAAAAAAAAAACGCACCTCAACTTGTTAAAGAAAGTGATTATATAAAGAGGAAGGCAATCAATGCGAAAAATAAACATATAAATGAAATATAATCTTGGATGTTTACAAAACAACCTTTCCCCATGAGCTTAAAGCATGTTCTTCTTTAATGTGTTTTATGCCTCCTTAGCTGAGTGAAGATTTTTTTTGTTGCTTCCCCTTCACTTCTGTTTTATCCTAAGGCATTTAGGATTTTACCACTACCAGGACCCTAAAGGTGTCTCACTAGGGCCGCTAGTGCCTTTCAATTGATAATCCAGTGAATTTGTTTTCACTTCTTATGTTCCTTAAATTTCTTGTAGCGTTTTTAAAGTAAATTTGTATTAATGCATAACACATATATAGTACAATGCATAAATCACAAATATACAGCTACATCAATTTTTACAATGAAGACTGCACCTTCCTTTTGTTCACTCCCTCTCTCTCTCATCTTTCACTCCCCTCCACCTATCTTTAAATTCTTTCCTCTTTTGTTCTCCACGTCATTCTTCCCTCTTTTTAAAAAAATTGAATATATTTATTGAATAACAAATGGGATACAGACCACTTCTGTGAATTGGCTAAATAAAGATAAATAAGATGATAAGGATCATCTTAGATAAGATAGCCATAGTGACCTAAAATTATTTTTATGTTTATTTACATAATTAAATTCTGATTTCATTGTAGCCAGATATCATTACTTATTTTTTTCATGCTTGTAGCATTAACAGGTTGCCAGACACATTCAGTAAATAAAGATATGTATGACTGGAAATGGAGAAAGGAAGCTAGCTGAAATCATTTCACAGGGGTTAAAGTTGATGAAGACAGCTTTACACCTGAGAGCATTTGAACAAACAAAGTTACACTAAGAGGAAAAGGGGTCTTATATATAGCCTATCGCATAGACACCCATGATACTGTATAAATGAACACAGCTTCTTCATAAATGAGCACAGCTTCTTCTCTTCTGTCTTATTTTTCCCTCTCAGGCTCATATTGCAGTTCTCTTTCACTATTTCCACCAGCTAAGTGTTGACCTCCAGAGTTGATGATCCTTATATCTTTTTCCTTAGAACCTAAGTACTCTTAAGAGGGACCTTATCCATTCTCATCCCTCGGTTAGTTATGCCTTGGTGACATGTATGTCTTGACATATATATCAACTGTTCTCCTAACCCTACAGTTGTATAATACCACCATGTCTCCCCTGGATATGTAGTTCATAGCTCAGAAATAACACAGCCAGGCCAATTGCATCCACCATGGGTTGCAGAGGAAGCCTGCCTGTGCTCATGGCCTGGCTTTGCACCTGACTGGGTATGTGACCTTGAGCAGGTCACTTAATATTAATATATTTCTTTTTATAATGTAGACATGTCACGTATTATAAGTTTCTTTGGCTGATGTGACCAATCACTAAACACTTATCAGCTTGAAATCATAAAAATTTTTTTTTTTTTTTTACAGATTTGAAGGCCGTAAGTTCAAGTGACTGAGCTGAAATCAAGGTGTGAACACAGCTGCACACCCTTCAGAGGCTCTCGGGGAGAATGAGGGCATTGCCTATTCCAGCTCCTGCCAGCTGCCAGCACTGCCCCACTCATGGCTACATCACTCCAACCTCTGCCTCCATGGTCCCATTGCCTCCTCCTCTTCTGTCTGTGTCAAATGTCCTCTGACTCTCATATGGATACACATAATGGCATTTTGGGACCACTGAGCTAATTCACAATAATCTCTCCCTTTCAAGATCTTTAACTTAATCACATCTGCCAAGATCCTTTTTTCCAAATAAAGTCAACATTTACATATGCCAGAGAATGGGGCATAATATCTTTTTGGGGGGTCTCGGGGGACATTCTTCTAAGGCTAACATACTTTTTATTTGCTTATTCATCTGAGTTTAATATGCATCTTGGGAGTGCATCATTTAGCCCCCTACAGATGAAACAGTGACCATCACATAGAGTGGTCATGTGGTTAAATAGGTAACTTCCGGCCTAATTCTTGGGATAATACCTGAACAAGATCAGCACTCACTAAGCATTAGCTTTTTCATTGTTGTTCCTCATAAGTCTCCCCATGTCAGATTTTCTTTCTCAGGAAAAACCAACCAATATGAAGCCTGAGATCATGTCCTGTCAGTTCTGTCCCCTTAACATCTCGTTCTCGTTGACTTGATTTCCACTCTCATTGTCTCCAGCCTGAGATATTACCGCCTCCCATCTGCATCCTATGCTCCTCCAGCACATTCTTCCCACCTCTGCCAGAGTGCTGTGTCTAAAGTAAAGACTGGTCCTGGCAGTCCTGCATATTGACATTTATTCCTTCCACAAACAATTATTTAACCTTGTCTATGCTTGGCACTGAGAACACAAAGAAAATGAGACACAGCCTGATTGGGGACATTGTCAGACCACAAATGTGTAGTAGGTGGAAAAATGGTCCCTCAAAGACATCACTTCCTAATCCCTGGAATCGGTGACTATTACATGATATTACAAAACATGTGATTAAGTGAAGGATCTGGAGAAGAGACATTTCCTGAATATGTAGATGGACCCTAAATGCAATCATGTGTATTCCTATAAGGAGAAAGACAGAGAGAGACTAGACAGAGACACATAAACAGAATAAAGTGATGTGAAGATGGAGGCAAAGATGGAAGGGATGCAGCCACAAGCCCAAGAATGCTGGCTGCCATCAGAAACAGGAAGAGGTAAGGTGTAGATTCTACCTAGAGCTTCTGGAGTGAGCATGGCCCTGCCAACACCTTAGTTTTGAACTTCTGCCTTCTAGAACTGTGAAAGGGCCCATTTCTGTTGTTGTAAACCACCAAGGTTGTGGTGATGTGGTACGGCCATCCTACACTAATGCAGCTGGGCAGAAGCACAGAGGAGGAGGTGCTCACCTTGAAGCAGCCTGCGTGGGGACACACCAATGCTCAGGAAAGGCTTCTTGGAGGAAGTGCTGTCTGAGCCGAAACTCTCCATTTGAGTAGGAGCTAATCCCATGGGAAAGAAGGAAACATGTATCCTGTAGGATGCAAAGGGAGGAGAGAAAGAATGAGGGGCTCAGGAAATGATTTGCATTTGGTTCTGCTAGGATTTTATGTCGGAAGTGACCAACATTGAAGCTGGAGATAAGGTATGAAATGGATCACATGGAGTAGTGTCTCCTTCCGTAAACAGCTGAGACTTTGTCCTGTAAGTTACAGAGCCAGTGATGCTTCTGAAGCAGGACTCTATTTAAAATGGGAGCTCCAGGGTGGCCGCATGGCAGCAGGATAAAGTAGGTGATGGGAAAACTAGTTAGTTGCAAGGACAGAGAGGTGGGCAGAGATGACAAACTTTTTAGTTGATATCATCAGTAGGATTTTAGGGTTATTTAGCTTTGATGGAAAAGGGATAGAGTGAGAAAGGGAAGGAAGACATTCAAGCTTCTGGCTTTGGTGACTACTTCACTGGGGGTGAGTAATTATAGCACCTACAGGTAGAAATATTTAACATGTAGTTCCATATATAAGTCTGAAGTTCAGGGTAGAAGCATAGACTGAAGATTCCGATTTGAAAGTTGTCAGAATTTACGACACATTACTACATGTATTTTAATGCCTTTCTCAAACTCTACTAAACCACAAAGAAAAGCGTTTATGTCTTCCTGCTCTTCATATTCTCAGCTCTTAGAAAATACAGAAGACATCCAATAAAGCTTTAAGAAAGGAATTAATATACTGACTAGAATATTGATGTTTTTATTAGGTACATTTGATCTACTTTAACTAAAATGCCTTTTTAAAAAATGTAGCCTTTTGTAGAAGAAGTTCAAAATAACTCTTTTAGCCTCAATAAATCAATAATTATACTGTTACTGGATGTAACATATAATATCCAATCATCCAATGAAAAAATATCCAATCATTATAAATTAAAAAAGAGAATTATATTGCATCAATACATTTTTTTCCAGTAAAGTTTCATAAAATGGGAAAGAAATATACCACATCAGGGAAAAATTAACAAGTAAGAATAAGGAAAAGCAAGTGTTTCTAGTACTGAGCTATTTTCTAACCTATACTATTTTAAGCTAGTCTGTAACACATGGAAATTTTGAATAAAGTTAAAATCTGTTAATAGCCAGGGATGGGAAAAATGAATAGTTGGTTGTTTTAAGCTTTGATTTCTGTGATTCTAAGAATGTCTTTCTTTGTTTTTATCTTTCCTAAAGACAAAGTATTTAATAAAATGCTAAAATGCTCTCCCTACATTGAGCAGCACCAAATAAAAACAGCCCTAGTCAGGACAGAAAGATTTCTTTAAGGATTAAGTTCAAATCAAAGATTTGTCTGAAATATATATAGCTTTCAATTATATCCACTCTTTATTGCCACAATCACTTTCTGTTATAACACATTTAACACACACAAAAAGAGACTTTCAAGAACCTGTAGACATTATTAGATTTAATAATTAGCCACCCACAATTGTGTTGATTAGTTAGATTTTCACACTTCCCATGTGTGGAGGTCAAGGCTGAGAATGGAAAGAATGTGCTCTATGGCTGCATACGCAAAGAAAAGAATGAAATATATATACACACACATTCGCTTAATCTAATGCAATTACAATGGAACGTATTATATATATATTCACTTAAATATTATATTTTAGGTTAAAATAGAATAAGCTAGAAAATAGCTCAGTACTAGAAACATTTGCTTTTCCT
Organism: Nomascus leucogenys; assembly: GCF_006542625.1. NCBI lineage: Eukaryota > Metazoa > Chordata > Mammalia > Primates > Hylobatidae > Nomascus > Nomascus leucogenys. The sequence continues at coordinate 45,282,772 of NC_044398.1, read as the reverse complement.
CCTATTCTTGTTAATTTTTCCTTGATGTTGTATATTTCTTTCCCATTTTCTGAAACTTTACTGGAAAAAAAAGTATCGATGTGATGTAATTCTCCTTTTTAAGTTATAATGATTCGATTTTTTTCATTAAATCCAGTAATGGTATAATTGTTGATTATTGAGGTGAAATGGGTTATTTCGAACTTCTACAAAAGGTTACATTTTTTAAAAAAAAAGCATTTTAGTCAAAGTAGATCAAATGTACCTAATACAAACATCAATATTCTCATCGGTATATTAATTCATTTCTTAAACTTTTATCGGATATCTTCTACATTTTCTAAGAGCCAAGAATTTGAAGAGTGAGAAGACATAAACCCTTTTCTTTTTAGTTTTGGTAGAGTTTGAGAAAGGCACTAAAATACATGTAGTAATGGTCCGGGCACAGTGGCTCACACCTGTAATCCCAGCATTTTGGGAGGTCGAAGAGGGAGGATCACCTGAGGTCAGGAGTTTGAGACCAGCCTGACCAACATGGAGAAACCCGTCTCTACTAAAAGTACAAAACTTAGCCAGGCGTGGTGGCAGGCACCTGTAATCCCAGCTACTCAGGAGGCTGAGGCAGGAGAATCGCTTGAACCTGGGAGGCGGAGGTTGCAGTGAGCCGAGATTGCACCACTGCAGTCCAGCCTGCGCAACAAGAGCAAGACTGTCTCAAAAAAAAAAAAAAAATGTAGTAATGTGTTATAAATGTGTGTGTGTGTGTGTGTGTGTGTGTGTTTTGCAGGCAATTAAACCAAAAGGAATTGATTTGTTGTAAACATTTTCTTTCATTGTCAGATTTTTAGTGGTAATTTTTTTGTTAACTTCTTCTTCGCAGAAAAGATGAAGTCAAAAACTGACCTTTGAGTACATTCTAAGCTCCCCAGGAGTAGAAGAATGCTCTAAACATGGACTCTTCGAGCTGCCCAAAAGTAAAGGTTGTATGAAGGAACTTAGCTTGGAATAGTGGCCGTGTTGATTAATGTGCCTAGTATAAACAGCAAAGCCTGGGCATGGAATGTGATCAACAGAATATTTGTTAAATGATGCAAATCACTATTAATTATTGCTCCAGAGAGCTAGCTTAGGGATAACTTTGAGAAGTGGTATAGACACAGCCAGAAGCTTAAGCATTGGCAATCACACAGAAGGATTATAAGATTATAATACAGAAGAAACGGAAGTAAAGAAGCAGAGGAAGCCAGCTTTGTTTCAAAATGATGTTATGCATTCTCTAGGAGATGGAATACATATATAAACAGAAGGAACACAGTAGAGAAAGAGCATGAAACAATATTTGTTTCAAATTGACTTTCTCTTTGAACAAGAATGGACAGTACAATATCCAATAATAAAAATGATAATTGAATAACTGGTGTTTGCAAATTGGGAAACAAACATAATTTGAGCACCAATTCTTTTAACAATTTTGTCTTATCAGATGTAACAGGGTGAGGGTTTGCCAAGCATCAGTAGCACTGTGAGAGCATTTTCTGCTTTATGTCTCTCTGGTAACTAGAGGGCACCTCTTCTACCCTTAGCTTATTGCTCCGTGAGATTTTCTTTCTTTTTTTTTTTTTTGGTAATTGTCTTTTTTAAAAAAATTATAGTAACAAATAATCATTCTACATATTTATGGGAACAGTGTGATGTATCAGTGCATGTACATTGTATAATGATCAAATGGGGTTAATTACCATATCCGTCTCCTTAAATATTTATCACTTCTCTGTGTGATAACATTCAGTCTTCTAGCTATCTTGAAATATTCACTACATTAGTTTTGCTGTAGTAACTCTACTGTGTAATAGACCGCCAGGGCTTGTTCTTGCTGTCTAGCTGGACTTTGTACACATTTTCCACCCTTTCCCCTTCTCCTCTTCATCACCCTACCCTCCCCAGCTTCCGGTAATTTTTAATCTATATATTGTAAGTTTTTTTTCACATTTAAGCTCCCTCAATCAAACCCAAGTACTCCACACTGGGTTCTCTTTAGGTGGATTCATTTAAAGAGAGTGTATGTTTTGATTAATTTTCTTCTTATGTATTTTCAATGTGTTAGCACTTAATACTATTTTGAGTGCAAAGACTGCATATAATATTTAGTCAAATACATATGTACTTCATTTGAGGGATCTTAAGATAACCCTCTACAAGCTATGAAATGAGGTTTTCTTATAATGTGGAAAAATTCATCTGAATGTTTCTAAAAGAATGGATATGAACTCATAAATAACAGAAGGTAACACTGAAAGCAGAAATAAATTCAAATAAAGGACACTTGTAAAATTACACGTAAAAGAAATTTGACATCATTATATAATTAAGTGTTTAAGGATCCATAACGGGCCGGGCGCGGTGGCTCATGCCTGTGATCCCAGCACTTTGGGAGGCCGAGGCGGGCGGATCACAAGGTCAAGAAATCGAGACCATCCTGGCTAACACGGTGAAACTCCGTCTCTACTAAAAATACAAAAAATTAGCTGGGCGTGGTGGCTGGCACCTGCAGTCTCAGCTACTGGGGGGCTGAGGCAGGAGAATGGCGTGAACCTGGGAGGCGGAGCTTGCAGTGAGCCAAGATCGTGCCACTGCACTCCAGCCTGGGCGAGAGAGCGAGACTCCGTCTCAAAAAAAAAAAAAAAAAAGGATCCATAATGATGATACAGACAGTTGGAGAATAAAGAAATAAAGAAAGAATCTTTTTAATATGTACTCTACTGACTTGCCAGTTCAAAGAAATATTGTATGTAAAGGGACAAATTTATAATTTTAAGAATGTGATTTATATATATAAATAATAATATAAAGCAACATTATACAAATTACACAAAATTACACAAAGTATGACTCCAAAACAATCAAAATTTAAATTAGGGCATTAAAAAGCCACCACAGGCCAGGCATGGTGCCTCACGCCTGTAATCCCAGCATTCTGGGCGGCCGAGGTGGGCATATCACGAGGTCAGGAGACTGAGACTATCCTGGCCAACGTGGTGAAACCCTGTCTCTACTAATATACAAAAAAAAAAATTAGCTGGGCATGGTGGCGCATGCCTGTAGTCGCAGTACTTGGGAGGCTGAGGCAGGGGAATTGCTTGAACCCCGGAGGGGGAGGTTGCAGTGAGGCCAGATCACACCACTGCACTCCAGCCTGGTGATTGAGGGAGACTCTCCCAAAAGAAAAAAAAAAAAACCACCACAGATACATCCAACGAAATTGACATTTGAAGAACTTTTTTTGAGAATTAGACCATGAATATGAAGGTTAGGGAGTTAACAAGATTATTTCTAGAATTCTAATTTACAACCTTATTAAAAAGTTACTTCTATATTGAACTTTTTGGATCAAAAATAATGATTTTCAACTTGAATGTTTTCTTAGTTACTATTTGGCTCTGAATGGCATGATATTCTCAAATTCAAAATTCACCTCCAAAGTGGTCAGATATATACTAAATTGAAGTTATTTCAAATAGTTTTTGACATGACTCCTGAAAGCATTTGTCAAATAATTATTTCTAGAAACTTTTGGGCAGAAGAAACATCAATTTGATTAAAAATATGTCCTTCCAATGTCACTCCACTGGGGAACATAATGCTTATTCAACTGTGTATGTTCTTTCATGTGTATTTTCCTAAAAACAATAGATTCGTTTTGCATAGACTAGGATGATATGTACCAATATTTTAATAAACAATAAATTAGAAAGAGGATTGGGTGTACATTTCTTTTTTTTTTTTTTTTGAGATGGATTCTTGCTTTGTCGCCCAGCTAGAGTGCAGTGGCACAATCTCGGCTCACTGTGACCTCTGCTTCCCGAGTTCAAGCGATTCTCTTGCCTCAGCCCCCTGAGTAGCTGGGATTACAGACGCCCACCACCACACCCAGTTAATTTTTGTATTTTTAGTAGAGACGGGGTTTCACCATATTGGCCAGGCTGGTCTCAAACTCCTGACCTTGTGATCTGCCAGCCTCATTCTCCCAAAGTGCTGGGATTACAGGCGTGAGCCACCGCACCTGGCCAGGTGTAAATGTTCACTGTGGTAAAATACACATAACAAAATTTACTATCTTAAGTGTTTTCAAGTGTACAGTTGAGTTGTATAAAGTACATTCATAATGTTGTGCAACCATCACCATCTGTCTCCAGAACTCTTTCTCTCGCAAACTGTAACAATCTACCCATTGAACAGTAAGTCCCCATTTCCTCGCTCCCCAGTTCCTGGCAACCACCATTTTACTTTCAACCTCTATGATTTAAACTACCCTAAATACCTCATGTAAGCAGAATCATATAGTCATTGCCTTTTTGCAACTGACTTATTTCACTAGCATAATGTCCTCAAGGCTTATCCATGTTGCAGAATACATCAGAATTTTCTTCCTGTATGTACATGCATATTCCTGTATGTATTCCTTCCTGCATGTATATATATGTATGTGTAGATGTCAAAATAGTGAAATAAAAAATAGAGAAGTTTCTTTTTTTTTTTTTTTTTTTTTTTTTTTTTGAGATGGAGTCTCGCTCTGTCACCCAGTCTGGAGTGCCATGATGCAATCTTGCCTCATTGCAACCTCCACCTCCCTGGTTCAAGCAAATCTCCTGCCTCAGCCTCCCAGGTAGCTGGGACTACAGGCATGTGCCACCATGCCTGGCTAATTTTTTTTTGTATTTTTAGTAGAGACGGGGTTTTACCACCTTGGTCAGGCTGGTCTCGAACTCCTGACCTCGTGATCTGCCCACCGTGGCCTCCCAAAGTGCTGGGATTACAGGTGTGAGCCACCGCACCTGGCCCGAGAAGTTTCATATATCTTTACAAACTAAAGAATCAAAATTTAAATTATTAAACAATTGCACACAGAAATGCACATTTTACAATCGCATATAAGCAAGGTTCAAAATTTGAGCACATTCATTAATGCATTTCACAAATATTCACTGAGGCCTTACATGCCAGGTACTGATCTAAATTCAAAGGAGAAAAAGTAATCAAAATAGACCAGAATCCTTGGCATCTCCTTTTCTCTTTCTACTCTATCATGCACGATTTCTTCAGATTTGCTTAGTTGTTCAGGTATTTTTGAGTTACTAATGCTCTTTTTAATGGCATCTAACATGCAGAGCAGTTTGAATCATCCACTGCACTTAAAATTTCAATTATGACTTTTTCTTCAATTCCAGAGCCATTTCTTAGAACTCTATTTGTTAAAGCCCTTTGAAGACAGTGTCGTAGCTCACAGCCTCAGAAATTTCTTTTCACACACACACACACACACACACACACATATATATATATATATTTTACTTTTGCCTCAGGCCTATGGACATAAACTCATCTATTAGTAGTAGTTATTGGTTATTAGATAATCTAAACCAAGTAAGGCAAGTGAAAAACACTAACAACTACTACTGCTATTCATGTGTTCATGCCAGGTAGGTACAAATATAATTTTACAGTGATCCCATAAGTGATGGAATAAAAAATAAGGGATTAAAATGTAGTCAAAACTGGCAACTTGAAGAGCGAAAAAGTTAATGAAAAGTTTCTTAGCCCATTTCAAAGTCAGTCTAGAAAAAGGATTTAGTCAATCTAACTAAATAATAAACCAAACTCAATGAGGATAATAAAAATTATGCTGATGGTTTACATGAATTTAAAAAATCCTATGGACTAAAGTTTCACAACATTGGGTTTGGCAATGATTTATTGGTCAAATGATACCAAAGACACAGACAAGAAAAAATAAAAATAGAGAAACTGTACTTCATAAAAAAATTTTTAAATTTGCACATCAAAACACACTGTCCACAGGATAAAAAAGCAACCTAGCCCATGCAATGGAGGAAAGTATTTGCAAGTTATATATGCAGATAACTCTTAAAACTCAACAACAACAACAAACTCTGATTCAAAATAAGCAAGAGACTTGAATAGCCATTTCCCCAAAGAAGATACAGAAAAAACCGACAGACACATAGAAAGATTCTCAACACCTCTAATCGTTAGAGAAATGCAAATCAAAACCGCAACGAAATACCACTTCACACGATTAAGATGACTACTATTAACCACAAAACCAGAAAATAAAAAGTGTTGGGTGAGGATGTGGAGAAATTGAAAGTCTTACACATTGTCGGTGGCAATGTAAAATGGTACAACCACTATGGAAACCAGTATGATGATTCTGCAAAAAATTAAACACAGACTTACCATATAATCCAGTAATTCCACTTCTGAGTACATACCCAAAGAAATGGAAACAGGGCCTTGAAGAGATGTTTTCCACAGCCATGTTCATAGCCGCACTATTCACAATAGCTGAAATGTGGAAGCAACCCACGTATTCATCATTAAGCAAAATGTGGAATACACAATTATATCTCAACATAGCTGTTTCTAAAAAAAAAAAGACCTTGTGAGTATTAGCCAAAAAATAGACAAATAAATCAATAGAACAGAATAGAGAGCCCAGAAATAGGCTCACAAAAATAAAGGCAATAGATCTTTGACAGTGAAGCAAAAGCAATTCAGTGAAGAAAGGTTAATCTTTTTAAACAAATGGTGCTGAAAAAACTGGACATCTACATGCTGAAAAACAAAAACAAAACAATAAAGAATCTAGACACTAACCTTACATCTTTCATAGAACTGAAAGGAGAAAGAAACAAATCCTCCACAATTATACCTGAACACTTCCACACTCCCTTCTCAGCAATTGAAAAAAACAACTAGACAGGAAAACATCAAAGAGACAGAAGAACTCCACAATGCCATCAACTAACAGGATCTAATAGACATTAATAGAACACCCCAAGCAACAATAGCAGAATACACATTCTTTTCAAGTGCCAACCAACACATGCCAAAATGGACCATATCCTAGACCATAAAACCAACCTTAACAAATTTAAAATGACTGAATTTATACAGAGTATGTTCTTTGACCACAATTGCATCAAACTAGAAATCAGTAACAGAAGGTTAACAAGAAAATACCCAACACTTGGAAATGAAACAACACACTTATAAATGTTCCATTAATAAAAGAAGTCTCAATGGAAATTTTTAAAATCTATCAACTGAATGAAAATGAAAATATGATATATCAAAACCTGCAGGATACAGCTAAAGCAGTGGAAAGAGTAAAATTTATAGCAATAGGAAGCCAAGGCAGGTGAACTTCTTGAGTCCAGGAGTTTAAGACCAGCCTGGGCAATACAGGGAGACCTTGTCTCTACAAAAAATACAAAAGAATTACCCAGGCATAGTGATGTCCACCTGTAGTCAGCCACTTGGGAGGCTGAGGTGGGAGGATCACTTGAGACTAGAAGGTCAAGACTGCAGTGAGCTATAATCACACTACTGCACTCCAGCCTGGGTGACAGAGTGAGAACCTGTCTCAAAAGACAGGAGACACATTGGAAGAAAAAATGCTCAATTCAACAATCTAAGCTTTTGTTTAAAGGACCTAGAAAGAGAGGAGCCAAAAAAGCTCAAAGCAATGAAAGATGGAAATAATAAAGATAGGAACAAGTTGCCAATGTCAGAAATATTACAGGCACCTCACTGTAGACGTTGCAGACATCAAAAGGACCAGAAAAGAATACTACAAGCAAAACAATATTTGACAAGATAGATTAAATGGATCAATTCTTTTTCTTTTTTCTTTTTTTTCTTTTCTTTTTTTTTTTTTTTTTGAGACAGAGTCTCCATCTGTCGCCCAGGCTGGAGTGCAATGGTGCAATCTCGGCTCACTGCAAGCTCCACCTCCCTGGTTCACGCTGTTCTCCTGCCTCAGCCTCCCGAGTAGCTGGGACTACAGATGCCCAACATGCCCGGCTAATTTTTTGTATTTTTAGTAGAGACGGGGTTTCACCGTGTTAGCCAGGATGGTTTCGGTCTCCTGACCTCGTGATCCGCCTGCCTTGGCCTCCCAAAGTGCTGGGATTACAGGCATCAGCCACTGCGACCAGCCTAAATGGATCTATTCTTTTTTATTTTTTTAGATAGAGTCTTGCTCTGTCACCCAGGCTGGAGTGCAGTGGTGTGATCTGGGCTCACTGCAAGCTCCGCCTCCGGGGTTCACGCCATTCTCCTGCCTCAGCCTCCCGAGTAACTGGGACTACAGGTGCCCACCACCATGCCCGGCTAATTTTTTGTGTTTTTAGTAGAGACGGGATTTCACCGTGTTAGCCAGGATGGTCTCGATCTCCTGACCTTGTGATCTATCTGCCTCGGCCTCCCGAAGTGCTGGGATTGCATGCATGAGCCACTGCGCCTGGCCTAAATGGATCAATTCTTTAAAGAACACACAAACTACCACAACTCACCCTATATGAAATAGATAATTTTGATAGCCCTATAACTATTGGCATTGATGTCACAATTTTTTTTTTTTTTTTTTTGAGATGGAGTCTTGCTCTTTCACCCAGGCTGGAGTGCAGTGGCTTGATCTCGGCTCACTGCAGACTCTGCCCCCCCCGGGGTTCACGCCATTCTCCTGCCTCAGCCTCCCGCGTAGCTGGGACTACAGGCACCCGCCACCTCGCCCAGCTAATTTTTTGTATTTTTAGTGGAGACAGGGTTTCACCGTGTTAGCCAGGATGATCTGGATCTCCTGACCTCGTGATCTGCCCGCCTGGGCCTCCCAAAGTGCTGGGATTACAGGCGTGAGCCACCGCGCCTGGCTGATGTCACAATTTTATAACTCCCAAAAAGTTAATTTGTAGGCCAGATGCTTTCACTGGATAATTCTATCAAACTCTTAAATAAGAATGAATACCAATTTTACATAATCTATGTTACTGGAAATAAAAGAGAAGGAAACACTTCCTGACACATTTTCTGAATGTGATGTTACCCTGATACCTACATCAGACAAAGCACAAAAAGAAAAACTACTGAACAACACCACTCATGAATACAAATGCAAAGATACCAAACAAAATATTATCAAATAAAATGCAGTACTATATATATATATAAAAATTATACTCCACGATCATAGGGAGTTTGTTCCAGGTATGCAAGACTGGTCCAATATTTGAAAAAAAATCACATCAATCATTGCAGAACATAATTCAATATCCATTCAGGATAAAAACTGAGAAAAATAGAACAGAGGAAAATGTCCTCTACTTGATAAGAAAAATCCACAACCAAAACTGTAGCTAACATAACACAATGTTGAAAGGTTAAATGCTTTTTTCACTGAGATTAGGAAGAAGACAAAACCGTTCACTGTTACCACTCTTTATTCAAATTGATGGAAATTCCAGTTAGTGCAATAAGGCAAGAAAAATATGCAAATGACATGTAGATCAAAAAGGAAGGAATATCACTGTCTCTCTCTATGAACACTGTCTCTATTTACAGAAGACATAATTGTCTGCTTAGAAAACCCCACGTATTCTACAGAAAAACTCTTAGAAGTGAATTTAGCAGTATCACGGGATAAAAGATAAACATGCAGAAATAAATAATATATATATATATTTTTTGGCTGGACGCAGTGGCTCACCCCTGTAATCCCAGCACTTTGCGAGGCTGAGGCAGGTGGATCACCTGAGGTCGAGAGTTCAAGACCAGCCTGGCCAACATGGAGAAACCCCATCTCTACTAAAAATACAAAATTAGCTGGGTGTGGTGGCGCATGCCTGTAATCCTAGCTACTCGGGAGGCTGAGGCAGGAGAATCACTTGAACCTGGGAGGCAGAGGTTGCGGTGAGCTGAGATCATGCCACTGCACTCCAGCCTGGGCAACAGAGTGAGACACTGCCTCAATAATAAAGAAATAAATAAATATAAATAATATTTTTATACAACAGTGATTGGCACTGAAATTCAAAATAAAATACTACTTACAATTTCTCAAAAATTGGTTTACTAAAGTATAAATCTAATAAAATACATACAGGACTTCTATACTGAAAATTGCAAAATGCTGATGAAAGAATTTGAAGATGGCGGGCGCGGTGGCTCACGCCTGCAATCCCAGCACTTTGGGAGGCTGAGGCAGGTGGATCACGAGGTCAGGAGATCGAGAGCATCCTGGCTAACACCATGAAACCCCGTCTCTACTAAAAATACAAAAAATTAGCCAGGCATGGTGGCGGGCGCCTGTAGTCCTAGCTACTCGGGAGGCTGAGTCAGGAGAATGGCATGAACCTGGGAGGCGGAGCTTGCAGTGAACAGAGATTGCGCCACTGCACTCCAGCCTGAGTGACAGAGCGAGACTCCGTCTCAAAACAAAACAAAACACAACAAAAAGAATTTGAAAGCATTCTAACTAAATCAAGAAACATAAACATACCCTATTTATAGATTGTAATAAAATTAGACTAAATTAGAAATGAAGTCTAATTTTTGTATTTTATAGATTATAATTAAACTAATTACAATTAGTCTTTCTTTCTTTGTCTTTCTTTCTTTCTTCTTTTTTTTTTTTTTTTTTGCGACACAGTCTCACTCTGTGGCCCAGGCTGGAGTGCAGTGGCATGATCTTGGCTCACTGCAACATCCGCCTCCCGGATTCAAGCAATTCTCCTGCCTCAGCCTCCCTGGTAGCTAGAATTGCAGGCACCTGCCACCACACCAGGCTAATTTTTGTATTTTTAGTAGAGACGGCATTTCACCATGTTGGCCAGACTGATCTCAAACTCCTGACCTCAGGTGATTTGCCTGCCTTGGCCTCCCAAAGTGCTGGGATTACAGCCGTGAGCCACCACGTCCAACCAGCTTGGCATTTTTTTTTTCCTCCCCCCCAGAGACGGAGTCTTGCTCTGCCACCCAGGCTGGAGTACAGTGGCACCATCTTGACTCACTGCAACCTCTGCCTTCTGGGTTCAAGTGATTCTCCTGACTCAGCCTCCCGTGTAGCTGGAATTACAGGCGCCGGCCACCACGCCCGGCTTTGTATTTTTAGTAGTGACAGGGTTTCACCATGTTAGTCAAGCTGGTCTTGAACTCCTGACTTCGTGATCTGCCTGCCTCGACCTCCCAAAGTGCTGAAATTAACAGGCGTGAGCCACCACTCGCGGCAGACCTGATTTATTTATTTATTTATTTATTTATTTACTTTTTTTTTTTTTTTTGGAGACGGAGTCTCGCTCTGTCACCCAGGCTGGAGTGCAGTGGTGCAATCTCGGCTCACTGCAAGCTCCGCCTCCCGGGTTCACGCCATTCTCCTGCCTCAGCCTCTCCGAGTAGCTGGGACTACAGGCGCCCGCCACCACGCCCGGCTAATTTTTTGTATTTTTTAGTAGAGACGGGGTTTCACTGTGTTAACCAGGATGGCCTCGATTTCCTGACCTCGTGATCCACCCGCCTCGGCCTCCCAAAGTGCTGGGATTACAAGCGTGAGCCACCGTGCCTGGCCTGACCTGTTTTATTATACAATGGGAAAGGCCTTCCCTGAGTAAGGAAAGTTTCCACTTTAAATCAACTAGTAAGAAAGCAGAGGCCAGGCGCGGTGGCTCACGCCTGTAATCCCAGCACTTTGGGAGGCCGAGGCGGGTGGATCACGAGGTCAGGAGATCAAGACTATCCTGACTAACACAGTGAAACCCTGTCTCTACTAAAAATACAAAAAAAAAAAAATAGCCGGGCGAGGTGGCAGGCGCCTGTAGTCCCAGCTACTCGGGAGGCTGAGGCAGAAGAATGGCATGAACCCTGGGGGGCGGAGCCTGCAGTGAGTCGAGATCGAGCCACTGCACTCCAGCCTGGGCTACAGCAAGACTCTGTCTCAAAAAGAAAGAAAGCAGCAAATTAAAGACAAAACAAGCAGAGGAAAGAAATATGATCAGAAATCAATTACATTGAAAATAGATAAACAAAATTACAATGAAATCAAAAGCTGATTCTTTGAAAAAAAACATTACAATTGATAGAGCTCTAATCAAACCAATTGGAGAAACATGAAATAAGAGAGGACACAAATGATCAATATCAGAAATAAGAGGAGACATCACATCCCAGGAAGACATTGAGAGGATGCTACAAATAACTTAAAGTTCATACATTCAGCAACTTAAACGTGCCAATTCCTTGAAACTCACAAACTACTCAAACTAATTTAATAAGAAATATGTGGCCGGACGCAGTGGCTCACGCCTGCAATCCTAGTACTTTGGGAGGCCGAGGCAGGCGGATCACCTGAGGTCAGGACTTTGAGACCAGCCTGGCCAAAATGGTGAAACCCTGTCTCTACTAAAATAAAAAATCAGTCAGGCACGGTCGCGTGCACCTGTAATCCCAGCTACTCGGGAGGCTGAGGCAGGAGAACTGCTTGAACCTGGGAAGCAGAGGTAGCAGTGAGCCGAGTTCGTGCTACTGCACTTCTGCCTGGGTGACAGAACAAGCCTCTGTCTCCATTAAAAAAAAAAAGAAAAAAAAGAAAAAGAAGAAAAGAAGAAGAAAAAGGAGGAGAAGGAAGAGAAGAAGAAGAAATATGTGACCACACCGGGCGCGGTGGCTTACGTCTGTAATCTCAGCACTTTAGGAGGCTGAGGCGGGCAGATCAAGAGGTCAGGAGATCGAGACCATCCTGGCTAACACACGGTGAAACCCTGTCTCTACTAAAATTACAAAAACATTAGCTAGGCGTGGTGGCGGGCGCCTGTAGTCCCAGAGGCTGAGGCGCCTACTCAGGAGGCTGAGGCAGGAGAATGGTGTGAACCCGGGAGGCGGAGCTTGCAGTGAGCCGAGATCTCGCCACTGCACCCCAGCCAGGTCGACAGAACAAGACTCCGTCTCAAAAAAAAAAAAAAAAAAAAAGTGACCTTAATAGGCCTATATTGTCCATCTGTAAAGTAACACTGAATTTGCAGGTAAAAACATTTTAATAAAGGTATCCTTGGATCCAAATTATTACATTGGTGAATTCTACCAGACATTGACAAAGGGCATAATAATAGTAATAGTAATAATAATAACAGCAATGATACATGATTTCTTTTAGAAGGCAGAAGAAAGAATACTTCTAACTTAGTTTATGAGGTGGGCATAAATTACATTGGAACCAAAAAAATGACAGTTTACAAGACAAACAAAAGAAAACAAACAAAACTATAGAGTGATATCCTCATGAACGTATTTGCAAAAGTCCTTTACAAAATATTAGCAATTCAAATCCAGCAATGTCTAAAAAGGACAATACATTATTACCAAGGGGAGTTCATCCAAAGAAGGTAGAGCTGGTTCAACATTTGAAAATTAATCAATCTGATTCACCATATTAACAGGCTAAATTAGAGAAACCATTTGATCATACTAATAGAAGGAGAACAAGCATTTGACAAAATTCTGTATCCACTCATGTTAGTATCTCACAGCAAATTAGAAAAGCAGAGAAGCATGTAAAAAGGGCTGCATCTTCCTTCTAACTAGGTTCAAACCTACTGGTATAGGATGATAATTAAAGCCATGGGTGGTGTGGATGATCCCAGAATAAAGAGAGCTTCTGCATTTCTTCCTGGAGACCACAACCCCAGACTCCAGATTTTGCTTGAGTCCTGGAGGGACACCAGAAGTGCTGAGAAAAACATATCTGTATGAATTTTCCCAATCAATGGGCCTATGACAGCATGTGATATAAAGTTCTGAACCCAAACAAAATGTGGGACGTGTAGAATATTATTGTTCGTTGAGATGGAAAATGCATATGGTGAAGAATTTTTGCCTCTCCCAGTCTTATAGACTATAAAGTGATACTGAAAGACTTTAAATGTCTCCTGTGAGCATAAAATGAAAGTGGGCTGACAAAGAGCCAGAGTCTGAGGACACTGAAGTGAGAATCAGGGAGTGATGTGGCAGTGCAGGGCTGGACTGAGTACTGAGAACCAGATGGGACAGTGCATCTTCCAATGAAGTCAGGAAGACGGTGGGTGCTCTGGAGTGGGAGGACCAGTAACAGATTACCAAAGTGCAATGACTGCTTTTGGCACCACCAGGGCTTGCATAGCAATTTCCATGCTAGTCGATGTTGAGAACGCATCTACATTCTTACCTAGACTCTGGGCCATCCTCTCCCCACATTGTATGTAAATCATCATTGTTTCTTTCACATCTGATTTTAGCAGTCCTTCGTATTAGTAGGTGAAATATTGCAGCAAATACATCCAAAATGTATACTGGCTTAAGCACCACAGAACCACATTTCTCACTAAACTTAATAGTCCAAGGTAGTATCAAGCTGGCAACACTCTGCTCCACATGGTTGTCAGGGATCCAGGCTAATGAAGGCTCTGCCATCTTGAATACATGGCATGGCAGGTTATTCTTGGGCAAAGGTATCCAGCTGTGGAGGGGGAAAAAGCTGGAAGTAACTCATGGGTGGTTTTTATGAGCCAGATACAACAAAATGTTATTTATATTCCAGTGGCTGAAACTCAGGAAGTACCACGACTATCCCAAGAGAGCCTGCCCCAAGAGAGGCTGGAAAACTGGTTTGGTAAATACCTAGCGGGCCTGCCAGATCTGTCAGAGCCACAGTAAACTTGGGTTTAAGATATTATGGAATCTTACATACATACCTAACCAAGGCGGTGAAAGACCTTTACAAGGAAAACTACAAAACCCTGCTAAAGAAATCATAGACTACACAAACAAATGGAAATACAACTCATGCTCATGGATGGGTAGAATCAATATTGTGAAAATGACCATACTGCCAAAAGCAATCAAAATACCACCAACATTCTTCACAGAACTAGATAAAACAATCCTAAAATTCATATGGAACCAAAAATCAGCCCACATAGCCAAAGCAAAACTAAGCAAAAAGAACAAATCTGGAGGCATTGTACTACCTGACTTCAAGCTATACTATAAGGCCATAGTGGCCAAACAGCATGGTACTGGTATAAAAATAAGCACATAGAACAATGGAACAGAATTGAGAACCCAGAAATAAACCCAAATACTTACAGCCAACTGATCTTTGACAAAGCAAAGGACAACGTAAAGTGGGGAAAGGACACCCTATTCAACAAATGGTGCTGGGATAATTGACAAGCCACATGTAAAAGAACGAAACTGGATCCTCGTCTCTCACCTTATGCAAAAATCAACTCAAGATGGATCAAGGACTTATATCTAAAACCTAAAACTATAAAAATTATAGAAGATAACATAGGAAAACCCTGTCTAGACATTGCCTTAGGCAAAGATTTCATGACGAAGAGATAAATAGGTGGGACTTAATTAAACTAAGGAACTTCTTCTGCACAGCTAAAGGAACAGACAACCCACAGAGTGGAAGAAAATCTTCACAATTTATACATGCAACAAAGGACTAATATCTAGAATCTACAAGGAATTCAAACAAATTAGCAAGAAAAAAAAAAACAATTCCATCAAAAAGTGGGCTAAGGACATGAATAGACAATTCTCCAAAGAAGATATACAAATGGCCAACAAGCGTATGAAAAAATGCTCAACATCACTAATGATCAGGGAAATGCAAATCAAAACCACAATGTCATACCACCTTCCTCCTGCAAGAATGGCCATAATTTGAAAAATCACAAAATAATAGATGTTGGCGTGGATGTGATGAAAAGGGAACATTTCTACACTGCTGGTGGAAATGTAAACTAGTATGACCACTTTGAAAAACAGTATGGAAATTCCTTAAAAAACTAAAAGCAGACCTACCCTTTGATCCAGCAATCCCACTACTGGGTATCTACCCTGAAGAAAAGAAATCATTATAGAAATAAGATTTGTGGTCAGGCATGGTCGATCAGGCCTGTAATCCCAGGCCTTTGGGAGGCTGAGATGGGTGGATCATCTGAGGTCAGGAGTTCGAGGCCGGACTGGCCAACATGGTGAAACCCTGTCTCTACTGAAAATACAAAAAAATAGCCAGCCGTGATGGCACATGCCTGTAATCCCAGCTACTTTGGAAGCTGAGGCAGAAGAATTGCTTGAACCTGGGAGGTGGAGGTTGCAGTGAGCCGAGATGGTGCCACTGCACTCCAGCCTGGGCGACAGAGCGAGACTCTGTCTCAAAAAAAAAAAAAAAAAAAAGAGATACTTGCACACGCAGGCCAGGCACGGTAGCTCACGCCTGTAATCCCAGCACTTTGGGAGGCTGAGGCTGGCAGATCACGAGGTCAGGAGATCGAGACCATCCTGGCTAACACGGTGAAACCCTGTCTCTACTAAAAACACAAAAATTAGCCAAGTGTGGTGGCACGCGCCTGTAGTCCCAGCTACTCAGGAGGCTGAGGCAGGAAAATAGCTTGAACACGGGAGGCAGAGGTTGCAGTGAGCAGAGATCACGCCACTGCACTCCAGCCTGGGTGACAGAGCGAGACGCTGTCTCAAAAAAAAAAAAAAGATACTTGCACACGCATGTTTGTAGCAGCACAATTCGCAATTGCAAAAATATGAAACCAGCCCAAATGCCCATCAATCAACAAGAGAATAAAGAAACTGTGGTAAATATATACAATGTAATACTACTCAGCCATAAAAAGGAACTGATAATGTCATTCTCAGCAACCTGGATGGAACTGGAGATCATTATTCTAAGTGAAGTAACTCAGGAATGGAAAATCAAACATCATATATTCTCACTCATAAGTGGGAGCTAAGCTAAGAGGACGCAAAGGCATAAGAATGACACAGGGGAATTTGGGGACTCGGGGGAAAACTTGGGAGGCGGTGACGGATAAAAGACTACAAATTGGGTTCAGTGTGTACTTCTTGGGCGATAGGTGCACCAAAATCTCACAAATCACCACTAAAGAAGTTACTCAAGTAACCAAATGCCACCTGTTCCCCAAAAATCTATGGAAATAAAATTTTTTTAAAGAAAAAGCAAACAATAAACAAAAAGATATGATGGAATTTCGTATTTAGCCACTTTAGCAGGAGAAAGTGCTAAGCAAGAAATTCTGAGATAAGAACTAAGTGACAACGGTGACAACAAAGGACTGTGACTAGCATGGGAATCACACCATTGCAGACTACTGTTTGGTTGCCCGTTGGCACTTTAAGCCAGCCTGCCTACATTCCTGCAACCCTGGTCCACAGAGAAGAATCACAGCAAGCTCAGAGCTGCCTGAAGAGACTTTCCAGACCATTTCTTGTTTGCTCCTACCCTGCTCTTCTGCTGGCCCTTCTCCATTAGAAACCCTTGGGTCCACAACCCTCAACATGCCTCTCTCCCTTCAGGTTTGTATCAGTCAACTTGGGCTTCTGTAAAAAAATACCACAGATTAGTGGCTTAAACAACAGAAATTTATTTTCTCACTGTTCTGGAGGCTGAAAGTATGAGATCAGGGTACCAGTGTGGTCAGTTTCTAGGGAAGGCTCTCTTCTTGGTTTGCACATCACCTTATTTCTGGGTTCTCACAGGGGCTTTCCTTGGTGTGTGCATGCAGAGAGGGAAAGACAGAGAGAGAGAGAGAGAGAAAGAGAGAGAGAGAGATCATCTCCTTTTCTTAGTCTTCTTATAAGGCCACCAGTCTTATTGGATTAGGGCCCTACCCCATAATATCATTTAAATTTTGTTACATGCTAAAGACCCTATCTCCAAATATATTCACTCAGGAGTTAGAGCTTCAACATATGAAATTTGATGATGGGGGACAATTCAGTTGATAGCATTCTACCTTTGGCTAATTCATGTCCTTAGACCTGCAAAAAAAATACATTTATTTCACTTCAACAGCCCCCATGATATTGATTCATTCCAGCATCAATGCTAAAGTAAAAGTTCAAAGTCTCATCTAAATATCAACTAAGTTAGGTATGGGTGAGATTCAGGATTTGATTTATCCTGAAGCACAATTCTTCTGCAGCTATCAACCGGTAAAATCAGACAAGATATGTGCTTCCAAAATACAATAGTAGGACGTAAATAAAATAGAGTTTTCTGTTTCAAAAGGGAGTAATCAGAAAAATAAAGGAAGATGAGTCCTGTTCCAAAATGGAGAAATTGGAAAAATAAAGGAGTAGTGGGTCCCAAGCTCCAAAACCTAACAAGGCTAATTTTATTAGATCTTAAGGCTGGATGAACACCTAAATATAGAAAGCAAATATAAAAGAATCTGAAGAAAGAAATAGACTGCAATACTAAAATAATAGGGGAGTTCAATATCCCACTTTCAGAAACAGAAAGATCATCCAGACAGAAAATCAATAAGGAAACATCCGATTAAACTACACTTTAGACCTAACAGACCTAACAGATATGCACTGAACGTTCTATCCAACAGCAGCAGGACACACATTCTTCTCAAGCACACGGGGCACATTCTCCAGCATAGATCAGATGTTAGGCTACTAAACAAGTCTTAACAAATCCAAGAAGACTGTAGTCATATCAAGTACCATTTTTGGCTATAATGGTATAAAACTAGAAATGAATAATAGTATAAATTTTGGAAAATTTACCAATACATAGAAATTAAGGAACATATTCTGAAGAAATCAATGGGTCTGTAAAGAAATTAAAAGGAAAATTTATAAAATTTCTTGAGACCAACAAAAATGGAAACACAACATACTGAAACTCATAGAAATGCAGCAAAAGCATTTCTATGAGGAAGTTTTGTAGCAGTAAATACCAAGAGCAAAAAAGAAGAAAGATCTCAAATAGACAACGTCACACCTCAAGAAACTAGAAAAACAAGAACAAAATAGACCCAAAGTTAGTAGAAGGAAGGATGTAATAAAGATTAGAGAATAAATAAATGAAACAGTAATTATAAAAATAATAGAAAAGGTTAACACAAGTAATAGTTGATTTGGGGATATGCTAAAATCGAGAAAACTTTAGACTAAAAAAAAAAGACAGAAATATGTCCACGTTAACAGAATGAATGACAAAAAGCATATGATTATCTCAACAGATGCAGAAAAAGCATTTGTCAAAAGTCAACATTCTTTCATAATAAAACTCAAGAAATTAGGTATAGAAGAAGAGCACCTCAACACGTAAAGGCCACATATGACAAGCCCACAGCTAACATCATACTCATACTCAATGATGAAAGCTGAGAGCTTTTCTCTGAGATTGGGACGAGGCAAGGATGCCACTCTCACCTCTTCTATCCGTATGGGGCTACAAGTCCTGGCCAGAGCATGAGGTAGGTTACTATGATCAGGCATGTGGCCCACTCCTAGTCTGTGTCCATTAGTCAAGTGAGGCTTCTAATCCAATCCTAGACTTTATGTTCATTGTCTCAGAAACCGAATAGGCCCGAGGCCTATTTTTTTTTTTTTTTTTGAGGCGGTGTCTCATTCTGTCGCCCAGGCTGGAGTGCAATGGCGTGATCTCGGCTCACTGCAACCTCTGCCTCCCGGGTTCAAGCAATTCTCCTGCCTTAGCCTCCTCAGTAGCTGGGATTACAGGTATGCAACAGCATGCCCAGCTAATTTTTTGTATTTTTAGTAGAGACATGGTTTCACTATATTGGACAGACTGGTCTTGAACTCCTGACCTTGTGATCTACCCACCTCTTCTCCCAAAGTGCTGAGATTACAGGCATGAGCCACCGCGCTTAGCCAAGGCCAGTTTTTAATATTTCTACATGGATGGACTGGGGCCACAAGCCCTGGCATGACTCAGTTTGTAGCTCTGACTGCCAGGGTTCCTGAAGTCCCAGTTACAACTCTATCCAAGCCAGAAGGTGGCATTTCTCCCCATCTCCCACCCAGCTATCCATTAGTGTGGAGGCTTTCCTCTACTCAAAGACTTAGAAAGCTCCCTATGCAGTAAGCCAGGATACGTTCAAGGGACACGTTTCTCTGCTGTATCAAACATATTTCTCAATAACCTAAGACCTCTGATGCAGGCAAGCAATCTGTTTTGACTAATCCCTGCCTTCCTGGGTCAAAACCTTCCTTCCTCAGAGATTGAAGATGCCTTCTTTCTTGGGTCAGGAGTGTGCCTGCACTCTTGTTTACTGGTGCATTCATTAACTCAGGGAATGTTTACTGAGAACCTATGATCCATTGAGGATACAGCAATGAAGAAAACAGATGAAAATCTCTCTGCTGATGGACACCTTAGCCCGCTAGAGAAGGACCACTGACCAACACATGCAGGACCAGGGCAAAACCACAAACTTATTACTTAGATCGTGATAAGAGCTGAGGAGGAATAATAAAAGATGGAACAGGGACAGAAGACAGAAGAAAGGCATGTGAGATTTCGATAAGATAGTCAGAAAAGGGGCATCGAGAAGGGGTCATCTTAGTGAAAACCTGAAGGAAGAGGGAGGAAGCAGTGATTCTGAGGCTGGAGACTGCCTCATGCTCACAGGACAGCAAGCAGCCTGGTGTCACCTGAAGTGGGAATTTGGCAACATGAGTCAGGGAGGGAATGCAGAATCAGGTGCCCTAGAGGATCCCATAGGCTATTCTAAGAATTGGCGCTTTCACTCAAGATGTGAGAGGACACCATTGGTACATTTTATTGATTGATTGATTTTATTTTATTTTATTTTTTTTGAGATGGAGTCTCACTCTATCCCCTGGCTGGAGTGCAGTGGCATGATCTTGGCTCACTGAAACCTCCACCTCCTCGGTTGAAGCGATTCTTCTGCCTCAGCCTCCCGAATAGCTGGGATTACAGGTGTGCACCACTGTGCCCGGCTAATTTTTGTATTTTTAGTAGAGATGGAGTTTCACCATGTTGGCCAGGATGGTCTTGATCTGTTGACTTCGTGATCTGCCTGCCTCGGCCTCCCAAAGTGCTGAGATTACAGTTGTGAGCCACTGTGCCCGGCCTGGCCTGATACATTTTAAATGGAGGGATGGCATGACCTGTCTCAGCTTTCAACAGAGTCATTTGTATTGCTGTGTTGAAAGCAGAAGACAGGGAGGTGGAGGCAAATGCTGGGATGCAAGTTACATGACCCATACAGGATGGTGGTGGATTGGACCTGAGTGGCAGCAGTGGAGGTGATAAGGATGGCCATATTCTTGATTTTTTGAGTGTCAAGACAACATGATTTGATGACAGATGAGAACTGAGATGTCAGTGAGAGCATTTGATTGCATTTCAGCTCCCAAGCAATGCTTACTGTTTTCTCCAACATAGTATAGGGGTTTTCTGCAACTGTAACTTGTATTTTGTTTAACTTTTAGTAATTAAAATATATATTATAGTATACAAGGCAGACTTGTTCTTTAGGTTCTATCCACAGACCTTGAAAAAAATGGATCTATATCCTATTATCTGACATTTTAATATTTACTAGAGGAATTGTCTTAGTTCTTACCCATGAGGCTGAAAGAATGGAGAGAAATTAGAGATAGAGATTATATATACATATAGTCTGTCTGTATATATACAGAGAGAGACAAACAGAGACAGAGACAGAGACAGAGACTATAGGGTTAAGTGTTTTTGTTTAAGTGGCATAGTCCACTGATTGGATTTTCCACTGACTGACCCAGCCTGACCCTGTCCTTTGTCACATCACTATTATGGGCTGGAAAGTTCACTGCACTAGGATGTTTGAGTCTAACTTGGCCTCATATAAGGTGAGCACACTTAGAGAAATCAGTTAACTTCCTTGTCTCTTAATTTTCCCAAATTATTAATACAATAAATGAAACTAGATCTATTCAAGTTTTAATGGCTCTCCTCATATGTTTGAAAGTGAATTAGAATGCACCCGGCCAGCTGTGGGAGAAGTGGCATTTTTTGAAGGGAGGAACTGATAAAATATAGGCTGTCACTATTGGAGGGAGCCCTGGGGCTCATCTCATCCAGCTCCCTTCTGGCAGACTTGAGTGGTTTCTCCTGGCTAGCCAGCTCTCAGCAGACACGGGCACTCTCTCTCTCTGGCTCTGACAACTTTCCAGTACCAAGAAGTAAAAGCCCATGCCAAGGGGTATTCTGAGAAGCCAGAAATGAAAAGAGTAACTCAGATCAGTTTTTCCATCTTAAAAAACAAAAGTTCTACCACATTCTGGCTTCTGTAACAATAGTCTCTTGCCACGAACCTGGGCAGTCTTATACAATGCATTACTATCACAAAACGCGAGGTCTTTAAAACTCAATGAGCTGCAGTTTCTGTAATAATCCTTGTCTATTGATAATCAGCCTCAATAAAAACTTGACAAAATGAAATAATGAGTGCCAACTTCTTTCCGCTTTCTGGACACACCAAAGAGTAAAATACAAATAGATTTTTGTCTGTAAGGCGATTACCACGAGATAATTTTATTGAATTCTACCTAAAAATAAAAATAGGGTGAGTCCTAACCACTCTTTTAAACTATATTTAACTGGAATTCCCTACAAGATTTTTAAAACTGTATTTTTAAACTGTATAATCCAAAAGGTTTTGTGGGGGAAGTTAGTAAAAACACAAATTGATGTCCATTTCCTCTCATTTTCCATGTGCTTCCTTTGGTTAAATAAATATTCTAGAAGCATAAAATGCTTCATGTGTTGGGAAAACCTCTGAAAGGCCTCCATATGGTTTCTACTCAATTTCTCACTGGCAGATTTATAGTGGTGGCTGATGGGTGGATAAATCCTGCCTCAACCCAAAACTACTTGCCAGACTCGAATTTGATTGAAAAATGAAACATCACAAAAGCAAATGTATAACAAATATTTTCAGTCAGCAAACATGAGTTTCAACCCGGTTAACACCAGTGACCAATGCATTGGACCAGTTTGTCTCAAACATGCCCACAGGAAATGACCTGGGCGGAATGGCCATTTTGCATGCCAGGTTTTTCTCAAGTACCGTATTGCACCATAGGAACATCTGACCCTCTACTATTGCCATGAATAAACACCAGAAACTTAAGTGGAAAAAAATGCAGTGACCTGTCAAAAAAACTCAGCTTAATTTTTGGCAATTCACTGCATATCCTGGTTTGAATGAGTCCAGTTGGCACATCATATTGAGAGTACTGCTGCCCCGAGAGGGTTTTATGGTCAGGAAGTGATTCACAGGACCACACAGCACCTCTGAAGATGGGATTGTTGTGATCTTAGGTGTCATCAAATGTAGATTTGACCTTTAATAACAAAAATCTGTACCAAAATACATCAGTGGAAATATCACATACAATATCCCTTAAAAGCAAACTCTACTGGCCGTGTGCGGTAGCTCACTCCTGCAATCCCAGCACTGTGGGAGGCCGAGGCAGGAAAATCTCCTGAGGTCAAGAGTTCAAGACCAGCCTGGCCAACATGGCAAAACGCCGTCTCTACTAAAAAGTACAAAAAAATTAGCCGGGCATGGTGCTGTGTGCTTGTAATCACAGCTACTCGTGAGGCTGAGGCAGGAGAATCGCTTGAACCCAGGAGGTAGAGGTTGTAGTGAGCCGAAATTTTGCCACTGCACTCCAGCCTGGGTGACAGAGCAGCAGGACTCCATCTCCAAAAAACAAAACCAAAAAAAAGCAAAGCTCTATTTAGCAAAGTCAGTTTGGTATGTTAAGGTTTATAGGTTTACAAGAAATTGAAGGTGATGTTTATTTAGGCATGTAGCTGAGAAAATATCGAAATACTGGAATTCATGAAATGTAGACATTTAGTCATACCATAGGCATCTTCTTAGAACTTTGGAAATGTTTTGTCTTTATCACATATAAAAATGAACCTAGAGAACTGAAAATCTTTTTTTTTTTTCCTGGATGGACAGAATAGGGGCTTCATCCTGGTTCATGTATTAATTCTCTCATTTCAGAAGCATTTATTGAAAACTTCCTTAAAACCAAAAGTTGTGACAGGTCTGGGAACACAAATATTTACTGCGCAGAAGTTAATTACAGCCTTCTAGTAAGAGAGGGAGAGAGAGAGAGAGAGGGAGGCAGGGCATGGGATGAGGGAATTGAGTGACGGATTGAGAGGGGAATACCTTGCCGTTACACACAGAGGGGAAAATCTACACCCTGGGACATATCACTGTTGCTGCTACTTTATTTTAACAAGTGGTGGTAAATAATAGAGAAAAATATAAGTAATTTAAATTCAAATTCATTCATTTAATGGAGACATTAAGTTTTTTTTTTTTTTTTGACAGAGTCTTGCTCTGTCACTCAGGCTGGAGTGCAGGGGCATGATCTTGGCTCACTGCAAGCTCCACCTCCTGGGTTCACGCCATTCCCCTACCTCAGCCTCCCAAGCAGCTAGGACTACAGGCGCCCGCCACTATGCCTGGCTAATTTTTTGTATTTTTTTAAATAGAGAGGTGGTTTCACCATGTTAGCCAGGATGGTCTCAATCTTCTGACCTCGTGATCCGCCCACCTCAGCCTCCCAAAGTGCTGGGATTACAGATGTGAGCCACCGTGCCCAGCTGACATGAGATTTTTTTAAAAAACAGAAGAATCCATTAAAAATTTTTTTTAAGTAAAAAGATTAAGTACTTTTATAGTTATTTCTTCATGTTTCATATCTTTTAATTCAACTTTAAATTTACTAAAAATACATAATTTTATACTAAATTTTTTTTTGTTCTTAGAGAAAGCTAATTAAGAAATGAAGTGGATGTGGTGGCTCACACCTATAATCCCAGATACACAGAAGGCTGAAACTGAAGGAATTTTTGAGCCCAGGGGTTCAAGACCAACCTGGCCAACATGATGAAACCTCGTCTCTACTAAAAATACAAAGATTAGCTGGTCGTGGTGGTGGGTGCTTATAATCCCAGCTACTCAGGAGACTGAGGAAGGAAAGTCGTTTGAACAGGGAGGCGGAGGTTGCACTGAGCTGAGATCGTGCCACTGCGCTCCCGTCTGGGCGGCAAGAAGGAAACTCCATCTCACAAAATAAAAAACAAAAAAAAGAAATGAAGACTTACAGGCCGCACTCCAGATGTTCTGACCCGGAATCTACATTTCCACATCTTCAGGTGATGCCTTTGCACATTGTAGTAGAGTGGTTTTTAAAGTCTTTAAAAAATATTTTGGGAGTGAAGGTGGGGTGGAAGGTGGAGGGCCTTGAGAGCCTGGATTGATTTATATGGGTTGTAAGTAAACCAGTGTCAGTCACAGCAAGCCTGCAGCACCACCAGAAGCGTTTGAGCTGGCAGACAAAATTCATTATTTCTATTTAAAATAGCAATTCTTCCCATCATGGTCCCATCTTTTATTTGAGGCACACACATTTCCCAAGGGGCAGCTAGAGAGAACATATGTAGGTCTGATCTTAATTATTATTTACTTCATAAGCTTTGGTGTTCTTTTTTTCTTTTTTCTTCCTTTTTACTATATCATCACTATCAGAGTGTGGGGGCTCATTGTCAAGGCGACTGGTCTTTACTGAATTAAATTCCAGCATCCTCATTTCACTGACTTCCCTTGATTCTTACTATTGAAAGAACATAAGGCACTCTACAATTCTGACTGCTTCCCTCTGATTCGTTTGTCTCTTCATAAGTTTTCTTCACTTTCTTGTCTATATATTGCTGCAAACTTGATTTCTATCTAATAGGTTGGTGCAAAAGTAATTGTAGTGTTTGCCATTACTTTTAAAAGGCAAAAACTGCAATTTATTTTGCACCAACATAATACTAATTAGCCCTGCTCCTTGTCTCTCCCAGTGCAGTGGATTGTGTCCCTGAATTTCTCCTCTGACTTTGCATGGAGAGAGCTATTTAAAAATGTATTGGGATCCGCGTGAACCCAGGAGGCGGAGCTTGCAGTGAGCCGAGGTTGCGCCACTGCACTCCAGCCTGGGTGAAGAGTGAGATTCCGTCTCAAAAAAAAAAAAAAAAAAAAATGTATTGGGATCGTCATACTTCTCTGCTTCAAACTCTTTTCCCACTGTGCTTGTATTTCAGACATTTTCACCTGGACCATAGGCCTTGCAGGATTTCATCCTCGTCTTTGCTCTAGAATCTTTTCTTATTGCTCTTCTCTCTCACCGCTCTGCAAACAAAGCCCTCTTTGGTTTTTCAAGCTCACCAATATCTACCCTCCTCTGCCACCCCCGACCTTCTACACATGCCTGATTTTTGTCCTCTTCATATTGGTCCTCAACAATCACCTCCTCAGAGACAGCTGTTTTCTCACTCTGATTATTTCTCATAGAACCCCAAAGGTAATACAATCAATAATCCTCTCTAATCATACATGTGTTTGTTTCATTTGTTTAGACTTTGGACTTTATAGAAACACAGTCTATTTGTCTTTTGTTCACCATTGTCTTCTGTCATATATACATTGTTTTGTTTTCTAAGGCATGGATTCAGTCTATTTGCTTCATTCGACAGAAGAGAAAACTGAGGTCTGGAACGGTTAAGTTGACTTGTTGAAGACCATGATTCTGTGAGCAGCAGAGCCAGATTTTCTGGCTCTCAACACAGTATGCTTTTCATTACATTGTCACTGCACAGAGTCAGCAATTTAAGACACAGTCCTGCTAACTGAAGATGACTTAACATAAACTTTGATCATATAACTCAAATCACCACTCTGCAGTTATCATGGACATTGAACTCCACTGGCCATCAAAGCCAGCAGTGTGAAAACAGCTGTTTTTCATTCACTGAGGCCAGTAGGTCTAAGATAAATAAAGAAGGGATTCTGCATTGACTCACGAATCCACTCCGGCAAAGTTGGTGGAAGTGAGAGCAATGCTGGTAAGCCAAAATCTGACTCACTGGCCACCAAGTCTGATTCCTCCCAGTGGGAAATATCTGCTCTGGGAGTCACTGGACCCATTTTTCTGCAAGTCAAGAGATCCAGTGTCACACCCTGCCAGCCTCTATTGACCTTCTGGGGTGGTAGGTATGGATGTGGTGCGTTTAGCAAAGTACCACGCCCTCCACATGCAAGAGAGACAAATTCAACGCAGGAGAAAAGTGGAGCTGAAGGAAAACTTTTCTCCTAAGAAGTAAAATGCTTTTTTTTTTTGAGACGGAGTCTCACTCTGTCACCCAGGCTGGAGTGCAGTGGCGCAATCTCGGCTCACTGCAAGCTCCGCCTCCCGGGTTCACGCCATTCTCCTGCCTCAGCCTCCCGAGTAGCTGGGACTACAGGTGCCCGCCACCACGCCCAGCTAATTTTTTGTATTTTTAGTAGAGACGGGGTTTCACCGTGGTCTCGATCTCCTGACTTCGTGATCCACCCGCCTCAGCCTCCCAAAGTGCTGGGATTACAGGCTTGAGCCACCGCGCCCGGCCGTAAAATGCTTTTTAAGTGACAAACTGTAGGATACACTTAATCTTACTGAGGATCAAATTAAGAAATATTATTTGTTCTAATAGCATGGATTAGGTCGGTTCAACAGAAGTCTGTTTCTCAAAAACAAAACAAAACAACAACAACAAAAATCAAAGAGAATAAGGGAGGCACTGAGTTTAGCTATTATAATACCAACACCTTACAAAGCATAATGTTCCAAACAAGAAAAATATTCCCCCTAAAATGGTCCAGTTTATGACTTCGAAGGACCCTGACAATATTTGAAGGAGGCAAGAGGTCTGTGTAAAACCAGTTCCATTGCTCACCTTTCTTACCCAGGACATTGTATGTTCTTCCTGCCTAGGGTGATGATGATTTGGGGTGGGAGGAGGGTCTGGCCTGGCATTCTATGGGCACAGTGGTTATGTGGCCACAGCTGTGAGAGTCAGTACTCTGCAGTGGCAAGCAGCCAAGCTGGAAATTACATAGGTTGAAAATGGTGTACCCCTGTCATTCATGTGCTGTTGCTAAAGACAGCCTGCTCAATCCAATCAGCCAGTCACTCTTTCTCTAAACCAGAAGCACATGTAGTAGGCATGTACTCTTCAGCCACAATAGTGTCTCCTTGTGTAATGGGTTTGGCCATTCAGAAACTGAACATATTCTGGGAGTGCACCTGTACTGAGCAGGCCATGTAATGAGGGTTAATTGTGGGGTTAATAGAATGATAAACTTTGCTATCCTCAGCAGCTGCAGGTAATATTGCAGCAAAATCATTCACATGTGCAACTAATTGATTGGCTTCTTCAAACTAGGCATCTTTAAGAGCTAGGAACAGAGAGCTGATAATTGCATGTGAGGTATAAATAGCCTTTCAATTACAGCTCACAAAAACACTTCCTCCTGCTGCATGATGCAGAGTATTCATGGTAGGCCAATGTGTGGTTTCTGAGGAATGAAAACCAGATTAGGAAGACCCACTGCAGTCAAACATGCTCTTTTTATGATAAAGCCTAATGAGGGTTAATTTCATCTTCTTGTTCACCAGGTGCTACCGAGTGTTGAGTGCTCTGTGCACATGTGTGTGTGAGCATGCATGCAAGTGTGTGTGTGTGTGTGCGTGTGTGAGAGAGAGAGAGAAAGAGAGCAAGAGACCTACAGATGATAGAAGTTTAGGATGGCTCTAGAAAAATTCCAGCCAAAATATCTATTACTCAGCTTCAGCTTGAAAGATGATACCATTGGTAGAGTCACCATCTCTGAGCATCTGTGCTGACCCAGGCAAGAAGAGTTTTCAGTACCTCCATGAACATAAAACAGGCAGTAAAGATTTGATTTAGATGTATTTAATGAACAATAAAAGCTAGGAATTAAATCGTAGGGAGGAGAAGCAGCTTTTTGGCACTCTCTTGGCCAATAGCATCAGGATGGTAAAGACATAGGATGGGTAGAGCGGCCAAGCAAGTGGTTCTCCTAATGATTGTGTATTATGTCAATTTATTTTTCCAAAGAACACAGGTGGAAGGAACCAGATAAAGTAGGTGGTTGAGCTTCTGGAGCTGCTGTAGAACATTTGGTACAAAAGGGGAGTGGTAACATCTGTTCCATAAAGGGAAAACACTCTGCTGTCAAAAGAGCAGTAGGCTCAGCAGGAGATTCGAGTCCAGTCCAAGCTGTGTCCCTGCTTCCTATGTCAATGTGGCAAATCACTTGAACCCTCTGAGTTTCCATTTAGCCATCTATCTTGTAATATATAATATTATAACAATTATCATCTATATAACTCTTTAGACTTATTATCTAATGCAAACGCTCTACTAGATCTTCAAGAAGAAAATGAATTAGTCATTTGCTTCATTGCGGATTGTAAAGGCTAGAGATAAAGGAAATAATCTTTTTATTAAAATTCCTACAAAGCAAGATAATTTTCCCTTTTTATGACTTTGGTTAAATGCATTCGAACCAAATCAACCATTCTATAATATGCCACATTGGGACACATAAATTAAAGCAATTACCCTGAATTAACATGTGCAGAGTCTGGACGTGGTGACTCATGCCTGTAATCCCAGCACTTTGGGAGGCCCAGGAGGGTTAATCAGCTGAGATCAGGAGTTCAAGACCAGCCTGGCCAACATGGTGAAACCCTGTCTCTACAAAACTTAGTGGGGTATGATGGCGTGTGCCTGTAATCCCAGCTACTCGGGAGGCTGAGGCAGGAGAATCACTCGAACCCGAGAGGCAGAGGATGCATTGAGCCTAGGTCACGCCATTGCACTCCAGCCTGGGCGACAGAGCAAGACTCTGTCTCAAAAACAAAACAAAACAAAACAAAACAAAACAAAACAAGACAAAAAAAAAAAACACGAAAAAACAAAAAACAAACAAAAATGTGCAGGTCTACAAAAGCTAAAGCCTATCTTTTTCAACCAATATTCAACAAACACTTCACACATCACCCTTTCTAACTTAATCCACTATCTCAGTTGTGCCTTCATTCTTTGAGTGATGAGTTTTGTTTAAAATATTATGACAGCTTCTGAATATCTTAAATATTTTTGGAACTTCCATGTTCAGATCCACTTACAACATTTTTCCCACACACATACAATTTATTTATTGGCTTATCCATTAATTCATCGACAGATATTTATTTGTATTTTGCTCACCAAATGCTAGGCACTGTTCTAGAAGCTAGTATTCTGTGACCCAGAATACAGCAAAATAAAGTTTCTGTCTTGCTAAGCTTATATTCTGGTGCAAGTTAGGTTATATTCTGGTGGGAGAGAGATTTTATATATATAACAATATGTGTAATTATTATGTAAACATATGTCTATATGATATTTTATGTGTGTGTACATATGTGTGTGCATGTATCTATAAACAGATGGTCACTGACTCACCATGGTTTGACCCATGATATGATTTTTCATTTTTATGATAGATTTATCAGGGTATTAAATACATTTTACAACTATGATATTTTCAACTTATAATAGGTTTTTTGGAACATAACCCCACTGTAAGTTAAAAAGACACTCTTTTGCTGGGTACAGTGGCTCACGCCTGTAATCCTAGGACTTTGGGAGGCCAAGGCGGGTGGATCACGAGGTCAGGAGTTCGAGACCAGCCTGCTCAGCAGGGTGAAACCCCATCTCTACTAAAAATACAAAAATTAGCCGGGCATGGTGGCATGCGCCTATAATCCCAGCTACTCGGGAGGCTGAAGTAGGAGAATAACTTGAACCCGGGAGGTGAAAGTTGCAATGAGCCGAGATCGCACCACTGCACTCCAGCCTAGGTGACAGAGTAAGATACCGTTTCCAAAAAAACAAAAAAAAAAACACTGTTTTTAAGAATTTAAAGGTGGGTCACAGGCCTGGCCCACCTCCTCCCCAGGCATCCATGTGTCAGACACAAGGCACTGCCACACATGGTGGCCTGGGGAGAAGGATCTTTGGAGAAGTATTATTTAATACAGGGTACTCAGGATAAGACTCTTTGATAAGAGGACATTTAAACAGAGACCTAAACAGGATGAGAAAGCTGGCTCTGCAGACATTTGAGGGTGAGCATTCCAGGCCCAGGAGGGGCAAGTGCCAAGGGCCTGATGTGGGTGTGGACCTCGTGTGCTCCTGGCAGAGCCAGGGAGCCAGAGAGTCTGAGTGAAACTGAGTGAGCTGGAGCAGAGAATTCAATTCCCAAAGAGACACTGAAATGCCTTTAGATTTTATTTGATGTGAAATGGAAAGCCATTGCAGGTTGGGGCAGAGGAGTGATGTCATTGTATTTATTTGTAGAAGGTCCCTCTGAGCTACTGCAGCGAGAATGGACTGCAGGAACTGTGGGAGGTGACAGGCAGGTCTGCGAGGAAGCTGCTGAGGGTGCTAGAGTCAGAGGATGATGTTTGGATTAAGATAATATTGGAGAGATAAGTGATACTCACTCCTATTCTGAATATATTCTGAAGAAAGAGCGAAGGAGTTTTTATACAAGGCAAAGAGGAGAGTCAGAAGTGACTTCAGGGTTTTGGTTTTGAATGAACACAGAGTTGCTATTTACTGGATGAGGAAGATTGGGATGAGAGGTTTTGCTAGGTGAAACCAAGAGTTTAGTTTTGAACATGGCAAGTGTGAGATGCCTCTGACACCCAAATAGGCAAAGATATCTCCAGTCTAGAGCTCAGGGGAGGGGTTGGAGCTGCAATCATGGCAAACGGCCTCTTTTTAATTACCACAGAAGTACATTGGGTCTTCCAGTGGTTCTAGGTGACCCTCTTCTGCGACGTTTTGTTATGTGGAATTTATTCACGCTTATTCAGTAGCATTTAAAGAAACCGCAGAAGTATAGTTCATAACAGTGTGCTGAATTCTTGAAAATTGTAATGACAGTACATGTTTAAGTGTTCTCACCATACACACACAAAAATGATAAGCCCCTGAGGGAAAGCATATGCTAATGAGCTCAATCGAGGCATTACACAATGTATGCCTACACCAAAACATTCTGTGGTACATGATAAATATATATGAAGACTATTTATGTCAATTAAAAAAAATAGAAAAAAAGAAACCACTGAAGTGGTGGATTCCTTCTGTTGAGAGGATTTGGAGGCCTTAGAAAGTTACTTTATTAAACATGACTGTTCTGTCAAGAGTAGAAGTCAACATGTGAGATACAATGAACCAGCATGTGCCCAAGTAAGGGGATTTCCAGAACATTCAAAGAGAGTATTCTACTCTTTCCAGAGTAGTTTAATCTCTGAAAGATTACTATAAGGCACCAGTGTGACCACATCCAGCTATCCCTTCTCTCCATCTGGCTGGGCACATCCAATCTCTGATGCCATCTGAATTCCACCTCTTGCATTAATCCTTTGACAATCACTTTAATCATAAGGGCTGTTTCCCCTCTGATTTCCCATACCATCTACTGAGTAACCTTGTATTTACTCCTTTCTGACTTTCCTTTGGCCTCTGTTTGAATACTGGATATGCCCCTTGTTATGCTCCTGCCTTGCAGAGGCCTCTCTTAGCCTGTTTCCTCATCTATAAGGAAATAGAAGACCTGATACAGGCTCTGTAGTCCTATAACATTCAGCCTTGCAGAGATGTTATTTATAGCCTAAATGAAATGCTATACATTATTACCAGTTGCTCAATAAATAGTAGAAATAATTTTGTGAATATGTGCATTATTATTTTTACTCCTTTTGTATTTTTATGAATCTTGTTTTATTTTACCATCTTTACTATAACATATCATGTAGCTGAACCCACGGACACATCCTCAATAAACATTTGTCAAATGAATTAAACATGAATTAAATAAAAGAGAATATTTTGAGGGAGTAAAATATATTCTTTTGAAATGACAACTTATTTGGAAAATTTTGGAAGATTCAGCCAATTTAGAAACATTTCTGCTATGTCCAAAACAAACAAACAAACTAACAAAAAAAAATGACTACAAGTAAAAGAATTCCCAAACAACCTCTTTAGGCTTCTTTTGTAAACAGTAGATAAAATAACATTTTTAAAATTAGTTAGTCTGAATATATAACAGTAAAAAAAAAAAAAAACCTACGTGTAGTCAAAATCTATATCTTGTCAAATTAAAAAGAAAATAAAAGTTGGAAGCTAAAAATTATTTTCACAAAATGACTTGGCATAAATTATATTGGTAAGATGAATTTTCCTTCCTAAAATAAAAAAGACAAGGCAATGCTGATAACTTTTGTTTTATAGTATTTCAAGGCCTTACACTGAACTTCAAAGAAAGCCAGACTTAAAATAACCTGAATGCAGCTGCATTTTCATCAGTTTCGCTGCACTTTTACCTTTACCACCATTCATCATCTAAGTCAAACAGTTTATAAGGAGAAGACATAAATTCTAACCCCAAGCCAGGAATGCTATCAATGAGTTTGGAAGTTTACATTCTGTTGGCATGAGGTCACTATTTGCTGTCACTGGTGATCGATGAGCCGGCCAGTGTCCTTAGCCCTAGCTTATCTTTCTGAGTTTAGCAAGTTTCCCAGTTTTAATGAGTTTACTTACAGTCCTCAGAAAATAATTTTCTACTGAAATTCACCAAGTCACATTTAGGTGATTTAAAATAGCAAACAATTTTTAAAAGCAGTAGGAATCTAAATTGCCATCCACACTGTTGGTATTTTAAAAACAGTGATTGATGAGACAGAGGAGAAAGGATTACGTCTATAAATAAGCAAAGACTTAAAACCTTTTAGCAAGACCATTTATATCACCCAGGTTAATCTCTTATGACAATAGTTCTAGTCTCTTGGAAATTTGACAATGTATTCCAGTGATTAGGAAGATATTGTTTTCTTATTAATACACAAAGAACTGGGGTGCCATGGTTAATATTTTACTGAATTGTGGAAAAGTGGTAGATTTTTCTCAGTCCTAGTGGGCACTGACATTTTAACTCACTTATCTCTGATTTATTAAGTTCTTGACAGTGCCAAAAAAAAAAGAAAAAAAAGGGATGCATTTTGCCTGAAGGATCTATAGCTAAGGCAATTTGACATATGCTTTTCTTCTCTCTTAAGGGGGCCGTCCCAGCTGTGCAACTGCCATTTCATGGTGCAGTAGTCTTTAAGATTATTTCTTAGATAGTGGAATTTTGTGTCACCACAATATTTTGAAAATTTGCTAAAATGACATTTTACATTAAAGTTTGAATTTTATGAAAAAATACTTCAAGCTAAAATTATAATCAAAGATTATCCAAAGGGTACAATGGAAAAAACGCCCAATAATAATACATGAGAGGGCAAATACAATAGATGGGATGCCTATTAGATATTAACATCTTGTCAATGCATTGCTCATGTTGATTAGATTTCTCTTTTAAGCTACTGATTATAAGGATGGATATGCTCAGGGAATTTTATCATTTTATAAAAGATAACATGATAAGAAAATTTATAGTTACTTGATATATATGAATATATGAACTCATGATTTACATGATTAAATTAGATGTCATGTAAAGGATAATACAGCTCTCCTCTCCATCTCTCTTATTTGGTCATCAGATTACTATTCCAGGTGGGTAGGCTCCTGTAGATGATCTTATAGAACAAGGGTGCACTTCATTTTCAAATAGGCATCAAAGCTCTTTTATAAAAATGTAGGGCCAAACTGTCATGATACTGTATAGTTCAATTTACTGGGCACAGACCCACAGTTACAACACATATTCTTTAAACTCCAAGCAGCAGTCTGGCAAAAGTGTGCTGTGGGTTATAAAGGGACAGGACAGAGCATTTGAAGGCGATGGAATAAACCCATCACTCATACTGGAAAAACAACTTAGAGACCACACCATATTTATAAGAGGGTCAGCAGCAACAATTTTATATATAAAAGGACTGGTCTACAGTAATCAGAGCCCCCAAGTTTTCACTGGGAGATGTTTTCAAAGTTCATAAATGATATTTTTTGGTCCTAGACACAGAACAAATGGAAAATGCTAAGAATTCAAATGAAATGGTTCATAGTTTGCATCAGCTTTTAAATTTGATTTATAACAAAGATAACTGCAAATGTAATGGGTAATCATGATCTTCATGACACCAGGAAATACCAACTTATACTACTTGGGTGAATTGTTTTTCTTTTGAATTGTTATACTAAAATAAAGTGATAGCATGTTAAAATATATATTTAAGTAAATATTGTACTTCTGCGTAGCTACCCACTGTTGACTAATGTCAATAATGCATCTTGATCACAGTGGTAATTATTTCTGTTGCCATTATATAAGCCACATAATTATGTAAGTACAACACTTAAAAATAGAAAAAAATTCACATTGCTTAAAAATATAAGATGCCCCTTAAAATTTAGGGCTGGTTGTTATAAAAATAAAATAATTTCCAAAAGAATAAAAATTTTGCAAGTGTGAGACTACTCTCTTGAAAAAGACTGCAAAAACAAAAAAGAATTTGGAGAAATATTTTGAGTAATAGCAACATTACTATACAGTTGACCCTTGAACAATATGGGTCAGTACTGCACCAGCTCACTTATAAATAGATTTCCTTTTGCCTCTGCCACCCCTGAGACAGCAAGACCAACTCCTTCTCTTCCTCCTCCTCAGCCTACTCAATGTGGAGGTGAGAATGAAGATCTTTATCATGATGTAATTCCGCTTCATGAATAGTAAACCTATTTTCTTCCTTATGATTTTCTTTCTTTTTTTTTTTTTTTTTTTTGAGAAGGAGTCTTGCTCTTTCACCCAGGCTGGAGTGCAGTGGCGCTATCTCGGCTCACTGCATGCTCCGTCCCCCGGGGTTCACGCCATTCTCCTGCCTCAGCCTCCCGAGTAGCTGGGACTACAGGCGCCCGCTACCTCACCCGGCTAATTTTTTGTATTTTTAGTAGAGACGGGGTTTCACCGTGTTAGCCAGGATGGTCTCGATCTCCTGACCTCGTGATCCGCCCGCCTCGGCCTCCCAAAGTGCTGGGATTACAAGCGTGAGCCACCGCGCCCGGCCCCTTATGATTTTCTTAATAACATTTTCTTGGCCGGGCGCGGTGGCTCACGCTTGTAATCCCAGCACTTTGGGAGGCCGAGGCAGGCGGATCACGAGGTCAGGAGATTCAGACCATGGTGAAACCCCGTCTCTACTAAAAATACAAAAAATTAGCCGGGCGTGGTGGCGGGCGCCTGTAGTCCCAGCTACTCGGAGAGGCTGAGGCAGGAGAATGGCGTGAACCCAGGAGGCTGAGCTTGCAGTGAGCCGAGATTGTGCCACTGCACTCCAGCCTGGGCGACAGAGCGAGACTCCGTCTCAAAAAAAAAAATAAATAAATAAATAACATTTTCTTTCCTCTACCTTACTGATTGTAAGAACATAGAATACATATAACATATAAATGTGGCTAATTGGTGGTTCATGTTATGGCTGAGGCTTTTGGTTAACCATAGGCTATCAGCAGTTAAGTTTGGGGACAGTCAAAATTATATCTGAGTATTCCACTGCCTAGGGGTCAGCACTTCTAAGCCTCAGGTTATTCTAGAGTCAACTGTAACTTTTAGAACCTCTCTAGGTAGTTAATTTAAAGGGGAGGCCGGGTGCAGTGGCTCATGCCTGTAATCCCAGCACTTTGGGAGGCCGAGGCGGGTGGATCACAAGGTCAGGAGTTTGAGACCAGCCTGGCCAAAATGGTGAAACCCCGTCTCTACTAAAAATGCACATATTAGGCAGGCATGGTGGCAGGCGCCTGTAATCCCAGCTATGCAGGAGGCTATGGCAGGAGAATGTCTTGAACCTGGGAGGTGGAGGTTGCAGTGAGCTGAGATGGAGCCACTGCACTCCAGCCTGGGCGACAGAGTGAGACTCCATCTCAACAACAACAACAAAAAAATAAAATAAAATAAAATAAAACAATAAAGGGGAAAAGTTCATTTGAATGTGTGAGTTTCACTACATTGGTTGAACACTAAGTGAATTTCTCATGTTATTCTTCCTTCTCAGTGTGGGTGGTCCCTGATAAAGATGCAAAAACTAAAGCTTTTCAAAAAGAGTGACACATCATTACTACATATGAAACAGTATTAGTGAGACAGAGATTTTCACAGAACCATGAAGAGTTCACCTTTACCCACTTCCACCTCTACCTGCCAGGATGGCGGGTCTTCTGTTGCTCCTCCTGCTTGGTTAGAGGAAGTCACCAAAGACCTTGTTTTTTAAAAGGAGCCAATGTTTCTGAGGTGCTGGCCCCTTCAGAAACTAAAATCCAGGGCTTTTCTCTTCATTTGCCCTCATGCGTGCAGTTTATACGGCTCTGGTTGTGTTGCAGTAGCATTTGGCAAGGGGTAAGTAGAAAGGAGAAATTTCCATATAGCTTGTTTGGGAAGGAAGACCATCCTGGGAGCATCACAGACATGTGGGCCAAGAGGAAAGCCAGCTCGCCCCTGCCATCAGGGTGGCCTCCACTGCCTCTTCATTCCACTTCTTCATTTCACTTGTGATTAAAAAATAAAATGTAAAATGTGGACTTGCTTTTTATTTCCCCACTCTTAGCACCACTTCTAATACATATGTTATATGTTATACATATATTATATATATATTTATATATTTTGTGTATAAATATAAATGTGTGTCCATCCATTCTCATTATATATATATCTCATTATATATATATATTTTATATATATATAAAAAATATAGCTGTCCATTTCAATACTGTTTCATCATCATACTTTTCAGTTTGTTTTTTTTTTTGTTTTTTTGTTTTTTGTTTTTTGAGATGGAGCCTCGCCTTGTTGACCAGGCTGGAGTGCAACGGCCCCATCTCAGCTCACTGCAAACTCTGCCTCCCAGGTTCTAGTGATTCTCCTGCCTCAGCCTCCTGAGTAGGTGGGATTACTCGGCTAATTTTTTGTATTTTTAGTAGAAACAGGGGTTCACCATGTTGGCCAGGCTGGTCTTGAACTCCTGACCTCAGGTGATCCACCCCCCTCGGCCTCCCAAAGTGCTGAGATTACAAGCGTGAGCTACCGCGCTGGCCATATATATTTTGTATATAAATATAATATATAAATGTGTGTCCATCCATTCCCATTATCTATATAGTATAAATATATATTATATATTAATATTATATATAAAAATCCATATATAATGTATAATATAAATATATTATATATAATATATATAAAATGGGAATGGATGGACACACATTTATATATTATATTTATATACTATATATATCTAATACATAGCTGCCCTTTTCCATGTGTTTCATCATCATACGTTGCAGTTTTTTAAATAAAATTAAAAGGAAATCAATGTTTTATTGTCAGAGTTCCCTTTTTTCAAAATGTAATAGAGAAGTCCATCCAAATAATTTATTTTAATCCCCAACACATAATAATTTTCAAGATGCAAGAGAAGTAATTTCACCATTTACTATTCCATTGAGTGGCCTGTGGGAGGAGAGATGAGAAGAAGACAGAAAAGAAAGGGTGTCCTAATTCTATTTCTATACCATATTTTTGACTTCTTGGTTAAAATATAGAAGTAACTAAAATCATTACAAATCAAGTTATACTCTAAATTCTATAAAGTATTGATTTTTATTTTCATCATAATAGACATGTACATTTATTTAGTTTCTCTTAAATCAGATTTTGTCATATTTAATTTTTAGAAAACAAAAAACTTACTACCTTTTGATAATTTGTAGTTATGAAAGACCAATCAGAAATTTTCAGTTCTTTTGCTATTACAGTAACTTTAAATCTCCGATATCAGTAAATTATAATTATTTAATAAAATATAGAAAACATTTTCACATATTTTCTAATATTTTGATATTTTGAATAAAAAGAGTTTACTCCTTTAAAATATTTTAAACTTGGAAGAAGTCTTAAATGTTTTTATTTTCAGAATTCTGCACATCAAAGAAGAAGAATAAGAGAAGAGGGAAGAGGAGGAGGAAGGAGAATAAAAGAAAATTAATAAAGAAAAAGTGAACCATTTTAGTTCAGGAATTTGAGAGACCTCAGTAGGTAAAATAATCACTATTTTCCTGTGGATAGCTGACCTTGAATTCTATCTTAGTTACCAGGGTAAGAGAGTGTGATGACCTCTTCTAGATACTATTTAATACATCACATACTCACTTCATAATTTAACAGAATTGCTGGTGCCTATACCCAAGCTTGTTAGAATAAACATTACGAAGTTTCAGAATCAAAGTTCATTAAAAAAGTCCACTGATTGCAATACCTGATTAATACATTTAGGGGAAAGGGAACAACAAACCTTCGTGGAAATTAATAGGATGTCAAACCTGGATGGAACCCTAGACGCTTGCACAGGTGCCCCTTTTAGCTGAGGAGAGACCCAGGACAAGAGCTGCAATGTGTATCTTGATCCTATTGCAAATGATTCACTGGAAACTATTCACTTAAATGTATTGGTTGATTATTCCATACATGCTGCACAATGTTCTTGGCATTGATAATTCGTAGGTTTAAAAAAACATAATCTCGGCCGGGCGCGGTGGCTCACGCTTGTAATCCCAGCACTTTGGGAGGCCGAGGCGGGGGGATCACGAGGTCAGGAGATCGAGACCACGGTGCAACCCTGTCTCTACTAAAAATACAAAAAATTAGCCGGGCGTGGTGGTGGGCACCTGTAGTTCCAGCTACTCGTAGAGGCTGAGGCAGGAGAATGGCGTGAACCCGGGAGGCGGAGCTTGCAGTGAGCCGAGATTGTACCACTGCACTCCAGCCTGGGCGACAGAGCGATACTCCATCTCAAAAAATAAAATAAAATAAATGATAATCTCTAGGGGAATCAAAAGGAAAGGGAATAGAAAAAAGAAAGTAAGAAGCCACAAATTTCAAGAGAGGAAAAACTGACAAAAAGAAGGGGGTAGTCAACTTCATGAATAATGTAGATGTATTGAGTGGGATGAGAACCCAGAGTGTGTGTGAGATTTGGAATTACACACATGACCTTGGCACAGTGTCAGTAAAGTGCTCAGAAGGGAACTTAGATTGTAGCTAGGATGAAGAAGGTGTGGGGAATTCCTAAAGCCATAAGCATGAAAGAAACCCATTTTTAAAAATGGGCAACAGGTATAAACAGGCAAGTTCACGAAAGACAAAAGCCAAAATCCTTATTTTAAAAAACGGTTCAATCTCTGTGATCAAGGATATGCAAATGAGAATGAGGAAATACCACATTACTTCTGTTACATGAGGTAGGGAGTGTCTGACAACACCTGGTTTGGGAAGACATGGAGAAATAGAAATTCTCATAACTCTGCTTGTGGAGTATAGGTTGTTAAAACTTGGAAACCAATTTGACAACAGCCAGAAAAGTTCAAAAGGTACATTGTCCCTGTGACTTATCAATTCCTTTGTTAGCTGTATTTTCTAGAGAAATTCTTACACATAGGCACCTAGATAAATGCAGAATGCAGTTCAATGAAGCATTAATACATACTGAGCAACAATCTTTGGGAAAACAGACTTTAAAAGTTGTACTGCTTAAAACCTAGATGATGGGTTGATAGATGCAGCAAACCACCATGGCACATGTATACCTAGGTAACAAACCTGCACGTTCAGCACATGTATCCCAGAACTTAAAAAAAAAAAAAAAGTTGTACCGCTGCTACCTGATTCAGGACCCAGACCTCAGGAAGACAGAAATGTTAGCCCTGTCTCCAATTTTTTGTGCTTTGGATACATTTCTTTTCTGTGAAGATATTTGCCTTATATTTGACTGTGTCTGTGTTTTGGTTTTCTATTTCCATGTTACATTCATCATTGCCATTTTAAAATCTCTACCAAGAAGCACCAAAATATATTTTATATATCTACACTCAAAAATTGACTGTAAAACAGAAAAAGTTGAACAAAATGAATATCAAACATTTTTCTAGGACCCATTAGAGGACTGAAGCTGCAGCACAAACTACCATTCTGAAATTTAGAGACAAGAGCATCCCAAATGCCACAGGCAGCTGAGATCTGCTTATCTGGAGAGAAGCCAGTGGAGACTTAAATTGGTAGAAACACATAAATGGTCATTTTTAAAAATTGTTGGAGACTGTGTGGACTAGTGTGAGAGCAAAAATCTTCTGGACCTGGAGCTGTAACTGGATCCCCAGGATTTCCTAGGTTTTACCTCCAGGTACTCAATCAGGTTCTCAGGAAAAGGAGCCAGGAAAGATACTCTCTCAGCTCTGGCATGGAGAAGGAAAAAGGAATTCTTATGAAATGCACCAGGGACTTTTCCATAACAAAGGCTTACCCTCCAGGGGAAAGAACTTTGTCAGAGTGTTATTCCAGTTGAAGAATTGGAATTCTTTCTACTCCAGCCCCCTCCAGCCTTCCAGTCTCCCCTAAGAGAAAAACAAGAAAACAATAAACAAACAAAATATGACTTCTGATTCTGCAAATTGCAGTAGACCTGCTATTCGCTATTCCTCCTGCTAACAACCCTGAAAATTATATATTCAACAAACACAAGGAGACTCTGGAAGGTGGGGAGAAGAAGGTAACTGAGCTGGGCAACTTGGGACACAAAGAATGACATATGATGGTGAGTTTCCAGGTTTGCTTTCTGCATCATATAACCATGACTTGGAGCTAGAGAAGGCAGCAGTTTGGAAATGCCAAGGGCAGAGACAATACAACCCCCAACAAAAGCCTGCTCTCCTAGCCAGAGGACCACAAAAGGGGCGGTGTAGCAGGAAAATAAACTCTGGGAAAATATTTTATATTCCAGACAAATACAATGAAAAAACAAACAAACAAACATGTGACCCCAACTCCAACCATACCATCAAAGGCCATATGAGGAGCCTAGACTGCCACCCTCACCAGCTGTGATGAGGTGCCTTAAATCCCTGCAGAGTTGTCAGAGAAGACAAGTAGGGAGCCGTGACATTTATCCTCACCTGCTGGAAACAAGCGTTCTCAAAGGGTTGGTGGAGACTACATGAGAACTTGGAATTCTACCCCCATCCATCTCTAACAAGACAATCCTCACCCTCCCTGGTGGGTTGGTGACAGAGGCATCTTATTAGAGAGTTAGCACAGTCATCATTGCCCAGTGGTAACAAGGCCACTCACTCCATGACGACAGTGGGGGACACAGAGGAGCAGGACCATCCACTCTTACACAGCCTCTCATCTGGTGTCATGGGGTCTGAGTGGCAAACCTGAACTCTGCCTTATCTGGAAGTAATAAGGTGGTGCCTCCCTCTTCTCCTGCCAGACTGGTATCAGAAAAAGCCAGATAAAACGGTAGATTTAAACAGATATGGAGTCTTATGACATAATACAAAATGTCCAAGCTTCAATATTAAATCACGCATTATACCAAGAATCAGGAGGATATCAAACTGAATTAAAAAAAGACAATTGGCCCATGCCCATATCAAGATAACAGACATGATATAACTATCTGAGAAAGATTTTAAAGCAGTCCTCATAAAAGTACTTCAACTAACCATCACAAACAATCTTTAAAGAAACAAAAAGTAGGCCGGGCGCGGTGGCTCACGCTTGTAATCCCAGCACTTTGGGAGGCCGAGGCGGGCGGATCACAAGGTCAGGAGATCAAGACCACAGTGAAACCCCGTCTCTACTAAAAATACAAAAAATTAGCTGGGCATGGTGGCGGGCGCCTGTAGTCCCAGCTACTTGGAGAGGCTGAGGCAGGAGAATGGGGTGAACCCGGGAGGCGGAGCTTGCAGTGAGCCGAGATTGCGCCACTGCACTCCAGCCTGGGTGACAGAGCAAGACTCTGTCTCAAAAAACAAAAAAAAAGAAAAAAAAGAAACAAAAAGTAGAAAGCTTCAGCAAAGAAACAGAAGATATAAAGAAGAAGCAAATGGAAATTTTAGAATTAAAAGATATACAGTTAATTTAAAGGCACAGTGAATGGGGTTAGTGCCAGAATGAAGAAATAGAGGAAAGAGTAAGTGAACTGGAAGAGGGAAAATATAACTATCAAATGTGAACAACTGAAAGAATATAGAAATTTAAAAAATGAACAAAGTCTCAGAGATCTGTGGTATATAAGAAAGATCTACCATTCATATTATTGAAATTCCAACTAAGACAGGAGAAAGAGGGCCAAGCTGAAGACAATAATTTATGGAATAATGGCTGAAAACTTCTCAAATTTGGCAAGAGGCATAAATGTACAGAGTGGAGAAGTTGAGGGGATTCAAAAGAGGATGGCCAGCCATGGTAGCTCACGCCTGTAATCCCAGCACTTTGGGAGGCTAAGGTGGGTGGATCACCTGAGGTCAGGAGTTCGAGACCAGCCTTGCTAACATGATTAAACCACGTCTCTACTAAAAATACAAAAATTAGCCAGGCGTGGTGGCACATGCCTATAATCCCAGCTCTTGGGAGGCTGAAGCAGGAGAATTGCTTGAACCCAGGAGATGGAGGCTGCAGTGAGCCGAGATGGTGCCACAGCACTCCAGCCTGGGCAACAAGAGCGAAACTCTGTCTAAAAAAAAAAAAAAAAAAAAAAAAAGCGTAAATCTAAAGAAACCATACCCAGACAAATCATAGATAAACTTCTAAACATTAAAGACAAAAATTCTTGAAAATAGCAAGAGATAAACACTACCTTACCTATCAAACAAAAGCAGTTTGAATGATAGCTGATTCCTCATCAGAAACCATGGAGGATGGAAGAACGTAGCACAATATTTTCTAATTGCTGAAAAAAGGCCTGTCATCTGGATTTCAGTACCTAATAAAAATAATCTTCAAGAATGAAGGGGAAATAAAGATATTCTCAGATGAAGACAATCTCAGACCATTTGTCAAGAGAAGACCTAAAAGAATGGCTAAGGATGTTCTCAAGAACACAAAGGAAACAATAAAATAAAGAATCTTGGAGCATCAGAAAGGAAGGAGAATACAGCAGGCAGAAATGTGGGTTCACACTGGGATTCTAGCTCCTGGTTAACCTGCATGTGATCTTCTAAGACTGTCCACAGGCAAGTCCAATGCCTTTACCTGGCAGGCCTCACACAGGAGAGCTACTCTCCCCACACCAGGCTTGGTGCACAGCCAGTGCATTGCAGTTCTTTTTTTTTTTTTTTTTGAGACAGAATCTCGCTCTGTCACCCAGGCTGGAATGCAGTGGTGCAATCTCAGCTGACTGCAACCTCTGCCTCCTGGGTTCAAGTGATTCTCCTGCCTCATCCTCCCGAGTAGCTGGGACTACAGTTGTGTGCCACCACGCCCAGCTAATTTTTTGTATTTTTAGTAGAGACGGGGTTTCGCCGTGTTATCCAGGATGGTCTCAATCTCCTGACCTCATGATCTCCTGCCTCAGCCTCCCAAAGTGCTGGGATTACAGGTGGGAGCCACTGCACCCAGCCAGTGCAATGCAGTTCTAATGGGAGTTGATGTCAGGGGCCTCTGGGCCAGGCATGCTCTCGGGCATATTACTAGCCCAGACCTGTCCATTCCCGGAACTCTCTATCTGAGGCCTTGAGCAGAAGTCTTCACTGGCCTGTGCTGAGAACTTATCGGAGAGAAAGGGGGAAAGCTTCAAGCCACTTTTTCCTACTCTGACTCAATACTCAGTACTTTCCACCTGTGCCCTTCCCTTTCTCCATCCTCCTGGTGGTCCCCAGTCGCAGGGTCTGTAATATTGCACTAGCCTTTTACTTGAGGCAATCTCCACATCATGCCGATCCACCTGGCCCTCAGCCATTGCACCAATCCATAGGGAAGGTAGAGTAGGGGAGAGCCAGCACTCTCTGTTTCAGACTCTTGGTGATATCATTAGAGTAAGGGATTAAAACCACTGCCCAGTGGGTTTCATTTCTGGTTTCACTGATATGGACAGGAGACAGGGAAAACTGGGTAGAAGAGGGCAGTTCCCAGGCAAAGGCCCCACCCTCAAGCCTGAATACCCTCGGCCCTACATGAGAACAAGCATTCCTGTTTTCACAACCCAAAAGTTGCCTTTTGGCCTGCCACACCCCCTATCCTGCACCCATGTATATATATCCTGAACCCCAGGCTCCAGAAGCCGACCAGTAAGCCACCAAATCAGCAAATGGATGGCGAAAGGATGCAGCAGAGAAAAAAAAGAAGAGGAGGAACATCTAACACCCAGAGGAGTTTG
The DNA here is from genome assembly GCF_006542625.1 of Nomascus leucogenys. Lineage (NCBI taxonomy): Eukaryota > Metazoa > Chordata > Mammalia > Primates > Hylobatidae > Nomascus > Nomascus leucogenys. Next base: position 45,237,958 of record NC_044398.1, on the reverse strand, counting down.
GCGGGGGGCCGTTGGAGAGGAGTCCAGCAGCTGAGTGGCCCAGCTCCTGCTCCAGGGGAAGATCGCCTTCCCACTCCATCTCCCCATTCTGGTCCCTGATCCATCCCGCTGAAAACCACCTCCACCACTCAATAAAACTCCGCATTCATCCTTCAAGCCCGTGTGTGACCCAAGTTTTCCGTGATGCTGGGCAAGAGCTCGGAATAGAGAAAGCTGTCACACACTGGCCTTCTGCCCTTGCCAAAAGGCATAGGGTCCATTGAGCTAACACTCAAGCCTCTGCAAGCGGCAGAGCCGAAAGAGCTTTGTAACACTGGGGTTGCAGGCACCCTCCTCAGACACTACCTACCGAGGAGCGCTCGCCCCAGCCTCTGCACCTGCCTGTCTGCATGCTCTCCCTTCTGCAAGGGGTTTGAGCAGTGGCATCACTGAACAGGCAAGCCACACCCCTGCCGCACATCCTGCGTCCTGTGAGGGGAATCAGCGAACTCTTCCGCTTCATCACTTTACTTGGCTACTTGGCTACGCTGACACCTGACAGCTTAGCTGTCTCCAACTCAGCTGAACTCCTGACAAATAGACCTTTCTTCTTGAGTTTTCAAAATTAGGTTTGATGGTGCAAGTGAAAATTATAACACTGTATGATAGGTCGCTAAATGTTTGTTGAGCAAATATTTAAGACAATTATAAATATAGGAGAGGAAAGGAAGAGAAATAGAGATAAGATTTCCATATTTCACTTAAAATGACAACACCAATAAAGTGTTTTATACATAAATTATTATAAATTATATAATTAGTGTAATATTAGATTATATGTGGTATACATAACATAAAATCTTACACCTAGGGCACCTACAAAAAAACCTATATAAAAAGATACATGTAAAATCACTGCAGATAAATCACAATGGAATTCTTTAAAATGTTCAAGTGGCCGGGGGCGGTGGCTCACGCCTGTAATCCCAGGCTTTGGGAGGCCGAGGTGGGCGGATCACAAGGTCAGGAGATCAAGACCAAGCTGGCTAACACGGTGAAACCCGGTCTCTACTAAAAATACAAAAAATTAGCCAGGCGTGGTGGCGGGCGCCTGTAGTCCCAGCTACTCAGGAGGCTGAAATAGGAGAATGGCGTGAACCCGGGAGGCGGAGCTTGCAGTGAGCCGAGATTGTGCCACTGCACTCCAGCCTGGGCAACAGAGCGAAACTCTGTCTCAAAAAAAAAAAAAAAAAAGTTCAAGTAACTCACAGAAAGGCAACAAAAAAATCAATAAAATAAAAGAAGCAAGAAACAGAAAGCACAAATAGAAAACAAAAAAAAAATGGCAGACTTAAGCACTAATATATCAATAATCACATTAAGTGTAAATAGTCTAAGTACACCAAAAAAAAGACAGAACCTGGCAGAATAACTTAAAATATGACTTCCTCACAGTAAGACAAAAAACCATATGATCTAACTGTATACTGTCTATAAGAAACTCAAATGTCATAATAAAGATAGCTACAAAGTAAAAATAGAAAAAATATATAGTATGCAAAAATTAATCAAAAGAAATAAAATTCGCTATATTTTTTTATTTTTTTATTTTTTTCAGACAGAGTCACACTCTATCTCTAGGATGGAGTACAGTGGCGCAATCTCAGCTCACTGCAACTTCTGATTCCCTGGTTCAAGTGATTCTCCTGCCTCAGCCCCCTGAGTAGCTGGGATTACAGGCACATGCCACCATGCCCAGCCAATTTTTGTATTTTTAGTAGAGATGGCGTTTCACCACGTTGGCCAGGATGGTCTCCATCTCCTGACCTCGTGATTCGCCTGCCTCGGCCTCCCAGAGTGCTGGGATTACAGGCATGAGCCATGGCGCCCAGCCCAAAATTAGCTATATGAACATTAGATAAAGCACATTAGAGCTAAGGAACTTAACAGAGACAGAAAAGAACATTATATAAAAATAAAAGAGTCAATTCACAAAGAAGGCATAGCAATCTTAAATATGTATGCATTGAACAAAAAGCTATAAAATATAGGAGGTGAAAACTGATAAAATAGAAAGGAACAGAAAGGAGAAATAAGTTGACAGTCATACTTGAAGACTTCAACACTTCTCTCCTAACAATTGCTAAAACAACTAGACAACATCAGTAAGCATGCAAGAATACAGCAAAACTCAACAACATCATCCACAAACAGGATCTAATCAATATGTATTGAACACGCCAACTGACAACAGTAGTATCCATGCAACAAAGACCGAGATAGACCATGATGTGGACCAAAAAATGAGCCCCCCAAAAATTATTGTAAATGTACAGAGTGTATTCTGCAACAGTAAGGATATCAAATGTGAAATCAATAGCAGAAAATATTCTCCAAGCACTTGGAAACTAAAGAGCACATTTATTAATAACTCATTTGTCAAAGATGAAGTCTCATGGTGAATATGAATGAAAATGAAAATAAAATTTTTGAAAAGAAGAATAAGGTGTAAGTCTAATTTCAAGACTTATTATCTATCATAACCAATACTCTGTGGAATTGGTGGGAAGGAGAGGTGCATAGATCAATGGAATAGTCCAAAAATATACGAACATGCAAAAAATGCCCAAGTGACTTTTAATAAAGTTGTAACAGCAATACAATAAAGGAAAGATCGCCTTTTCAATAAATGGCGCTAGAATAGTGGGCACCCAGAAGCAAAAAGCAAACCTTATTCTAAGTCTTAAACCTTATATAAAAATTAATTCAAAGGGATTGTAGATTTAAATGTAAAAATGCTTAGAAAAAATAAATATAGAAGATAAGATTCCTAGGATCTTTGACTAGGCAAGGAGTTCCTAGACTGGATACCGAAAATATGTTTTATAAATGAAAAACATCAATAAATTGGACTTCATAAAATTTAAAACTTTGCTCAGTGAAAGACTCTGTGAAGAATATAGAATACAAGCTATAGAATGTGAGAAATTATTTGAAAACCAGAAATCCAATGAAGGACTAGTATCTAGAACATATAAAAAGTTCTCACAACTCAACAGTAAAAAAAAAAAAAAGACAAAAAAATAACTAAATAGAATCTGAGTGACAGAAGTAGAGAAATTTTTTCACTAAGCAAGACATACAGTGACAGGCTGGGCATGGTGGCTCACACCTGTAATCCCAGCACTTTGGGAGGCCGAGGCAAGCAGATCACCTGAGGTCAGGAGTTCAAGACCAGCCTGGCTGACATGGTGATATCTGGTTTCTACTAAAAATAGAAAAATTAGCCAGATGTGGTGGTGCACGCCTGTAGTCCCAGCTACTCTGGAGGCTGAGGCTGGAGAATCATGTAAACCCAGGAGGCAGAGGTTGCAGTAAGCTGAGATCACGCCACTGCACCCCAGCCTGGGAGATAGAGCAAATTTCCATCTTAAAAAAAAAAAAAGATATACAGCGACAAGCATGTGAGAAAATGTTAAAAAGCATTAAGCATGAGGGAAATACAAATTAGAGGTACAATAAAATACCATTATACACTTATCAGAATAGCTTAAAAAAAATGGTGACAGTGCTGTGTGCTGACAAAGATGCAGAGAACCTGGATCACACTTACACTGCTGGTGTGAATGAAAATGGTACAGCCATTCTGGAAAACAATGTGAGTGCTTTTGTTTTGTTTTGTTTTTCTTTATTTTTTTTCGAGACAGAGTCTTGCTCTTGTTGCCCAGGCTGGAGTGCAGTGGTGCAGTCTCAGCTCATTGCAACCTCTGCTGCCTGGGTTCAAGCAATTCTCCTGCCTCAGCCTCCGAGTAGCTGGGATCACAAGCATATGCCACAATGCCCGACAAATTTTTGTATTTTTAGTAGAGACAGGATTTCGCCAAGTTGGCCAGGCTGGTCACAAACTTCTGACCTCAGGTGATACACCCGACTTGGTCTCCCAAAGTGCTGGGATTACAGGTGTGAGCCACCACGCCAGGCCCTGACTGTTTCTTTAAAAACAAACACAACACGTCACAACAAACAAACTGACTAATTAAACATGCAACTACCTTAGAAACCAGAAACTATACATTGCAGTTATTCTAGAGAACGACTTACACTCATAATATCCTGTACACTAATGTTCTTCACCAGCTTTATTCATAACAGCCAACTAGAAACAAAACAAATGTCCTTCTGTGGGTGATGCTATAAGAAAACTGTGATACGTCCATTATTTGGACTGAAGCACTACTCAGCAGTAAAAAGTTACAGAGTATTTATACATGCTACAACCTGGATTGTAAGTGGAAAACGTCCATCCCAAAAGGTTACATACTGTATGATTCCATTTATGTTTATAACATTCTTAAAACAAAAAATATATAGAAATGAAGACCAGAGAAGTTGTGTCTGGGGATTAAGGATGGGCTAAATTTGGGAAGGAAGTAGATACGGCTATAAAAGAGTAACACAGATGCCTTAAAGGTAATAAAAAGGTGCTATATTTTGATTATGTCAATGTCCATATGCTGTTTAGGATTATGTAAGGTAGCTGTGCAAGTTGTTATTACTGGAGAAAAGTGGATTAAAGGTAAAACGAGATCTCTCTATATTATTTCTTATAACTATAGTGAATCTACATTTATCTCAAAATAAAAATAAATAAGTTTAAGGGCCGGGTGTGGTGGTTTACGCCTGCAATTCCAACACTGGGAGGCCGAGGCAGGCAGATCACGAAGTCAAGAGAACGAGACCATCCTGGCCAACACGGAGAAACCCCATCTCTACTAAAAATACAAAACTTAGCTGAGCATGGTGGCGTGCATCTGTAGTCCCAGCTACTCAGGAGGCCGAGGCAGGAGAATCACTTGAACCCGGGAGGCAGAAGTTGCAGTGAACTGAGATTGCGCCACTGCACTCCAGCCTGGGTGACAGAGCGAAACTCCATCTCAATAAATAAATAAATAAATAAAATTTAAATATATACATAGACAACAGAATCAAGGTTTCAAATGAAGAAAATGGGAATCTTACATCCAGGGAAGAGAAATAAGCAGGAAAGGGGGAGAAAGAAGCTACACCTTTGGAGAAACTCTTATGAAGGTCACAGCCCAAAAACACTAGCCCCCAGAAATACTATTCTAATTATTATAATTTATTTATTATTATAGCATTATTTCATACTCCCCTTCCTCACATCTTATAGCACTCCAGGATATCCACTTATAGAGTGGATTACAATGGAAAGAAACTATAATACACAGACCCCTTCTGAGGAAGATTTTTTTTTTGTTTTTTTTTTTTTGAGATGGAGTCTTGTTCTGTCACCCAGGCTGGAGGACAGTGGCATGATCTCGGCTGACTGCAAGCTCCATCTCCTGGGTTGATGCCATTCTCCTGCCTCAGCCTCCCAAGTAGCTGGGACTACAGGTGCCTGCCACCATTCCCGGCTAATTTTTTTGTATTTTTAGTAGAGATGGGGTTTCACCATATTAGCCAGGATGGTCTCGATCTCCTGACCTCATGATCCACCTGCCTCTGCCTCCCAAAGTGCTGGGATTATAGGCGTTAGTCACCACGCCCAGCCAGAAGAATATTTTTTTAAGGTAGCCCAAGGTCGAAAGAGGAGACGAAAACAAAGACATAAGAATTTGAAGCTTGCGGTTTCTACAGCTACAGCAAATAGTAAGCACAGTCCAAGTTTTAGCCACACTAACATGACACCTTACACTAAAAACCTATTTATGCCAGTTTTTATTACTCAATCCAAAATATCCAGATTTTAACCAAACATCTACAAAGCATGCCAAAAATCAAGAAAAAAATACACTCCAAAAAGACAAATCAATCATCAGAACCAGATTTGTGTATGACGCAGATGTTGGATTATTCAACAGGAATTTTAAAATATAGTGATAAAATATCTCAAGCACCATAATAGAAAAGCAAACAACATATAAGAACAGATAGGTAGGCCAAGCATGGTGGCCCATGCATGTAATCCCAGCGCTTTGGGAGGTCGAGATGGGCGGATCACTTGAGGTCAGGAGTTTGAGACCAGCCTGGCCAGTATAGCAAAACCCTACCTCTACTAAAAATACAAAAATTAGCTGGGTGTGATGGTGTACACCTGTAGTCCCAGCTACTCAGGAAGCTGAGGCAGGAGAATCGCTTGAACCTGGGAGGCGGAGGTTGCAGTGAGCTGAGATCATGCCACTGCACTCCAGCCTGAGTAATAGAGCAAGACTCCATCTCAGAAAAAAAAGAAAGGACAGATATGTAATGAGAGAAGAGAGATGTAAACTCTAAGAAAGAATTAAAAAAATGCTATAAATCAAATGAAAAATTTAAAAATGCCTTTGATGGACTCATCAGTGAACTCTACACAGACAAGGAAATAATCTGTGTTCTTGTAAAGAGATCAATAGAAAATTTCTAAACGAAAATCCAACGAGAAAAAAAATGAGAATAAGAGAATAGAGAATCAAATATTATGGAAATTTTCTAAATGTGTTATGTATGATTAATGGACATACCGGCAGAAGAATAAAGACAGAAGAGAGCACAGTAAATATTTGAAGTAATAATGACTGAGAACTTTCTAAATTATGTAATAGATATGGAATCACAGGTGTGGAAGCCCAGAGAACATCAAGAAGAACAATAACCTTATCCCCTACACCATACTGCTGTTGTAGACACCCCCCAGAAAAGACACATTTAGGCATAAGATATTCCAAGTGCAAAAAAAAAGAAAGACAAAAAGAAGATGTCGAAAGAAGCCATAGCAAGAAAAACACCTTACCTACAGAGGAGCACATATAACAATTACAGTGGACCTCTCAGGAAAAGCAAGCAAAAATAGGGTGAAATATTTAAAGTGTTGAAAGAAAATAACCACCAATGTAGGATTATATATATTCAGTAAAATTTTTCTTAAAAAAATTTTCCTTAAAATGTTCTTATAAAAATTTTCCTTAAAATGTTCTTATAGAGATAAGTTCTTCAGGCACAAGAAAAATGATGAGGCAGGAATTTGTAAGTACATAAAAACAGAAGAGCATCAAACAAGTAATAAATGAAAGTAAAATAAAGTGTTTAATTCTTTTTATTCCTTAGTTTATTTAAAACATAACTGTATTAAACAATAATGGTAACAGTGCATTAGTTGATGATAGCATATAGAAAAATTAAATTGTTAACATCAATGTCACAAAATACAGAAGGAGGAATTGAGACTTTTTGGTTATAAGGTACCATGCCTGTACTGCACATGAAATGGCAGAGCATTATTTGAAGATGGACTTCAGTTAGTTCAAAATGAATATTGTATCCTCTAGGGTAGCCAAAAAAGTGTTTTGTTTCGTTTTGCTTTGTTTTGATAGTCTTACTCTGTCACCCACGCTGGAGTGCAGTGGTATAATCTCGGCCCTTGCAAACTCTGCCTCCTGGGTTCAAGCAATTCTCATATCTCAGCCTCCTGAGCAGATGGGATTACAAGCACATGCCACCACACTCAGCCAATTTTGGTATTTTTTATAGAGATAGGTTTTTGCCATGTTGGCCAGGCTGATCTGAAACTCCAGACCTCAAGTGATCCACCAGCCTCAGGCTCCCAAATAGTATTACAGGCATGGGCTACTGCACCTGGACCGAAAAATGTTTTTATAAGGAAGTGCAATTGATATACTAAGAAAACAATGCAATTTTATAAAATGTTCTGTTAACATCATCAAAAGCAGAAAGAGAAAAGGAGAGAACAAATGCAACAAATAGAGAGTTATAAACATGGTAGGTGTTATCGTAACTTTATAGACAATCACTCTAAATATTCATGGTCTAAATACACAAATTAAAAGACAGAGACTACTTATTAATGGAGAAAGAAGTAAGACTCAAATATATGTTGTCTACAAGATACTCACTTTAAGTATAAAGACCCAGCCACACTAATACTCTTCAAAAGAAAGCTAGAGTATTCAAATTTATTTTGGAGAAAGCAATCTGGACAATTTTCAGGAATAAAGAGGGGTAATGATAAAGATGTCGATTCTCCAAGAAGACATAACAATCTTAATTTTAATGGATCTAGCAACAGGGGACAAAAATGCATAAAGCAGGCTGGGCACGGTGGCTCATGCCTGTAATCCCAGAACTTTGGGAGGCCGAGGTGGGTAGATGACAAACTCAGGAGTTCGAGACAAGCCTGACCAACATGGTGAAAACTTGTCTCCACTAAAAATACAAAAATTAGCCCAGCATGGTGGTGCTCACCTGTAATCTCAGCTACTCAGGAGTCTGAGGAAGGAGAATCACTTGAACCTGGGAGGCAGAGGCTGCAGTGAGCTGAGATCGTGCTACTGTACTCCAGCCTGGGCAACAAGAGTGAAACTTTGTCTCAAAAAAAAAAAAAGAGAGAGAAAATATTAAGTAAATGGACACATAAGTTTGACCTGATCGTTTTCAGCTTCATCTGTTTTCACTTCATTCTATTAATACCTTTTCATCAAGGTCTGTCTTAACTCAGGGTTCTCATGACCATGAAATGTTATCTATCAAAAGTCCCTAAACGCAAACCTTCACAAAGCTAATGTACCAGGTTATCATGCATTTCCTCTCAGCTCATGTTCTTTTTTTTTTTTGAGATGGAGTTTCACTCTTGTTGCCCAGGCTGCAGTGCAATGGCACCATCTTGGCTCACTGCAACCTCCACCTCCTGGGTTAAAGCGATTCTCCTGCCTCAGCCTCCCAAGTAGCTGGGATTACAGGCGTGTGCCACCACATCCAGCTAATTTTGTATTTTTAGTAGAGACGGGGTTTTTCCATGTTGATCAGGCTGGTCTCAAACTCCCAGCCTCAGGTGATCCTCCCGTGTCGGCCTCCTAAAGTGCTGGGAACACAGGCATGAGCCACTGCACCCAGCCTTCATGTTCTGTAAATACAGCCATTTTCAATCCTGCCTTTTTATGAGCTTACCAAATGACAAAAGCTTCACATAATTTTTGTCATATTTGTCAAGAAGTTTAAGAATTAAATGGACTTTCATGATAGGACTCTTAGTTTCAGGGTATGCTAAAAAGGAAATAGAATGAAAAATTCACATTCATTTCCTTGTGAATAATATAAAATTTTAAGCCTTATATCCAAAGGTAAGTGAAAAATATTTTTGTCTACCGAGCTTCTTCATTTATTGATTGAAAAAAGAAAAAAATAAAGATCGATTCTTCTTCTCTTCAAGGAAATGAAAGCAATGGGAATAGATACAATTATAGAAATGGATAGAAATAGAAATAGAGGAAAAAAATTAAAACAACGTATTTGCATCAACCAACAATTTGAAATCTAAGGCAAGTAAGAAAGAGAGTATATAAAATCAGATTATAACTGCTACACAATTGTTAGCTTTTGATAAAATACAATTTATTGTCTGATTTACATGAAAATGAATTTCTTCTGGAAAAAAAAAATTATCCTCTTGCTTTCTAGAGCACAATATGTAAGAGGAACATTTTAATTTTAACTTCCCCTCAGTGACTGTGACTCCTTCTGCCCTCTCCATTTTATAAATTATTGACAAAGCGTCAGGAAGATTCCAATTGTGCAACAGCTAATTGGCCCCTCTGGTCATTTTTCAACAGCCCTGAAAAGTTCATTGGTTTTAGATAAAGGCTTTCCTGGAGTTGCAGGCTCAAACATTCTGAGAGTTTGAACAAGTCTATGTTGTTTGGTTTTTAAATATAACATTGCTTGGCCAAGGCTTGGCAAAAAATTATGAGGTTGGGATACTTGCTTGCTAAGGAAAAAATGAGAATTAGAATTGGCATTTTATATGAAATTAAATTTGAAATGTATATTTTAGAGCAAAAATAGACTTTTGCTAATTTTAGAATTTGGAAAGAATGAATGTTGATATGGACAAGATTCAGTTATTATGAGGAAAGACTTAAAGATAGGTATACGTTAAGTAAAATTTTGTCATACTCAAGCAATATCTTATAAATGTATTTTATAACCCTTAAACTGATTTCAGGAGTTTGGCTTTCAAGATGTATTATTTCCGTCTGCACAATAAAAAATGTCTTTTTGCTGTGAAGTGGCTGGGTATAAAATGAAAGCACGTACAGCTTATATTTAAATTACCAGTGGAACATTTTCCAGTCTCTTTTTTGAATTTTATTTTGGTTGAGAACTGTGATGTCAAAACTAACTCTTTTGACTGACTTCTAGCTTCTATGCCACTAAGACCTCTGACGTGTGTATGCTGCAAAGGCACATCTGCAGTTGTGACATTAGCTCTTTCTACAGGATGAACTTTAATCCAAGTAGGTGGATGTTTTGTTCCACACATTGGAGTTATATTCAAATGCTCACAAGAGAAACATCTGAAGGACTATTGGAAAGACTCTATCTTTTATCTCTGATAAAACAGATATGAAATTACTTGCCAGGATCTTGTTTCCATTTTCCATCCACATTACTTTTCCTTTGCAGTGCTTTTAGAAAATTATAGTCTTCGTGTTGTGTGTGTGTGTGTTTGCAAATGTGTGAGTGTATGTGAAAAGGTGATTAGAAGAGATGAAAGCAATTTTCCATATTGCTTACCTCTGCAAATTTTGTTTTTAAAAACATTTCAGTTGTTTCTAATAATAAAGTCTTAGAAATTGTATCTCATTTTCTATTATAGGATTCGTCCAAGAATTTTCTGTTTTTCTCAATATATGATATGCTCTAGAATAGAGCCTTTTGTCCTCTTTCATCTTCCTTAAACTTTCCTAAAAAATAATATTTTGTTTGATCACCTGTTAAGGGTCTGTTAACTGAAAGGTGATTCACGTAAATAAAAGGAAACAAAGAGTAAATTTAGGTAGAAAATAAAAATTGAAAAGAGGAAAAAAATAAGATGAAGAACAGTTTCAAAATTTAATAAAACTATATTTCCATTCAGATTCATAAATATTTTAAAAGGCTAGGGTTCTTCGGCCAGGCACGGTGGCTCACGCTTGTAATCCCAGCACTTTGGGAGGCCGAGGCAGGCGGATCATGAGGTCAGGAGATCGAGACCACGGTGAAACCCCGTCTCTACTAAAAATACAAAAACTTAGCCAGCCGTGGTGGCGGGCACCTGTAGTCCCAGCTACTCAGAGAGGCTGAGGCAGGAGAATGGCGTGAACCCGGGAGGCGGAGCTTGCAGTGAGCCGAGATTGCACCACTGCACTCCAGCCTAGGCGACAGAGCGAGACTCCGTCTCAAAAAAAAAAAAAAAAAAGGCTAGGGTTCTTCAAACATTCTTCCAGGAAGTTGATTTTCAAAGTATTCTTATTTTCAATTAAGAGGAAAATGAAGGGATATAATTTAGATTATGTCGATCTCAATTCAAATGAAGACATTTTGTTTTACTTTTTGAAACTCTAGAATGTAATAATCTGAACATAATCTGAAATTATGTCCAATGTGTATATTAAGAATAATCATGGCTGTAATCTCAGCACTCTGGGAGGCCGCGGGGGGTGGATCTCGAGGTCAGGAGATGGAGATCATCCTGGCCAACACGGTGAAACTCCGTCTCTACTAAAAAAAATACAAAAATATTAGCTGGGCTTGGTGGCGGGCACCTGTAGTCCCAGCTACTCTGGAGGCTGAGGCAGGAGAATGGCGTGAACCCGAGAGGCGGAGCTTGCAGTGAGCCGAGATCATGCCACTGCACTCCAGCCTGGGCGACAGAGCGAGACTCCGTCTCAAAAAAAAAAAAAAAAAAAAAACATCATTTAGAGGCACTACTTGTAGCTTAAATTAAGAGATTAAAAATGGATTTGTGTGAAACAGAAGTAATGATTCAGCACCACTCTAGATTTCAAATGGTTATTTGAGAAGCTTCCTATCATTTTGAGCCATCTTGTGCAACAGGATCATCACAATTTTTGTAAAGACAGTTTCTCACTACACTGCAATTTCTGCACTCTACACGGTTTTGATTCTTCATTTCTGTATCTGTGCTGCATGCATTCAGGATGCAGGAAGAGCATTGGTATTGTTTTTCCTCCTTGAGTTGGAGAACTGCAATTACTGAAAGCAGACATTTATACTCCTTATTTACCCTGGCATTTCAAGGCATTCCAAAATTGTGATGAAGAGACACATTCATGTTTACAAATTTTCAGAAAAAAAAAAAAAAACTTCAATGTTCCCTTTGTTTTACTAAATGAGGAAGTTTATTTTGTAACTGGTTTGGCTCAAATTGCAGAAGGTCACCCGCACATCCAGATGTTGACCATATCCTCGCTGGTCAATCTGGTGGTGGGAGGTTTGTTTGTATGTGCTTTGGTAGCCAGAGATCACAAATAGTAGTTCTGTGTGCTTGATATCTGTTGTCCTCAAAAGTCATGTGATCAGAAAGACAGTCCAAATGAGGAATGAAAATACAGCACTGCACATTTCTGCACATTTGGGCACGGACTCCCAGCACCCTTCGTGTCATCTACACAGCAAGCTATTGTGTCAGTGAGTACAGGGCTCACATTGGACATTGTTCAAACATTATGTTGCTTTGTACCTACCTGTACAACTTTCAAAATCAAAAAGTTATGTCTATCATTGACAAAAAATTAAGTCACTGGATATTGCTGCAACATTTATTTGCAAACAAAGTACAGATGCCATTATTAGCCAGTAAGAAGAAGGAAAAAAACCTAAATTTAACGAGTTATTTGATTGTCTCTTAAATGGCACTATAGTGTTGATTACTAAACAGCAGGGTCATTATAATAGAACACCAGTGCATCTCTATACACTAGAAGCAGTGGGAATACAAGATTATATAATAAAGTGGAAAAATAAATGTGGACTCAAAATGTATTTTCCATCTCTGTCAGCGGCAGCAGCAGCAACTTTTAACCAAAGCTACTTCTTAGTGTAATCCTAACACCCATAGATCAATACTAGCGCTGGCCTTTGGTAAAGGAACCCAGGCTCCTCAGGCTAGTTGGTTCCATGTCTTAAAGTGAAAAAAAAATTACAATGAATCTGAAACATTTTGTTACAAAGGATCAAAGATACTTTCTAAACTTAAGGGGAAGTATGGAAAGTTTCAACTTAAAGACTGTTCTACCAGTCTGTTTCTAAAAGTATGAACACACAAAACAACTACTGGAACTCAGAAATTTAATAAAGGATTATGTTTTATTCTTCATGGCACAGTTCAAATCTTCCACTCATACTCCATTTGCTGGAATTCAGTCACATGACCACAACTAACTGTAAGGAAGATGAGAAATATGTCTTAATTTTGTGTCCTAGAAGGAAATTGAAATCACCTGTTAGTAATTAGTCAAACCCTATCTCTGTATGCAAGAAAAAATAAACCAAGGACTTCTGAGTAACCAAAGTCAATATAGAAAAAAAATAAGTACTGTCTTAGGCATGATGGTGAGCACCTGTAATTCCAGCTACTTGGGAGTCTGAGGCAGGAGAACTGCTTGAACCCAGGAGGTGGAGGTTGCAGTGAGCCAAGACCAAGCCACTGTACTCCAGCCTGGCCAACACAGCAAGACTCCATCTCAAAACGAACAACAGGCTAGGCTTGGTGGCTCACGCCTGTAATCCCAGCACTTTGGGAGGCCAAGGCAGGTGGATCATGAGGTTAGAAAATGAAGACCATCCTGGCCAACATGGTGAAACCCCGTCTCTACTAAAAATTCAAAAATTGGCCAGGCATGGTGGCGGGTGCCTGTAGTCCCAGCTACTCGGGAGGCTGAGGCAGGAGAATGGAGTGAAGCCGGGAGGCAGAGCTTGCAGTGAGCCGAGATTGTGCCACTGCACTCCAGCCTGGGCGACAGAGTGAGACTCTGCCTCAAAAAAAAAAAAAAAAAAATCAGTGGCAAGCCCAGGATAGTTTACCAATGCCTACTGTAAATGAAGGGAAACATATACAGTGGTTGACACACATATTAACTTGTGAGAAAGACAGCCCCAGTGTTAATTGGTACTGGTCATCACACAGAAAAAATAAGTAGAAAAAGCATTTAACCACACTCCAGGGAAACGAATTAGTCAAACGTCTTCAATGCAGAGTAGATTTATTCCTAGGAGAAAAATTCTCTAGCTACATCTAAAAATTATAATGAGATAAAAAATATACAATTTTAGTAGTGACAATGGAGCAGATCAATATACTGACAAGAACATGGGTCATGATAACAGTATGACACATTATTTCAGGGTGAACCGTGAGTTGCATAAAAGCTATTGTGAAGGTGTGGACATTAAACATTATTGATTTGGCACAATTTAGGCTCAACCATAAATTAGACCTGTGCCTTGATAAGAAATCATTGATTCCAGATCTTAAGATCTTGACTTGTGTATAAGAATATTTATTTTTCATTATAACCTTGTATATTTATGATAATCATAGAAATATAAACTTGGAAAGAAATAAAAACAATAATGAAAAGAAACAATTTAAATCAATGGTACTTATAAAAGTATTTATAAATAGTATTTTTAGATTATGATATGACATACATTCTAATCAGTTTTATAATCATAGTATGTTTATGATTGGTCTGCTTTTATGATGTTAAAGCATTTTAAAGAATATGTTTTGTTGGAATTGTGATTTTAATTAAAAATGTAAATGTGTTTAATTACATTTTTAGTAAATATATGTGTTAACAAAATGTTTAACGTCTTAAATGCATTCAGATATATGATTTTTTAGTAATATGCAAATATTTAGAGGGACTGAATCTTTAATATTTGAAACATGAGAACTGATTTGGAAGTCAATAAAATCAAACACTATTCAAAGTTCAAATGGTTCTTTGCATTTTTACCAAAACTTTTAGGAATTAAATAAGCTACTCAGCCAGGCACGGTGGGTCATGCCTGTAATCTCAGCACTTTGGGAGGCCAAGGCTGGTGGATCATGAGGTCAGAAGTTCGAGACCAGCCTGACCAATATTGTGAAACCCTGTCTCTACTAAAAATACAAAAATTAGCTGGGCATGGTGGCAGGCGCCTGTAATCCCAGCTACTCAGGAGGCTGAGGCAGGAGAACAGCTTGAATCCAGGAGGCGGAGGTTACAGTGAGCTGAGATCACTCCACTGCATTCCAGCCTGGACGAGACAGTGAGACTTCGTCTCAAAAAAAAAAAAAAAAAAAGCTACTCACAAACCAAAAAACTACATTAAAACACAAAAATATACCAAACTAAAAAACCCTATCATGAAGTAAACATACAAATGTCTTTCGAAAAAAAAAAAAAAAGCAAGTATTTAAAATTTCAGGCCAGGCGCGGTGGCTCATACCTGTAATCCCAGCACTTTGGGAGGCTGAGGTGGGTGGATCACAAGGTCAGGAGATCGAGACCATCCTGGCTAACACGATGAAATCCCGTCTCTACTAAAAAAAAAAAAAAAAAATAGCTGGGTGTGGTGGCAGACGCTTGTAGTCCCAAGCTACTTGGGAGGCTGAGGCAGGAGAAGGCTTGAACCTGGAAGGCAGAGGTTGCAGTGAGCTGAGATCGCACCACTGCACTGCAGCCTGGGGGACAGAGTGAGACACTGTCTCAAAAAAAGAGAAAAAGTTTCATCATCAGCAATTAGAAAGTCAAATATTTTAAAAATACAACTCTATTCACCAAAGCAGACCCTCCATATGTTAGCACTGATAGTTTGTCTCTGCTTCAGTGTTTTCTGCTATTTATATTTAAGCACTCAGAATACTGAATGGCCTTTTAACCTCACAGTTGTAACCAAGTCAACAAGTAACGCCCAAAGCAGATCTGTGGGGTTGGAGGAGGCTAAGGAAAGATTTTGTGTCTTTTCTTAAAAAAACTGATGATAGGTTGGAGACAACAATGAAAAATTATTTCTCATGAGACAAAATAGCTGCTACTGTTACATCTGTTGTTGTTAAAATTATTATCCAAAGAATAGAAATGATTTGTTAATTAATTAATTATATATAGTGCATCCCTTATTATCTAAAATAAATATAGGGATAATGCTGTAGGTTTCATAAAAATAATTGTGCTTTAGTTTATAAAATGCATTTTGTGTATATCAACATCAGTATCTGGAGAGATATATACCCTCATCCTCTCATCCTCCCACCACAGACTTTTTAAAATACTGAGTGAAACTAAAAAAATGCATTAAAGAATTAATAATCTTTGTTCAATTCTATAGGAGTGCATAGCAGATGTTATTTTATTTTCCAGCAACATTTTTCTACCTCATGTGCTAAGATGATTGGGCCTGGTCAATTGGAGATTTTCATATAGGGTAATGTTACGATTTTTGGTGATAGAAAAGTTTGGTGACATGAAAAGTTTTCTAATAATATTTTTAGGAGACATGAAGGACTTCAAAGAAGTACAGCAGTTCTTTTGTCTGTCTTGACAATTCACAATGATAGGGACAGGAGACAGAGAAATACTGGGTAGAAGAGGGTGGTTCCCTAGCAAAGGTCCCACCCTCAAGCCTGGACACCAGCAGCCATAAATGAGAACAGGCATTCCTGTTTTCATGCCCAAAAAGTTGCGTTTTGACCCACCACATCCCCTTATCCTGTACCCATATATACCTTGAACCTCAGGCTCCAGAAGATGAGGCAGACGAGCAGCAGAATGATGCAGCCAAGGAGAGAAGAGAAGGAGTATCTGAATGCCAAGAGGAGTTCGGCTGGGGACAATCAGAGAGGAGTCTGCCACTGGACAGCCAAACTCGAGGGGACGATCATCTTCCCACTCTATCCCCCTTCGAGCTTTCCATCCATCCCACTGAGAGCCATCTACACCACTCAGTAAAACCCCACATTCACTCTTCAAGTCCGTGTGTGACCTGATTCTTTGTGGACTCCAGAGAAGAACCTGGGTGCCAAGAGGGCACTGAACTGGTAAACACTTAAGCTGTCTGCAGACAGCAGAGCAAAAAGACAACTGTAACACACACCCACTTGGGCTTATGGAGTCACAGACACACACCCCTAGACACTACTGTGGGGCCAGAGCCCCAGGGACTCACCTTGGCTCCTGCACCTGCCATTTGCACATCATGCAACAGGGGCGTGCCTCTCTGTTAAGCCAGGGGGATCCAGGGAACTCTCTCATTTCAACACACTTCAGAGAAACAACCATCATCCCAGGATCCACAGAGGAGGTAATTCTTGCTTTCTTCAAGCTCGAATCAATTAGAATTTTCATGAGAAGCCTGGAGTGTTTAAAATAGCTGATCATGAAATTTTATATTGTGATAATAAACAAGCAGTGACTTTTAGGCATCAGAGATGCAAAATCTCAATCATATCTATTTTATGTTCCTGTCAAACATTCAGGAAATACTGAACATCATAGTTGCAATCATAGGAGGAGGATTAGGGTTGAGCCCTCTCTATTCTTGGTTTGAGAAGCTCATGAAGGCTTTTGTTTTCTTCAATGGCACACAATTCCTGCAAATCACAGGGAAGCTACAGTTCCCATGCTTAGTACAAACATGGAGAAAACCCTGCTAGGGGTACATGAAAAGTTTTCTAATATTTTTAGGAGACATGAAGGATTTCAAATAATTATGCAAATGAATCATGCTGTGTACCATTTAGCACTTTTTATTATTTCACAGATTAGTACCATTTAGTACATGAGCAGTGAAAACCTCTGTCAGAGTTGTTAAAAGCATGGAGCATCTGTAGGCAGAATGCTGACATTAGCAGCCCACAAAATGTGGACAACTGTAACCATAAATGAGAGAAATTACTAAGGAGAGCCTTACAGAGAAAGACAAAGATTTGATGGGACACAGATGTCTAATGTCTCCACATATGTGTATAATTTCATGGCTGTTCCTTATGATATTTTGAAGATTTTATGCTCATTCTTTTGGGGAATAGCACTTTCAACACTCCCCCAGTCAACAGCTAGAGGCAGCAGTCCCAGATATAAATTATTTAAAAATATTACATTAAAAACTTATCCTTGCTCATTGTATCAACAGCTCCATTCTTGCAAAAAGTGAGGGTCAACTACAAGTGTGTGCATTCAGCAAGGAGAAAGAAATATGTGATTATGTTTTTACAACCATCTGCAATATCCTGGACCTCATCAATGAGTTATCATTTTTTAAAAGTTAAAGAAGAGCTGGAGTGAGTTCTTCTGCTTCTCAATGTTTCCTGAGTCTAGTGGTCCACAGACCAGGGCCAGAGACAAGGATGTGTGGCCTGTGCAGTTGCAAAGGACTCCATACTTAGAAGGCCTCTGAATTTGGTATAAGCTTTCTGGGAGTGTCTAGAAATACTAAATAAATTTTGAACAAGGGACTTGCATTTTCATTTTCTGGGGGACCCTGCAAACACACAACTGGTTCTCCCAGTGAAACTCAGAATACTATGGACCCTATGGAAGTCTATATTCACTCTCAAAGCATATCACCCAATGAGCACTGTACTACCCTGCAACACAGGAGAAAGCAGCGTGAGGAGGTACTATCTATGTATGCCTTTTTAAAAATTTTGGCCTTTAGACCATTTATAAACCAGTGAGCCAGTCAGAGAATGTAAACTCTGCTACCAATCTGGCATTTCTAAACATATCTTGTTTTTAAAAGTATTCAGTGGGATTTTTCCACTTGGGCTACAGTGAAGTAATTCGTAGCAAGCAGCATCACTACCAAGAACAGCTGGAATAACCGAAAAAAATTTAAACATACAGATGTTTGAAGACATTTGAGAGCTACCAAGGCAGCCAGGATGTGAAAGCAGGGAAAGGAGAACTGCAGAGAAATAAAGTCAATATTCAGTATGGCTTTTCTTTCTTTTTCAAACTTTTGAGAACACTTGCCAAATTTGTGTATAGGGCAAAGCAGCTGAGAATTGTTATAGAGGGCTACTGCTAAGAGGAAAATAATGATCAGAGATTCATCAATCTGACCATTTTGAAGAAATAAAAATCACACGGCAGGACTGTCAAGGAATTCAGAATTTGTGAAGTCAATATCCTGGAGAGGGGAAGAGTTAAAAGAAGGCAGTCCTGTCTGATATTAAAGCATTTGCTGCATTTTTAAGCTCCATGGGAGAAAAAACTAAGAAGACAAGCAGTGAGTCAGTGAAAATCACAGTATACAGCTGTCCATAGTCCTGATGTGGAAAACAAACAAAGTGGAGTTTGAGAGTAAGCAAGGGCTTAAAGACCATAGGTAATACCCAAAGCTGTAAGTTAGGACACGAGTAACAGGAGAAGGGATGGAAAGAGGAAGATGAAACCTTATAAAACTGGAAGCCAGGCTTGAGTGAGCTCCATCTTTGACTGGATTATGGTAATCGGCTCCCCTGGCTGAGCTGCTTGCCAGAAGATGGGGTGAAGACTTTGTGGAAGAAGAAAACATTATTCAGAGGGGCTACAGGTCTTCATAGCAATTTCTAGAACTTAATAAATAATTAGAGATAAAGGCAAAAAAATATAAATAGGAACACAAGTGAAGGAAATATTGAAGTTGTCAGATACATACTTTAAAAACATCATTAAATATGTTCAATTAGAAAGATGACAAAAGGGGTTGTTTCTTGTAGAGTTGTTTGAGTTCTTTGTAGATTCCAGATATTAGACTTTTGTTGGATGCATAGATTGCAACTATCCTGTCCCAATCTGTAGATTGTTTACTCTGTTGATCACATCTTTTTCTGTTCAGAAGCTTTTTAGTTTAATTAATCCCATGTATTTGTCTACTTTTGCTTCTGTTGCATTTGCTTTTGAGGTAATAGTTATGAATTATTTTGCCTAGGCTAATATCCAAAAGAATTACAGTTTCAGGTCTTACATTTAAGTCTTCAATCCATCTTGAGGTAATTTTTGTGTATAGTGAGGGATATGGGTCCAGTTTCAGTCTTCTGCGGGTGGTTAGCCAGCTTTCCCAGTGTAACATACTGATTAGGGTGTTCCTTCCCAGGGTATGTTTTTGTCTACTTTGTCAAAGATCAGTTCACTGTATGCATGTGGCTTTATTTCTGGATTCCCTCTGTTCCATTGATCTATGTATCTTATTTACATACCAGTACCAGGCTGTTTCGGTTACTACAGCTTTGTAATACAATTTGAAGCCAGGTAATGTGCTGACCCAGCTTTGTTTTTTTTGTTTAGGATTGTCTTTTCTAAGTCTTTGAAAAATCATGTTTGTATTTTGATGGGGATTGCATTGAATCTGTAGATTGAAAAGTGAGCACAGGAAATGAATGGACATTTTTTCAAAAGAAGATATGCAAGGAGTCAACAAGCACATGAAAACATGCTCAGCATCACAGATCATCAGAGAAACGCAAATTAAAACCACAGTGAGATACCATTTTACACCAGTAAGAATGGCTATCATTAAAAAGTCAAAAAATAAGAGATGCTGGTGAGAGTGCAGAGAAGGAACACTTGGCATGCTGTTGGTGGGATGTAAATGAGCACAACCTCTACAGAAACAGTATGGATTTTTCAAAGAACTAAACACAGAGCCACCATTTGATATAACAATCCCACTACTGCATATCTACCCAAAAGAAAAGAAAAAATTATATCAAAAGACATCTGCACTTGTATGTTTATTTCCACACTATTCACAATAACAAAGATAGAGAATAAACCTAAACACCCATTAAGGTACACCGGATAAGGAAAAGGCAATATATCTATATGTATTTGTATTTGTGATTATGTTACATATACACTTTATATATAATATATAATTGTATAATATGAATTCATATATTATATATTATTAAATATATAATGTAATTATATATATATAAAATGTGTATGTATGTACACATCAAGGACTACTACTCAGCCATAAAAAGGAATGAAATCATGCCTTTTGCAGCAACATGGATGAAACTTGAGGCCCTTATCTTTTTTTTTTTTCTTGGAGATGGAGTCTCGCTCTGTCTCCAGGCTGGACTGCAGTGGTGCGATCTCGGCTCACTGCAACCTAATTGCCTCCTGGCTACAATGTTCATTATTTTCAGTGATGGCTGCATGAAAAGTCCAGACTTCACCACCATGTGACGTATCCGTGTAATGAAACTGCACTTATACCCTCTAAGTCTATAAAAATAATTTTAAAAAGAAGCGAAAAGATGACAAAAGGTGTAATTATACCAATGAACAGGGATCTTTAAAAAATAAAGTGAAAATGAAGAACTAAGAATTTATATATTTTAAAGTGGAAACTTAATGAAGGAGTTATACAGGAATTGGGCAAACTGAAGACAGGATTACTGGTCAGTAGGAAAAATAGATCCGTAGACCCAGGAGCGGTGGCTCACACCTGTAATCCCAGCACTTTGAGAGGCTAAGGCGGACGGATCCTGAGGTCAGGAGATCAAGACCATCCTGGATAGCAGGGTGAAACCCTGTCTCTGCTAAAAACAAAAAATGTTAGCTGGCTGTGGGGGCACGTGCCTGTAATCCCAGATACCCAGGAGGCTGAGGCAGGAGAATCACTTGAACCTGGGAGGCAGAGGTTGCTGTGAGCCAAGATCGCGCCACTGCACTCTAGCCTGGGTGACAGAGCGAGACTCCGTCTGGGAAAAAAAAAAAAAATTTCAGTATAAGATATACGGGCCCTGCACAGTGGCTCATGCCTGTAATCTCAGCACTTTGGGAGGCCAAGGTGGGCAGATAACTGGACGTCAGGAGTTCGAGACCAGCCTGAGCAACATGGAGAAACCTTGTCTCTACTGAAAGTACAAAAATTAGCCAGGCATGGTGGCAGGTGCCTGTAATCCTGGCTACTCAGGAGGCTGAGCCAGGAGAATCACTCGAACCTGGGAGACAGAGGTTGCAGTGAGCTGAAATTCCGCCATTGCACTCCAACCTGGGTGACAAGAGTGAAACTCCATCTCGAAATAAATAAATAAATAAATAAACAAACAAACAAACAAAACAAAGAAGATACACAGGCAGAAGCTTATAGCTGAGAAAGGCTTAAAAACAGACGTACCGGCCAGACACTGTGGCTCACGTCTGTAATCCCAGCACTTTGGGAGGCCGAGGCAGGCGGATCACGAGGTCAGGAGATCAGGAGCATCCTGGCTAACACGGTGAAACCCAATCTCTACTAAAAATACAAAAAAAATAAGCCGGGCTTGGTGGCAGGTGCCGGTAGTCCCAGCTACTCGGGAGGCTGAGGCAGGAGAATGGCGTGAACCCGGGAGGCGGAGCTCGCAGTGAGCCGAGATTGCGCCACTGCACTCCAGCCTGGGTGACAGAGCGAGACTCTATCTCAAAAAAACAAAAACAAAAACAAAAAACAGACGTGCCTGTGCATATGCACACACAGAAAAGAGCATATGAAATATATAGGAGATGGTGACATTCTTGTAATCAAAGTCCCATAAAGACAGGAGAGAGAGAATTCTTTAGTAGCAATACTGGAAGAGTTAATGGCCCATATTTTTACAAAACTAAAAAAGAACTCAAGCCACAAATCCAAAAAGTGCAATAAACACAAACATGGTAAAGACAAAATGACTAAGAGGATTTTCACCAACGGGCCTGTGTAAAATAAAAATAGAAAGATTCCCTAAGCAGAAGAAAAAGTAATAGAAAAAACCTGAAAATTCAGGAAAGAATGAAGAATACAAGGACCCATAAATGTGTGGTCATAAGTAAATAAATATTGACTGTACAACAATCATGACAATGCCTTGTGAGATTTAAAATACATGCAGAATGAGACAACATTAAAATTATACAAAGTAGGAGCAAGAGTGCATTGAGCTAGCATTTTACTTTTCCAGAACAGTGTGTGAAATGGCAAGGTTTCTAATTTATATTTGATTGTAGTCAGTCATTTATTTATATTTGAATCCCCAAGACAATCAGTAGAGGAATGTTTGGCTATCAATCTATCTGAGAAAAATTTGACTAACGGGGAGGATGGAGTAAATTTAGGCAGGCCAAAGCCCCACTAATGACTCGGAAAGTCAGACAGCATGCCACATTGTACGTTGAGACACCTTAGAAAAATGCAGAGTCCACAAAGACTAGATAGACGAGGTGAATTCCAGATGGTGGAAAACCCCTCAGAAGTGAGTTGGATGTCATTTGTTGCTTTTCCTATTGGCTCACTTGTAATTCTAGGCTGAGATTTTGGGCTTGGTCCAGGCAGAGAGCTCTACTGAGGCACCAGCAGAGCTGTGGGTTGTTGTGGGGGATTGTGATTAAAAAACTGGAGACTCAAGGTCCTCAACATACGTCTGACTTTCCCTTTGCAGCATTTACGGTAGCCTGAAACTATGACGGGCTGGAAGATAAAGAGCTAACCCAAAACCTCTGTAAATTAGTAGGTAACTTCTCAGAGCCCAAGGATGCGGGAGAAACAAAAATTCACCTAATAGACAGCCAGCTAAGGATGCACCAGGGCACAGTTGAAAGGGCTAAAGAGGAGCTGTGGACCTGTGTGGTCATCTGAAGTTGTGTGCTATGGGGGCACTTCCTGATTTTAAATATCTAGCGACTCAGAATCCCAGAGTAGCCACCAGAAGATGGGACTTACCTAGAAATGAACAAAACACCAACTATTGCAATAGTCACACAGTGTACAAGTTGGAGACTTAAGGGACCTCAATCCAATGATGGTTTCTCCTTTAAGATGTTTATCAAATTCATTGGTTTTTTATGACTGTATAGTATTCCATGGTGAATATATAACACATTTTCCTTGGTTTTTAACCATTAATAGACACTTAAGTTGTTTCCTTATCCTGGCTATTGTGAATAATGCTGAGGGTCAGGTTAAGTGAAATAAGACTGCCACAGAAAGACACACACTGCAAGGTGTCTCATATGTTGAAATCTGAAATGTTGTTCTCATGGAAGGAGAGAATTGAATAGTGGTTGCTAGAGGATGGGAAGGGTAGGTGGGAGAGGGAGATGGGGAGAGATTGGTCAACAGGTACAAAGTTACAGTTAAAATAGAAGGAATAAATTGTGCTGTTCTATTGTAGAGCAGGATGATTAGTTAATACCAATGTATATTTCAAAGCAGCTAGCAGAGAGATTTCTGAATATTCTCATCACAAAGAAATAAATGTTAAGATGATGGATATTCTAATTACCCTGATTTGATCATTACACAATGTATACATGTATCAAAACATCACATTTTACCCAAAACATGTACAATTATTATGTGTCAGTCATATAAAAATACACTTGTCTAGGCTGGGAATGGTGGCTCACACCTGTAATCCCAGCACTTTGGGAGGCAGAGGTGGGCGGATCACCAGGTCAGGAGATCAAGACCATCCTGGCTAACATGGTGAAACCCCGTCTCTACGAAAAATACAAAAATATTAGCTGGGCTTGGTGTCGGGTGCCTGTAGTCCCAGCCACTCGGGAGGCTGAGGCAGGAGAATAGCGTGAACCCGGGAGGTGGAGCTTGCGGTGAGCTGAGATCATGCCACTGCACTCCAGCCTGGGCAACAGAAAGAGACTCCGTCTCAAAAAAAAAAAAGGTATTTATATATATATATATGTACATGTCTAATTCTGAAGCTCTATAGTGCAAGAGTCATAACACACTCTGAGAAGCACAGTAGAATTTCCCACAACATCTTGATGATCAAGAGAAATGGCCCAAGGCTGGGTGCAGTGGCTCACAAGTGCAAGTACTAACACTATGAGAGGCTGTGGCAGGAGCATAACTTGAAGCAAGGAGCTCCAGACCAGCCCAGGCAAAACAGAGCCAGACCCCATCTCCACAAAAAGTTTTAAAATTTAGCCAGGCATGGTGGTGCACACATGTAGTCTGAGCTACTCAGGAGGCTGAACTGGGAGGATCCCTTGAACCCAGGAGTTTGAGGTTACAGTGAGCCTTGATGGTGCCACTGCACTCCAGCCTGGGCAACAGAGCAGGGTTCTCAGAAGAAAGTCTGAAGGACTACATCCTAGCAACAGGAAAAAATCACTCGCAGTTTGAGTCTCACCAAACCCACACTCTGCTCACCTATTCCTGACTGGGTGAAGGAACCAGCCCTACACTCTGTTGGCCTAGGAGAGGAAAAGGTGGCCCCTGTTTCCCTTAGAAGATAGCCTCATTCGAAGACTCAAGGTGCTAAAATAAAGATAAAAGCAGAAATCAATCACCCAGTGAACAAACATATTAGAGAAAATCAACAAAACCAGAAGCTGTTTCTTTAAGAAAAATCATAAAAGATAAATCCCTAACAAGACTCATTAAACCTGGAGCATTGGTAGAGAGGCCAGAAGGAACACATTTAGACAATAGAACTAAACAATCACCAAGAATGAAAATGAACAAAGACAAATGGGTTCACTATCTACCCTAAAGAAATGCACATCATACTGAAAGAAGTAAAAGAAAAACTGTTCATGTATCAGAAGATTTGATACTATAAAGAAGTTATACACTTCCAAAGTAACCTGTAAATTTAGTATGATTGCAAACAAGATCAAAGGAGATTCCACAGTGGAAACTGAGAAGCTGATTCTAAATTTTAAAAGAAACTCAATAGTTCAAGTATAGCTAAGGCAATCTTGGAGGAAAAAGACAAGAATGGAGGAGTTATATTACCTGATATGAGGGTGTACAGTAGGCCAAAGTAGTTAAGATGGAGTAATGCTGGCAAAAGGAAAAACAAAAAGAAAGGAAAAGAAAGGGAGAGAGAGGGAAAGAGGGTGGGAAGGAAGGAAGGAAGGAAGGAAGGAAGGAAGGAAGGAAGGAAGGAAGGCAGGCAGGCAGGCAGGCAGGCAGGCAGGCAGGCAGGCAGGCAGGCAGGCAGGAAGGGAGGGAGGAAAGAAAAAGCCAATGAAAAATAATAGTCCAAAAACAAATCCACATATACATGACCATGGTTTATGACAAACGTGACTGTGTACTGCAATAGGGAAAGGGTACCTTTTTTTTTTTTTTTTTTTTGAGATGGAGTCTTACTCTGTCACCCAGGCTGGAGTGCAATGGAGCAATCTCTGCTCACAGCAAGCTCCGCCTCCTGAGTTCACACCATTCTCCTGCCTCAGCCTCCCGAATAGCTGGGACTACAGGCACCCGCCATCATGCCCAGCTAATTTTTTGTATTTTTAGTAGAGATGGGGTTTCACCGTGTTAGCCAGGATGGTCTCGATCTCCTGACCTCGTGATCCACCTGCCTCAGCCTCCCAAAGTGCTGGGATTACAGGCGTGAGCCACTGCGCCCGGCCAGGAAAGGGTACCATTTTCAATAAATGATTTAGAACCAGCTGGATAGCCACATGGAAAAATAAAATATCTTCACTTCTACCTTAAAGCAAACTGAAAAGAACAAAAAGTCACGTGAATTAATTTCAGATCTTAGTGTGAAACACAAAAGAATAATTATTTAAAAGAAAATATTAAAAATTTTTGTAACTTTATAATAGGATATGAGTTCATAAACTGAACCTATAAATTGTTAGCCACAGGAGAATAAATGATAACTCAAACTATATTAGGATTAAAAACTTTCACCTAAAGATTCCATTGAGAGAGTGAAAAGATAGGCCACAGTGTGTTGTATACAAACTAAAAACTCATATCCAAAATAAAGAATACCTAAAAATTAATAAGATAAAGACAGACAATGTAATTTTGAAGATAGCCAAACAACTTGAAAAGGTACTTCAAAGAATATGACATCAACTATTTTATAAACATATGAAAAATGTCCTTTTTTTTTTTTTTTTTGAGACGGAGTCTCTCTGTGTTGCCTGGAGTGCAGGCTGGAGTGCAGGGGCACCATCTCAGCTCACTGCAACCTCCACCTCCTGGGTTCACGCCATTCTCCTGCCTCAGCCTCCCGAGTAGCTGGGACTACAGGCACCCACCACCATGCTCGGCTAATTTTTTGTATTTTTTGTAGAGACAGAGTTTCACCATGTTAGCCAGGATGGTCTCTACCTCCTGACTCATGATCCGCCCACCTCGGCCTCCCAAAATGCTGGGATTACACGTGTGAACCACCGTGCCTGGCTGAAAAATGTCCATGTTTAATAATCCTCAGGGAGATGCAAAGTCAAGTCACAATGTAATAGCACAAGACATTCCCTATAATGGCTAAAATAAAAAGACAATACAAAGTGCTGACAAAGATAAACAGCAACAGGAATTCTCTCCTACACAACTGGTGGGAGAGTTAATTAATATAATGATTTTGAAAAACTCTTGAACAATATCTACTAAAAGCTAAACATGGGCATCCTCTATGATCCAGCAGTTCCTCTCTCTCAGGCATATTCCCATGAATATGTACATATAGTTTTCAACAGACATGCAATAATGTATATAGAAGCCACACTGCCAAACTAGAAACTATCCAACATTTATCACCATTAAAATATTGGAGTGTATTTACACAATGGAATTCTATGTAATGAAGTCAACAAATGATTGCTACACATACCAGGCATTTATCTCACAAGCGATTTTGACTGAAAGATGTCAGACAGAAAACAGGGATTTTTGTGTGATTCTATTGGTATACAATTCAGAGATAGGCAAACAAATGTATGCTGATAGAAGTGAGGACATTAGTTACCTGTGAGAAAGACAAATATAACTATATGGGGAACTTTTGGGAGTCTGATATTTCTGATCTTGGTGCTGATTACATGTATGTGATCCATTTCTGTTAATTTATCAAGACATGACTTATTCCTTCTATATTTATAAATATGATATGCTTCAATAAAAAGTTAGGTAATCATAAAAAATTTGCTTATGTTCTCTCTCATCAGTTTTTAAAGCAGAGTGGGTGGGATAAAGACAGTGTAGTACCACTGTCCAGAAAAAAAGAAAATGGTATATTTTGGTGTCTTTTAAAATGAAAAAAGTGTATCTTAAGGAGTGTAATAAAAACACATCTCCATGTTTAGCAAAGCCTTCCACGACTTGGTCCTGTGTTGCTTGGTGAGTGTGCACTAAGTAGAAAAAATAACCGTAGCAAGTGTGAAGAAGTTCAGCTGTGAGGGCAGTGGAGTGTAGCTACGGGGGTTGGCTTTGCGAGAAGGGCAAGCTCTTCTCTCCATTATAATGGACCCCCAGTCCCATGCATGAGCTCTGGAGGATCATAGCATGTGTTGGTCACTGCCCTGTCCTTTGAGCAGTCTGGGGATGGTATTTGAATTGATGCTTAACTGGTAACCTAATAAAAGTGATGTTGCCATCCAACATGTCAGTTGTCTCTATTTCCAGGAGAATCAAGGCTGCTGCCTCTGACAAAGAGATAAAAAGTGATGACTTACTCCAGATAAACTGCTGCAGTCTCTGGATCCACTGTGGTGCTGTCCTGAAGCACTTGAAGAAGAGCATGCTGGCTTTGTTCCACCCCATTTTCCCTCTGTTTCAACCAGTCCCTGAATTGCAAAATGTAGTTCCTTCACCATTTTTTTTCAATAATCCAGTTATACTAAATACCCTCTGATTTTTTAAAAACACTAGATTAACTTGAGTGTTAATAAAAAGAGGCTGCATATAATTTCACCAGCACTCTTTCTGTCTTTTACTTTTTCCACATTCAGGATTCTCTGCACACGTTTCTCTGTACTATTCTTCTTCTATGATTAAGGGAACTTTCTCACTCTTTCTGTAGCCTACCACCTGTCTACACCCAACTCCTGGAGGCTCAGCTTCTAACCCAAACTGTCTCATCAAAGCTTGTTCCAAACAAAATCAATCTCAAAGGAAAATTATTTTGCCAGCAGCCCAAATAATAGCTGTTAGGCAACAGGGGTACCTTAACGGCGCCGGTTCCGGGTTCTTCTCCCCTCCTTGACCGGGCACTGTCTGAACCCGCCAAAGAAGGGCCAATCAGAAGGAAGCATCTCCCGCCTTCCCTTGGGCCTGCCCCACGTAGGCCCAAGGGATATAAAACCCAGCACACCAGCAGCTCTCTCTCTTCTCTTCTCTTCCTTCTCCTCTCTCCCTTCTCTTCTCTCCCTTCTCTTCCTTCTCCTCTCTCCCTTCTCTTCCTTCTCTTCTCTCCCTTCTCTTCCTTCTCCTCTCTCCCTTCTCTTCCTTCTCTTCTCTCCCTTCTCTTCCTTCTCCTCTCTCCCTTCTCTTCCTTCTCCGCTCGATACCTCCAATAAAGATCTCTTGACTGCGACCGGTGTAGTCTGATCCTTGCCCGGCCTCTTTCAATAGCATTTTCTCCTTTTTGTAAAATATGCATCCTATGTTAATTTCCAGGTTAAAATGTTTAACCTAGAAATGTTACAAGTTCCTACTTTACCCAAATGCAACTCTGCTAAAATACCGAATGCCTTAAAAGAGGTAAAAACCCAAATAGCATTGAAAACCAATGATACACGTCAGAGTATTTTTAGAGTCAGGAGTATGTTTCACTGTCTTCAAGGCTGATGGATCTGAACTGCTCTGCACTGTTATTATGAACTATGCATGACTTGCCAACTGCCATCCCTTAAGTGGGAAGAGAGATACCTTGGGGCTCACTTAATACTCCTGCTGTGAGGTACACATTCTAACAGAAAGAAACTGGGCAACCCACCTGCCAGAGATGTAGAGAAACATAACAATTAAGAACATGGGGCCAGGCGGCTGGGCACGGTGGCTCACACCTGTAATCTCAGCACCTTGGGAGGCCGAGGTGGGCAGATCACCTGAGGTTGGGAGATTGAGACCAGCCTAACCAACATGGAGAAACTCTGCCTCTACTAAAAAAAAAAAAAATACAAAATTAGCCGGGCATGGTGGCACATGCCTGTAATCCCAGCTACACAGTAGGCTGAGGCAAGAGAATTGCTTGAACCTGGGAGGCGGGGTTGCAGTGAGCCGAGATCCCTCCATTGCACTCTAGCCTGGGCAACAAGAGTGAAACTCCGTCTCAAGGAAAAGAAAAAAAAAATTACGGCCAGGCATGGTGGCTTATGTCTGTAATCCTAGCACTTTGGGATTACCTCTGCCGAGGTAGGCAGACCACGAGGTCAGGATCCAGACCAGCCAGACTAACATGGTGAAAACCCCTCTCTACTAAAAATACGAAAATTAGCCGGGCTTGGTGGCGCGCACCAGTAATCCCAGCTACTCGGGAGGCTGAGGCAGGAAAATGGCTTGGACCCGCGAGGTGGAGGTTGCAGTGAGCCAAGATTGCACTATTGCACTCCAGCCTGGGCGACAGGGCAAGACTCCCTCTCAAAAGTAAGTAAGTAAATAAATAAATAAATAAATAAATACAAAGTAACCAATTCAGGAAACCGAGAGGAGGGGTTTGGGAGGTGTTTTAGTGAGGTACTCCACATTTTCTGATGATAAATTGTCACTCGGTTAATTTATTAATCAGAAAGGAATAAACCGGCCTGGCATAGTGGCTCACGCTTGTAATCCCAGGACTTCGGAAGGCTGAGCGAGGCAGATCGCTTGAGCCTAGGAGTTCCAGACCCTCCTGACCAACGTGAAGAAACCCCGTCTCTACTGAAAAAAAAAAATACAAAATTAGCAGGGCATGGTGGCACATGACTATAGTCCCAGCTACTCGAGAGGCTGAGGCAGGAAAATGGCTTGGACCCGGGAGGCGAAAATTGCAGTGGGCAGAGATTGCGCCCCTGCACTTCAGCCTGGGTGACAGAGCAAGACTCCCTCTCAATAAATAAATAAATAAATAAATTTACAAAGTAACCAATGCAGGAAACCGAGAGAAGTTTGGGAGGTGGTTTAGTGAGGTAACCCATACTGTCTGATGATAAATTGGCACACGGTCAATTTATTAATCACAAATGAATAAATCAGCCTGGAGTGGTGGCTCACGCTTGTAATCCCAGGACTTTGGAAGGCAGAGCAGGGCAGATCGCTTGAGCCTAGGAATTCCAGATAGGCCTGACCAACATGGAGAAACCCTGTCTCTACTAAAAATAAATACACAATTAACCAGGCATGGTGGCACATGCCTGTAATCCCAGCTACTTGGGAGGTTGAGGCAGGAGAATGGATTAGAACCGGGAGGTGAGGTTGTAGTGAGCTGAGATTGCACCCCTGCACTCCGGCCTGGGTGACAGAGCGAGACTCTGTCTCAAAAAACAAAAAAAAATTATAAAGTAACCATGTAGGAAACCGAGAGGAGAGGTTTCAGAGGTGGTTTAGTGAGGTAATCCATATTTTCTGATGATAAATTGGTGCCCGGTCAATTTATTAATCAGAAAGGAATAAATTGGCCTGGCGTGGTGGCTCACCCTTGTAATCCCAGGACTTTGGAAGCAGAGCGGGGCAGATCGTTTGAGCCTCGGAGTTCCAGACCCACCTGGGCAACATGGTGAAACCCGGTTTCTTAACAGAAAAACAGAAAAACGCGAAAAATTAGCCGGGCATGGTGGGCCGCGCAGGTAGTCCCAGCTACTCTGAAGGCTGAGGTAAGAGGATTCCTTGAGCCCAGGAAGTCGAGGTTGCAGTGAGCTGTGATGGCACTGCTGCACTCCAGCCTGGGCGACAGAATGAGACTCTGTCTAAAAAAAACAAAGAAAAAGAAAGTAAATAAAATCGGTAAATCAAGGAACAGCTTGACACTTTATTATTGAGAGAAATAGAGGCAGCATTTAGCAGGCACCAATGTTCACTTAGTGGGAACTGCCGGTGTTCCCCAGACAGGATGCTGCTTCTTTTCCAAAGGAAATGTATTATTGACTACCAATAAAAAGATACATTGTAGGTTTGTTACAATATACAAATGGCTAAACTATATATCCACGACCATATTCTAGCACAGCTCTGAGCCTTTTCATGCTCTGAAATAGCTACTATTGTTGCCTCCATTGTAGAGAAAACAGATGCCAGAGGCTGTTTTGGAAGGATAGTGGAAACTGAGTGACTATGAAATTGACTTGCATGTTTCGGACTTAAAGGTTTTTCCTGCTCTGCTCCTTACATTTTCACATTTTAGATAACATACCTCTTCAAATACCGGTCCTTTTAAAATTTGGAGGGATTCCTCTTACAATTTGAAGTTTTTTCTTGCACTAAGCATTTGGTCAGACTAAGATCATCTGCGTTTTATGTCAGTTTAAGTATATTTTTAGACACTGTTCACGTAGAAATGTAAATATGAGCTTACATTGTGTGTGAAAGGAATAATAGCTGCTTACAACCATTTTTGTCTCATAATACAAATCCAAATCAATATGTTATTGGAAATGCAGGCTGGGAGGGGAAAGAAAAGATGCAGAGAGAAAAGCCCCATCTCTGCTTGGAGTTCAGCCCTGGGTCTCTTTTCCCTTCCTCCTTCCTTCTCACAGCTGTCACAGTGACAGAAGAACACAGGGCTGCCTTTTAGTGACACCTGCTGGGACAGACCTGGCAGAAGAGATTGCAGATTTGGTTGTTTCCTGGCTGCCTCTGCCAGCCCCTGAGTCAGCAGCCCACTCCATTTCATGCTGAGCTTGGACAGCTCAGGTTTGAAAAATTCCTCCTTCCCTTGGGGCAACTGCTTTCCAGCCTCCTCATCATTCCCAAAGGAGAATGACCTACATGCCAGCGTGACAGAGATCCAGAAATTTATAGAAGCTTCATTGTGAGCCTAAATCCTTAACAGGGGCTCAAACTGCCAACACCAAATGAAGAGAGAGGTTTTGCAGTAAAGCAGGAAGTCATTAAAATAATGAATCACCCGGCTGGGTTTTGAGCTCCTTTCCCACTAATTTAATGGAAAGATTTATTGTCTTTACAATTTACGCTTTCCTAAATTTTGCATAAATTTATCATTTATATCTTCACATAAGTAATCCTTTGTGTTTTATCATTGAGCAAATTCTATGTAGCAAATCAATGCTATATTTTGGCAAACTCATAGCTTAGAAAATACTAAAGCATTGTAAACTGAGGGCAGCATTCAGCAAATTATATTTACCTTTGTGACTGCAAAACTTAATGATTAAATGCTTTTCCCATGAAATTTGTCTTTCAATATTGGTAGTGTTTTTTAAATAAAAAAAGAATTAAATATCGATTAAAACTTTACTATTGTTTTTAGAAACTGTGACTTCACTAGTTGTGAGCAGACTTGAAATGTATAGTTTTTAAGTTTGGAAATCCTTTGTAGTTTCATTTACTTTTCCAGGAAGAAAGTGAGATATTTTTTGATGCTGCTCCTGGTTTTTGTTTGTTTTTTGATCGTAAACAAAACTTAATGGAGCCTCAAATCTACTAATTCAGTCCTCCTTTGGTAATATGCCTTTTTCTGATTTCTAGACTTTACTTGATATTTGTGACATACTAATTTTATTATTTAGAAATTTAGAAAAGTACTACAAGAGTAAGAAGCAAAAAGCATGAGCCACCATGCCGGGCTGCTTTTAATTTTTGATATCAATCTTTACTTTTTTTTTTTTTTTTTTTGAGACAGAATCTGGCCCTGTGTCCCAGGCCAGAGTGCAATGGTGTGATCTCGGCTCACTGCAACCTCCACCCCCAGGGTTCTAGCGTTTCTCCTACCTCAGCCTCTGGAGTACCTGGGATTACAGGCACCCACCACCATGCCTGGCTAATTTTTTTGTATTTTAAGTAGGAACGGGGTTTCACCATATTGGCCAGGTTGGTCTTGAACTCCTGACCTCAGGTGGTCCACCTGCCTTGGCCTCCCAAAAATGCTAGGATTACAGGCGTGAGCCACCATGCCTGGCCTTTTGCCTATTTTTATTTTAAAATCTTCTATTATTTTGATGATTTTTCTTACTTTTTTTTTTTTTTGAGATGGTGGCTCCCTCTGTTGCCCAGGCTGGAGTGCAGTGATGTGGTGTCAGCTCACTACAATCTCCACCTCCCAGGGTCAAGCAGCAATTCTGCCTCAGCCTCCTGAGTAGCTGGGATTACAGGCACCCACCACCATGCCCTGCAGTTTTTGTATTTTTTTTTTGGGGGGGACGGAGTCTCGCTCTGTCGCCCAGGCTGGAGTGCAGTGGCGTGATCTCGGCTCACTGCAAGCTCCGCCTCCCAGGTTCACGCCATTCTCCTGCCTCAGCCTCTCTGAGTAGTTGGGACTACAGGCGCCCGCCACCATGCCCGGCTAATTTTTTTGTATTTTTAGTAGAGACGGGGTTTCACCGTGGTCTCGATCTCCTGACCTCGTGATCTGCCCGCCTCGGCCTCCCAAAGTGCTGGGATTACAAGCGTGAGCCACCGCGCCGAGCCGCAATTTTTGTATTTTTAGTAGAGATGGGGTTTCACCATGTTGGCCACGCTGGTCTTGAACTCCTGACCTCAGGCGATCCACCCATCTCGGCCTCCGAAGGTGCTGGGATTACATGTGTGAGCCACCATGCCTGGCCCCAGATTTTATTATTCTTAAAAAGCCAATTGAGAATTCCTAGTATACTCACTTAAAAGGAAAATTTAGTTTGCTATAATATTACTCATATTTGCTATGGTGAATTCATCTCTAGAAAGGTTCTTTGTGTAATTATTTTATTATCTCTCTAATAGTTAATTCTTCATATTTTGTAATATTTTTGCACACTCACCTTGAATGCGAGGTTCTCTACATGTCTTAGTCATGTAACTAACAGAATCCACCCTCTTTTCCCAGTAATCACACTTACGTATAGTCAATAAAATGTGGGCCAGGTGCAGTGGCTCACGCCTGTAATCCCAGCACTTTGGGAGGCTGAGGTGGGTGGATCACGAGGTCAGGAGATCGAGACCATCGTGGCTAACACAGAGAAACCCCGTCTCTACTAAAAATACAAAAACATTAGCTGGGCATGGTGGTGGGCCCCTGTAGTCCCAGCTACTTGGGAGGCTGAGGCAGGAGAATGGCGTGAACCCAGGAGGCGAAGCTTGCAGTGAGCCAAGATTGTGCCACTGCACTCCAGCCTGGGTGACAGAGTGAGACTCTGTCTCAAAATAAAACAAAATGTCAGTTCTTCATGGATATTCTTTGAATCATCTAAATGGGGACTCTTGCTAGAAATAGTGAATCATTAATTCTTCCAACTACTGTACTCCTTTCCAATATATTGTCTTACTGATTTTTCACTTTTTCCTATTTCTATCTTTCTTGTTCTACTAACCCATCTGTCATTGGCCTTATTCTATAGCCAACCTCAAATTTCAGTCCACACTAGCTGTGAACAGCACTCAAATTGCTGTTGTATTCTTAAAATATAAATTTACTTCATAAAGCAAAAGTGAATTATGTGCATGTTACAAAAAATATTCATAGCAGAGATAAGATCAGATGGTATTTACTGGGATGCACAGCGTCGTTTTTTCCAAATTAATTTCAATCAGAATTCTCTCCTCCCTACCGCCATACAGAGCTGTTCACTCACCTGTTATGAATGACATCTTAAGTTATTTTTCATCTTATCTGGTCATATGACTTGAATTAAGCTCTAGATCTGCTGAGGGCAAACACCGCCATGGAATTAAATTTGCAAGAGTGAAGGAGGAGGAAGTGGGAGAAGGTGAGAAGAGTCTTCAGACTAGGGTGCAGATCTTATACCTGTAGAGGGAAAGAGGGAAGGAAGGCTGATTGGAGTGGAAAGAGACTGCAGCATGGTTCCAAGAATGCTTTGGCCAAGTCAGTGGGGACTCCTCAAATTAAAGTCAGCCATTGGAGAATCTCACAACTTACTGTCAAAGTCCTCACATACAATCCTCACTGTGCTCTATGACTGTGGAAACATGACTGCTGCACAAGTGTAGAAGTGCACCCAGAGACAGAGGGCTAAAGCAAGGCTATCATTGACTTATGCTGTCCAAGTCAGGATATCTGCATTGCAAATTTCCATGGTCATTAAAATCCATTATCCCCACCTCCAAACCCCACCACTGCACAGACATATTTGTCCAAACACGTTCTTCATACCAGTGCTTCCAAATTTCCCATAAGCCTCTCCTTCTCAAGGGGAATCTTAGAAAAGGAAGGTTAATGAGCCCATGCTATAGCAATTCGTCTCAGAACTGCCTTTGAATGCCCAGTTGTGAGAGGGGGACAGAGAAAGAGAGAGAGAGAGAGTATGGGAGTGGGGAGAGTGTGTGTGTGTATCAGTGTGTGTGTGTGTGTGTGTGTGAGAGAGAGAGAGATTATCTCTGCTTCTTTTGTGGAAAAGCAGCCCTACCTCCTCCTGCTAATCAGGGTGTATTCATCCTGCTGGATGATGAGGTATTTCTTGTCTTTTGGTTGCTGGGCCTAAGGAATCTAAAGCACTCAACAGATAACCTTCTTTAGAGAGCAGGACTTGCCTGCCTTCCAGATTCCAGAGCTGCATTGATGAGAAGCACGGGTAAACCTTATTTGTAATTGGGGACATTCCTGTTTCTACCTCTTGTTTTCTGAACCTATAGATTCTTCCTATGAAGGAGGAATACTATATAAAGATCTGTGATGGAATATGTATACAAGATGGTGCCCTCTGCATTCAGAATATCTCCTTTGGCATAGTGCCTCAGTTGCATCTTTAAAATGTTTCTCCAGGGCTCCATGAGTCCAGCTGCTTCTTGAAGTGTGTATGTAATACAAATAGTAGATTACATGGTCATGGGTCCACTTCTGCACATCCTTCACTGTGAACAGGGAACCCTGGTCAGATGCTATATCATGTGGGATTTTATGCCTGTGGATCAGGAATCCTGGAAGCCTCAGAAAAGTGGTCCTGGCTCAGGCTCTGTGAACAGAAGTGCCAAGCCCTCTGAGGATGAACAGGTGATCATTCAAAATCAAAAGACTTGTCATGTAAGACTCTCAATATTGATTTACCTTGCTGAAAAGTAGGACAGTCAGTGGCAGCAGTAGTTAGATCAACCTTGATACATAGGAGTCCAGGCTGTGGGGCCCATATGTATCGTCCATCTCTGCCAGTGTGGTCATATGTGTGACTCCATATGTGTGACTGTTGTGCTTATTGTGGGAAAGCCAATCTCCAAGGCTGGCAGCTTGTCAAGTCATTTTGTCTAATTGGTTATTGAGTGCCTCTTCTGTAGTGAGTGCTTTCTCTTTGTTGTTTTTTTTTTTTTGAGATGGAGTTTCTGTCTTCCAGGCTGCAGTGCAGTGGCGCGATCTCGGCTCACTGCAACCTCCACCTCCTGGGTTCAAGCAATTCTCCTGCCTCAGCCTCCCGAGTAGCTGGGATTACAGGTGCCCACCACCACAGCCAGCTAATTTTTGTATTTTTAGTAGAGACGGGTTGGCCAGGCTAGTCTCGAACTCCTGACTTCAGGTGATCAGCCTCCCAAAGTCCTGGGACTACAGGCATGAGCCACCCTGCCCAACCCCGAGTGCTTTCTTGTGAGTGTTAATGAGTGATACAAGATTCTTTACCCTCCATGCCTGCTCCTGCATGTCCACTCATATGCTTCTAACCCGGCTTCCTTGTCTCAGATATTTCAGTCCTTTTCTAACTAAGCCTCTGACCAGATGATTCACCCACTGACCAGGGCAAAGAAATCTGTTTATATTCCTGCCTCAGGCCACGTTTCCTTCTATGTAAAGTAGATGGCCAGGGCCACTGCTCCCAGTGCTGCTAAATGGGAAGATTTTCACTTCCTTCTGTCTTCCAGAGTCACTCTTGCATTGGGCTGTAATGCAACTACACTTTTTTTTTTTTTTTTTTGAGACGGAGTCTTGCTCTGTCACCCAGGCTGGAGTGCAGTGGCACATCTCCACTCACTGCAAGCTCTGCCTCCCAGGTTCACACCATTCTCCTGTCTCAGCCTCCTCAGTAGCTGGGACTACAGGTGCCCGCCACCACGCCTGGCTAATTTTTTGTATTTTTTTTTTTAGTAGAGATGGGGTTTCACCGTGTTAGCCAGGATGGTCTCGATCTCCTGACCTCGTGATCTGCCCACCTCGGCCTCCCAAAGTGCTGGGATTACAGGCGTGAGCCACCGCGCCCAGCCGTAACTACACTTTTAAATAGAGATTTCCTCTTTCTCCCTCGTTTGGATGGCCACAGGGACACAAATGTAGTCACAGGTGTGAGCTGAAGGAAGGTTGCTGGTGCAAACATGGTGGGTGACACGAGGATCTGGGTTACC
This sequence comes from Nomascus leucogenys, assembly GCF_006542625.1. NCBI lineage: Eukaryota > Metazoa > Chordata > Mammalia > Primates > Hylobatidae > Nomascus > Nomascus leucogenys. Next base: position 45,200,005 of record NC_044398.1, on the reverse strand, counting down.
TGTTATTCAACTTATTCACTTGCTGTCATCTTGCTTGGGCTTTGTCTCATATTTATGATTTCCACCTCATGATGAACTACTTCTTGCCCCTTCTCGTGTCATGACTTGGTGTTTCCAATAGAACTCAGCCTGCAAGAGACAGTGCCAGATGCATGATCAAGCATAGCATCTCTCCCAGGTCCAACACATAATTCTCTGCTATGGAGGGCGTGGCTTTGTTTCAGAATCCCAGGAGCTGGTGTTGTAATTCTTTCACTGAGAATTGCCTTGTGTGCCACACTGCTCCCACCACTGACACCTTCAAGAATACAGTTCCTGCCAGATCATACGGCCCAAGCAGCAGGCTGCTCACACTGCAGCCTGGACCTGCTGTAGAGCCCTGTCCTGCTCTGGACTCTTCAAACCCTGCAGCCTTCCTATCTCCCTGACTTGTATTGTGGCTTGCTTGTGTTATGTTGTTGAGTCGTGTGAGTTTATGTTTTTATAGTTGTATAGATATAGATGGATAGATAAAGATATGATTTGAGAGGAAGAAAAAAAGAGAAAGAAAAAGAATTTGACAAAAGACTCTATTGGGAATATATAAAAAACATATCAGACTCCATAGTAAGAAGTCAAACAACCCAATAATAAAATGGGTAAGAGATTTGAGTAGACAACAACAAAAAATATATGAATGATCGATAAACACTACAAAATGGATTATTAACCACCTGGGAATGGAATTTAAAATCAAAATGTAGTAACACTGCACAGAAACTATAATAGATCCAAAAAATGTCAATTCTTAATGTTTGAGAGGACATAGAATACCGTGAATTATCATATTTAGGTGGGTGTATAAAGTGGATAATCAATTTGGATTTCAGTTTGGCAGGTTTTTTAACAAAGTTAAACATACGCTTACCATTTGACCCACAATATTCCATTCTTAGACACTTACTCAAGAGAAATGAAAACATGTGCATACAAATGAAGGTAACCGCTTTACTTGTAATAATCAAGGAATAGAAACATTTGTAAATGGTTCACCAACAGGCTAAAGGATAAACATATTTTGGTGTTTCCATACAGTAGAATAAAACAGAACGAACCACTGATTTTTGCAACATAGGTAAGCCTAAAACATATTGAGAGAATGAAACAACAGTAGCCATATTATACAAGCTTATTATTATGAAATTCTGGAAACTGAATTTATAGTGGCAGGTTGCAGATCAATGGTTGCTTGGGGTCAGAGGTTTGGGTAAGGAGCACAAAATAACTTTTGAGGTGATAGCTTCAATATCTTGATTGTGGTGGTAGCCACATAACTTTATATGTTTGTACTTAATTTGGATGTATTTTATTGTATTGCAAGTACGCCTCAGTTAAGATGACTTAAAATTTATTAGATTCTAAAAAATTAATTTGCTTCCATGCATTATATTCACAAATCTTACGATAGTATGTTTTGGAACACCTGTAATAGACACAACTGACATATTCATAAAGGAAATTTCCTTATGTAGGATGGATTTTAGGGGAAATGCCTGAAACAAGGAAATCTGCATCTGCTTATCATAATTCGCTACAAAAGATCTAAATGTGTAACTAGCAATCAACTTCAGCTTTGATTATCTTTCACAGCAGCATGGATCAATTATGTTTACCCAGTTGGCTATCTCTCCATGCTAAACTTATATTGCATACATGCCTTTGAAATTCCAGTCATGTATAGTCTATAATTTGTACCTGTATTACACAATTTGTATACTCTTCCACTTTAAAGGTGGGATTTATACCTGGAAAGGGACTCAAACTACAACTATGATCAAATTCTGTTCCAAATTTTGTAAACTATGACTCTATTCTGGGAAATGATTCAATCGTTTTGTTTCATTTGACTTCCTACAGACATCGTGTGTGGAAGTAAACTTGTTTTTTATGTTCACAAAGTAGGCTTTTGACTGGAGAGTTCTAGCTTTTGGAAAACATGTACTCAAAGCAGAAGTACCTAGTGTGTTGAGGGAGTAGAACCACAGCCTTTCGGCCGGGCACGGTGGCTCACGCCTGTAATCCCAGAACTTTGAGAGGCCGAGACGAGCGGATCACGAGGTCAGGAAATGGAGACCGTCGTTGCTGACACGGTGAAACCCCGTCTCTACCAAAAATACAAAAAATTAGCCGGGCACGGTGGTGGGCACTTGTAGTCCCAGCTACTCGGGAGGCTGAGGTAGGAGAATGGCGTGAACCCGGGAGGCGGAGCTTGCAGTGAGCCGAGATTGCGCCACTGCACTCCAGCCTGGGCGACAGAGCGAGACTCCGTCTCAAAACAAAACAAAACAAAAAAAAACCCATAAACAAAAACCAAAGCCTTTCTGACCTAGGTAAATTGAAACCTTGTCATCCTTGATGACAAACATTACATGAGATATGCGTTGCATTTTCAGGGAGTTCTTCCGCAACTTATTTCACCCCCAACTAATTGGTATCATTCAAATCTAATTTTGTAATTTTAGTCTGTATTAGGATGCAGTTTTAAAATTTCCAAAGTACCTTTATGCTTATTTTTCTCAAATAAATCCTACAGCCACTGCGTGAGATACTCATAGGTGGGAATGTTATCCCTATTTCACAACTAAGCAAGCAGAGTCCAAGATTTGTTAACTTTTTTTTTTTTTTTGAGACAGTGTCTCACTCAGTCGCCCAGGCTGGAGTGCAGTGGCGCCATCTCGGCTCACTGCAAGCTCCACCTCCCAGGTTCACGCCATTCTCCTGCCTCAGCCTCCCGAGTAGCTGGGACTGCAGGCGCCCGCCACTACACCTGGCTAATTTTTTTGTATTTTCAGTAGAGACAGGGTTTCACCGTGTTAGCCAAGATGTTCTCCATCTCCTGACCTCGTGATCTGCCTGTCTCGGCCTCCCAAAGTGCTGGGATTACAGGCGTGAGCCAACGCGCCCGGCCAAGATTTGTTAACTTTTTAGAGCTGAAGTTTGGTCCACTATTTTATGTCATCAACCTTTGATTTGCTGTGTTCTTCCCATCAATTTAGAAAAGAATTTACCAAAGGTTGTAACATATAATACAATTAATTTATTTTTATCTCTGTGCTTGAAAACAGAAACAATGGTGATTATGTATAATATATGGAGTATCTACTGATTATTTTGGATGTCACTGAATTTATAAATTGAACTGAACAGATATCCTCCGTTACTTTGCCAAACTTCCTTCTTTCAATATTGCATAAACTGTAGAATGCGGAAGAGGCACTTTTAATTTCTGATTATTTAAGCGAGAAATCGACTCAACACTTCCTTTTAGGCTCAGACATAAAATTTCTGGTTGATATATCACCAGGGATTGTGATTTACACATGTATGTAAGTGAAGCTTTTCGAATAGACAAACTTACAGGATATATGGAATATCATTGTATTTACATACAGCACTATCTCAGACATCATTCCAAAAACTAAAGGACAATGAGGAGATATTTCCAAAAGCCATATTACAGTACTTTGGGGAGGTAAAAGAGAGAATGTTGCAATATGTTTTCCTGTTTGACTGACTCAAGCTACATCCTAGGAGATATTTTAAACAGTGAATAAAATCTATGTGTCATAGTGAAAAGACATAAGCCAAACTACAATTATCCAAAGAAATCTGAAATGAATATTACTAAATACAACCTCCTGGATTTGGTTTTACTTACCTAGTATGCTGACTATGTCTGCTTATGGTTTTCTTACTTATGCCTACTTACCACCTTTTAATTAAATGCGCTGATAAAATTTCATCTAAGTGCAGAATTTCCTTCGCTTGACATGAACTCTTTGTTCTACTGTGAGTCACCTGCCCTGGCTTTCTATTATGTGGATGTCTACAAAGGGATGTGCTGTAACTCAAGTATAAGCAGATGGTTCTTTTATTGTTATAAATCAAATTGGTATAACTTGTGATGGGTTCGATGTGGCCCCAGCTTTCTGAGGCCTGTGAAAATTGCTAGGTTGCTCTTTTTCATTTTTTCTTATCACCTTAACTGGAGTTGGAGGCCCTTGCAAGTCCAGGGCAATAACATCTTAGGCAACCTCAGTTGTCTAGTGTGACTTAATAAGCCTGATGTATGTAGCAGAACCAATCTTTGCTTTTATATATACAGTCATATGAATTGATGTGAACCTCACTCTCTAGGTTGCAGGTATTGGATTACTTTGTAGTTCTTTATTATAATAATCAAGGTGTTCATTTGATTTTTTTTAACTCTTAATTCCACCCCTTTTCTTACTAGTTTTCTAATGACAATTGATGGAGAAAATAAATAAACCCTAAATATCACAATTCTAAAAATTGCACTATTTTGAGATTGTAAAATTGTTGGCTTTGGTGTTCATTGTTTCATGTCTGGTTTTTAGTAGGATTATCAAACCTTGTTTTGGAAATGAGTATAGAGTGCAAAATGCAAAGCCATTTGCCATGGTGTAGATGCTCACGGTATGCTCCTGCATCTAAAGAGATACTATTCTCCAGCTGGGTGCCGTGGTTCAAGCCTGTAATCCCAGCACTTTGGGAGGCCAAGGCGGGCGGCTCACGAGATCAGGAGATCGAGACCATCCTGGCTAACATGGTGAAACCCTGTCTCTACTAAAAATGCAAAAAAAAAAAAAAAAATTAGCTGAGTGTAGTGGCGGGCACCTGTAGTCCCAGCTACTTGGGAGGCTGAGGCAGGAGAATGGCGTGAACCCGGGAGGCGGAGGTTGCAGTGAGCCGAGATCGCGCCACTGTACTCCAGCCTGGGCGACAGAGCAAGACTCCGTCTCGAAAAAAAAAAAAAAAAGAGATACTATTCTCCAACATAAATCAGGCATATAGGAAATGCAAACATACAGGAAATGCAAACATCTTAGAGTGTACTTACACAAACCTAAATGGGATAGCACAGAAAATATGAACTATGGCAGAAAAATACATTAAATTAGCTGAATGACATCCCTAATAAAAATCTGAATCTATTCTAAAACTGGGTAATTTATGTTTTTTTTTTTTTTTTTGAGACAGAGTCTCGCTGTCGCCCAGGCTGGAGTGCAATGGCGCGATCTCGGCTCACTGCAGGCTCCGTCCCCTGGGGTTCACGCCATTCTCCTGCCCCAGCCTCCCGAGTAGCTGGGACTACAGGCGCCCGCCACTACACTCGGCTAATTTTTTTTTTTTTTTTGCATTTTTAGTAGAGACGGGGTTTCACTGTGTTAGCCAGGATGGTCTCGATCTCCTGACCTCGTGATCCGCCTGCCTTGGCCTCCCAAAGTGCTGGGATTACAGGCGTGAGCCACCGCGCCCAGCCTGGGTAATTTATGTTTAAGTAGATTCACTTAATTTTTTCCTATAATCTCCAGGAACAAATAAACGTTTTCAACAGTTGCACTTAACAAACTAAAGAATTAGAAGGAGAAAGAATACTAGTAATAACTACTCCCAGCTGGGCACGTAGCTCACGCCTGTAATCCCAGCATTTCGGGAGGCCAAGGCAGGTGGATCAATTGAGGGCAGGAGTTCAAGACCAGCCTGGTCAACATGGTGAAACCCCATCTCTACTAAAAATACAAAAATTAACCAGGCATGGTGGCGAGCACCTGTAATCCCAGCTACGTGGGAAGCTGAGGCAGAAGAATTGCTTGAACCCAGCAGGTGGAGGTTGTAGTGAGCCGAAATCATGCCATTGCAACTCCAACCTAAAAATAAATAAATAAATAAATAAACAAAAATAAAAAGAATAGTAAATATATAAACCACTGATATAGTCACTTCTTATCATTATCAACTATTATGTTCTGTAAGTAATTGCATGTGCTAGACTTCTATAGACCTGGCAGCACAGTCTGTTTACACCAGCATCAGCACATTGTGAGTAATGCATTGTGTGATGATGTTATATTGACAATGACATCACTAGGAAACAGGAATTTTTCAGCTCCATTACAATCCTATAGGACCAATATGTGGTCCACGTTGACTGAGATGAATTTACACAGTACATGGCTTTGTAAAATTACTAGCCCTCAAAAATCAGTTGTATCTTCAACATTTCCTACCTCTGCAAAAGGCATCACTATCCTCCCAGCTACCCAGGCTTAAAACCTTGGAATTCTATCAAATTATTTTATTTCCTTACATCTCATGTTTAATTAGTCACTGATTCCCATCAATTTTCTCCTATCATGTTTATTAGTAGCAACACATTATTTCTCTTAGAAAAAATAATTTCCTAGTTTAGGCTCTTAATTTAGCCTATTTTTAAAATACCTTAAAGTTTAACATATACTCTTTATTTCTTATTTCTTAAAATATTTTCTATATTTTGCTACAGTTAACCTTTCTAAAGCATAAGTATCTCATTTTGTCACTTGTCTGCTCAATAGACCGTAAAATATCTTCTTGGTCTAGAAAGTAAAATTATAATGTTTGGCATGATGTATATAGAAATTCTCATTTCTCCCTTTTCTTCTTTTCTCTTTTGCCCCCACATCTTTTCTTCCATGTTCACACCAGTACCCACTGTCCCAGGCATATGGAATTCATTGTTTCATGAACAGAGCCAACACATTCTAACTACCATGCATTTACTCAAACCATCTGGCCACCTGGAATTCCCTACCATCCTCATAAAATTTAAATTAAAAAATTCCAGTATTCTGTTCTCCCTGAAGATGTCCCTGAACCTTTATTGAAACTCATTGACATATCCTTTGGTTCCAGCAGCCTTTATTGTATATGTCATAATTTAGCACATACATCACTCTGCCTTACATCTTACTAAGTTAGTGACCTCTCTCCACTGACGAAACAGTGTCAGGATTTTTTTCATTTTTGTATTCCCTACAGAATGCTGTGAACATATCGTTTGCTAAGTTAATTTTAAATTGACATAAACTTACTGGTGAATTCACTGATCAACTGTTCAAGTATTTCTTTTAGAAATGTCTTGCCTTGGCTGGGTGCAGTGGCTCACACCTGTAATCCCAGCACTTTAGGAGGCCGAGGTGGGCGGATCATGAGGTCATGAGATCGAGACCATCCTGGTTAACACGGTGAAACCCCGTCTCTACTAAAAATACAAAAAAAATTAGCTGGGCATGGCGGCGGGCGCCTGTAGTCTCACTACTCGGGAGGCTGAGGCAGGAGAATGGTGTGAACTCAGCAGGCAGAGCTCACAGTAAACCGAGATGTTGCCACTGCACTCTAGCTTGGGAGACAGAGTGAGACTCCATCTCAAAAAAAAAAAAAAAGAAAGAAAGAAAGAAAGAAAGAAATGTCCTTGCCTTGATACATTTTATATTCTAAAAAAATTAATTTCATTTTAAGAACAACATCTTCCAAAACAAAGAAACAAAAACTCCCATGCAATTCTAATGCTGGTTATGGGCAACATTAAAAATGGCACGCCAATTGTAAAAAAAAAAAAATTCCCATGAAAGCTAGAGGTGAAAAAGATCTCAGATAATAGTATGACTACAAGCAGAGGAAATTATATACAATGCACAATTTTAATGTCAATATTGTCATTGTTTCCTAGGCTAGGGGAGGGTATAACCACTTTTATAAACTTGTTCTTTTTGTCTCTCCTCATGTTGACCTTACACATAGCGTATTATGCCGTTAAAATAACAAAAGGAAGGAGAAAACGGTATATTGAAATCCAGCATTTTCTTACAACAATTCCTTACTGTGAATTTTGAATGAAAATTAAATTCTTTAATCACTAGGAAAGACTCTGAGTGTGCAGGTGTTCCTTTCAGCTGATATAAACATTGATAAGATCAAAGCTTTCTCTAAATTATCTGTCTTACCAAGTTTTGACTGAATCTCTGAACAAAATCCTGTAGCTTCTCTTTATTTTGGGTAAACCTTTGATCTTTTAAAAATATAGGCATGGCCAGGCGCGGTGGTTCACGCCTGTAAGCCCAGCACTTTGGGAGGCTGAGGTGGGCAAATCACAAGGTCTAGAGATTGAGACCACCCTGCCCAACGTAGTGAAACTCTATCTCTACTAAAAATACAAAAATTAGCTGGGCATGGTGGTGCACGCCTGTAATCCCAGTGGCTTCGAAGGCTGGGGCAGGAGAATCACTTGAACCTGGGAGGCGGAGGTTGCAGTGAGCCGAGATCATGCCATGGCACTCCCGTCTGGGCAACAGAGCGAGACTGCATCTCAAAAAAAAAAAAAAAGAAGAAGAAAAGAAAAGAAAGAAAGAAAAAGTCATATCTCGCTAAGGAAATGGCAAAAACAAAAAAGGCAAAAAGGCAAAAAAGTTAACCACTACTTGCATTGGAAAATGAGCTTAAGTTTAAGGTTTGGCAAGTGTTTAAGAAAAGCATGCATTAAGCTCATTTTCTGTGGAGACAAGTCTCTGGGCATTTAGTTTTGGTTAAGGTAAATTATTTAAAATTTTAAAGACCTTAGTAATGTAAACAAATTGTGTTGAATTTGGACTTCTCTACAAAATCTATGTGGAATCTCAAGAAAGGAAGAGTGAAAGGATACAATAAGGACAATTTCAATGGTAGTTCAGCCTAAATCCTAAGCATAATATGCTGCTTCTTTTTTTCCTTTTTTTTTTTTTTAGACAGAGTCTCCCTCTGTCCCCCAGGCTGGAGAGCAGTGGCGCCATCTTGACTCATTGCAATCCCCATCCCCCAGATTCAAGCGATTCTCCTGCCTCAGCCTCCCAAGTAGCTGGGATCACAGGCAGGCACCAGCCACTTTGGCTCGTTTTTTGTATTTGTAATAGAGATGGGGTTTCACCATGTTGGCCAGGCTGGTCTCGAACTCCTAACCTCAAGTGATCCACCCACCTCCGCCTGCCAAAATGCTGGGATTACAGGCATGAGCCACTACACCCGGCCAATATGTTGCTTTTTAAAAATGAGTTATTAGTATTAGTTTTCTTCTGTTGCTAATGATCATTTCTATCTTCACTTAATTTACTCCGGATTCCATGCCACTTTTACATTCCAGGCTAAAGTTTGGATTGAAGGAAAGGATAGCAAGTCAATTCACAATCTGATTTTTTCAGTACAGAGACTGTACATGTTTACTAAAAAGAATAGCCCTTAATTCTTTTTTAAAAGCCCACAGCAGGCCAGGCGCGGTGGCTCACGCCTGTAATCCCAGCACTTTGGGAGGCCGAGACGGGCGGATCACGAGGTCAGGAGATCGAGACCATCCTGGCTAACAAGGTGAAACCCCATCTCTACTAAAAATACAAAAAATTAGCCGGGTGCGGTGGTGGGCGCCTGTGGTCCCAGCTACTCGGGAGGCTGAGGCAGGAGAATGGCGTGAACCTGGGAGGTGGAGCTCGCAGTGAGCCGAGGTCACGCCACTGCACTCCAGCCTGGGTGAAAGAGCGAGACTCCATCTCAAAAAAAAAAAAAAAAAAAAAGCCCACAGCAAGCAAGATAATTAACAATTTTTACGTGAACAAATGTCTTACAATATTTTAAACATCTAGAGAACACTGATACCATCTTCACTTATTGACAATGGCATATTATCAATTCACTTTTCCAAAGAGATAGAAGTTACTCCTTTTGCCTTAGATCTGACTTCTTAAACTGTCAAATGAAGTAGCTGAATATAACTCACCACCCACAACTTTTATATTTAGCCTCCTCTCTTCATTTGCTTTGTATTATATGTACTGTAGCCCTTATATTAATATTTCTTTATCTTACACATCTTTCTTTCTTAAAAATGTGCTTTCATTTAGATGAGAAATACAATTTTAAGGGAGAAGTTGACTCATGCCTAGTCCTGTATTTTTTTTTTTAATTGCTGATCTGTCCTGAGGAAATTAATGTTGCCCTACTGGGCATGATGCTGTCCCTTTGGGGGGATTCCTGCCAGTTATGACAGCTGGGGTTTTATAGGTGTCCACATTAAGCCTTTCATTGAGAGCAGAGATTAACTTGCAGTTGTCTCTATGACACAAATATATCTAAGAAATCAACATAATCTTTCAAAAACCCTCTGGCTAAATACTAGTGTGTAGCCACTATTAATACAGTGGTTCTAAGTTTGTTCCAGGATCTCAAAGCCTTAAATCATTTCATGAAAGCCTACTGCAAATGTCGGCATATAATGCTTACAAGGACATAACTGGGTGTCTCACACTGTATTATTTTAGTTTTAACCCACTTGAGATCCATCAAGTTATCCGTCACAGAACACATGAAAGACCCCTGTAGAGAAGTCTCAGAATAAAAAATGGGCCTAGTTATGTTCCTTGGGAGAAGAGTAAAGAAAGCATGGGTTTACATTCTCTGTCTTTAAGAAATTGTCAATGTAGCTGTTGTTTGTTTCAAAATCTATGTACAGTCCTGACCCACCAATTGACAATGGCTGCCTGACTCTAACATTCAGATGTGTTACCATAAAATCCCTGAGTCTTCTTTATAGCAAGAGAAGAAATCAGGACATTCTGAAAGTAATACACTGTGGATATTTACATGGCTACAGTATAATTTTCTCTGCTTAATAATAAAACTTAATAATACGCTTAATAATACAACTCTCATACAAATACAAAATAAACCTCTGCCAAAATTTATTTCACTTACTCCTGAGGAAATCACTAGGTGGGAAAGCTGGTTCCAAGAGCAAGTTAAAAAAAAAAAAAATTACAGATATTTTTCCTCCAAAACAAGAAATGTTAGAATAAGACAACTATGTTAGAAACAAAACAGATTAATAACAACAAGTGGTACTGGGAAAACTGGATACCCACAGGCAAAATATGAAGTTTAGGCCTTTAACTTATATAATATACAAAAATAAACTAAAATGGATCAAATACTTAAAAGTAAGAGCTACAACTCTCAAATTCTTAGTAAAAAACATAGGAGAAAATATTCTTTATGTCAGACTTAGCAATGATTTCTTAGATATGACACCATAGGTACAGAGAATGAAAAAAATAACAAATAAATTACTTTTCATCAAAATTAAGTTTGGTGCATTAAAAGTCACTGTCAAGACAGTGGAACAACAACTCGAAGAATGGGAGAAGATATCTGCAAATCACGTATGTGATATGACATCAATATATGTGGATACAATATGTGTAATAGAATATATAAAGAGCTCTTGGTTGGGCGTGGTGGCTCAGGCCTATAATCTCAGCCCTTTGGGAGGCTGAGGCGGGTAGATTACTGGAGGTCAGCAGTTCAAGACCTGCCTGGCCAACATGATGAAACCCTGTCTCTACTAAAAATACAAAATTAGCTGGGCGTGGTGGCGTGTGCCTGTAATCCCAGCTACTTGGGAGGCTGAGGCAGAAGAATCACTTGAACCTGGGAGGCGGAGGTTGTAGTGAGCTGAGATAGTGCCATTGCACCCCAGCCTGGGCAAAAAGAGTGAAACTCCATTTCAAAAACTAAAACAAAAACAAAAAACCTCCTACAACTCAACAACAAATAATAAAGGGTTCAATTTGTTAAATATGCAAGGACTTGAATAGATAATTATCTAAAGAAGCTATTTGAATGGCCAACAAGCACATGAAAAGAGGCTCAATAACACTAGCCATTAGCAAAATGCAAATCAAAATCAAGATGAGATATCATTTCATACCCATTAGAATGACTACAAAAAAAAAAAAAACCCGGAAAATAACAAGTGTTAGTGAGGATTTAGAGTAAATGGGAACCCTTGTGTATTGCTGGTGGGAATGTAAAATGGTGTAGCTGCTGTGGACAAGTTTGGTGGCTCCTCAAAGGTTAAACATAGAACTACTATGTGATCCAGCAATTCTGTGCCTAGGTTCATGACCAAAGTAATTGAAAATAGACACTCCAACAGATATTGACCACTAATGTTCACAGTAGCATTATTTACAGTAGCCAAAAGCAGGAAGCAATTCAAATGTTCATCAATAGATGAATGTATAAACGAAATACAGTATATTCACATAATGAAAACTTATTCAGCCTTATTAAGGAATGAAATTTTGATACGTGCTACAGAATGTCAATCACTACAACATGCATAGCATAAACTTGAAAACATTATGTTTAGTGAAATAAGCCAAATGCAAAAGGATAAATACTGCATGAAATACTTCGAATAAGCAAATCATAGAGCCAGAAAGAAGAATCATTACCAGGAACTAGTGTGGGTGAAAAGTTATTGTTTAATGGGTACAGAGAGTTTTTTTTTTTTTTTTTTTGAGGTAGAGTCTCGCTCTGTCACCAGGCTAGAGTGCAGTAGCACAATTCTAGCTCACTGAAACCTCTGTCTCCTGGGCCCAAGAGATTCTCCTGCCTCAGCCTCCCAAGTAGCTCGGATTACAGGTGCGTGCCACCATGCCCAGCTAGTTTTAATATTTTTAGTTTCACCATGTTGGCCAGGATGGTCTTGATCTCTTGACCTGGTTATCCACCCTCCTCAGCCTCTCAAAGTGCTGGGATTACAGGCATGAGCCACCATGCCTGGCCATAGTTTCTATATGGCATGGTTAAAGAGTTCTGGAAATGGACAGTGGTAAAGATTGCATAATATGGTGAATGTAACGCCCTCTGAACTGTACACTTAAAACTTATTAAAGTGTAGAGCTAATGAAGAAATATGGGGCACACCAAAAGAGCCTTAATTCTATTTTATTTTTGAGACGGAGTTTCGCTCTTGTCCCCAGGCTAGAGTGCAATGGCGCCATCTCGGCTCACTGCAACCTCTGCCCCCTGGGTTCAACGGATTCTCCTGCCTCAGCCTCCCGAGTAGCTGGGAATACAGGCATATGCTACCACAACCAGCTAATTTTGTATTTTTAGTACAGACAGGGTTTCTCCACGTTGGTAAGGCTGGTCTCAAATATGAGGTAAATATTACCCTTTGACCAAATCCAATAGACATAACAAGAATTGAAAACCATATATTGGCCAGGCGCGGTGGCTCAAGCCTGTAATCCCAGCACTTTGGGAGGCTGAGGCGGGCAGATCACCAGGTCAGGAGATTGAGACCATCCTGGCTAACACGGTGAAACCCCGTCTCTACTAAAAGTACAAAAAAAAAATTCTCTGGGCGTGGTGGGGGCGCTTGTAGTCCCAGTTGCTCAGGAGGCTGAGGCAGGAGAATGGCCTGAACCCGGGAGGCGGAGCTTGCAGGGAGGCGGAGCTTGCAGTGAGCCGAGATCACATCACTGCACTCCAGCCTGGGCGACAGAGACTCTGTCTCAAAAACAAACAAACAAACAAAAACAAAAAAAAAACTATGTATCAATATCTCTCATGAACAAAGATTCCATAATTCTTCGCAAAATACTAGCCAGTTGACTCTAACTATATATGTATTCTAGGTATGCAAGTGTGCATGACTGGTTAAATATTAGAAAATTATCTGCAGAATTTCCCAAATCAACAGGTTAAGGAAGAAAAATAATGTGATTGTATCAACTGATGTAGAAAATCTTATGGCAAAAATAGTTTTTTGTTTGTTTGCTTTTTTTTTTTTTTTGAGACAGAATCTTGCTCTGTGGCCCAGGCTGGAGTGCAGTGGCACAATCTCAGCTCACTGCAGGCTCTGCCCGCAGGGTTCACGATCTTATGGCAAAATCTATCACACATCCATAATTTGAGAAACTCTCAGCAAACCAGGAATTGAGGTGAATTTTCTTAACTTGACAAAGAACATATACAAAACCCCTAAAACTATCATACTTAATGATGAGAAATGGAATGCTTTTCCCCAAAGATTAGAAGCAAGAAGAGTTGTTTTTTTTTTCTTTTACCACTTGAAAAATGAAACCACCACATTGGAAGACAGATGGGCCCTTTCCTACTGCCCATAGTTGCTATACTATATGTAAAAGGAAAGTCTTACATATAGTATACTAATTGTGTTTTTGTTTGTTTGTTTGTTTTCTGTTTTGTTGAGACAGGGTCTCGCTCTGTCTCCCAGGCTGGAATGCAGTGGCGCAATCTTGGGTCACTGCCACCTCCGCCTCCCGGGTTCAAGTAATTCTCCTGCCTCAGCTTCCCAAGTAGCTGGGACTACAGGTGCCCACCGCCATGCCAGGCTAATGTTTTTTGTTTTTGTTTTTGTATTTTAGTAGAGATGGGGTTTCACCATGTTGCCCAGACTGGTCTCCAAATTCTGAACTCAGGCAATCCACCCTCCTTGGCTTCCCAAAGTGCTAGGATTACAGGTTTCAGCCACCGCGCCCGGCCTCAACTGTGTTTTTAGGGGTTTATCTACCTTATTTGAAAACTATGTCCACACCAAAACTGGCACATGAGTGTATATAGCAGCTTTGGTCATAATTCCCCAAACTGGAAGAAACCTAGAGGTCTTATGATTGATAAATGAATTAAAACACACACACACACCACACAGTGGTACGTCATGTAAGGGAATATTATTTCAACTAAAAAAGTAAGTAATCTGGCTAAAGATTAAGTGAGGAGGTTTAATAGGTGAAGCACATGGGCATTATTTGGACCAGTCAGACTATTCGGTATGGTACCATAACTGTGGAAACATGATACTATGTATTTGTAAAAAAACAAAGGATCTCACAGCACAAAGAATGCCACTTAATATATGCAAATTTTAAAACAACAACAAAAAATGTAGGTGTTCTGGGGATCCTGGAATGGAATGCAGAATGTGATAAAAAAACTTAAACTACTACAAATGTATAAAGCCACCTCACTCTAGGGAGTGGGAAAACATGCTGACATAAGCATCTTAGAAAATGCATGGGCCAGCTGGGCGTGGTTGCTCATGCCTGTAATCTCAGCACTTTGGGAGGCTGAGGCAGGTGGATCACCAGGTCAGGAGCTCGAGTCCATCCTGGCTAACATGGTGAAACCCCGTCTCTACTAAAAATACAAAAAAATTAGCCAGGCGTGGTGACGGGTGCCTGTAGTCCCAGCTACTCGGGAGGTTGAGGCAGGAGAATGGCGTGAACCTGGGAGGCGGAGCTTGCAGCAAGCCTAGATCATGCCACTGCACTCCAGCCTGAGCAACAGAGCAAGATTCTGTCAAAACAAAACAAAAAAAAAAAAGAGGAAGGAAGGGAGGGAGGGAGGGAAGGAAGAAGGAAGGAAGGAAGGAAGGAAGGAAGGAAGGAAGGAAGGAAGGAAGGAGAGAGAGAGAAAGAAAGAAAGAGAGAAAGAAAGGGAAAGAAAGAAAAAAGAAGGGAAAAGAAAAAAAGAAAAGAAAAGAAAAGAAAAGAAAATGCATAGGCCTTCTGTGGTGGCTCATACCTGTAATCCCAGCACTTTGGGAGGCCAAGATGGGTGGATCACCTGAGGTTAGGAAATGGAGACCAGCCTGGCCCATATGGTGAAACCCTGTCTCTACTAAAAGTACAAAAATTAGTGCCTATGATCCCAGCTACTCAGGAGGCTGATGCAGGAGAATTAATTGAACCTGGGAGGCAGAGGTTGCAGTGAGGCAAGATCGTGCCACTGCACTCCAGCCTGGGCGACAAGGGCAAAACTCCATCTAGAGAAAGGAAGGGAAGGGGAGGGGAGGGGAGAGAAGGGGAAGGGGAGAGAGGGAAAGAAGGAAGGAAGGAAGGAGCGAGGGAGAAGGAAGGAAGGAAGGAGCGAGGGAGAAGGAAGGAAGGAAGGAAGGAAGGAAAGAAAGGAAAGAAAGAAAGAAAAAGAAAGAAAGAGAAAGAAAATGCATGAAGACTGAAATCAAGAGAAACTGCAAACAACCCACGTGCTCTAGTTGGTATAGTTGGTTCCTACAGGAAATGGGATAGTGATTCTGATATTGACAGAGAATAAATGTATATTGGAACTAGACAGTTAAGCAAATGGATGGCAAATAAGAGATAAGAGCCAGGTTTCTCACTGATAAAGTGGGAGGTTACATATAAGCAAGGGGAGGAGGCCAGAATGATCATGCGATGAAGGAATTGAGTCGTAGACATCAGTATGAACTTACTAACACTTACACATATTACACATAGAAATATTTAGAGTTACGTGTATATATACAGCTTCATATACACACATTTATTTCCTTGCTCTATAAGCTAAGACGGTCTAGAACCAATGATATACCAGCAGAAATGAGCATATCTAACACTCAAGTCTTCAATTCTTGAGTTTTTGTTTGTTTGTTTTGAAACGGAGTTTCGCTCTTGTCACCCTGGCTAGGGTGCAATGGCACGATCTTAGCTCACTGCAACCCCTGCCTCCCGAGTTCAAGCAATTCTCCTGCCTCAGCCTCCCAAGTAGCTGGGATTACAGGCGCCCCCAGCCCCCCTCCACCACACAAAGCTAATTTTTGTATTTTCAGTAGAGACAGGGTTTCACTATGTTGGCCAGGCTGGTCTCAAACTCCTGACCTCAGGTGATCCACCTGCCTTGGCCTTCCAAAGTGCTGGGATTACAGGCATGAGCCACTGTGCCCAGCCCAAGTCTTGGTTTTTAATACTCCAATCAAGCAAACCAGACTCCTTGGAGAAATGACTGATTCTAGAAAAGGAAATAGAACAGGAAATAATACATAATCTGCCTGGAACATCCAGTTAGGCCAGAAAGTAAGGAAGTATAAAAACACCACCACCACCAAAACCCATAATGTAAACACTCCCAGTGGCCAAGGCTAGAACATTTGAGCAACAAAATAAATAAAGAAGTATTGGATTATAATCCAAAATACAAAATAAATATCTGTGAGCAAATAGTCATATAAGTACATCTTTGAATAAACAAATAATTGAGAGAAGGGACAAATATACCATGCAGAAGGATTCCAAATAATTTATGTAGACACTTAGCTTTCAAGGAAGTAGAACATAATTTCCTGCTCCTTAAGTGTTCTTTCCAAAAACAATACAGTGTGAATAAGGGGCAAAAACAGTAATTTTATAGGAGAAAAACCTGACAAGCACTACCATAGACAAGTGATCAAGGTCAACATCAACAGGTGTAAGTCATGTTGATGAGTCTGAGCCTTGATATGAGATGGTGAAAATGGCACTTCATCTCTGCAGTCTTTCTCCCCCAAACCCCAAACTCCAGGTTAAACATGAAGGAAAAAAAATCCAACACATTAAAAAAAAAAAAGGTCAGTTTACAAAATTCCTGACCAGTACTCTTCAAAATTCTCAAGGTCGTCAAAAACAAGGAGTCTGAGAAATTCTCATCATCAAGAGGAGCCTAAGAAGACACTGACTAAAGGTAGTGTGGTGGTGTCCCAGGTGGGTCCCTGGAACAGAAGAAGATTAGATGCAAGATAAGGAAGTCTGACTAAAGCAGGGGCTTTAGTTAATAATGTATAAAAATTGATAATGTAACAAATGTAGCAACACTAAAAATAAAGGAAACGGTAAGGGGGAAGGGTTATTATATTCATAATATTCATGTAAACTGAAAACTGTTCTTAAAAAGTTTGATAAAAAATGCATTTAGGGATAATTTGTTCTACTGTTTCTCCAAATACATTGTTGACCTAATATAATCAAAAGGGTCAGAATCTAATTTAAAGAGAGTTTATTCAAGTGTGACTTGAACCATTGGGAAACTCCAGCTTGAAAGGAGTCAGTGTTTTGAAGCAGGGAAGTTAAGATTACATTTATATAGACAGAGACAGGAGGGTTTTTTTGTTTTGCTTTGTTTTGTTTTGTTTTGTTTTCTGAAACGGAGTCTCCCTCTGTCGCCCAGGCTGGAGTGCAGTGGCTAGATCTCAGCTCACTGCAAACTTCACCTCCCGGGTTCTTGCCATTCTCCTGCCTCAGCCTCCTGAGTAGCTGGGACTACAGGCGCCCCGCCACCACGCCTGGCTAATTTTTTGTATTTTTAGTAGAGACGGGGTTTCGTTGTGTTAGCCAGGATGGTCTCGATCTCCTGACCTCGTGATCCCCCCGCCTCAGCCTCCCAAAGTGCTAGGATTACATGCGTGAGCCACCGCGCCTGGCTGACAGACAGGAGTTTTTAGCAGGGTCACATCATTCATACAAGGGTGGCACATAGTTACCACTTTTGTATGGTAACCGTGATTGGTTATACACAGTGTTTCTCTTGAGGAAGGATATATTTACAATTTTTTTTTTTAACAGAAAGTGTAGTAGTCGTGGGTTTTCTGTCTTCTAGTCTAAGCAAAACAACAGAGGGGAAGTTAATCACTAATAAAGATCATTAATTAAGACGGCAGGAGGTTTTTGACCCTGATGTCATTTAGTAACCGCATGTGACTCCGATCACAGCCATTTCTCTTAATGTGTTATTAGGGGTTCCAACAGCTTTTAAATTTCATTTATTTTCAGAATATCATGGGTTAGTTGTTCCTGAGGATATTATTAAGAATGCATGTGAGGCCAGGTGCGGTGGCTCATGCCTGTAATCCCAGAACTTTGGAAGGCCGAGGCGGGCAAATCACGAGTTCACGAGTTTGAGACCAGCCTGGCCAACATGGTGAAACCCCGTCACTACTAAAAATACAAAAAATTAGCTGGGCATAGTGGCAGACACCTGTAATCCCAGCTACTTGGGAGGCTGAGGCAGGAGAATCACTAGAACCCAGAAGGGGGAGGTTGCAGTGAGCCGAGATTGCACCACTCCACTCTAGCCCAGGAGACAGAGTGAGACTCCATCTCAAAAAAAAAAAAAAGGGCCAGGCACGGTGGCTCACGCTTGTAATCCCAGCATTTTGGGAGGCCGAGGCGGGCAGATCACGAGGTCAGGAGATTGAGACCACGGTGAAACCCCGTCTTTACTAAAAATACAAAAAAATTAGCCAGGCCTGGTGGTGGGCACCTGTAGTCCCAGCTACTCGGAGAAGCTGAGGCAGGAGAATGGCGTGAACCTGGGAGGCGGAGGTTGCAGTGAGCCGAGATTGCGCCACTGCACTCCAGCCTGGGCGACAGAGCAAGACTCTGTCTCAAAAAAAAAAAAAAAAAAAAAGAATGCATGTGAGCAACTGCACTGTCTTCTAGCAAACTTTAATATGGATAAGGGAAATTATAAATTTCTAAGTGGATTTATAGGATATAGTGCTTCTAAAAGTATTTAAAATATCAAATCCTGAAACAATTTCAAGAATTAATGCTACTTGAATAACATTTTAGGAAATGCTGATGTTTTCAGCTATTTGCAGATAAGTAAACAGAAATTTAATCACGTAACTTGTCTAAGACATACACTTAAATTGACAAGTATCTGATGTTGAACCTGCAAACTCTTGGCTTTCATTTTCATGCTCTTTCAATTCTACTTCTATATTTTATTTAATTTAAAAGTTAGTTGGTGGGCAGTGAGAAAAATGGAAATAAGAGCAAATAAATTCCAGATGAACAGAAAGGATTATTAGCTAATAAGATAAACATAAATATATCAAGAAGGGTGAGGAAATGGAGTTGGAGTATTGGTGATAGACTGGTTCATCATTCTGCTAAACAGATCAGGTCAGTAGAATTTTTTTATTTTAACATTTTTCATTTTATTTTTAGCTGACACCAAATAATGGCTTATATTCATGGGGTAGAAGAATGATATTTTGATACATGGATACAATGTGAAATCATCAAATTAGGGGGGTAATCAGCATATTTATCACCTCATTCATTCATCTTTTTTTTGTTTTGTTTTGTTTTTTGAGACGAAGTCTCGCTCTTTCACCTAGGCTGGAGTGCAGGGGCGCAATCTCGGCTCACTGCAGGCTCTGCCCCCCGGGGTTCATGCCATTTTCCTGCCTCAGCCTCCCGCATAGCTGGGACTACAGGCGCCCAACACCTCGCCTGGCTAATTTTTTGTATTTTTAGTAGAGATGGGGTTTCACCGTGTTAGCCAGGATGGTCTCGATCTCCTGACCTCGTGATCCGCCCGCCTCGGCCTCCCAAAGTGCTGGGATTACAGGCTTGAGCCACTGCGCCCGGCCGCGACGGGGTTTCACTGTGGTCTCAATCTCCTGACCTCGTGATCCGCCCGCCTCGGCCTCCCAAAGTGCTGGGATTACAAGCGTGAGCCACCGTGCCCGGCCCATTATTATTTTTGTGTTGAGCACATCTAAAATCCTTTCTTCTACCTTTTTGGAAATATATTAATACAATAAAGTATTGTGTGGCCGGGCACCGTGGCTCACGCCTGTAATCCCAGCACTTTGGGAGGCCGAGACGGGCGGATCACGAGGTCGGGAGATCGAGACCATCCTAACACGGCTAACACTGTGAAACCCCGTCTCTACTAAAAATACAAAAAATTAGCCGGGCGAGGTGGCGGGCACCTGTAGTCCCAGCTACTCGGGAGGCTGAGGCAGGAGAATGGCGTGAACCCAGGAGGCGGAGCTTGCAATGAGCCGAGGTCGCGCCACTGCACTCCAGCCTGGGCGACAGAGCGAGACTCCGTCTCAAATAAATAAATAAATAAAATAAAGTATTGTGAACTCTATTCAGCCTGTAGGACTGTAGAACACTAGAACTTATTCCTCCAATCTGGATATAATTTTTTGTCCCTTAATCCAGCTCTGCCTATCTTCCCCTCCTCTCTCTCCTTCCAGGCTCTATTAAACATAATTAGTAATTTTTTCTTTTTTTGTGAGCTGAAGCCTCGCTCTTGTTGCCCAGGCTGTAGTGCAATGGTGTGATCTCGGCCCACTGCAACCTCCACCTACTGGGTTCAAGGGATTCTCCTGCCTTAGCCTCTGGAGTAGCTGGGATTACAGGCACCTGCCACCACGCCTGGCTAATTTTTTTTTTTTTTTTGAGATGGAGTCTCGCTCTGTTGCCCAGGCTGGAGTGCAGTGGCGCAATCTCCGCTCACTGCACTGCAA
This sequence comes from Nomascus leucogenys, assembly GCF_006542625.1. Classification (NCBI taxonomy): domain Eukaryota; kingdom Metazoa; phylum Chordata; class Mammalia; order Primates; family Hylobatidae; genus Nomascus; species Nomascus leucogenys. The sequence continues at coordinate 45,179,244 of NC_044398.1, read as the reverse complement.
GCTCCACCTCCTGGGTTCACACCATTCTCCTGCCTCAGCCTCTCCAAGTAGGTGGGACTACAGGCGCCCGCCACCACACCCGGCTAATTTTTTGTATTTTTTAGTAGAGACGGGGTTTCACCGTGGTCTCCATCTCCTGACCTCGTGATCCGCCCGCCTCGGTCTCCCAAAGTGCTGGGATTACAAGCGTGAGCCACCGCGCCCAGCCACGCCTGGCTAATTTTTGTATTTTTAGTAGAGACGAGGTTTTACCACATTGGCCAGGCTGATCTCGAACTCCTGACCTCAGGTGATCCGCCTGCCTTGTCCTCCCAAAATGCTGGGATTACAGGCATGAGCCACCGCGCCTGGCCAGTAAAATTTTATATGTATTGCATTTACATGCCCAAATCCAATATTCCATCAACATGTCAGCATTCGTAATGCCTAAGTTTAAAATATCAATTTGCTTATATTAACAATTATTTTTCTCTGTATAAACATATAAATACAAAGCATAGCTGTTTGTATTTAAAATGTCTTAAATGTACATGTAATCTTACAAATTCTAGCTTTGCATTTCTCTCAAATTTCAGTAAGTGTCTGATAAATCATACATCTAATAATTTCATTATGCACTGTTTCTCCTTTTATTGAGGCAACTATTAAAATGTCACTTTATCCAGCAGCTTTCTTAGAATAATGACATCAGTGATTATTACTTTCTCCAATGAAACCTAGAATAGGAAATGTCTATAGTCTCACACAAATAGTGCAAAGAATGTCTAGATCTTTAATAGAATCATGCCACTGAATTCTTGACAATGAGGATAAGGAAATTTAATTTAAGGTACTTAATTTATAATAATAATGACCAATGACCAACTCAATTTATGTGGGATTATTTATGAGCCGTGTACAGCACTATCCATGCTGCCCATTTTACAACAACCTTCCAAATTAACCCTACTTCAGTTCTTTACATGAGTAACCAACATTCTGAATAAAAAGGGAATCTGTCCAAAACCACATAGCCAATATTCACAGCTTTGTAATGCACATGTGTCTGATTCCAAAGCTATTGCACTATCCACGGCATTGCACTGTCTTATAAAAGATAACCAAATATTTTGTGTTTTCTGTTGCTCCCTTTCTCTAAGCATCTCTTTATGAGATGCTAAGCTGGCTAGCTAGGCTAAAGATCAGGGAAAATTACCAGTTAGAGATTGTGGGGTTGTTTGTGCAGGCTCAGCACACAACTTCCTTAATTTGTATCTAATGTTGTTTAGCTACAACAGTGACCCTGAGTGAGGTGGCTATAGGCAGGGAGTGGCAGCTGGCTCTTTTCTTTCAGGGTGACCTTGACCTTGGGCAGCTGGAGAGCATGTAGATCCCAACCAGAGGGGAGTTTGTGTGGGATTTCAAGCAAGGGCATTCTGTGTACTTCATTTATTTAAGAGACAAGGTCTTAATCTTGAAGATACTGAAGGAGGGAGAATTCCAAGCCCTTTGAAGATATTGCAAGAGGGCCCGCCTGTGATTGTTCATGATGCACCATCCAAAGCACCATCGTGCAGTGGAATTCGGTGATATCTGAACCAAAAGAGACCCCTTTGGAAGATGTATGCATAAAGCATTGCTGGATACCCAATTAGAGTAGTTGTGTAGAGGAAAAGTACTTCGGTAGTTGTTTGAGTTGTAAAGTGTTCTAGCATTATTTTTTTCTTTTTCAAACACTAATTTTACTTGGAAGTTGAGGTGGGGGGAAAAACTCAGATTTCTTGGATGTCTAACCCTCTGGTCCTTTTCATTTCCCTATGCTGCTCTTATCTTGGATCCACCATAGAAATATGATAAACATAAAGTAAACCCTCCAAGACATTAAGATGGTTCTCAGTCAACAGATAGATATTTCTGAGAGGAAAAAAATCATTGGCTTAATTACGTGAAACTAAATGATGTATTATTTTAAATTTCCTATTCTCTTTTTACAAAAATTTTCTTGCTAAATTAACATATAGCAGCAGAAGTAGTTAGGAGCTAAATTATGTTTGGTCTTATATGCATGTAAAAAACTTCAGATTTGATCTTACTGGCCTTAGAAAACCACTGCTAGCTTTCAATAGAGGATTGATATTAGGAGCTTTTAATTAATTAATTTATTTATTTTAGAAAAGCACTCCAATGATCAGGCAATAGAATAAATCTTCTGTAATTGATATAACTCCTCCCTCAGCCTGCATCTATTTCTGCATTCCAGTAGCTTCCAGGGGCGGTAGCCTTAATGAAACCACAAGAGATGGATTATGCATGCTACCTACTCCCCCAACTTAGACTAGGGCAATTTTCTGTGTAAAAGGCTAAATCTCCAATACCAGCCTCCTAAAATTCAAGCTTGTAGGGTAGCCCAAAGTAAAATTAATGTTACAGTGTCAGAGAAAGACAGTTAAGTTTTGAAATAAAATTGTTCTCAAGAGAGGGCGAGCCTAGGGCATATATTATATATCAGCCACAAAACAATGGCTTAATTAGGAATTTCCTCCTACTTGAATCAAGACATTCTTTAGAACTTTAAGATTGTATGTAATTAAGAGTAGAAGTGGGGCCAGGCGTGATGGCTCACACCTATAATCCCCAACACTTTGGGAGGCAGAGGCGGGCAGATAGATTGAGGTCAGGAGCTCAAGATCAGCCTGGCCAACATGGTGAAATCCCGTCTGTACTAAAAATACAAAAATTAGCGGAGCATGGTGGCGGGCACCTGTAATCCCAGCTACTCGGGAGGCTGAGGCAGGAGAATTGCTTGAACCTGGGTGGCGGAGGTTGCCGTGAGCCGAGATCACGCCACTGCACTCCAGCCTGGCCAACAAGAGCAAAAAACTCGGTCTCAAAAAAAAAAAAAAAAGAGTAGAAATGGCTGAGGATAGGTTCCACCGTAACCTACTGGAATGACTTTGAATCAGCAAGGCCTTCCCACTATCCTGAGATGAGAAAAGAAAATTGTTGCCCAGGAAGCCGGGAAAATGTCAGAAAAGCATGGAGTGTGATCAATGGAGACAGACAATACAAAAAATGAAGGAATGGAGACCCAATGTTTCTTGGTGCAGGGATAGACCAGGGACTAAATGCATAAGGCTGAATCACACAAACTCACATTTTTTGAATCTAGAAGACTCAACTGTGAAGTTGGCAAATGCAGTCATAGGGCAAAAAAAAAAAAAAAGTGCCATTTAAAAAGTACTGATTCAATTTGAATTCCTGACATCTGAAAAGAACACTAGATGTACTCCAACATGTACGAGGATGCATGAAAATTCAAAACTTTGTTATTGTTGGTGTGCTTAGTGTTTATCTACATAACACCATGTTAATATATGGATTTGTTGCTAATATTTAAACATAGAAAACAAGCTACACCCATTGAAATCTGTATTGTTTGGGAGGAAGTGGACTGCACTTCTCGTACTTAAGAAATACTTGTAACAATTGGGAATTTTAAATTCTGGGACTCAATTTTAAAGGAGTAATTTCTGTCCTTGTAACCATTTGTGTAATCCTATGACTTTCTTGAGAATGCTTTTTACTATCTTAGGATATTGTTTCTACTAGGAAAAAAATTAATTTAATTTTCCAAGGTTCTGGAATGTGTTAAAATATATTGATTTTATTAATATTTATTCCTCAGAACTTAGAGATTAACATTTTAAATTATAAACCTGGCCGGGCGCGGTGGCTCACGCTTGTAATCCCAGCATTTTGGGAGGCCGAGGCGGGCAGATCACGAGGTCAGGAGATCGAGACCATGGTGAAACCCCGTCTCTACTAAAAATACAAAAAAAATTAGCCAGGCATGGTGGCGGGTGCCTGTAATCCCAGCTACTTGGAGAGGCTGAGGCAGGAGAATGGCGTGAACCCGGGAGGCGGAGCTTGCAGTGAGCCGAGATTGCGCCACTGCACTCCAGCCTGGGCGACAGAGCGAGACTCTGTCTCAAAAAAATAAAAAAATAAAAAAAAAATAAAATAAACCTCACTGACAAAGTTGTATACATAACTACTCTAAATTCTTAATGAAACTAGGCACTTAGATGTTAAGATAGGGAACAACAATGTTTGAATACAAAATTATTTGGACTAAAAATACAACCTAAGAAAAATTAAATTGTTTTGGTGAAAATTATAATTAATCAATAATGGGAGTCAAATAGTTCAAAAGAGTGAATGCAGCTGAGATAGTTTCAAATGCTAATAAAATTAAAGGAAATGGAAGGGGAACCTTAAACAGCTAAGCTCTAAGTAAAATAGAATGCTAGACTGGAGAGCATTTATTTTTTGAGACGTAATCTTGCACTGTTGCCCGGGCTGGAGTGCAGTGGCGTGATCTTGGCTCACTGTAACCTTCGCCTCCTGGGTTCAAGTGATTCTCCTGCCTCAGCTTCCCGAGTAGCTGGGATTACAGGCATGTACCACCACGCCCAGCTTATTTTTTGTATTTTTAGTAGAGACAGGGTTTCACTATGTTGGCCAGGCTGGTCTCAAACTCCTGACCTCAGGTGATCCGCCTACCTCGGCCTCCCAAAGTGCTGGGATTACACAGTGAGTCACTGCACCCGGCCAAATATACTTTTAAGTAGAAAACTTTGGTAACAAAGCAAATATGTATAATATGACATTATTGGCGTGAACAGGACCTAGAACAGCAACTGCCTAAGGAACTTTCCGTGGCGATAGAAAAGTTCTGTTATCTGCACTGTTCAGTATGGTAGTCATTAACCATATGTATATTTTCCTATTTATTTAGTGAAAATACTGTGAGAATATAAGAATTCCTTTAAAATTGAAAATAAATGAAGTTCAAGAGGAAATGAGACTAACATTTAATTTTAGTTATATTTTCTGTACATAAGTAATTACACTAGTCATAACTTGCCATTATATCATACTGGTTATAAATAATGTTAAAAAACAGAAAACATAAGGAAATAAGCAAAAATTAAAAATATTTGTTAGGTCAGTTGTAGAGATGTGTAAATCCATAACCTAAACAACCTTGTATGAACCTTAGTGAAAGAGAAATCTGGAACATTTTTGTGCAGAAGAAAGGATGTGTGGACAGATGAATGGCTCAGAACTCCTTCCTTCGTCATAATGACAAACGGGGAGACATTCACTAAGCAAACATGTCTTGAGGTGCATACTCTGTGTTTATAGGCACTGAGAGTAGCGCAATGAGCAGAGCTAAGCCCCTGTCCTCATTAAGTGCACATTCTTTGGGATGATTTTGAGCATACTGAGGTAGCTGATAACACAGTGAGTCTCATGAATCTCAACCGTTTGTTAGCCATTACCAAGATTTGCCATCCTAGAACTATCTGGCACAAAAAACTGGATTTGTTAATAAAATATATGTCATAAATATAGCTAGGGAAGTTATTTCATTTTTTTATTTTAGAATATCAAGTTTCAACTTTTTAACTCTAGAATCCTGCGCTGTGAATAAAAAACAATGATCTCACATGCCTTGTGGATGGTTTTGTAGTGATTTCTGCCCATCTCAAAGACACAGTTCACAATAAGTTAGCTATGGAGAGCTGCAGAGGATTAGAGAATTTGAAAATCTTTACTAGGTTTGTGATTTTCTCCTGTTAAAAATGTCAAGTTTTGTTTGACTTTGATTCAAAACTGCACACTTTTTAAAAGAATTTCACATGACTTATTTCTCACAAATACTGCCTGCTTAATATGCCAATGCATTTTTTAGTTGTTTCATAGTATTAATGTCTAATATTCTTCAAAAATATGGGAATGCCTAAGTCAAGGACACCTCATTTTCTAAGGAACTGTTTTAAAGTACTTCATAAAGACAGTTATTGGTCCAGCATAATTAAATTATAAACTAAATGTTTTAGCAGATATTTAAAGGTTCTTTTAATTCACACGTATTCTAAAATTTGGAAAAACAGATTGCTTCCTTTCTTGAATGTCTTTCCTGGAATTTTATTCTAAATGACTTTTTTTACAATGAATATTGCCAAAAAGAAGAGAACAGAATTCTCTGAGTGGGTCAAAGAATGTTGGAGAAAAGTAAAAGACACTTAATTCAGCATTGGTTCAGCCTTTCTTGGTTTGGTAAATTTTAAGAGTGATTTCCAGATGCTTGCCCAGGATTTCAGGAATGCCAATAAACAATCTGTAAAATAACAAGCACTACGTTTCATTCTCGCAGAAAACTTTTTAAAAATCTATACTAAAGTCAGAACAAGCTCAAGGTCACTTCTGGACTTAGGCCTCGTATACAATTTTTCCATAGACTTGGGAAAGAGAACAGAGTTTAAATACAACATGCAAAAGAAGGCTTCATTTGCTCACTCCCAAGTATCTCTTTGCACTTAAGAGTGCTTATCTGCAAAGCACAATGTTTCATTTCAATGGAATATTTGACACATAGGCTCAATAAGTCTCCCACTCATATTTTACTTTAGTTATTATGCTCACGATGTACAATCATTTTATCTATTTATAAATAGCCTTTTTAAAGGAAATCAAAATCTGACAAAGTTTGGATTTCCATGCATTTTTAGCATTAATGATGACATCAAACATGTACTCATTATGCTCTGTTAACCCTTTAGTCACCAATTCTAGCACTAGTGGCTGTGCATAACTAGTTTTTCCTGATGATCTAACTCACACTAAGGCCGAGAATCTAAAGAGAGTCCCCTTTTGGTTTAAGCTCTTGGGGCCACATTGTGTTTCTGTCACAGGAGTGATGGTAAGAGGGACTAATTAAAAGTCCAATGAATGTGCCAAGGTTAAAATCACAGGCTCTGCTCATTAACAGTCGTTTACCTAAGGATATTTCCAAAGAATTCCTTCAATGTCTGAAAAGAACAGAACATGAAGCGGGGGAGGGAGGAATAAGTTGAGAGAGCCATTTAGAAATATTTTATATTAGAAGTAGAGTTTTGTTTTAATTCATGGATGCTGTCAATAGAATAATTCAATTTAGTGAGCAGCTCAAATATTTTTTTTTTCCCATCGGTGCATGCATGTACATGTGCATGTATGAGTGTGTGTTTTAAAGGGGGTGGGGGATAGCCTCCCTAAGTCTAACGAGTAGAAAAAGAAATAGGAAAAAAACATCAGAACCATTTTGTTAATTGTCTTTTTCCTGCTGTTTCCATGGTAATACTGGCAGCCAGACTTCTCTGCAGAGTGACAGTCCAACAATTCACACACTACACCCTTTCAAGCACAATGAATGGCCGTGAAAGAGGCCGAACAGGCACCATTCAGGAAACATGTGATATCTACTCAGTGCACTACCTTTCATCCACATTTTCCAAATTGCAGTTAATTTAATTCTAAACAAATGGCTAAGGGGTACAAATGAGGATTAGAAGGAAAAGAACATCTTGAGCTCTAATGGGGATGGTTTGTGTGAAGAACAATACAGCACTTTCTTCTGTTGCCAAGAAGGCTGGATGTGAAGATGTACTTCCCTCCTCATCTGAAGCCTTTGCTTGGACTCCATGTCAACAGTAAGAACCATGGCAGAAAATTTCTTGGCAAAACAGAGTTCATGTAGGTTTTGGCTTCACATTTGGAAACATATTAGATACAGTATGATATTACTGCATTTTACTATGAAATAAAGTATAACATCAGAATTTTTACTATGTCGGAGCCAACACTTTCTGTAAAGTTACATTTTTCTTATTCTTTTTTTTTTTTCTTTTTGAGATGGAGTCTCATGCTGTCGCCCAGGTTGGAGTGCAGTGGTGCGATCTCAGCTCACTACAACCTCCGCCTGTCGGGTTCAAGCAATTCTCCTGCCTCAGCCTCCCGAGTGCCTGGGACTACAGGCGTGCACCACCAAACCCAGCTAATATTTCATATTTTTAGTAGAGACGGGGTTTCACCATGCTGGTCAGGCTGGTCTTGAACTCCTGACCTCTTGGGGGAGAGGGAGAGGAAAAGTAATTGTACTATTAATAATATTTGTAGGCTGGGCGCAGTGGCTCACGCCTGTAATCCCAGCACTTTGGGAGGCCGAGGCAGGTGGATCACAAGGTCAGGAGATCGAGACCACCCTGGCTAACATGGTGAAACCCTGACTCTACTAAAAATACAAAAAATTAGCTGGGCGCAGTGGCGGGCGCCTGTAGTCCCAGCTACTCGGGAGGCTGAGGCAGGAGAATGGCGTGAACCCGGGAGGTGGAGCTTGCAGTGAGCCGAGATCACGCCACTGCACTCCAGCCTGGGCGACAGCAAGACTCCGTCTCAAAAAAAAAAAAAAATAATAATAATAATATTTGTAAAACCCATGAATTGGAAGCAATTCTTTTTTTTGTAATGTTTCTAAATAGAAAAAAAAAGTTTATGTTAAATATTTGGAAGTAGCCTATAGAGGAAGAAGCACAGGTAAAATTATTAGAAAGAAAGTCTTACAATGCCCTGACCTCAAGACCCCCCCACCTTGGCCTCCCAAAGTGTTGGGATTACAGGCGTGAGCCCCTGCACCCGGCCACATTTTTCTTATTTAACATCCTTCAACTTTGGGTGAAGAAAAGCAGTAAAGTTCCCTGTAACAATATGCAGGACAAGACATTATCTTTATGCAGTCTAAAGTTACAATATGATTTGTATGTTTAAGTGTTAGTAAAGTATGGCATAGTTACTTGAAAAATAAAAACACAGCAAGAAAAGGTGGCATAAGGCCCTGCAAACTATTTCATGTTATTTGGTTGGAAGAATCAAGATGACCATCTGCCATATTCCAATGAATTTTTACATAAATGCCTCAGAAAATTCAGGAAAATCCATCTTAGGATACAGCATATGTAAAGCAACATTTTTATTTCTATTTTTTTGAATTAAGGTAGTGTTTTTTATTCCAGCGGTAGGCTTTATGTGTTACAATATTATGAACAATTTGTTTAGAGATGCGTTAATAAGATAGCACTCTTAAAATTTCACATTTAATATCACAAATGTACATCTAAGCGTATCAATATTCTGTTACATTTAAAATTTTTTTTTTTTTTTTTTTTTTTGAGACGGAGTCTCCCTGTCGCCCAGGCTGGAGTGCAGTGGTGCGATCTCGGCTCACTGGAGGCTCCGCCCCCCGGGGTTCACACCATTCTCCTGCCTCAGCCTCCCACGTAGCTGGGACTACAGGCGCCCGCTACCTTGCCCGGCTTATTTTTTGTATTTTTAGGAGAGACGAGGTTTCACTGTGTTAGTAGCCAGGATGGTCTCGATCTCCTGACCTCGTGATCCGCCCGCCTCGGCCTCCCAAAGTGCTGGGATTACAGGCATGAGCCACCGCGCCCGGCCTACATTTAAATTTTTAAGAGATTATCCTGGCCAGGCACAGTGGCTCATGCCTGTAATCCCAACACTTTGGGAGGATGATGGGGGTGGATTGCTCGAGCCGAGGAGTTTGAGACCAGCCTGGGCAACATGGTGAAACTCTTTCTCTACAAAAAAAACACAAAATTAGCTGGGCATGGTGGCGCACACCTGTAGTCCCAGCTACTCAGGAGGCTGAGATGGGAGGATCGCTTCACCCTGGGAAGTCGAGGCTGCAGTGAGCTGAGAGATCTTGCCAATGTACTCCAGCCTGAGCAACTGAGCAAAAACCTTGTATCAAAAAAAAAAAATAAAATAAAAAACAACGGCTGGGTGCGGTGGCTCATGCTTGTAATCCCAGCACTTTGGGAGGCCGAGGCGGGCGGATCACGGGGTCAGGAGATCGAGACCACAGTGAAACCCCGTCTCTACTAAAAATACAAAAAGAAAAAATTAGCCGGGCGTGGTGGCGGGCGCCTGTAGTCCCAGCTACTCGGAGAGGCTGAGGCAGGAGAATGGCGTGAACCCGGGAGGCGGAGCTTGCAGTGAGCCGAGATCGCACCACTGCACTCCAGCCTGGGTGACAGCAAGACTCCATCTCAAAAAAAAAAATAATAAATAAAAAACAAAAATAAAAAGAACATGCTTATTTATGTCTACTGATCTGATAGAGAAAAAATAATCCAAATAAATTTGCTAACAATCATGGTTCTCCATTACAACTTTGTTGTGTTTGAAATATAAGCATGCCTAGAAATGTATGTGCATCAGTGAATTCCACAATGATGATTACATAATATCCAAGTGACTTATTTGAGAGACACCTCATTGGTCTACAGACAGTTTCTAATTTTTGACTCTATAGTAGTTTTAGAAGGATAGACTTTTCCTCAGCTCTGATTGGTAAGCTATCAAATAATCTATAAAGAAATGAGACTTTTAATAGATTTGGATTCTGAATGAATTGCCCCAAATCTTTTCAGAAATTTAAATAGCACTAGGATGATAGTATTTCAGATGCTTGACAACGGTCTTAAAATTCTTTTTTATTCATTTCTTCTACTTTTCTCTAATGTTTAGGATCCTCAGTGTTGACAACCTACAGTTGCTGAAATGCACAGGACAAAAGGTCATTTTTTTCATGTATCAGAGCTGGTGTCCAGTGTTTCCTTGTGAAAAAGCATTATTTGATGCAGAGATTTAGGTGGGGAGCTGCCACTGTTACTTCTGAAAGTTTTGACCTGCTAGATGAACTGTTGATGGCTTTCTTGTGAAGAGCAGTAGAAATTGATACTTTTAGTGACTTCCATAGAGCCTGACATCATTTCAAGTCAAGGACCCAAAAATCATTTAGCACTGGGCACAGGCACAGGGCACCCCACTGTCAGAGGGCTGGCAACAACCTAGCCTCCATTCAAGGCTCCCACCAAGACTTTAACTTTACTTGTTTTCAAGCCTCCACTTCCATGGAACTAAAACCTACCATGGAGATCTCTGCTTCTGAGATAACTTGGAAAAACCTGTGTTCAATCAGTGCCAAGCTCACTTCTTTTTTTTTTTTTTTGAGACGGAGTCTCGCTCTGTTGCCCAGGCTGGAGTGCAGTGGCACGATCTCGGCTCACTGCAAGCTCTGCCTCCCAAGTTCACGCCATTCTCCTGCCTCAGCCTCTCCGAGTAGCTGGGACTACAGGCGCCCGCCACCACGCCCGGCTAATTTTTTGTATTTTTAGTAGAGACGGGGTTTCACCGTGGTCTCGATCTCCTGACCTCGTGATCCGCCTGCCTCGGCCTCCCAAAGTGCTGGGATTACAAGCGTGAGCCACCGCGCCCGGCCCAAGCTCACTTCTGTGTGTAATTGTATCTCTTGGGGGAGAGGGAGAGGAAAAGTAATTGTACTATTAATAATATTTGTAAAATCCATGAATTGCAAACAATTCTTTTTTTTGTAATGTTTCTAAATAGAAAAAAAGTTTATGTTAAATATTTAGAAGTAGCCTATAGAGGAAGAAGCACAGGTAAAATTATTAGAAACAAACTGTTACAATGCCCAAAGAAAGCTCACTTCAATGGTTAGTTTGAGAAGGTGCACTTGTGGCTGCATAACGGTGCTTAAAAAGCTAAGCTGTGGCCGGGCGTGGTGGCTCACGCCTGTAATCCCAGCACTTTGGGAGGCCGAGGTGGGTGGACCACGAGGTCATGAGATCGAGACCATCCTGCCTAACACGGTGAAACCCCATCTCTACTAAAAATACAAAAAATTAGCCAGCCAAGGCGGGGGGCACTTGTAATCCCAGCTACGCAGGAGGCTGAGGCAGGAGAATGGCGTGAACCCCAGGGGGCGGAGCCTGCAGTGAGCCGAGATCGCGCCACTGCACTCCAGCCTGGACGACAGTGAGACTCTGTCTCAAAAAAAAAAAAAAAAGCTAAGCTGTGTCAGGCTGGGCACCATGGCTCACGCCTGTAATCCCAGCACTTTGGGAGGCCGAGGCAGGTGGATCACGAGGTCAGGAGTTCCAGCAGCCTGACCAACATGGTGAAACCCGTCTCTACTAAAAATACAAAAAAATTAGCCAGGTGTGGTGGCACACGCCTGTAATCCCAGCTACTTAGGAGGCTGAGGCAGGAGAATCGCTTGAACCTGGGAGGTAAGATCGTGCCACAGCACTCCAGCCTGGGCAACAGAGCAAGCCTCTGTCTCAATAAAAAGAAAAACAAAGCTAAGCTGTGTCTATCCATAGGCCTTAGTAAGGCCCTTTCTCTTTAGGAAAAGAAAGTCTCTTGAACTAGATTGCAAATTGAAAAAAAAAAAATTTCATGGGGCCAAGAGCGGTGGCACACGTCTGTAATCCCAGCGCTTCAGGAGGGCCAGGTGGCTGCATCACTTGAGTCCAGGAGTTCGAGACCAGCCTGGACAACATGAGGAAACCCTATCTCTACAACAAATACAAAAATTAGCCAACTATGGTGGCGCATGCCTGTAGTCTCAGCTACTAAGGAGGCTGAGGTGGGAGGATGGAGGTTGAGGCTACAGTGAGGCATGATCACACCACTGCACTACAGCCTGGGTGACAGAGTATGATCTTGTCTCTGAAAATAAGAATAATAATGACGTTGTCCAGGTGTGATGGCTCATGCTTCTAATCCCAGAACTTTGAAAGGCTGAGGTGGGAGAATCACTTGAGCCCAGGAGTTCAAGACTGCAGTGACCTGTGATTGCACCATTGCGCTTCAGACTGGGTTACAGAGGAAGACCCTGTCTTAAAAAAAAAAAAAAAAAAAAAAAAGACATTATTTTGATAAATAAAAAGAAAGAGAATTAAAAAGGAAGCACCAAGAATCAAATCCCATGACAAATTGACTATACACTCTATTATGGTACACAGTAGTTTATTTCCTCCCAAATAAACAATCAAATTTTTCTGCAGAAGATTTTAGTGTCCAAGACTCCTAGAGATTCGCAAGTATATATGGGAAACTCAGGAAACTCTTGAAACAGCATGCCATAGTTGGTATGTACTTGTCTAAGTGCATTTTTCTGAGGAGAGGATCACGATTTTATTCAAATCTCAAAAGATGACATTACCCAAGAGTTTGAACATCAGTGTTTGCCGAGTATTAAGAACATTGGCGCTAAATTGCTGTGTGCAGCGTGTGACTTCTTCAGCTTCTGTTTCCCAGAGGAACTGAAAATACCATCACCATGAAAACGAACAAATTTGCACTCAAATTCGGTAAGTTCGTTTAAAACAAAAACATGGGGTTTGTCTATGTGCATTTGTAAGAATGGAGTGTCCTTGGCCGGGCACGGTGGCTCACGCTTGTAATCCCAGCACTTTGGGAGGCCGAGGCGGGCGGATCACGAGGTCAGGAGATCGAGACCATGGCGAAACCCCGTTTCTACTAAAAATACAAAAAAAAATTAGCCGGGCGTGGTGGCGGGCACCTGTAGTCCCAGCTACTCGGAGAGGCTGAGGCAGGAGAATGGCGTGAACCCGGGAGGCGGAGCTTGCAGTGAGCCGAGATCGCACCACTGCACTCCAACCTGGGTGACAGAGCAAGACTCTGTCTCAAAAAAAAAAAAAAAAAAAAAAGAATGGAGTGTCCTTGACCTCTTTCTCACACTTGGTCCAAATAAAGAGAAAAGTTACTAAACTCAGGAGCCTTCTGTAAGTTGATGATAATTCACAAGTGATTTCAAGCATTTGCATTTCCACTACTGAGATGGCACAGAAATGACACTGAGAATGAAGACTCGATGACTTTTCTACTGTGGGGCACAGATACGAGTCTGATTTAACTTTTCTCAGAAACGGATCTTCTGGCCTATTTAAACTTTACTTGGAAACTAATAAAGAGCAGCTGAAAATCTTCCTCTTTAGAAAAGATGGAGAAAAAAACAGGAATGAATCACATAGCATCGTCATTATGGGCATATTAACTCCCTATGACAGGGAAATATGGGTCCCTTAAACCACCTCAAAAGCTTTAGCAAACTCTGACTTAACAGCAGATGTTTAGCTGTGAATTTAACTTGTCATCTTTAAAGACAGTATTTAATTGTTTCCCTTCATTCAGGCAACAAATAACTCTTTTAGGAAGGAAGGGCAATGTTATTCACATTCTTTCTATCAAAAAATGTTGTTATTCTTATTTTGTTTTAGCAGAAGATATCAATTAATGTTGGTCATGGTAGCCATGTATCTATGTGAAAACAATTAGGATAGCAAGAACCATTAATGCTTTTCTCTTATCTGGGCATTCAATTCATCTAATGATGTCATCAACAAAGACAGAGATGAAGAATGAAAAACTAAATTTGAGCTCTTGCTGGCAATATAGTTTTAAATATTTCTATACAAAATAAACAACCTCTAAAATGGCAGCTTCAAATTAATCTCTATAAACTTTTTTGTCATATGCCAATACCCTACTATTCAACTCTTGGTTATTTAGGTTTTTATTTTATATACAATGTGTTCTTTTCAGCTATTCATTATGCCATTTTTAGAAGATAAAATGGAATAGAAAAAATTGTTGGATTTTCTGTATTGCTGTAATTAGTGATTAACTAATTTGAAAAGTACTCTAAAATGAGAATTTTACATCAATCGGTTCACTTTACTAATGATCTTATTTCTTTTAAAAAACATGTATGGGTTTGCCTTCCCTAAGCATGGTTCTAAGGGCTTTGTATGTTAATTAATCCTAATAAACATGCTTCCGGTAGAGGCTGTGATTATGCACATTTTACAGATAAATGTAAAAAATGGTTAAAAAAATGTAAGTGACTTATTCAACATACAAAGCTCATACATCATAGAGCCAGAATTTGAAATCAGGTACTAGAGCTCAAAAGTTCTGAACTTTCCAGGAATGTGAGACCAGCCTGGGCAACATAGTGAGACCCCATTTCTACAAAAACAAATATTAAAAATTAGTCAGGCATGGTGGTACACTCCTATATTCTCAACTACTCAGGAGGCTGAAGCAGGAGGATCACTTGACTTTAGGAGTTTGAGGCTGTAGTGAGCTATGATGATCATAGCTGCACTCTAGCCTTTGTGACAGAGCAAGATCTTGCCTCTTAAAAAAAAAATGTTTGGAGCTTTTAACCCAGATTTTTTTTTTTTTTTTTTTTTTTTTTTTGAGACAGAGTCTCGCTCTGTCACCAGGCTGGAATACAATGGCATGATCTCTGCTCACTACAACCTCCAACTCCCTGGTTCAAGTAATTCTCCTGCCTCAGCCTCCCCAGTAGCTGGGATTACAGGCACATGCCACCACGCCTGGCTAATTTTTGTGTTTTTTTTTTTTTTAGATGGAGTCTCACACTGTCGTCCGGGCTGGAGTGCAGTGACACGATCTCAGCTCACTGCAACCTCCGCCTTCCAGGTTCAAGCAATTCTCCTGCCTCAGCCTCCCAAGTAGCTGGGATTACAGGCACCAGCCACCACGCCCAGCTAACTTATTTTTAGTACAGATGAGGTTTCACTGTGTTGGCCAGGCTGGTCTCAACCGCCTGACATCATGATCCACCTGCCTCAACCTCCCAAAGTGCTGAGATTACAGGCTTAAGCCACTGCACCTGGCCTAATTTTTGTATTTTTAGTAGAGACGGGGTTTCACCATGTTGGCCATGATGGTCTTGATCTCCTGACCTCGTGATCCACCTGCCTGTGCCTTCCGTGAGTTTTATTTTATTTGTAATTGCTCTGTCTCTTTCATTCTTTAATATTCAACATTTCTTTGTTCTTGTTTTAGATATATCTTCTATAAATAGTAATTACATGATCTTTAAAAACAAATCTGATAGTATTTGTATTTGAGCTGGCAAATTCAGTCATTAACAGTTTTGGTGATTACTGATATATTATGATTTTTTTTACCATCTGACTTTAAGCTTAACATATGTCTTATTTTCTTAGCTTGTTATTTCTTGTTTTATTCTTGCTTTGTTATTTCTTGAACTCTGTTTTGCTTGTTTTTGTATTTCATTGTCTTTAAAAACCTAACGATTTATATGTGTCATCTTCAATTTCTTTCATCAGTGTTTTGTGGTTTTCCTTGTAGAGGCTTTTCACCTCTTTGTTTAAATTTATTCGTAGGATTTTTGTTTGTTTGTTTGTTTAAATAAGATTACTTTGGGCTTTTTAATTTGTCTTTTGTAGCTATTGTAAGCAGGATTACCTTCTTGATTTCTTTCTCAGATTATTATTGGGTTATTGAAATGCTATTGAATTTGTAGGTAGATTTTGTATCCTGAAACTTGAATGAATTCATTTGTAAAATCTAAGCGTTTTTGATGGGAGTTTCTAGGTTTTTCCAGATATAAGATTGCATCATCAGCTATGTAGGCATTGCGTTTTTAAATTTTATGTGAATAATATTTATTTGGATTTATATATGTTTACCATTTGCTTTGCTCTCTATTCCTCCTTACATCTCATACCTTCTTTCCAACTTTCTTTCTGAAATACTTCATTCAGTATTTCTGGTAGTGTTTGTGTGTGGATGACAAACACACTCAGTTTTACTATTCCATTGTGTTCTCATTTGTATTGTTCTTATAGAGAAGCATGCTTTCAGTCCAATTTTTCCTCTGTAATCAATTTATCTTTTTCTTTTATATTTTTATAATATATTTTCTTATTTTGGATTCTGCACTTTCATTAAAATGTGTTCAGGTGTATATATTTTTTAATTTATGCTACTTAATATAGGTTGAATTTTCTTTACCTGTGACTTTTTTTTGGCGTGGCACTGGAGTCTTACTCAGTCGCCCAGACTGGAGTGCAGTGGGCGTGATCTCGGCTCACTGCAACCTCCACCTCCTGGTTGAAGTGATTCTCCTGCCTCAGCCTCCCAAGTAGTTGGGATTACAGGCACCCGCCATCATGCCTGGCTAATTTTTGTATTTTTGTAGAGACAGGGTTTCACCATGTTGGCCAAGCTGGTCAAGAACTCCTGACCTCAGGCCGGGTGCGGTGGCTCACGCTTGTAATCCCAGCACTTTGGGAGGCATAGGCGGGCGGATCACGAGGTCGGGAGATCGAGACCACGGTGAAACCCCGTCTCTACTAAAAATACAAAAAATTAGCCGGGCATGGTGGCGGGCGCCTGTAGTCCCAGCTACTCGGAGAGGCTGAGGCAGGAGAATGGTGTGAACCCGGGAGGCAGAGCTTGCAGTGAGCCGAGATTGCGCCACTGCACTCCAGCCTGGGCAACAGAGCGAGACTCCGCCTCAAAAAAAAAAAAAAAAGAACTCCTGACCTCAAGTGATCAGCCAGCCTGGGCCTCCCAAAGTGCTGAGATTACAGGCGTGAGCCACTGTGCCCAGCCTATCTGTGACTTTTTTTTAGTTTAGAAAATTCTCAGGCATTTTCTTTTTCACATTGTCTGACTTCCATTCTATTTATCTTCTCATTCTGGGAGACACACTAGCCCGTCTTATTCTCTCCTTCATAGCCCTTAATCTGTCTTTCATCTCTCTACCATCTCTTTGACCATTTGTGCTGTATTCTGGATACTGTCTTTAGATATAAAATCGGTTCACCAATTCTCTATCAAGTAGAATCTAATCTGCTGTTTATCCAGCCACCAAGTTATCCATTTCTTTTTTTTTTTTTTTTTTTTGAGACGGAGTCTCGCTCTGTCGCCCAGGCTGGAGTGCAGTGGCGCAATCTCGGCTCACTGCAAGCTCTGCCTCCCGGGTTCACGCCATTCTCCTGCCTCAGCCTCTCCGAGTAGCTGGGACTACAGGCGCCAGCCACCACGCCCGGCTAATTTTTTGTATTTTTAGTAGAGATGGGGTTTCACCGTGGTCTCGATCTCCTGACCTCGTGATCTGCCTGCCTCAGCCTCCCAAAGTGCTGGGATTACAGGCGTGAGCCACCGTGCCCGGCCCAAGTTATCCATTTCAACTTTTATTTTTTATTTCTAGAAATTGTGTTTCTATAAATAAGCCTTATCTGACTGAATAGTTCTTGTTGCTGATGGTTTCTCACTCTTGAAAATTATAGTTTTCAAAAAAACATTTACTACATGGTTATTTATATTCTCTACCTAATATTTCCAATATATGGAGTATTCAGAGGTCTAAATCTGCTGTTTGTTGCTTCTGCCTTCTTTCACACACAGTGGTACTTTTCCTTGTGTTGGGGGTCGGTGGGTGGCTCATATTTAGTTAATCCTAATCCACGGAGTTGAGAGGTGACACATTTGGAAATGCTTTCCAACAGACAGCATTTGCATGCTTTGAGCTCTATTGCCTAATCTATGTAAGGAGAATAATGACATTTTTTTTCCACTTAAAAGAATCTAATTGGCCGGATGTGGTGGCTCACGCTTGCAATCCCAGCACTTTGGGCGGCCGAGGCGGGCGGATCAGGAGGTTGGGAGATCAAGACCATTCTGGCTAACACGGTGAAACCCCGTCTCTACTAACAATACAAAAACAAAATAGCCGGATGTAGTGGTGGGTGCCTGTAGTCCCAGCAACTCGGGAGGCTGAGGCAGGAGAATGGCGGGAACCCAGGGGACGGAGCTTGCAGTGAGCCGAGATCGCGCCACTCCTGCCTGGGCTACAGAGCGAGACTCCTCCGTCTCAAAAAAAAATAAAAAGAATCTAATTAAGTAATTTGTTTTAAAGAACTTTAAAAAGATATACATGACCTGAATGAAAATCTGAACAATATGTAACAATATGTAAGAGGCTATTATTTAAAATTAATATTTTAGAAGAATGATACAGCATCATGCACTTTCTAAATTAGTTCACCAGATTATCCGGTTATTTTATATAAGAGGAACTCAAGTTAATTCATCTAACATCAGTATGATGCGTCTAGGTATGGTTTTCTTTGTATTTATTCTAGTTCAGTTGTGAAGTTCTCCTTGAACTTGTGGATTCTTACTTTAATTTATATTGCAAATTACTTGGCCACTATTTTTTCCGGATATTTTTTCTGACTCATTATTTTTTCTCATTCCTTTTTTCTTTAGCTCCATGAAAACATATGCTAAACCTTTTCCCCATGTCTCATGTATCTCTTACATTTTTTCTAAATGTTTTGATCTTTTAGGCTTTCTATATCTCAGTTTAGATTTTTTTTCTAAGCTATCTTCAACTTGACTAACCTTATTCTTTAACTGTATACAATTTCCTATTAAATTTACCTACTGAGTTATTAAGTTCAGTTACTGCATGTTCAAAATCCAAAGTGTCCGTTTGATTCTTTTTAACACTTTATAGTTTTCTACATCTCCTTACCTTGGCACATAATTCCTTCAACATGTTAGTCATAGTCATTTTCAAGTCTCTGCAATAAATTCTAACACATGGATTTCCTGTGGGTCTGTTTTAGGTTTGTTTCTATTATATATATTTTTCCCTTGGTTTTCAATTGTGTGAAGTCATTGCATATAAGAAACTATAATATGCAGATCTCAATAATGTTATCTTCTTCCAAAGAGAATTTACTGTTACTTCTGGCAAGCAGTTAGAGTAGGGGCAGGTAGCTTCAATGCTAATCAGGGCTGATCCATAGCAGGGCGTTGGATTTTTTTTTTATTTTTTTTGAGACAGAGTCTCGCTCTGTTGCCCAGGCTAGAGTGCAGCGGCACAATCTTGGCTCACTGCAAGCTCCACTTTCTGGTTTCACACCATTCGCCTGCCTCAGCCTCCGGAGCTGCTACTACAGGCACCTGCCACCACGCTTGGCTAATTTTTTGTATTTTTAGTAGAGACGGGGTTTCACCATGTTAGCCAGGATGGTCTTGATCTCCTGACCTTGTGATACGCCCGCCTCGGCCTCCCGAAGTGCTGGGATTACAGGCGTCAGCCACCACGCCCAGCCTCTTTCCTCTTTCTTTCACAATGTATTCGTTGTCTACTCTATGCTAGTACCTTACATTTATTATCATATTATTTAGTAAAATCCCTCTGAAATTAAAATTACAAATGAGGAAAATAAACATAGAGACTACAAGCAACTCATCGAAATTTGCTTGTGTTCAGATAGGATATCTGAGATTAAAAACCAGAAAGTGATTATTTTATTTTCTTTTTTATATTAATTCTCTCTAGTCTTTTTTCTTTTTCACTTTGTCTCTTCTCTCAGTGTTTCAGTCCCTCCTTCCTTTTCCCTTCCTTTTTTTTTCCCCTTTCTTTATAACATTTAAGGAAAAGATGTGGTCTGAAGACATTTTCAGCCTGGACTCTGACTAGCCAGAATAGCGCATGGGGTGGCCCTATGATGACCCTCGGGCTGTCTGATGAATCAGGAAAAGGGAGGCCAGATGTGCTACACAGTTCAATGTCTAGTCCACCATCAACCCTTCTCCAGTAAGAGCCATTTCACATGTCCCCCTCTCTCTTATATGCTACTTTCCCAATTTACCATGCATTTGTCCACTTTTTGCCATCCTCTCTTCCCCTACTTTAAACTGCCACTATCGTTTGTCTGGAACTACATCAGCCTTCTAAATGTGTCCCCATTTGTAGTTTTGCCCAACCCCAATCCATTCTCCCAACTGCAGTCAAATTAATCTTTCTAAAAGGCACAGCTTGTGTGATGTCACCTGTGTGCCAATTCAGTGGCTTTACTTATCCCTCAGGGTAACACTTACCAGGGGCCTGAAGGCACATCACGGCCTACCCTGTCTCTCTTGTTACACTTTCTGCACATTTTCAATAGTGCCCTGTCATCTTCCTAATTGTATTTTGTATTTTTACATACGGCTCTCTCTCTAGAACTGGAAGGTATTTACCTCTTCCTGTTCTATCTTGGGTAATGCCCTCTATTTTTAATACCAACTTAGGCATGACCTCTTCCAAGAAGGTTTTCCTAATAACCAAAGGCAAGATCGGGTAACCTTTCTACAGGCTGCCCTTGATCTCTGTGCAGTCCATGTCACCCAGCTCATTGGGTGTTGTCTTCTTTCCCATTTACTTCACTTGTGTCTCATTCGACATTATACCTCACAATTAGCATGACATGTAGAGGACCTTCATTGATTATTTGGTAAATGACTATTAAATGAGTGGTATGAAAATAAACATGCAGCAAAATACTCAAAGTGTTACCTAATTATATGCAAAAAATCTTAAATAAGCACATACATGAACACATACATAAATACAAGAGAATTGGAAGACTATATAGCACACTAGTTATTATAGTTATACTAAAAATATGTCAACTATACCATTCAATCAATCAATCAAATGAAGTAGATAAATCCTGCTCGTGATCACATCGGTATCTATACTATATTCTAATTTTATATTACCTGGAGTTTCAGATGCTTTTGCGTATCACTTTGTGAAGTGGCATTTTACTACTGGGATTTGAGCCTTAATTTGATTTCATAATTTATATTCTACAGTTACATGTTAGGTTATTATCATGTTCTTAGCACTTGACTAGGTGCCGCGGTAAAAAGAAATGATTTTACAACTGTTTTTGAATTGTTTGCAAACTTTTGGAGAGAAATAATATTAATAGATAGATAAAATTTAGAACTTTGCTACCAGGAGCTGCATACAATTTTATGTAAAATATTAAGAAGTTGGACTTCATGTATTTTTAATGCCTCTCCCATTCTGCTTCTGACCCTGCAGCAGTCTCTTCTGATGAAATGTAGATATTTTGGGGCATATAATCCCACACTTAAAAAGAGCCTGAAAGGACTTTAGGGAGGTAATAAACCATTGTTTGCCGGAAGGTCTCCTTCAACATTATCACTAAGTGGCTACATTTTCCAGACTTGAACTCTTTCAGTTACAGGAAGTCAGTGCTTCTTAAGAGTTTCCCACTTTGTGCCTCTCCTGTGTTTTCCAATCACATTGTCAAGAATAAGTGCAATTTCTCTTCCCTTATTGACCAGTGACTGTCTGAAGATTGCTATTTTGTTACCTCTGAATCTTTGCTTTTTACTGCTATTTAAAAATCCCTGATCTAGACAGGGATTAGTCCATTTGTAGGGTTGGCTTTTTGGAATCATATACAAGTGTATATATCTCCACAATGATTTTTTTCTTCTGAGATTTTTGCCTGTTCTCACTCTCAAAAATATTTTATTGGTTTCTAATGATCATATATAATTGTGTGTGTCTGTGTGTGTGTGCATGTGCGTGAGTGTATGAGTATTTGTAGTGAATTTGTGGTAAATGCATTTTGGAAATATTACATTTTTACTCTATTAATTTGATGACAATGTAATGCAATCTTGTTTATGTTACAATGTGCTGTTTGATTTAAAATTTGAAAAAAGAGGCAACTGGGAACAATTACTCAACAAACTTACAGTGAAAATTGGCTCTTTTTTTCCTATTACTGTGCTTCAGAAATGCTTCTCTTCCTAAGATCCAGAAGTTCAGAAACTGGGAGATAATTGTGTCCTTGGTAGGGACAGAGTGACACCGTGTGGAATAAAACAGAACAGAGCTACCCCATGAGGTAACACATGCTCTCCCCAGAAGAGCACAACTGGAAACACCAGCTTTTCAAGTAATTCACCTATTTTTTTCCTAAATTTCGCTTAAATTATTTATTGAAAATGTGAACCAGCAGCAAAGAGAAAAAGCTCACCAAGGGGGCACATGCAATTAGAGTGGAATTCATAACATTTTATAAGAAGTATTTTATATTCTACATTAAAAATAAGCTTATTTATTTGCTGTATATCTTATCTTTTAGAAAGATGCTTGTTCATTCAAATGGGCTTACCAAATATTAATCGAATAAAAAATGGTTTGTTATTTGTTTATTCATTATATAAACCATTTCCAAAGAAGAGGTTTCCCTCCCTCCCTTCCTTCCTCCCTCCATCCCTTCTTTCTTTCCTTCCTTCCTTCTTTCTTTACCTTATGAGGCTCTAAAAAAAAAAATTACAACTCAATGTCAATTCAAATGTCTTTAACTCGATTCTTTAAAGAAGAGTTCCTGGAACTAGATAACATCATGAGCCACTGCCATAAACAGCAAAGCTAACAGATGCATACCAATAAGGTTTGCACAATTATTTAATATATTTTGTCATAGTATGAGTGGTTGGAGGAACAAGAGATGTTTGACACAGAAAAGTGTCAATACATTTTAGTTATGTTTTTATTAACGTTTTCAGGCCTTTAATAAAAAAAGAGGGTCGATTTATTCTGTGATTAACAAGTAGTACTCATGGGGGTGAAACATTTTTAGCAAATTACAAGAAGTAAATTTTACACACGAAGAAGACCTGTGTGAAATTTAAGTGGTCTGCCCCATCCAATGCCAACTCTAATTAATTGCTAATAGCTGCCTTGAGTACTATGCCTCTAAGGATCTGAGGTCATGTTCTGGCTCAGTGGGTAGTTCTATATTTGAATAGCAAGGCTGGCTTGTGCACAAAGGTGAACGAATTGGGGCGTATATATCGGGTGTTACCCTTTCTGGCCTAGAGAATACTTGATAGAAATGGGCTTCAGTGGAAAAACTAAGGGACAGAATAGCTTCAGTTTTAGCTTGGCCACGTACGTTGTGTAAATTTTCCAAGCCTATTTTCTTCATCTCTAAGCATAGTACAATAATCTTTATATGGTTGTTATGGACATTTAAGATGTAAAATAATATGTCTAAAGCAACTAATGCAGAAAGGCTTATGAGTGATCTTGTGATATGTACTAATAAATGATAACTATCATTACTCTCTTGTTCCTTTTTTTGCTAATTGGGATCATACCTATAACATACGTTTTCTAAAAGTAAATTTCTACTTTCTCTTTGAATTACAGTGATTTTCTTGTATGCTTATGGTTACTAGGCATAGGTAAAAATTTTGTAATAAATAAAGTTGAAGAGATCTAAGAAGGAAAAATGGAACCACAACATGAGAAGCCATCAGAAAAAAAGTTTCAAGAGGATGGTCAATATTATAAAATGCTGCAGAGGAACATGAAGGAAAAAGACTAAAATGATGTGGACTTGATAATTGGAAATAACTGATAATCCTAGAGAATGAAATTGCTATAGTGAAATATATGGGAGGTAGAATGTGATTCACCGAGGACATAATGAGTAAGGAGAACATGATATGATAAAATATTAAAAGACTTTTTCCTAGGTTTTCTATCAGAAGATTTTCTGTTGCACAGGCATGAAGAAGATACTTGGAGAATAAGATATAAAATAAAATATACGATTAAATTAATTATTTCAGTTACCACACAAAGCTCAGATCAACTCCCTTAATTTTTTGATAAATGCAAAATGATCTATATCTATATGTATTTTCTGATCTGAAATTGGAAAATATGTTTTTATTAAGAAAATTTTTTTTTTTTTTTTTGAGATGGAGTCTTACTCTGTCGCCCAGGCTGGAGTGCAGTGGTGCCATCTCAGCTCACTGCAAGCTCCGCCTCCCGGGTTCATGCCATTCTCCTGCCTCAGCCTCCAGAGTAGCTGGGACTACAGGTGCCCGCCACCACGCCTGGCTAATTTTTTTTGTATTTTTTAGTAGAGACGGGGTTTCACCATGTCAGCCAGGATGGTTGCGATCTCCTGATCTCGAGATCCGCCTGCCTTGGCCTCCCAAAGTGCTGGGATTACAGGAGTGAGCCACTGCGCCCGGCCAAGAAACATTTTTTAAAAGAACAACTGTAGAGGTGCAGATATTTCTAGCAGTTCTCCCATAATTGCAACTGGCACCTTTTATATGACATGAGCTCAGGAGAGACTATTTCGAGACCTTATCAGCCATCCTACAGTTGTGTAATGCTGGAATAATGTGTTTGGGGACCTGCTGCCAGGCACCAGCGATATAGAGGTGGGGAGAGAAAAACAGAAGAAAGTTAAGGGCAGAGTACTTATCATATGGCATACTATATATATATATATATTTTTTTTTTTTTTTTTGAGACGGAGTCTCGCTCTGTCACCCAGGTTGGAGTGCAGTGGCGCAATCTCGGCTCACTGCAAGCTCCGCCTCCCGGGTTCACGCCATTCTCCTGCCTCAGCCTCTCCGAGTAGCTGGGACTACAGGCGCCCGCCACCACGCCCGGATAATTTTTTGTATTTTTTAGTAGAGACAGGGTTTCACTGTGGTCTCGATCTCCTGACCTCGTGATCCGCCCGCCTCGGCCTCCCAAAGTGCTGGGATTACAAGCGTGAGCCACTGCGCCCGGCCAAGGCATACTATATTGTTGAAGCTAGGTAGCACAGGGTTGGTATGGAGGGGAAAAGACATTACAAGTGCACTGATACATGCCATCTTTTCTCTTTTCCTTTTTGAGACAGTCTCACTCTGTTGCTCAGGCTTGAGAGCAGTGACACGATCTCGGCTCACTGCAGACTCCACCTCCCAGGTTCAAGTGATTCTCATGCCTCAGCCTCCCACATCCATTTTATTTATTTTCCAATTTTATTTTTAAGCTTTTATTCAAGTTTTTAGTTTATCATAGTGGAAAGTGAGAAAATATTTTCAAAGAGAGACTGTGTGTATGGTGGCTCACGCCTGTAATCCCACCACTTTGGGAGAGTGAGGCAGGCAGATCACCTGAGGTCATGAGTTCGAGACCAGCCTGACCAACATGGTGAAACCCTGTGTCTATTTTTTTTTTTTTTTTTGAGATTGAGTCTCGCTCTGTCGCCCAGGCTGGAGTGCAGTGGCGCAATCTCGGCTCACTGCAAGCTCCGCCTCCCGGGTTCACACCATTCTCCTGCCTCAGCCTCCTGAGTAGCTGGGACTACAGGCACCCGCCACCACGCCCAGCTAATTTTTTGTATTTTTTAGTAGAGACGGGGTTTCACCGTGGTCTCGATCTCCTGACCTCGTGATCCGCCCGCCTCGGCCTCCCAAAGTGCTGGGATTACAAGCGTGAGCCACCACGCCAGGCCCGTCTCTATTAAAAATACAAAAAAAAAAAAAAATTAGCCGAGTGTGGTGGCACATGCCTGTAATCCTAGCTACTTGGGAGGCTGAGGCAGGAGAATCGGTTGAACCCGAGAGAAGGAGGTTCCAGTGAGCCAAGGTCATGCATTGCACTCCAGCCTGGGTGACGAGCAAAACTCCATCTCAAAAAAAAAAATTTTTTTTGTAAATTCTTTAATATTTAAGAGATTTGCTTTCATCTTTGCAAGAAATTTTAGATAATTGTTGATATCATTTTAGTGCCCTTTACATAGTGGGGACATCCTTATAAAACAAAGACACAGTGAGAAAAATATTAGAATGGTTGATAAGTAACTTATTGTTGCTATCACTAAAATATTCATGATAGTAATTGTTTAATTTACTGAATGTCTTGCACCAGGCCTACTCAGCACCATACATACATTGTACTTAGAGAATGAATTATTTACTTAATCCTTATAAAATTATTCACTTAATCCTTATAAAATTATTCCAAGACAGATAACAAGGAAATTGAAGCTCAGCGTGGTAGAGAAACTTCCCCATGTTCAGATGGTTTTTAAGTGGTGGTGCTGAGATTCAAACCCACTTCTGTTTGATTCTGAAACACAACTACTGGGCACTGTAATACACTGTGTTCTGGACATGTTATTAATCATGAACAAATATATTTCAGTAAACACAAGACTTTTTACTTTCTTTTCTTTTCTTTTTTTTTTTTTTTGAGACGGAAACTTGCTCTGTTGCCAGGCTGTAGTGCAGTGGTGCAATCTTGGCTCACTGCAACCTCTGCCTCCCGGGTTCAAGCGATTCTCCTGCCTCAGCCTCCTGAGTAGCTGGGACTACAGGCGTGCGCCACCATGTCCAGCTAATTTTTGTGTTTTTAGTAGAGAGAGGGTTTCACCGTGTTAGCCGGGATGGTCTCGATCTCTTGACCATCTCGTGATCTGCCTGCCTCGGCCTCCTAAAGTGCTGAGATTACAAGCGTGAGCCACCGCACTCAGCTGTTTTTTAACTTTCTAATTAAATCTTAAAATTGGGATTTTTCATTGTGTAGTCTGGTTCCTTCATCACACCTCTATGTCAGTGAGTTCCTGGAATCTCCTGCTAGAAAGTTAGTTTATTGAGACTGTCATTAATATGTAATGAATATAATTATTTAAGCCAATACATTTGAAGAATTTAAATTTAACCATACGGTCTTTTAGCAGATAAAGAAAGCAAATTTGATTTCTAAGTTAGTGTGCTCGATATATTGGGAAATTGGAGCCAGGCTAAGCATAGGGTTTCAGGGCTCCAGGTGTGCAGTCACAGGAGGAGACAGGAGAGGCTTGGGAAGCTCCTGGAAGCTGCAGGAGAGCAGGATTGTGGGTATTGCTCACTCTTTCTCTAATAAGGGGGCATTTTCTAATAATGCCCCCTTCTCTTCTGCCTGGGGTCTCTGAAACATCTTCTCACATTGTGGTCCGAGGTTTGCTCCCACCAGGCAGCACTTATGGTAGGTTTCCCTTTGGGTAGATAGCAGCAGCTTCTGGCTCTTGTCATGCTGTTTCCTGTCTGAGTCCTTGCAGCTCTCATCTCTGGACTGCTTCACAACTGAAAGATTGACTCCCCGCTTTTCTACCACCTGTGGAAGCATCTCCCTGAATTAAATTATTTCTGTCGAATGAAATACCTAGTGTGGTTTCAATTTTCTTTTATTTATTTATTTATTTATTTATTTATTTATTTATTTATTTATTTTGAGATGGAGTCTTGCTCTGTCGCTGAGGCTGGAGTGCAGTGGCCTGATCTCGGCTCATTGCAACCTCCGCCTCCCGGGTTCAAGTGATTCTTCTGCCTCAACCTCCCCGATAGCTGGGACTACAGGCGCCCACCACCACGCCCGGCTCATTTTTTGTATTTTTAGTACAGACAGGGTGTCGCCATATTAGCCAGGATGGTCTCGATCTCCTGACCTCGTGATCCGCCCGCCTCGGCTGCCCAAAGTGCTGGGATTACAGGCGTGAGCCACCGTGCCCGGCCGGTTTCAATTTTCTTTAATGGATCTTGACAGATACTAAAGCCCTTTCCCAGGTGTTCCATTTATGTAATGCAGTAATTAAAAAGGCCGTGATCAAAGAAGTATTCAAGTGCACTATACATAGAATGTCCTATGGATAACCTGTGAAGTTACCTATTTTTTCTGCTTAGAATGGTATTACATCTAAAGGGAGTCAATCAGCTGCAGAAAGTGAATGGATCCTTCGAAAGTTTGAGTTGCTATGAAGGGAGACCCTCTGTTCTTCCTATCTTAGTCTCAGAGATAGGAAATAACAATTGCAACATTAATCTGGACATTTCTTGGGTTCCATATTCCTACACAAATATAATGAGACACCAATTTGGCCGGCATGCAACTTGAGGCTGACTGTAGTGATTAATTTCTGCCTCTGTGTGTTTTAGAGACTTTGCAGAAAAAATTAGTAGATGTAAATGAAAGTGGACGGAAATCGTTTGAAATGAGTTGCCTTTAAGTAGTTGTAAAATTAGACTATATAGCTTAGGAGTCCATAAATTTGAAACTACCTAGGCACAGTGCTCAAAATAGGAGCTTGCATTTATTTACAGGTCACAGTTGTGGAACCAAGATTTGTTAACTTAAAGTTGCTAAGTGGTCACATCAAGAGGTAGAGGAAGTCTACATACCAGATCTGTGTAAACTTTACATTCAAGAGGGTAATCTTAAAATAATTCATCTCTAGCCGGGCACGGTGGCTCATGCCTGTAATCCCAGCACTTTGGGAGGCCGAGGCAGGCAGATCACGAGGTCAGGAGATCGAGACCATCCTGGCTAACACAGTGAAACCCTGTCTCTACTAAAAAAAATACAAAAAAATGAGCCACACATGGTGGTGGGTGCCTTTGTCCCAGCTACTCCAGAGGCTGAGGCAGGAGAATGGCGTGAACCTGGGAGGCAGAGCTTGCAGTGAGCCGAGATCGCGCCACTGCACTCCAGCCTGGGTGGCAGTGCGAGACTCCGTCTCAAAAAAAAAAAAATAATAATAATAATAATTTATCTCTATAGATAAAAAATCATGAAAGCATGTATTTTAAACACTCAAAGTTAATAAATGGTTATTAAATATTATAATTCACTTCTGATACTTTTAGCCTGTCCTCTTTCTTATTTTGTCCTTGGTTGGGGGATAGCCTGAGGACTAGGTGTGGGGAACCAAATGTGGAAAAAATTATGAAGAAGATTTTGGTAAATTTAACTTTTGTATAAGTGAGTACATGGAACCTTTTGTTTTTGCCACTTAAGTCATGGAATTTATTCATAAAAAGTAGGTTCTCGCCAGGCGCGGTGGCTCATGCCTGTAATCCCAGCACTTTGGGAGGCCAAGGCGGGCGGATCACAAGGTCAGGAGATCGAGACTATCCTGGCTAACACGATGAAACCCCATCTCTACTAAAAATACAAAAAAAAAATTAGCCGGGTGAGGTGGCGGGCGCCTGTAGTCCCAGCTACTCTGGGGGCTGAGGCAGGAGAATGGCGTGAACCTCGGGGGGCGGAGCCTGCAGTGAGCCGAGATCGCACCACTGCACTCCAGCCTGGGCAACAGTGAGACTCTGTCTTAAAAAAAAAAAAAAAGAGTTTGAGACCAGCCTGGCCAACATGGTGAAACCCCATCTCTACTAAAAATACAAAAATTCGCCAGGGTTGGTGTGGCACGTGCCTGTAATTCCAGCTACTTGGGAGGCTAAGGCATAAGAATCACTTGAACCCATGAGGCAGAGTCTGCAGTGAGTGGAGATCATGGCACTGCACTCCAGCCTGGATGACAGAGCAAAACTCCATCTAAAAAAATATATATATAAAATTTACATGTATAATATATATATAATTTATATTTATAAAACGAATTCACAATTCTGAAAACCAGTATGAAATGGAGTATATTGACAAGGTTGTGTTTCAACATCACCTGAGCTTTCCATTCTTGACTTTAGTGACCCAGGAATTTCAGTGAATACATACAAATAGCCTGAAATCTGAGAAAAGTTAATCCTGGATTTAAGCTTAGCCCAAAGAAATTCTATATACTATAGAGGAACAGATGAACTAAATGAATGTTTGCAATTTCTGTTAACAAACGCGTCAGTCTATTAGTTCTTCTGTCTTAAATTTATTTTGATTTTTTTTCAAAAACGATATAATCCCAAATAGTAGTTAATAAAGAAAGTCTGAGTTATAGAACTTGTTTTTTAGGGGAAAATTTCTTTCTTTTATTTCAAGCCATCTCCAATTGCCAGAAAAAATAATACCCAGATTTATGTGTTTCTAACTGAATGGTCTCTTTCTGCAATGCCATTCTCCCACCTCAGCCTCCAGAGTAGCTGGGACTACAGGTGCCCGCCACCACGCCCAGCTAATTTTGTTTTTGGAATGGAAATGGAAAGCTCAAGGAAAACTGAACAGTGATTTACAGCATTTGCCTATGCATTTACTATAATTGTAAGAGCAGGGATTTAATATCTGTAGTGAAGTGATACAGAATTTGGCAGGAACAATTAATATCTACTAAAATTTCTAGGTATCTGACAATACAGAGAACATCAAGGTGAAAACTTTGTTCTTCAAACCATTGTTGAGATATAGGAAGAATCAGCCAATTTTTCTTGAAGGGTATCCCACTAACAAACTTGACAATATTGATACATTGTCTTCCTTAACAGATACAATTCAAGAAATCTGGGAGATAGAGCCAAATGGCTAAGTATCCCCAAACCTAAAAGTTGTTACTCACTATTCTTAAGCCTGAATAAATTTCATAAAACTTGTAAAATTGGCACCTACTCAGTAACATCACACTTTATCCTCCAATAGGTTTAAAACTTGGCCGGGTGCGGTGGCTCACGCTTGTAATCCCAGCACTTTGGGAGGCCGAGGTGGGCAGATCATGAGGTCAGGAGATCGAGACCACGGTGAAACCCTGTCTCTACTAAAAATACAAAAAAATTATCCAGGCGTGGTGGCAGGCACCTGTAGTCCCAGCTACTCGGAGAGGCTGAGGCAGAAGAATGGCGTGAACCCAGGAGGCAGAGCTTGCAGTGGGCCGAGGTCGCGCCACTGCACTCCAGCCTGGGCGACAGAGCGAGACTGTCTCAAACAAACAAACAAACAAACAAAAACCAAAACCAAAACAAAACAAAAAAACTTGAGGTTCTAGTAAAAAGTACCTAGCTTCCTTTTTTTTTTTTTTTTTTTTTGGACAGAGTCTCACTCTGTGGCCCAGGCTGGAGTGCAGTGGTGCGATCTCGGCTCACTGCATGCTCCACTTCCTGGGTTCGTGCCATCCTCCTGCCTCAGCCTCCAGAGTAGCTAGGACTACAGGTGCCCGCCACCACGCCCGGCTAATTTTGTTTTTGTATTTTTAGTAGACATGGGGTTTCACCGTGTTCGCTAGGATGGTCTCTATCTCTTGACCTCGTGATTTGCCTGCCTCGGCCTCCCAAAGTGCTGGGATTACAGGTGTGAGCCACCGTACCTGGCCAAAAGTACCTGGCTTTCCCTTTGCAATAGCATTTCCAGTATTTGAATTAAATCTAATGGAGCCTTTGATTTTGAAGTGCATGTATGAATTAGTAGTATGTCATGAATTGTGATACATTTTTAAACACTGGCTAGCTGTTGGCAAGATATTATCCATGTCTAATTTTCCAAGTCAGGGAAGAATGCTTTCAATTTTGAATTTATCAACAGTGACCAATACAAAATACTTTACTTTTTCATGAATAACCAATAATATTTTTCTTTTTTCTTCTATTTATTTATTTATTTTTTCTTGAGACAGGGTTTTACACTGTCACCCAGGTTGGAGTGCAGTGGCATGATCTTGGCTCACTGCAGCCTCCACCTCCCCAGCTCAAACCACCCTCCTGCCTTAACCTCCCGAGTAGCTGAGACTACAGGCATGCGCCACACCTCCCCACTAATTTTTGTATTTTTAGTAGAGATGGGGTTTCTCTATGATGTCCAGGGATCTCAAACTCCTGGGCTGAACCGATCCACCTGCGTTGGCCTCCCAAAGTGCTAGGATTTGAGACATAAACCACTGTGCCTGATCTATTTTTCTTTCTTTTTTTTTTTTTTCGACAGATTCAAGCTCTGTCGCCCAGACTGGAGTGCAGTGGCGTGATCTCAGCCCACTGCAACCCCAGCCTCCCTGGTTCAAGCAATTCTCCTGCCTCAGCCTCCCGAGTAGCTGGGACTACAGGCGCATATGGCCACGCCCGGCCAGTTTTTTTTGTATTTTAGTAGAGACGGGATTTCACCATGTTGCCCAGGCTAGTCACGAACTCCTGAGCTCAGACAATCCACCCATCTCGGCTTCCCAAGTGCTGGGATTACAGGCGTGAGCCACCACACCTGGCCTATTTTGTTTATCTTTTAAAAGCAGGATAAAGTCTGTGGAAAAATAATAGGTAATTCCTTATCTGATGATTATCTGGTATCAAGCATTTCTCTTTAGAAAAGAGGACACCTTCCGGCCGGGTGTGGTGGCTCACACTTGTAATCCCAGCACTTTGGGAGGCCGAGGCGGGCGGATCATGAGGTCAGGAGATTGAGACCATGGTGAAACCCCGTCTCTACTAAAAATACAAAAAAAAAAAATTATCCGGGTGTGGTGGCAGGCGCCTGTAGTCCCAGCTACTCGGAGAGGCTGAGGCAGGAGAATGGCGTGAACCCAGGAGGCAGAGCTTGCAGTGAGCCGAGATTGCGCCACTGCACTCCAGCCTGGGCGACAGAGCGAGACTCCGTCACAAAAAAAAAAAAAAAAAAGAAAAGAGGACACTTTCTATACTTTGTTCAATTACATTTTCTCTATTCCCAGCACAGAAAGTGAATTGAGCTTTCTTGTTCAATAATGTCTTCCTTAAGCACAGCTAGTGTTATCTGCTGAATCAGTAAAACGATTTTTGAATTGCTATTTTAACAATGTCAGTAAGTTACCAATAGAAGGAATTCTGATCTCTCAATATGAAACATTTACTTAAAATCTCATCAATTTAAAGTTAACTTATAACAGGATGTTCTGGAGTAATATTACATATATTATATTCTTACACCCTGATATGATTTGGGTTTAGGCATATGCATATGTCAAACTCATCAAATGAGATTCATGTATTTTATTGTATGTAAACTTAAGCTAAAAAATGAACTGCAAACAATTATAGAATACTTTTTTTTTTTTTTTAAGACAGAGTCTAGCTCTGTTACCAGGCTGGAGTGCAGAGGTGCAATCTCAGCTCACTGCGACCTCTGCCTCCTGGTTTCAAGTGATTTTCCTGCCTCAGTCTTCCGAGTAGCTGGGACCACAGGCGTGCCACCATGCCCAGCTAATTTTTGTATTTTTAGTAGAGAGGGGAGTTTTACCATGTTGGCCAAGATGGTCTCAATCTCTTGACCTCGTGATCCACCCACCTCAGCCCCCCAAAGTGCTGGGATTACAGGCATGAGCCACTGCGCCAGGCCTAGAATACTTCTTAATGATATATATGTTAAATATTTAGGGGAATATGTACTACTGTTTGCAGAATATTTGTATCAGAAATGAATAAAAGAAGATGGATCAACTGATGGATAGAAAATCGGATGCTAAAGCAAGTACAGTTCAATGGTATTGGTAGAATTTAGGAAGTAAATATTGCAAATTCATTGAAAAATTGTTTACTTTTTTATGTTTAACATTTTTTACAGTTATATTTAAATATTTAAATTACAATTAAAGAAAAATTGGGCTGGGCGCGGTGGGTCAGACCTGTAATCCCAGCACTTTGGGAGGCCGAGACAGGTGGATCACAAGGTCAGGCGATCGAGACCACCCTGGCTAACATGGTGAAACCCTGACTCTACTAAAAATACAAAAAATTAGGCGGGCACGGTGCCTCACACCTGTAATACCAGCACTTTGGAAGGCCGAGGTGGGCGGATCACCTGAGGTGAGGAGTTCAAGACCAGCCTGGCCAATATGGTGAAACCCTGTCTCTACTAAAATACAAAAATTAGCTGGGCATGATGGTGGGTACCTGTAATTGCAGCTACTAGGGAGGCTGAGATGGGAGAATTGCTTGAACCCAGGAGATGGTGGTTGCGGTGAGCCAGGATTGCGCCACTGCACTCTGGCCTGGGCGGCTGAGGGAGACTCCATCTCAAAAAAAAAAAAAGAAAAATTAGCAGGGTGTGGTGGCATGTGCCTGTGGTCCTAGCTACTTAGGAGGCTAAGACAGGAGAATTACTTGAACCTGGGAGGTGGAGGCAACAGAGCGAGACTTCATCTCAAAAAAAAAAAAGAAAAAGAAAAGAAAAGAAAAAGAAAAATTGCTTATCTACATATCCCTGAAGAAGCCTGTTTTATTTTTTAAAATTATTTTAAAAGATTTAAAGAGTATGGGGTTAGGCAGGCTAAAATATAATCCTGAGATTATATTTTGCAAGCTTAATTATTTAAAAATATTTTCTGAAGGAAGATAATAAACAAATAAGAGCTTTTGCCTTTCAATCTACATGAGTAGCTTTCACCGGGAGGATTAAAACTGAATTCACATTTTAGTTTCTTGCCCTTCCATCGACCCTAATTTTTAGAGGTTTAGAAATTGGCTACAAAATTGGTTTTGGTGCTGAAACTTGGCACCAAAACCTAAAACCCAAGACCAAGTCGTCATTTTATTCAGTTTATTTTTAAGCCTTTTGGCAAGAAGTCACAACATTCATTTCTTTGCCTGAGACTGTAATGCCAGGGGATGTCAGGACACAATGTCCCTTGAGCGATATAACAGGAACACCTGTGCAGTGAGATGATGATCTTCTACGAGTCCAAAAATGTTTAATTAGGAATTCAGAAATAAATGAGAATGTAAATGTTTACGTAGGAGGTATTATTCTGCTTCAGTTTTGTAAGATTCTCCATGGATGTATGAACTTTCTAGCCAAAGATTCAAAATGTCAACACCTTTGTTTGCAATCTTACTATATCTCTGTGTGAACATTTCAAAATGAAGGGGAAAGATTGGTAATATTAATTATTTGTGGATTCAGGTGGAGAATGTAAGTTAAGTTATTTCTTCTGATTCATTTCTTTTTGTTCTTTTCTATTTTTTAAATTTGCACGTTTTGCTTTTTTCCATTGACACTAACACTGCTATTTCAAGGAAGTCTAACTTTCAGTTTAATTTGGCTCTTACCTCAAATTCAATCATTTTGTGGTTTTTACTACTTTTTTCATATTTATTGACACTTTATATTTCTGAACATTAACCTTTTATGTTCCATCTCAGTATACATCTCAGAAGCTCTGGATAAACTTCCAGATTAGGCCGGGTGCAGTGGCTCATGCCTATAGTCCCAGCACTTTGGGAGGCCAAGGCAGGTGAATCACCTGAGGTCAGGAGTTCGAGACCAGCCTGACCAACATTGAGAAACCCCGTCTCTACTAAAAATACAAAATTAGCTGGCGTGGTGGTGCATGCCTGCAATGCCAGCTACTCGGGAAGGCTGAGCCAGGAGAATTGCTTGAACCTGGGAGGCGGAGGTTGTGGTGAGCAGAGATGGCACCATTGCACTCCAGCCTTGGCAACAAGAGCAAAACTCTGTCTCAGAAAAACAAAAACAAAACAAAAACAAAAAGGCCGAGCACGGTGGCTCACACCTGTAATCCCAGCACCTTGGGAGGCCGAGGCAGGCAGATGGCCTGAGGTCAGGAGTTTGAGACCATCCTGGCCAAAGTGGTGAAACCCCGCCTCTACTAAAAAAAGTACAAAAAGTTAGCGGAGCTTGGTGGCAGGCGCCTGTAGTCACAGCTACTCGGGAAGCTGAGGCAAGAGAATCGCTTGAACCCAAGAGGCTGAGGTTGCAGTGAGCGGAGATCTCGCCATTGCACTCCAGCCTGGGCAACAAGACAGAGACTTCGTCTCAAAAAAAAAAAAAACTTCCAGATTAAAATGCTTTCGTTTTTAATACCACATATTCTCACTCAAACGTCAGAGCTATAAGGAAAAAAGTGAACTCATGAAGAGTAGAATAATGGTTATCAGAGACTGGGAAGGGTAGCAGAGAGGAGGGGACAAAGTGAGAATGGTTATTGGGTTCAAAAATACAGTTATATAGAATCAATTAGATCGAGTATTAAGTAGCACAATAGGGTGACTACAGTTAACAATTCATTGTATATTTTACATAATTAATTAATTTATTTATTTATTCGTTTATTTTGAGATGGAGTCTTGCTCTGTCACTCAGGCTGGAGTGCAGTGGCACGATCTCATTGCAACCTCCACCTCCTGGGTTCAACCGATTCCCCTGCCTCAGCCTCCTGAGTAGCTGGGACCACAGGTGTGCACCACCACACCTGGCTAATTTTTGTATTTTTAGTACAGACAGAGTTTCACTATGTTGGGCAGGCTGGCCTCAAACTCCTCATGTCAAGTGATCCACCTGCCTCGGTGTCCCAAAGTGCTGGGATTACAAGCATGAGCTACCGCACCTGGCCCATTGTGTATTTTAAAACAATGAAAATAGAATTGGAATGTTCCTAACACAAAGAAATGATAAATGCATAAAGGAATGGATATTCCAGTTACCCTGATTACTGCATTACACACTATATGCCTGTATGAAAACATTGCATGTACCCCATAAATATATACAACTATTATGTACCCATAATATATATATTTTAATATATATATTTTAATTTAAAGCCCCTTGGAAAGACTAGCCTGGTACCTTGTCTATATGATTCCCTTACACACCTCCTGTCCTTGTGGTAAGTAAAGAATGTCACTTTCTGGCATGCCCAGGAACCTTAAGATATTTGGGGATTGGCCAGGCGCAATGGCTCACGCCTGTAATCCCAGCACTTTGGGAGGCCGAGGCGGATGGATCACCTGCGGCCAGGAGTTCGAGACCAACCTGGCCAAAACCGTGAAACCCCATCTCTACCAAAAATATAAAAACTAGCTTGGCATGGTGGTGGGTGCCTGGAATCCCAGCTACTCAGGAGGCTGAGACAGGAAAATTGCTTGAACCCAGGAGATGGAGGTTGCAGTGAGCCGACACGGTGTCACTGCATTCCAGCCTCAGTGACAGAGTGAGACTCTGTCTCAAAAAAAAAAAGGAAAAAGAAGAAGATATTTTGAGATCTAGAGTAAATTCACCCAATTTGTACAGACATTGCAGGCACAATCTGATGGCAGGTCTTTGGCTTAGCTTCTTGGCCTAGAAGTTTTTAAAGGTCTAATCTGAACTTCCTTATCAAAGTTCCAGCAAAGCTAATTTGAAAGGAGCCTATATTGCCAATCACTATGCTTGCTATACTTTATGCAAATAATCAGGCCAAGTATAATAAGACTAAAGCTTATTTTGCAAATAAATTGGTCTTTCTGTGAATTTTCTTTTGTAGAAAAGGGGGCTGGGAGAGAGAAAAAATTGTTCAGAAGACAACCGTAGCACACCTGGTACCAGGTTCTAGTCCAGACCATTGTTTTTGAGCTTTTATACTTTTCCTACAATTTG
Source organism: Nomascus leucogenys (assembly GCF_006542625.1). Taxonomy (NCBI): domain Eukaryota; kingdom Metazoa; phylum Chordata; class Mammalia; order Primates; family Hylobatidae; genus Nomascus; species Nomascus leucogenys. The sequence goes on along the minus strand of NC_044398.1, from coordinate 45,141,965 downwards.
AACTGAATCCTGAATTACTTCTTGGCAACAAAAAAGTCTCTAAGGAAAAAAAGGGTTTTTAATCTTCATCATGTTCTCTAATTGAATAAGGTTTTTTTTTTTTTTCATTCTGGCATGTGAACTCTTTTTGATTGCAATCCTTGTGCACATTATGTTTCTACTATTCAATTTTTTTTTTTTTTGAGTCAGAGTTTCACTCTTGTCACCCAGGCTGGAATGCAATGGTTTGATCTCGGCTCATCGCAACCTCTGCCTCCCAGGTTTAAGCAATTCTCCTGCCTCAGTCTCCCGAGTGGCTGGGATTACAGGCATGTGCCACCATGCCTGGCTAATTTTATATTTCTAGTAGAGATGGGGTTTCTCCATGTTGGTCAGACTGGTCTCGAACTCCCAACCTCAGGTGATCTGCCCGCCTTGGCCTCCCCAAAGTGCTGGGATTACAGGTGTGAGCCACTGCGCCCGGCCTCTACTATTCAAATTATTAACGTTGTGTACCTCTCAATGTTTTACATCTTCTGATGAAATCAAAATCATGGTATTCAGAAGACTAGAGATGATTCAACCAAGCCTGTGAATCTTCCTCATTTAGAATCCCACTGGGCCCAGATCTGTTCTCCTTTGCCAGTGCACTGCTGCTGAAGCTATCCAATATCAAGCACCCTCCCTCTAGAGACCCAGGGACTACCATAGAAGAGATGGGTGTGTGAGATTGTATGGTCCAGTTTCAAGGGGTGAAAGTAGAAAAGGAGCCTGTTGCATGGCAAGACCGATGCCATTTGAAGTGAAACCACCATGATGAACAATGTTACACCCTCGCATGGTGCAACCTCACATGTGGCAAGGTCTTGGAACAATTCCTATAGCATATTCTGCCTCTCATAAAGGTGCTTATCTAACCTCCCCAGTGATCACAAGTCTTACAAGAACATCTGAGGCATGACCAGATGCACATGTCGGTACTCTAAGAGCCTGCGATCTAAAGGGTACTTTCTAGAGGGTGGGTGCAGGGATCCACCACCTCTCAGCCACCAGGGATATCACTTCTTTTCACAACTTACTATTAAATACTTCTTTTTTGAGAAAAAAAAAGTGCTTTTCTCTTTGGCAATAGATATTTATTAAGGATCTTCTACCTGTTCTAAATTGTGTAGGAAACAAAATATTAATCCAGAAATAGGTTTTTTTCCCTAAGATTTTACCCAGAACAATAAGCCCAAGTAAAGACAAAAGCTAGAGAGAAAATAGAAATGCAATGAGTTTGATGGTCCTGTTCACTCAATAGATAGGAAGTTAACACTTCTGAGTAGCCAGTCCTGCATGAAGTGCTTTGCATTAAAATACAAATAGAAAGAAAATATAACTCCTATATTTGAAGAAGCAATAAACATGTTGTACAAATTGAATAAACAAGTCTCTGGATCATACCTGGGTTGAGATACACACTTGGAAGTAATCAGCAAGCAGGTGGAATTTGCAGGTTTTCTGGTAAGAATTTGCAGAATGGTGAAAAGTGAAACCTGAGAATAAACACGAGCCACTAATGGAGCAGAAAGTGGTGAAGAGGAAGCAAGGAGAAATACCTTATTATTATTATTATTATTATTTTTATTTTTTTTTTTGAGACGGAGTCTCACTCTGTCGCCCAGGCTGGAGTGCAGTGGCGCAATCTCGGCTCACTGCAAGCCGGGTTCACGCCATTCTCGTGCCTCAGCCTCTCCGAGTAGCTGGGACTACAGGTGCCCGCCACCACGCCCGGCTAATTTTTGTATTTTTAGTAGAGACGGAGTTTCACCGTGTTAGCCAGGATGGTCTCGATCTCCTGACCTTGTGATCTGCCCACCTTGGCCTCCCAAAGTGCTGGGATTACAGGCGTGAGCCACTGCGCCCAGCCTTTCCCTTTATCTTTTAAAATGTTTTAGAAGATAAAAAAAATCTATTTTAAAGCCTCATGTAAATATCTTGAAATGTTCTATAAGCATTCTATTTCTCTCTTTCCCTAATCAAAAGCCTGCTGTACTTCCCCGCAAGAAAGACAAAGGATGTTACTTTTTTTGTCTGCATCTCCTATTCCCTACATCCAATTTCCCATTCATAATTAAATTTGATATTTCTCAAAAAAAAAAGAGTACTGTAAGTATGTGTAACATTGATGATGACTGAATTGATTAAGCACTTACTATCTTCCTGATAGGAACTATATAGGCATCATCTTGTTTAGTATTGAAACAATCTCATGAGGTAGGCACTATTATTATTATTCCGTCCATTTTACAGACAACAGAACTGAGGCTTATGCAGTTTAAGTCATTTTTTCAAGGTCACAAGGGTTGTTGTTAGTATATGGTTGAATGAGGACTTAGAGATGCTTACCCTAATTTCAGAATCCAAACTCAGAGGGTAGCCAACAGTGCTGGGTGCTATAATGACATCTCATTGGGATGGGCTGAAAAGTGGCCATAGGGCTAGACTATAAGAGTTGGCACAGTTTCTGCAGCAAGAAGGAGAACACAAATGACATTAGCGTGAAGATACAGGACATGGGATAAAGAGAGGATTCCACTATCATAACAGGCCTAATGAACCACAGTAAAGCCCTAATTCACGAAACACCACACAGTGAAGAGAATGTCACTACCTGTTATTTAAATATCCTCTAAGAATGCTGAAAAATGGTAAATGAAGAATGAAACTTACGAGGCTCAACGGGACAAATTCTCTAAGCCATACTTTCTTCACTGAAATTGATTAATTTTCCTTAAGAAATGACATCATTCTCATGATGTAATCTGTGATTGGTTGGTCTAGGATAATCCAGTGGGTGACAAGGGTCATCTCTCAGTGGAAATCCTGTGTTTCCATCTATACATTGTTCCATCTGATCAGTTCACTCTAAGTTCACCCTTTCCTGCATCTCCTGTCTTCTACTAGATTTTCATGCCAACTGGTGTGACCATGTTTGAGGATTCCCTAATAATTAGACCAAGTGTGGCAACTCATGTACTTTTTTATCTCAAAAAGAATACATAAAGAATATATCTTCTAATGAATATGTAGAAGAACTGTGAAAAATAAAACATACAAAATATACTATTACCATTTTATAGCATTTATTTTGATACTTGAGTCACATCTAAGGCTAATCATAAAATCTCTGCTAAATACAACAGAAGGCATAAGAAAATCTAGTTGAAAAGGAAACATGGTAAAAATACTAGTTAGATCCATAGAAGGTGGGTGTATTTTCCTAATATACTGACATGATCTCTCTCATATCTGACTAAATTTGTTGTATATGCATGTGAAATTTCTCACTACCTCTTAATACCTTCTAAATAAGAAAATTAGCTGTGTTTGGCTTTTTCTTCCTATCTACCAACCCCTAATCAAAAATAGTGATAAAGCTTTTCAGTTTAAAACAGATTTTTAATTTAAAATCCACCTGAAATTTATCAGAAGATTATTGAGTGCTTTAACATCTTAGTAAAAATTGAAATCTGAATTAAGAAAGGTTAATTGATAAAAAATTTATGATTCAGATTCGTGTTTATGAATCCACCTAAATTTCTTAAAAATACCTTTAGCATTTAGCTGTGCAGGTCCTGGTCTTGTCTTTGTCTGTGTGGGTTTTCTGTTTGCGTGTTTTCATTTTTGTTTTTAAGCTTTAAGTTTAAATAATTTTTCATATTCTGAAAATCCTGTGAGAGAAAAACTATTGAAAAAGATTACAAATGTACAAAATTCTCCCTTGATATTTGATTGAGAGTACTTTCTGCATACATACAAGATATATAGTCTTCTTTTATTCATTATCTATTATTTATTTTTGAGATGGAGTCTCACTCTGTTGCCTAGGCTGGAGTGCAGTGGTGCGATCTCAGCTCACTGCAACTTCTGCCTCCTGGGTTCAAACAATTCTCCTGCCTCAGCCTTCTGAGTAGCTGGGATTGCAGGCGTGCACCACTACGCCCAGCTAATTTTTTTGTATTTTTAGTAGAGATGGGGTTTCACTATGTTGGTCAGTCTGGTCTCGAACTCCAGACCTCAAAGGATCTGCCCACCTCAGACTCCCAAAGTGCTGGGATTATAGGTGTGAGCCACCGTGCCCAGCCCTAGTCTTCTTTTAAAGCAGCATATAGAAGGACTTCATATATGATGGGATAAAGACACATATGCTTCCATCAAGTTCAGCATCTGGAAAAGGTAAGGGAGGAGGTCATCACAATAGTTTCTGTTTTCGATATGGGAACTTATGTCAAATCAAAGCAGGTATTTCTATTGACAAAAGCTAACACCTGCATATCGGGCAGGCTGGGTGATGTCATTCATCTTTTCTGTGCTAAATTCATCAATTAGCCAAAGAACAAACTTGTGCTTGGAAAACGCAATTGCCTCAAATAAATGATTTAAATGAATAATAAAAAGCAATTAATTTTATGATGCATTCTAAAGATCAAGTTGCTTCATTTAGGGATCAGTGAAAAGCTTTAACCATTAAACCTCCTTAAATCAATCTAAACACTTGCACTAAACTTCTTAAACACAAATACTTTTTCTTTTTTCCTGTCCTCTGAAATGGAATTAATTCGAGGTAGAAATTCCAAAAAACAAAAAAAAACCACCATTTCGTGATTCAACTGCTTCTCTTAAGACAACCACACCAACTTTATCAACTCAATAGGTTAAGTTTGGGCAGGTTTTTTTGGTTTTATTTTGTTTGTTTGTTTGAGACAGAGTCTTGCTCTGTCACCCAGGCTGGAGTGCAGTGGCGCGATCTCTGCTCACTGCAAGCTCCGCCTCCCTTGTTCATGCCATTCTCCTCGAGTAGCTGGGACTACAGGCGCCCGCCACCATGCCCGGCTAATTTTTTGTATTTTTAGTATAGACGGGCTTTCACCATATTGGCCATGCTGGTCTTGAACTCCTGACCTGGTGATCCTCCCGCCTCAGCCTCCCAAAGTGCTGGGATTATAGGCAGGAGCCGCCGTGCCCGGCCTGTATTACTGTCTTTAGCTGATTAAGGCTAAACATTTAGACTATGATTATTTCAGGGTAAAGAACTATAAAATGGTTGCATTAAAATATCTTTATTAAAGAAGTAAAACAAACTTACTGGTTAAATGACTTTTTTTCCCTTTAAGAGTTAAACTAATTTTCATCCTCATTTTATGCATATGTGAAAGATATATTTTTTACAATTGCTCTAACACAAATACTGCTAAACTTTTACAATAACATTGCTCTTTTCTTTGGAATAAATGAAGCCTCAAAACCAGTGAACCATTTCCTGCTATGTGTTATTCTTACCATTTGATTGCTCCAGATCCACTGCCAGTTTGAAAGCTCCTCTGCATAAAGCATTGCCAAGCTTGAAAGTATAATAAACCTTCTGTAATATTCTTGGAAACCAAAGACACTGTGCACTCAGGGAGTTGAGCATTTATATGTTTAAGTCAGGTATTGCAATTCTCTTAATCTCATGAGATGCTAAATAACCATGGGGTTGAATAGAGCTGTTTTCTGCTAAAAGTGAAATTTTACCCAAGTCTATCAATATAAAGTGAGAGTCTCCAGGGTGGAAGGTGGTGTTTGGATTCATGGAAGAGTAAGAATACCTGAGTGGGTGTCATGAGTGTTTTGAAGGGGGAATGAACACTCAGGCTCTGCCCTGAAACCTCAAACTCTATTAGAGTTTTAGAAAAACAAACAAACAAAATATATTACAGTATCCATCGACATGAGACAGTATTTTTTAAGTGATAAATCTGTGTTTCTGTGTATTTCTTATAGTCATTAAATAAGTATATACAACCCTCCAATTTGGATCAAGAAAATGTAAAAATATAGAAATGTTTATACTTTATTATTAAAAGATCTGGCATTTATTACAAATTTTTCTTATTATGCTAATTTTCACTCATGTATTATGGCAGACAAAAAATTCTACTCACTAATCAAATATTCGTGTCTGAGACCTTAAACCAGATGTAGAAAAATTGATCAATCAAGTTTGAGTCCCTTCTTATTACAGTAAAATGTAAGTCCTGTGGCTGAGGTCAAAGTTGAAGCTAGAGAGAGTGAAGGTTTTGCCATCCCCACGACCTCTGAGTCACAGCCTGGCATTTTTCCTGCCACTGTTGATGGAGTAGTCAAAAAGACTCAGGGCTAAGAGTACTATTCTGGAAAAACCAGAGGTAAGAACTTTTCAGATCATAGACAACACAAAGTCTGAGAAAGTTCTGTCTCTTACAGAAATACCATTCTCCCTACTGCTTTTTTGGAGAATGTCAAGCTGACTTCAGAAGGCTAAGAAAACACATACATCTTATTCTAGCAGTGGGATACCTAACATATATTTCACCAGGCCTGATAGTGTGGGCATGGCTGAACTGACCTCTGTATGCCTCAGTTTGCTGTTCTGGATGAAGGGTGTAAATCAAGCCCACAGGGGTTTAGGGGGAGACTTAGCTCTTGTTCTCACTTGCAAGGGACCCTCTGTCACTGTTTTCCAAACCCACCCTCCTTTGTGAGATGGCAGAAGTTTCACTTAATTCTACTTGAGTCAGCTCTCATTTCTCCCTCCCAGGGTTTCCATCCAAAGGTCCCTGTTAAAGCTGATGATGAGAAATCTGTCAGTAAAACGGAGTTGTAAGTTTGATGGGAAGGTTGTTATTTTTCCCTGCCCCCACCATCCTTCCTCTACTCCTTTTCCTCCTTCCTCAAATGGCCTGGCTGCTGCAACATGAGAAACATAGTTGCACTGCCTCTGCTCGCTGCATGAGGTGAGGTGAGGAGGGGAGCAGTGAGTGCCAGACCCCAGATTGATGGCCTGTGGAAAGCCAGCGCCAGAGCTGCCGGCAGCCAAGCGCTCCTCTGCGGGGATCCCACAGAATACACTTTCCAGATTTCTGGACCTCTGTACAGCCACACACTTCTGTGCATGCAACAGTCCCTTCACGAGAAGGGCTGGGAGGGAGGGGTGGAGGCAAAGTCCTCTGTGCACGTGCTTACTTATTTAGTGCTTTATACGTTACTTTAAGAAGCAGCTGGGGCCGGGCGCGGTGGCTCACGCCTGTAATCCCACCACTTTGGGAGGCCGAGGCGGGCGGATCACGAGGTCAGGATATCGAGACCATCCTGGCTAACACAGTGAAACCCCATCTCTACTAAAAATACAAAAAAATTAGCCGGGCGAGGTGGCGGGCGCCTGTAGTCCCAGCTACTCGGGAGGCTGAGGCAGGAGAATGGCGTGAACCCCTGGGGGCGGAGCCTGCAGTGCGCCGAGATCGCGCCACTGCATTCCAGCCTGGGTGAAAGAGGGAGACTCCTTCTCAAAAAAAAAAAAAAAAAAAGGCAGCCGGGGAGAGAAAGCCAGTCTGACTACCTCTTTCCACCAAGCCTTCCTCCTCTCCTTCTGGTGTGGATGATTATAACTGGATGAGGGCCAGTCTAAAAGGGGGCTATGTCCTCCAGAGCTGACAGCCGCTGGGGTAGGCTTGTGTGGACACAGTGGAAACACCACAGATAGCGTCTCTGCCACTGTCAACCATGCAGCCATGAGCAATTACATTTCAATTCCAGACCATCCCATCTGGGCATAGCTGCTGCTGTCTGGAAACCCAATGCTCCTGGATCTTGCTTGGCTTAGGAGCTGTAGTGGGCTCCGCAGCTGAGGAATGACTTCCCTCCAGGCCTGCGGAACTAGATTATGTTCATAGGGATTAACTAAGAATCTCACCTATTCTAGCATCACTGGGTTTGGAATGCCTTTCTCTCCTCCAAAGTTCTGCAAATAAAAGCTAAACTTGAAGCAGGCTAACTAGCCAAGTAAGAAATGGTTGAGTGAATAGAGTCGAATAAGAGCAGATTGAATTTATGCTCTCAGATGAAATTAAGATATCATGACCATGAGAAATATAAAGACATTATGAGATTAAAAATTGTTTAAACAAAATGCCCCAAGTAGCTATAGAGTTGAAGTGTTCTGGCTCAAGATGTTTGAATCAGCACATTCCTTTTTCTCAACTCTTTTGAGAGCCTATTAAAGTGACAGTCAGTGAATTAAAAGTTATACACGCATAACAAGAACAACAAGAAAGAAGAGATCTGTGGAGAAGGTGGAAAGTGGATAAAATGATGGAGATGGAAAAGGCAGCATCAGGCTGGGTGCGGTGGCTCATGTCTGTAATCCCAGCACTCTGGAAGGCCGAGGCGGGCAGATTTAGTTCCCTTAATATATAAAGTGAATCAGGGAATCACAGATCACCTCATCTCTCATTCCAACTCCTGTGCACACCAGGTAATACCTTGGAGAGTCTTTCTCTATAAAAACTGCTAACTATTTTGGGAAAACTAGGGGAGATAAGATGGATAGTGTCATCCTAGAGCAAAGCACAAATGCTTGTGGAATTCTTTTTAAATTTTATTATTATTATACTTTAACTTTTAGGGTGCATGTGCACAACGTGCAGGTTTGTTACATATAAGCCTCTAGGACCATGCCCAACTCCAGGCTCACTCGACATCTCTTGCCTGCCTCTAAGCCCTTCATCAGTCATTTGAAACTCTCCATATGAAATAGAAAAGGAAAAATTAAAGACACTAGATATTTGAAGAAAGCATCCACACGAAAGATAAAAATCCAGGTAAAACTGGCCCCCCAAAAACCAAAGATTCATGAAAATGAAAAGGACTTTAAAAAACTCAATAAAACAGCACTGCTACTTAGTATCAGAAAGTTTCAGTAAGTGTTAGGTGAGCAAAGAAAAATCAGCAATAAGAACTGACCAAAAGAAATCTATAATTTAAAAAAGGGTCTTAGAGTCTTAGGAAGTCCTTAAAATACGATTGATTAAATTTAAAAAAAAGAGACACTGAGAAAATAAGATTAAGAACATCTTCAAGAACTTGAGTTAAAAGACATAATGTGTGAATAAAGGAAATGCAATATCTGAATAACTAATTCTCAAGAAAAAGAACAAAAATTGAAGAAGAAATTATCAAATAAACAATGAAATCAATTTTTCCAAAATTGAAATAAGACATACGTTAGTGTATTTAAAAAGACCCCTGTAAGTGCCAAGTAGTGAGAATTTGGGGAAACTCCCATGCATAGAAAAATGCTGTCAGTTATTAATGCAACAAATATATCAAAACATGATTCTAAAAAGTTTCATATAAAAAAAAACAAGACAAAAAGTTTCCTATAAAGAAACAAGAATCAGTCTTGCGTCTAATTTTTTTCACAACAACAATGCATCCTAGGCCAGGCACGGTGGCTCACGCCTGGAATCCCAGCACTTTGGGAGGCTGAGGCGGGTGGATCACGAGGTCAGGAGATCGAGACCACAGTGAAACCCCGTCTCTACTAAAAATACAAAAAATTAGCTGGGCGCAGTGGCGGGCACCTGTAGTCCCAGCTACACTGGAGGCTGAGGCAGGAGAATGGCGTGAAACCGGGTGGTGGAGCTTGCAGTGAGCCGAGATCGCGCCACTGCACTCCAGCCTGGGTGACAGAGCAAGACTCTGCCTCAAAAAAAAAAAAAAAAAAAAAAAAAGCATCCTAGAAGACGGGGGATATAAATTTTTAAAGGACCAAGGGATATATTTTAGAAACTGAAAGTGTTATGGATTGGTACAAATAAAGTTATTTCATATTAAAGATTTATAAATTTTATCTTCCAAGCAAGCATACTGTATGAGAAAGGTTTTAAGTTGTACTCCAGCAAAACAAGGGTGAAAACCAAGAAAGGAAGAGAGGTTGGATACAAGAAATTCTAGAACTGCCCAAAAGTCTCATAAAAAAAAAAACAGCTATGCAGGAGGCCTACATCTTAATCTTTCCAAATTTGAGCTCAAAGCCAATTGCTTCCAAAAAGAAGGTTTTCAACATAAGAGTAGAGTATAATAGTACAAAGAAAGGTTACACTTTGTAAGAACTTAGAAGAGTTTAGAAATAAATATGGTATTGAGTTTATATCTCAATTAGAAAAATAGCAACCCCAAATTCCAGGAAAAACAAAAACATGCTGAAGTAAGATATGATTTAATTATAAAACAAAGTAGAATGTGGCTTATCATAAGCAATTAGTAGGCAAGAAAGAATGGGAAATGTAATTTTCTTTGAAATTAAAGATACCAGTTTTTGTGTACAAAAGATGGGATAATATCAGTGGAAATGAACAGAAGAAAAGATAACAAGAGTGAACTGCTGGCTGGGCGCGGTGGCTCATGCTTGTAATCCCAGCACTTTGGGAGGCCGAGGCGGGCGGATCACGAGGTCAGGAGATCGAGACCATCCTGGTTAACACGGTGAAACCCCATCTCTACTAAAAATACAAAAAAATTAGCCAGGTGGTGGCGGGTGCCTGTAGTCCCAGCTACTCGGAGAGGCTGAGGCAAGAGAATGGCGTGAACCTGGGAGGCAGAGCTTGCCGTGAGCCTAGATTTCGCCACTGCACTCCAGCCTGGGCGACAGAGCAAGACTCCATCTCAAAAAAAAAAAAAAAAAAAGAGTGAACTGCTTGGCTCCTTGGTGAACAATATCCACCTGCACATAATTAAGTGAACACTGTTTATCAGCTGTCAAATTTAAAGCTCAAGGATGAAGTACTTAATTTTAGTTATCGAACAGAAATAGAATGTGACAGAAGTTTTTAAATAGGAGTTTAAATTAGAAGTTTAAATTTTTAAAATAGAAGTGCACAGGGTATACTCAGAAAGTTAATGTTCTCACCCTAAGAAACAGCAAGTCAAAAGACACTGTAGAATATTGATGAATTAACTTTAATTATAATAATAATAATTATTATTATTATTTTGAGACAAGCTCTGACTTTATTACCAAGGCTGGAGTGCAGTAGCAGGATCTTGGCTCACTGCAACCTCCACCTCCCTGGCTCGAGCAATTCTCGTGCCTCAGCCTCATGAGCAGTTGGGACTAGAGGTGCCCACCATAATGTGGGGCTAACTTTTGAATTTTTAGTACAGATGGGGTTTCCTCATGTTTCTCAGGCTGGTCTCAAACTCTCGAGCTCAAGTGATCTGCCTGCCTCAGCCTCCCAAAGTGCTGGGATAATAGGCATGAGACACCGTGCCCAGCAGATGAATTAACTTTAAATGTACAATCAATAGTTACAAAGATATCTATTAAAGGAACTAAAATCAATTAAAATAACAATCGAAATGCATGAGTATAAGAAGAAAGAATCCAGGGGTTTAAGTAAACAAAAATTATTTTCTATTAGAAGAGGAATATATGAACATCAATAAGTAGTCATATTTTTATACTTTGAAGGTAATCACAAATTACCGATTACATAAATATTTAAAAGTAATTGGCCCCAAGAACTCATTCTATATTAAGGGGGGGTGGAATAAATTGTTGCTTTCCTCAGCCATTTTGCACTATTTCTTTTCTTTTCTTTTCATTTTTGTTTGTTTGTTTGTTTGTTTGTTTGAGACGGAGTTTCACTCTTGTTGCCCAGGCTGCAGTGCAATGGCTCTATCTCGGCTCACTGCAATCTCCGCCTCCCAGGTTCAAGTGATTCTCCTGCCTCAGCCTCCTGAGTAGCTGGGATTACAGGCACCTGCCAATGTGCTCAGCTAATTTTTTGTATTTTTAGTAGAGACAGAGTTTCACCATGTTGGCCAGGCTGGTCTTGAACTCCTGACATGAGGTGATCCGCCTGCCTCAGCCTCCAAATTGCTGGGATTACAAGCATGAGCCACCGCATTTGGCCCCTACTTTATTTTTATACTGCATGGTATGAACTCTTTTTTATTTTATTTATTTATTTATTTATTTATTTATTTATTTATTTATTCTTGAAATGGAGACTCACTCAGTCGCCCAGGCTGGAGTGCAGTGGCGTGATCTTGGCTCACTGCAACCTCCACCTCCTGGGTTCAAGTGTTGCAGCCTCCTGAGTAGCTGGGACTACAGGCACCTGCCACCATGCCTGGCTAGTTTTTGTATGTTTAGTAGAGACAGGGTTTCACCTTGTTGGTAAGGCTGGTCTCGAACTCCTGACATCAGGGATCCCTCTGCCTCGGCCTCCCAAAATGCTGGGATTATAGCCATGAGCCACCGTGCCCGGCCGAACTCTTTTTTTTTTTCTTTTAATAATGGCATTTATTTTTATATAAATAATAACAGCAGCATAATAACAGCAGCATATTGGTTAAGACATGGATTTAGGTAGATTTCACACCTGGTTTCAACATTCGTTAGCTGTCAGATTCGGGGCATTTTATCGAACTTCTCAAATTATCAGTTTCTCACTTACAATGTGGGGATGATGATGATGCCTATGTTTTAGAATTGTGAGACTTGACATAGTACATATAAAGCACTTAGTATGATGCTGGCACTATGTTCAGTAAATGGTATTATTATGTCTTTATTTGCAGCAAACCAAAACCCATATGATTGTTGTAAAGTAAGACTTCCCCTACACCATGTTTGTAAATTAGAATGTTAGCTATAAATATAAGAAATTGAAAAATTCATGTTGTCTAATCAAGATTACATTTTAGCCAATAGTTTCAGCCAGGATCTTTGTTCTCTCGTTAAATATACTGGTAATCTTTTTCAGTTTTGTGTCACCTGCAATGGTTAAACATATTTTCAGTATCTTCATCCAAGTTGTTGCTAAAAGTGATTGAACAGGGAAGTCAATGTTTGTTTCCATTTGTGGGTGCTGTTAACAGCTTCGTATGTGTGCTTTACAGCCACATATGTAATTTTCCCTGTGCTTTTCTGTCTACATCATACACTTGTTGTATCCCCTAGTGATCTCTGAAGTTTTAAGCTGTCTTTGACCTATGATTCTGTACATCTCCTGATATTGACATAGCTGAATCTATTAACTAACTTCTTTTTTTTTCATTATTATACTTTAAGTTTTAGGGTACATGTGCATGATGTGCAGGTTTGTTACATATGTATCCATGTGCCATGCTGGTGTGCTGCACCCATTAACCTGTCATTTAGCATTAGGTGTATCTCCTAATGCTATCCCTCCCCCCTCCCCTCACCCCACAACAGTCCCCCGAGTGTGATGGCCGAACTCTTTTTTAAAAAACAAATAAACATGCTGGGCGCAGTGGCTCTCGCCTGTAATCCCAGCACTTTGGGAGGCCGAGGCAGGCAGATCACCTGAGGTCAGGAGTTTGAGACCAGACTGACCAACATGGAGAAACTCTGTCTCTACGAAAAATACAAAAAATTAGCCGGGCATGGTGGCACATGCCTGTAATCCCAGCTACTCGGGAGGCTGAGGCAGGAGAATCGCTTGAACCTGGGACGCAGAGACTGCGGTGAGCCAAGATAGCGCCATTGCACTCCAGCCTGGGCAACGAGAGCGAAACTCCGTCACACACACAAAAATAATAAAAATAAAAATAAAAATAAAAAAATAAAATAAGCAGAGCAGCAGTGTTTATAGATATGATTACAATTTTAATTTCAACATGTCCAGATTCACAGGCCTTATTCTCCATCTTCTACTCTTCTTAACATCATGCATGTATAGAACTTTCAAACAAACAAAAATATAAAACAGAACATTTAACCATATTAACACATGAAAATTTGTTCTAGTACTTATTTTTTGCTCTTGCCAATTTCACAGCTGTCAATCAGCTGAAGGAACCATCCAAATATGCCAGCATCTACTTTCTTTTTTTTTTTTTTTGAGACAGAGTCTCGCTCTGTCGCCCAGGCTGGGGTGCAGTGGCGCAATCTCAGCTCACTGCAAGCTCCGCCTCCCGGGTTCACGCCATTCTCCTGCCTCAGCCTCCCCGAGTAGGTGGGACTAAAGGCACCCGCCACCACGCCCTGCTCATTTTTTGTATTTTTTAGTAGAGACGGGGTTTCACCGTGGTCTCGATCTCCTGACCTCGTGATCTGCCCGCCTCGGCCTCCCAAAGTGCTGGGATTACAAGCATGAGCCACCGTGCCCAGGCCGCCAGCATCTACTTTCATATGATGGATTTATTTCATTTTTAATGACTCCCAAAGGAAGCAGTAGATTTTTTTTAATCAAAATTCATTTCAATGTTATGGCCTAAGATCTTATTAAGCATAAAAAACACATAAAGTCTGTTCATTTCCCATCACACCTCCACTTACTCTTAAGCCATCTTTGTCTCTTGAGTAATATAATAATGTTTATTTTTTCCCTCTACCTTTTTAATTAGTGTCAGCGAAAGTCCATTTCTGCTACTGGCATAAAATTAAATACCTTGTTGACAGGGGCTGGCATCATGTATTTATATTAAAAGGTAAAACTATTAAATATATAATAACCTGCATATTTTAATTGATAATGTATACATTTATTATCTGCTTTTGTTTTAACAACATTGTAGATCATTTAGGCTTGTCTTGAAAGTTTTATTTTTATGCCCTTTAGTCAAATTTATATTTCTGGAATGTTGTTCATTAATTCTAAAGCACTGTCAGTTTTCAGAAGTGTTTTTGACATGTCCTCTTGTTATAGAAAATTGTCTAGGGGAAAGCTAAAAAAAAACAGAAAACACATACTGGAGTGGATATTTTTATTACTTATTACGGTTAATCATTTCAAAGTTTTAACAAGTTCACCCAACAGGAAAGCATGATTTTATCTAGTCTATGGTTTCTGTTGCTCCACTTTTTAAAAAAATGAGTAATACATGAAGCATCCATCCTAAAGTTTCTCATTTTCTTCCTATATCAATTAAAAGAAAGCATTTGATTGTCCTAATTGCATGATAATATTAATTTTAGAATATATTAAAATGCATCATAATTGTGTTTCTTAGGTAAATGTCTTATTAATAGGAAATGAACTTCAATACTGAGTAGATTGTGAACCTGTCAGTTGTTTTCCTGCCTCGAGTTTTGAAAAGTTGAATATTTTTACTTCCTAGTAGTTATTTTTGAAATGGCTAGACTTCTTTCCAGTTATTTTCCTGGGAACATTATATTTTATTTTAGAAGCTGTTGAGGGTGGAGTGAACCTTCTCCTCTACAGGGATTTTTTTTTAATGTGGTAACTTATATAAAGCAGAAATGAAGAAAGATGGTGATCTAATGTACATGTGGGGGTGGAAGCATGAGAGGAAGAGGCTGGGTCGGTTTCCTTTATATATCTTTCTTAAATGCTATTCAGTGATGGCCCTCTATTACCTGGATTATGGCCACAGACTTCTAAATTGCATTCCTACTGCCGGACATGTTCTGCACGGCCCATCTACCTCACACATTGCTGCCAAGTTAAGTTTCTGTATTACAAAAACAATTATATCATGCCGGTAGCTGGAAATCTGTTAGCTCCCAATGCTGATGGGACCAATTCCAGTTTTCCTAGTGAAACAAGTAAGGCCCTGGACAATGTATTCCTAACAGCCTCCTGCCTCATTGCCCTTTTCCAATCTGGCTTTCACCTTCATCACCCTACCCCCAGTGTCACCAGTGACCTCCTTGTCATTTAATAGAATGAACACTTTTCCCTCCTAGAGCACTTCTGCTGCTGACTTTATTGACTCAGCTTTGTCTGATTTTTCTCCTACCACCTTTGAATGTTTTTTCTATGACTCCTGAAGGTTGATCCAGTTCCCAAAACCTTTAACTGTCAGGAGCTTCTCAGGGGGCTTAGTGCTAAGCCTTCTCCCCGTGTTATTCCCTAGTCTCTTCCTAGGTGATTGCGTCCACATCTACAATGCAGTGACCAGGTTTACCCGGATGACTTATAAATTACTATCTACACATTAGGCCATTGCATCCAGCACTGAGCCCTATGAATCCAACTGTCCCCTCCACACACATCCTTGAATATCTCAAAAGAACCTCAAACTCAACTTGCATACAACCAAACTCATAAACTTCTCCCAAAAACCTGGTCTGCCCAATAAATGTTACATTTCCATTTGAAGAAGCAAAATGTTTCACAGTCAATCTTGAAACACTTCCTCATTATTTCCTACTTCCTTCCCCAGTAAATTAGGAATTTTAAAATTATGCTTAATTAATTATCCATGGCTTTATAATCAGCAAGTCCCAAGACATTAATAAGTTTTTTTTTTTTTTTGAGACGGAGTCTCGCTCTGTCACCCAGGCTGGAGTGCAGTGGCGCAATCTCGGCTCACTGCAAGCTCCGCCTCCCAGGTTCACGCCATTCTCCTGCCTCAGCCTCTCCGAGTAGCTGGGACTACAGGCGCCCGCCACCATGCCCGGCTAATTTTTTGTATTTTTAGTAGAGACGGGGTTTCACCGTGGTCTCGATCTCCTGACCTCGTGATCCGCCCGCCTCGGCCTCCGAAAGTGCTGGGATTACAAGCGTGAGCCACCGCGCCCGGCCGACATTAATAAGTTTTAATATCACTTAAATAGGACAGGATTGTGAAAGATAAAGCTGAAAGCTAGTTAGAATGCTAAGGGCAGTAATATACTATTTTGAAGAGTCCAGCATGAACTGACCCCAACTACTATTTGTACAGAGGTGAGTGGGTGTTTTAAAGGGAGAATGAAGGAATTATGAGGGGAATGAGTGGGGCTCAGTGGAATCTGGGAAGTGAAAAGTGACTAAAAGCAGGAAGGTGGAGTTCATGTGAAACCCATCTTGGTTAACTAGCACTTATTAAAGTTAACTAGGGCTCCTACCCTCCCACAGGGACTGGAAGACAGGGGCTCTATCTTCAAGTGTTGGCTAGAACAAACAATGAATTATTTTTGCAGCCCTGAGTTTTCTCAGGCAGGCATTTCATCAAAGATTTATCCAACCCATGTGAACGTGAAAGACAGCTGAGTGGAAATTTTGGAAGATTTAATTTATGCGTGTGCTTATTTCTTTCTAGGCCAATTAGGACAGAACTTTAAAAAGTAATTTTATTACTATAAATTGATTTGGTAATTCTATCCAGGCAGTATCATATAACACATGATAACATACGGGAAGTACTGTATCACAGGGAATTATTATTATATATTTATATGTGTATTTTGTGTATATATGTGTATTCTTGAACAGGAAGACAGATGCAAATAAAGATTTTATGGTTTTCACTTAAAAAATTATAGCGCAGTTAAGATTACCTACTGAATGTAAGGTTAGTGTGTTTTACCAACATATTTGAAGGAGACTTTGAAGATTTTCTTTTGTCCTGATATGTAATCTTACGGAGACAAGAGACTGAGGGGACATCAAGAGGCTGTCAGAATGTCTCCAGAGCTCATCTGAGTGGATAAAATATCCAGTTTGTTTCAAATCAGCCTTCTTCCATTGAAGCCTCAGGTACTTTTTTTGGGGGGCGGGTAGGGGGGTGTTCCTGAGTCCCTTGAGAGCCCCTGACAGGCCAGGGAAATTAAAGTTCCAGTGACTGCAGGGTGTGAGGAGCTGGAGTAAGAAGAAAACTGTCTGGCGGCAATCAGCACAGGGGAGAAGAGGCAGGAGCTTGAAGGGGACATGTGAAAGGATGCCCCTGAGCTGGGAGGGAAGATAAAGGCAGTGAAAGGGGAAAGGAGCAGAGGGGATGGGAGGGAAAGGTCTTAAAGGAGCCAGTTAGGGAGATCTTAGGTTTTCCACAGAAGCTGCTGAAGTTTTCCACATTATCCTAAGTCATGCCAGGCCACCAAGAACAGAAGCTGACAGTAGCGCCTCAGCAGCACACAGTCAGAGTTGGAGAAGGGTGCTTGCTGCTGCTGAGATTTTCCCAAGAGAGGAGCAGGATCAAATAGAGAGAACAAAAAGGGGCCGGGCGCGGTGGCTCACGCCTGTAATCCCAGCACTTTGGGAGGCCCAGGTGAGTGGATCACTGGAGGTCAGGTATTTGAGACAAGCCTGGTCAACATAGTGAAACCACGACTCTACTAAAAATACAAAAAAATTAGCTGGGCATGGTGGTGTGCGCCTGTAGTCCCAGCTACTCGGGAGGATGAGGCAGGAGAATCCTTGAACCCAGGAGGTGGAGGTTTCAGTGAGCTGAGATCACGCCACTGCACTCCAGCCTGGGTGACAAGAGCTAAACCGTGTCTCAGAAAACAAAAACAAAAACAGAAACACTTCCAGCCAAGAAGGTACCTTTCAAAAGAGTCTGGGATGTAACCCAGTTTCAGATTCCTGAGAACCCAGACCTGTCCTCAGCATGCTTCAGTGGAAGCTCGTCCAGAGCATTGGATCAAGAGTCGGACTCCTTAGCAGATACCACAGGAGCAAGTTGGCGGGACAGGAGACAAAGCTCTCTGGGAGCTGAAAGGTCCAGTTGTTGTGTGAGGCCATAAAGGTGAGACCATCGTTATTTTTAATGAAAATAAATTTAATAGGCTGCACGCGTTGGTTTACGCCTGTAATCCTAGCATTTGGTGAGGCTGAGGCGGGTGAATCACGAGGTCAGGATATCGAGACCATCCTGGCTAACACAGTGAAATACTGTCTCTACTAAAAATACAAAAAATTAGCTGGGCGTGGTGGCGGGCACCTGTAGTCCCAGCTACTCAGGAGGCTGAGGCAGGAGAATGGTGTGAACCTGGGAGGCGGAGCTTGCAGTGAGCGGAGATCAAGCCACTGCGCTCCTGCCTGGGCAACAGAGCGAGACTCCTTCTCAAAAAAAAAAAAAAAGAAAGAAAAGAAAATAAATTTAGTAAAAGTGAAACTGAAAGAGATAAAAGTGCATTACACATGGTATATTTTGAATCATGAAATATTTATTTTCATTATAAATGTGTGTGTGCGTTGTATGCCCATACAAAGCTTGCACTGGGTTGAAATGTAAAAATTATTTCTTAATCTAGACCATGATCAAAAACGTTTGCTTTCTCTTCTGTTTTCCACACCATTATCCACCACTCAAGTTACCTTTAGTTCTCTCAAGGACCAATAATATAACTTCCTAATTGGTATACACTATAATCTCAGCACAGTGCCCAGGACATAACCACTCATTTAATATATATGAATTACTCTAGCTTTTTGGTTTCATGTCCTACCAGTCTCCTCCACAAGCTATAACTTAATCACATTCACCTTCGCTCCATTCTGTAAATATTGGTGTCATAATGTGCTCATCCAGGCTGTTTTCTTCATTTTCATTGCCAGGTTCCCTCTCTTAGTTGACTGAAATCCATGAAGGCAAGATTAGAGTTTGCCTTCCTTGCTGCCATCGTATCTGGTAAGTTGCACAATGCCTGGCACCTAATAAATGCTTCATACACAGCTTTTGAATACACAGATGAGTAAATAACTATATGAACACACTGGTGTTAGAAAATCGATACACTTGACAAAACAGTTTAATGGACAACACAAATAATGAGTGGTTTAAAAATCAGTTAACTTTCTTTGGATTAAAACAGCTTCAAAATCGTTTGTGTGTTTTGTTACAGTTACACTTGAAATTTAAAACTCATGCTTATTTCAAAAGTCAAATAGATTTATTAAATAACTAGGTGGAAAATCTTATGCATGCACAAAGTACTTGCTCATATGATTTTATAACTATTTTATGCCAAATTATCAATTTTTTTTTTTTTTTTTTTTTTTGAGACAGAATCTCGCTCTTTTGCCCAGGCTGGAGCCAGGCCGCCACCGCGCTTGGCTAATTTTTTGTGTTTTTTTAGTAGAGATGGGGTTTCACCGTGTTAGGATGGTCTCGATCTCCTGACCTCGTGATCCGCCCGCCTCAGCCTCCCAAAGTGCTGGGATTACAGGCCTGAGCCACCGCGCACAGCCTCAATTTTTTTTTTTTACTTTCTAAATACAGTGAAATCTGTGTCTTCTGTAAGAGCTTTTGTTCATTAAAATATTTTATTATTACCATTTTGCCTCTACTCTCCGGCAGCACCTTTTTTTTCTTTTTCTTTCTGTCAAAACCATTGGATTGGCCTGGTGTCATCGATGGCTCATGCCTGTAATTCCGGCACTCTGGGAGGCCGAGGTGGGCAGATCACTTGAGGTCAGGTGTCGAAACCAGCCTGACCAACATGGCGAAACCCCATCTCTCCTAAAAATACAAAAATTAGCCGGACATGATGGCGGGCGCCTGTAATCCCAGCTCCTCGGGAGGCTGAGGCAAGAGAAACGCTTGAACCTGGGAAGTGGAGGTTGCAGTGAGCCGAGATCTCGCCACTGCACTCCAGTCTGGGTGACAGAGAGAGACTTCGTCTCAAAAAACAAACAAACAAAACGTTGCGTTAAACTTCACTTGTTAATAATTTTCAATGCAACATAATTTGGGCAACATAATTTGAACATTGGAAGCACATGGTATTCTAGACATTATGATCTCACTACATTAAAGAAAGAATAACCTATTCCAAACAATTTCTCCTTTTAGTGTATTTAGTGTGTGTATGGTTTTTTTTTTTTTTTTTTTTTGAGACGGAGTCACACTCTGTCGCTAGGCTGGAGTGTAGTGGCACAATCTCAGCTTATTAGAACCTCTGCCTCCTGGGTTCAAGCAATTCTCCTGCCTCAGCCTGGCGAGTAGCTGGGACTATAGGCGGGAACCACGCCCAGCTAATTTTTGTATTTTTAGTAGAGATGGGGTTTCACCACGTTGGCCAGAATGGTCTCGATCTCTTTTTTTTTTTTTTTTTTTTGAGACAGAGTCTCGCTCTGTCGCCCATGCTGGAGTGCAGCGGTGCGATCTCGGCTCACTGCAAGCTCCGTCTCCCGGGTTCACGCCATTCTCCTGCCTCAGCCACCCGAGTAGCTGGGACTACAGGCGCCCGCCACCGCGCCCGCCACCACGCCCGGCTAATTTTTTGTATTTTTTTGGTAGAGACGGGGTTTCACCATGTTTGCTAGGATGGTCTCAATCTCCTGACCTCGTCATCCGCCCGCCTCAGCCTCCCAAAGTGCTAGAATTACAGGCGTGAGCCACTGCGCCCAACCTTTAATGTACTTTTAAGCGCCTTTTCTAGATCCTACAAGGAAGGATTCAAAGACACTTATTGCCAAGTTTGATGACAATGGATTTAAGGATCTGAATTAAGTTCACATCTTTCCGCAGCAACATATGCCTCTTTTGCTCTTTGAAACATTTGCTTTATATTAAAATCTAACTATAAAAAATTAATAAAGGATATTTTCTGGCCGGGCGCAGGGGTTCACGCCTGTAATCCCAGCACTTTGGGAGGCCAAGGCGGGCGGATCACAAAGTCAGGAGATCCAGACCATCCTGGCCAACATGGTGAAACCCTGTCTCTGCCAAAAAAAAAAAAAAAATTAGCCTGGCATGGTGGCATGCACCTGTAGTCCCAGCTACTCAGGAGGCTGAGGCGGGAGAATTGCTTGAGCCCAGGAGACAGAGATTGCAGTGAGCTGAGATGGTGCCACTGCACTCCAGCCTGGGTGACAGAGTGAGACTCCACCTCAAAAAAAAAAAAAAAAGGCTATTTCCTGAATTAATGTTCAAAACTATCCTGAATATTAGTTACTTCTTACAAAACCAGAGTTTAGGAGTTAATTGTAAGTGAATTAAGACTATATAAAAAACTATCCTGAATATTAAATATTAGTTACTTCTTACAAGACCACAGTTTATGAGTTAATTGTAAATGAATTAAGATTATATATTTTTTTCTTGAAATCTACATGGATTTACGAAACATCGGTATATTATATATTGTGCACTGAAAGTGACATGATAGACTTCTTGATCATCTTGAGAAGTCTACAAGACACTAGAAGAATAGACTCATCTACTTGTTCAATACTCTTAACTTTCAACGTATCTGTTTTGTTTTTATGTCTTAATTGTATGCATAGATCTTCAGTGATTCTAACTAAAGTGAATAATAATTCAAGAAACTTAGGCTCTATTAAAAAACACACACTCGCCTGGGCGCGGTGGCTCACGCCTATACTCCCAGCACTTTGGGAGGCTGAGACAGGCGGATCACGAGGTCAGGAAATCGAGACCATCCTGGCTAACATGGTGAAACCCCGTCTCTACTAAAAAATACAAAAAATTAGCTGGGTGTGGTGGCGGGTGCCTGTAGTCCCAGCTACTCTGGAGGCTGAGGCAGGAGAATGGCGTGAATCCAGGAGGTGGAGCTTGTAGTGAGCCAAGATCACACCACTGCACTCCAGCCCGGACAACAGAGCGAGACTCTGTCTCAAAAATAAATAAATAAATAAAAAATATAAAAAACACATACTTATGAATTCTCTATTTAACATGGCTCAATTTAGCAATTTAGTCAAAAGTAAATATTTTCCACCTTTATGGTGATTCTGCCATTTCCGAATTCTTCCTCCTAAGTGCTCTCAATCTTGTTGTGTTGCTTTTTTTAGAAAAAAATTATCACCACAGCCCTGTTTAAATTTATGCAATGGCTCCCTAAAGCCTCCATGATAATGTCGGAATTTCTGACAAGGTGGCTCCAATTCTTATTCCAAATTCTTACCTCACTAATTTTTGTCATATATTTTATGCTCCTTCCAAATCCTCTTTATCTGCCAAAACTCAGTTCTGCCTCTGCCTTTGCATGTGGTCTATGTGGAATGCCCAACTTTTTTTTTTTTTAAGCGATGGAGTCTTGCTATACTGGCCAGGCTGGAGTTCAGTGATGTGATCATAACTCACTGTAGCCTCAAAGTCCTGGGTGCAAGCAATCCTCCTGCCTTGGCCTCCCAAAGTGCTGAGATTACAGGTGTGAGTCACTGTGCCCAGGCCACCTGCTTCCCACATAATGTATCCTCCTTGTTCCTCAAGGTCAGTAAATATGCTTCCTCCTCTCTAGCCTTTTCTGGTCATCTCCAGAAGCCTGGATCAGAAGTCAGTGAACCTCCTCTGTTTTCCCAAGCACTTTGTTAACAAATCTTTCACAGAATTCATTGCATTATATGGTATTCATTGGATTGTATTGCATTATAGTGTTATATTACTGCATCTTTCTCTCTACATGATAAATTTCTTAAGGATAATTTCCTTTATTCATTTTATGTCTAACATTATATTTCTTGTCATGTAAAAAGCAATAAAATTTTGGTGACTTGAATGATGTGAGAAAACAAGAAGTAAAAAACAGACTTGAGGATTACACAGGTGTATGTCTTATCATTTTGCATAATTTCTGCCTATATTTTATTGATAACCTTGGCATTGAATATATATAAGTGGATAAAATATGACTCCTATTTCAGAGTAGGTTGTAGCAAATTAATCATCTAATTGCTTGTTTATACTGTTCAATTTGATCATCACAATTTAGGTCTGTAGCATGAAGAAAAGAGTACTTTCACATATATGACAAATAAGTAGTATACAAATAGGATTTGTTAATAATTGGAATCTGTTCAAAACCAGATAAATTTTTACTGTTTGTGATAACAAAACAAAATAAATTGGGTTCCTAGGGTTTACTTATAAATTAAACACACTATTACCACTTTATTTTCCAATTTCATCTCTTTACGAAAAAAATGTGTTACTTTAAAATGATCTATGAGTACAATTTTATATGGAAAGGGCAATAACATTACTTTCAATGCAAATAGAAGTTTATCATTTCAAGGGCTACCGTAAAACAACCTTTTTATTCACAACAGAGTGTGCGACATAGACCTTTAATATGGGGCCAATGTCGCTAAGAAGTTGAAAATGTGGTATTAAGAAATCAGTAGAAAACAAGCAACTAAGCAAAAGTGTCTGTCTTCTTTTCTTTGTCCAACATGTTTGGGTATTAGTATTGAAGGAGCTCCATAACAAGTGCAAATGATGTGTGAAATGAATCAGCTGTGCTCAGCATATACACAGAGACTATAAAGTTACTTATGCGAATATAGCTCTGCTGTGTTAATTGCTACAGGACTTAGATCAGGTATGGCAGAAAGATGGCCATAGTTATATGACCTAGACACTACTGTCACACTAAACTCTTGGAATGGGGGTAGGGTTGAATTTTATGAATATGTGACACTTACCCCACCACACACACACAAACAAATTATTGTATTTCCTTCTTGCCTGTGTTTTGGCCTGCTAATGGTATACTTTACTTGAATGAACTCATGTGCTCCAAATTTCCTGTGGAATAGGGATTGATAACATTCCCCATTTTAAGGAAATTACGGCTTGAAAAAAAACTAAAAAATGTGGCAAGAAAGCTAGTAAGCTGCAAATTCAGGGATGGTCCCAGGATTCTGACTCTGGAGACTGTCCTTTCTACACATGGCTGCTGATCATGGAGACAGGTTTCTGTGACGCACAGGATGGTGGGTGCAGTGGGTGGAGGCAAGACATGTTCTCTATACTCACACCTGTCATTTACCAGCAAATCAGCCATGGAAAGCACCACAGTCCTTAAATAAATAACACCTGCTAAGACTCACCTTAGATAGAGGACATGAGTGAAGCAGCCCTGGCTTACACAGAGGCTTGGGGCCCCTGTGGAGAATGCGGCTCTGCTATTTGATGTAGCAGAGCCTCCCAGCACACGCAATGGGCAGGCCCTGCAGAACGCATTTGTCTCATTCCATAGAGCCTCGATTTTAAGTCAGATCATCCTGAATTGCCCTTAAAGCTGAGGACAATCTGTCCATCCACTCATACACCACTTAAGAGACAGAAAGAAACTTCATTCTCTCTCTCTCTCTCTGTGATTTCTGCACTGAGATCCTTCTGCTATAGATGGGGAGAAGTATGCAAAAGGAAGTATAATTCAGTGTTATAGAAGCACAATGTAATATTTTAAAGATGTGTTAATGATAGATGTGATCCCAAGTAGAAAACAATCAACTCTCCTCCATTGGCAAAGAACAGTACATAATTGATCTAGGCGTTGAAGGATGTATAAAAAATCACGGGGTGGAATAAAGAGGATGAACATTTCAGGCATTTCAGAGAGAATAGCAGTGCAAGCTTGGATTTGGGAAGCAGGATGAATAAACCAAATAGAGCAGCATATAGTTCAAAATGATTAAACCATCAAGAACCTGAGGGTCTGTGATGACAGATGGATTTGAACATGTTGGAAGGGGCCATTTCCTATCTTATGGTTATGATTACTTAAATAAAATGTGGACTTTATCCTATAGTGGGGAACTCTGAAACACTTTTAAACAGAAGAGTACATCATTACATTTGATTTCAGATGGACCACTCTGGTGACTTCTTGACAATGATAAAACTAGACATAGACAAGCCAGGAAGAAAACTGTCACAATATCTTAAGCAAGAGTTCTAATTTTTTGTTTTAGTGCAGAAAACTATGCATAGAGGAAGCCACAGATTTTGAAGATGTTAAGCAAGTATATTTGAGAATTTGTTAACAGTTTTCTGTCTTAGAACATAAGGAAACTTGTGTGGTTATTTGACAGAATAGGAGAAAACAAGCACATAAGGAAACTTGTGTGGTTATTTGACAGAATAGGAGAAAACAAGCACAAAGACACCTGCAGGACATTCCAGTGGCGATGCTTGTAGAGATTTGCGACATGTGGATCTAGAATTTAGGAGAGGTCTAATATTGAATTATAGATTTGAAAATCACTAGCATCCCTGAAGATAGACATTTATGCTGTTGTCAAGATCATCCTGAAAAGATGACCACAGACTGAGCAGCCCTGCCTGGAAACATTCCAAAGCATTTTGGTTATTATATTTTGTTTTGTAAGAGTCAGAATCTCCCTCTGTCACCCAGGCTGAAGTGCAGTGGCACCATCATGGCTCACTGGAGCCTCGCCCAGCTAAACATTTTAAAAATCATTATTACTATTTTAGAGACTGGGTCTCACTATTTGCCCAGGCTGACCTTGAACTCCTGGCCTCAAGAGATTCTCCTGTCTCAGCCTTCTGAGTCACTGGACTTACAGGCATGAGCCACTGTGCCTGGTGTTTAAGATCCTCAACTCTCTTTGTGATCTTGACTCATCTACTCCAGCAGCAATGATGGTCTCTTCCTGCTGCCACATTCACACTCATTGAGTAACTTATGTTCTTTTCCTATGTTACTTTGCTACTTTACATAAGCTGTTCCATCACAGGTCATCTTTGAAGCCCTTGCTTGCTTAATGTGAAAAATCCTCTTCATCTAACTTATACGTCTAATCTTATAGCCACCTCTTTATTTTAATTTTTAAAGTTTTCCTTCTTTTTTATATCTCTTAATGAATTATCTGTTACATTATTTGTTCATATGTCCTTTCTTGTTTAGTCAGTGTTTCCAAAATTATTATCTTCCATTCTTGGGACTTCTTAGTTTTGTTACCAGTTTTTACAGGTTTCCTTTTTTTTCAAGCAGATTATTTGTAAGTATTTCTTTTTATAATTTATGTTTTTAATAGCCCAACATTTTATTGATTTCTTTGAGATCACTGTAAAATATTTGGTTACAATTGTCACCATTTAAAAAATATGCTTTTCTAGTTCGTCTACAGAGATATAATTTCGCTCCTTATTTTCTTATGTAATAAATTTATGTGGAACTTACCTGAGATAATTTACTGTGAACCATTGTTTCAATGAAATGAGTTCTTCTCTACTTTCGGAAAGCAGGAATGAACCAAGAGATATTTTCTACCTTTATGTTTCAAATGCTCCCTCTATAAAAACGTGTTGAAAATATGTCACCAGGCTTTGTGAAATTTGACTCCCATTGTCGCACTTTTATCTGAAACTTCTCTTACCTGTGACAATATTATTCCCATCCTGCCCGATTTGTATTCAGCTCTCAGCAGTTTCTACTCAATGCACAGCTTTGTCTTGGAAAGGAGATTGGGTTTAGGGTTTCTAAATCCATACTGCTCCAGCAACATCAGGTATCCTGTCATCGCCCCCTTACCCTAACTTGAAATTTGGATACCACTGAAGCCCCTTCTGCTTCTGGCTGTGTTTTCAGATTGGCCTTCTGTACTTTCCAGTGACATTTATTCGCAGTTTTATTGTCCTAGTACTCCCAGAGCCATTGGAAACACACATATCTTTATAAAATTTTTCTACTTTTTTCCCCACACATAGAAATGGTGACACTAAATGAGTCTTGTGGCTGTTGGTGGTTTGTAATTTGGGGTTAAGGAGAACTCCTTATGACCTGGGTTTTATTTTGTTGGAAATGTTATTTGCATGTTTTCAATTCTGTCATTGCTGTTTCCCTGTCTGTTAATATTCACCATCTTCCTACAATCCTTCATTAAAAAAAAAAAATGTTATACACTTCAACCTGTTCAAAAGTTAGACTTGAACACATTTGGCCAAAGCTGTTTATCAGCCTAGGGATAGCAGGTTTTAAATGCCATTACTCTTTTATTTGTAGACAATAATTAGGACTTGATGGCATTCCCACAAGAGAAAACACAGCTTGTTAAAGAGAAATATTTGACACAATTTCAAAGTATACCTACAACTAAGTAGGCCATCTTGTGTAGTGCTAAGGCCTTTTTTCCTGGGTATCCCAATACTTCAGAATAGATCTGCTGAAATGTCCAAAACATATGCACAATAGCCAGGAAATAAAAATCTACAGTACCACCTAAGTCACTCTTCTCTGTGTGCCCAACATAGAATCTTGGCATCGCCCTTATGCTGCAACCTCAGTTATACTTTCAAAATAGCCCTATGATTTATAAAGAGTTCCCCAATAAAAATACAGCTTTTCTCCTTGACTACAGTTGATCAGAAAACAAAAACCCAATTCTCATCCATTTACCTCTGTCCTTTTTTCCCTAATTTTATTACAAGTCCATAGTGAGGATTAATGGAAAGTCCATTATGGCTTCATGATGGCAATAGATACTTGGTTTTTTATGAGGCTAATACATTTTCCAACAATAATAAAGAAGTTTCCAACAGTAGAGTGGCAAAACACAGAGGTTTTTAATATTCAAGCAGGATTTTGGGTCCGCGCTCCTTTTAGATCTCATTGAAATTAATATTGCCTGTCAGGTTTAAGACTTCAGTGCTGATTAAGCTAGACACATTGTGAGAATAGCAATGTGTTGTTCTTTATGGATAATTGGAACTGGGGTAACTTTTTCATTCAGCATTTGGCATAGCCCTTTGTGTGAGAAGTGACTGGGATTGGAATATTTAATCTCCTTGGAGAAAGTATAGCATTTTATTCATCTTTCAATACTCAGTACCTAACCAAGAGTTTGGCACAGAGTAAAAGCTGAAAATACTTGTTACACTGAAAACTAAATAAACAAATGAGTGGATGAATAAACAAATACATAAAATGCAATCTACAGGGAACAAACAGTATCCTCTTCATCTATCCAGATATTGAACAGAGTTCTTGGTACTTTGCTAGCTGATATCCAAGGTATGCTTGTTTAAAATAGAGTGGTCCTGCTTTTAGCAGGATAAATTTTGTGGTTATAAATGAAAGTGAAGAAAAGGCACTGTGCCATCAATAAAACAGAAAACAATAATGTGGAAAAATAGTTTTTTCCAGGACATTTTCAGTGCCCAGATTCTATTTTAAAACATGATTGATGACCCGTTTTGCTGATTAACTCCTGAAGTAGAGAAGTTTACAATTCAGTATACTTATTTCCAATATATGGCATCTTCCTACTTGAAGTGCCATCATTTCTTCATTGTTAGATAAAATGAAATACAGAAAGAATGTACTGAATTTCTTTTCTTTCTTCTTGATTTGCAGTATTTTGAAATTACTAAAGAAAAGTTTTATACACAGATGACATTTGTTCAAGAAAGAAATAATAACACTCCATTTTAGTTTAATGCAGGCCATTCTCTGAAAATGGGAAGCAAATATTCTCCTTCCATTACAAGCTTTGCAGATCCAAATGATCTCGAGATTAGGGCTACACAAGTTAATTGTATTCACTAAATTTTCAAAATCTCATTATTTTTGTCCAAAGGTTCAAATATCTCACACCGCTGTAAAAAGGCCAGGCGCAGTGGCTCATGCATGTAATCTCAGCACTTTGGGAGGCTGAGCCAGGAAGATCACTTGAGTCTAGGAGTTTAAGAACAGCCTAAGCAACATAGTGAGACCCAGTCTCTACAAAAAAAGCTTAAAAAGTAAAAAATCAGCTGGGCATGGTGGCACACACCTGGTCTCAGTTACTGGGCTGAGATGGAGGATCCCTTGAGCCTGGGAGGTTGAGGCTGCGGTGAATTGTGATCGCACCTCTGCACTTTGGCCTGGGTGACATTGCAAGTCTCCAACAAACAAACAAACAGAAACAAAAAACAGACTGGGCACAGTGACTTACACCTGTAATCTCAGCACTTTGGGAGGCCGAGGTGGGCAAATCACTTGAGGTCAGGAGTTCGAGACTAGCCTGGCCAACATGGAGAAACTCCATCTCTACTAAAAATAAAAAAGTTATCCAGACATGGTGGTGGGCATCTGTAATCTCAGCTACTCAGGAGGCTGAGGCAGGAGAATTGTGTGAGCCTAGGAGACGGAGATTGCAGTGAGCCAAGATTGTCTCACTGCACTCCAGCCTGGGCTACAGAGTGAAATTCTGTCTCAAAAACAAAACAAAACAAAACAAACCACACACATACACACACACACACACACACACAAAAACGTTGTCACAAGGCACAAGAGATTGTAAATTTGTTGTTGTTTTTTTTCACTCACTTTAAACTAGAAATACTAATTGGTACCCAATAGTACGAAAATAACATTAGAGAAAAAACAAAATAAGGACTTTTTATATGAGTAGCAAATGAACTAGCTACAGTCAGGTATGAAATTTACTTTCCCATGGGTAATAATTTTAACATAAAATTTTAATGAAAAAAATGAATACTTTTTAAATACTTAAACTGCATCAATAAAAAGAACCATATCCACAGCAACAGCAATAACCTAATGGGGTCGGGTGTGGTGGCTCATGCCTGGAATTGCACCACTCTGGGAGGCCGAGGCAGGAGGATGTCTGGAGCCCAGGAGTTTGAGACCAGCCTGGGTAACATAGCCAAATCTCTTCTCTACAAAAAATACAAAAATTAGGGAGGTGTGGTGACACATGGCTTTAGTCCCAGCTACTTGGGAGGCTGAAGTGGGAGGATTGCTTGAGCCCAGGAGGTCAAGGCTGCAGTGAGCTGTGATTAAGCCACTACACTCCAGCCTGGGGGACAGAGTGAGACACTGTTTTTAAAATAAATAAATAAATAACCAAATGGGTTATCACACATATTTGAAGAGCATGTAATCCACATAATTTCACACTAGCTTTGATTTTTTTAAAATTAGCTGGGCATGATGGCGGCTGCCTGTAATCCCAGCTACTCAGGAGGCTGAGGCAGGAGAATTGCTTGAATCCAGGAGGCAGAGGTTGCAGTGAGCCGAGATAACGCCATTGTGCTCCAGCCTGGGCGACAGAGGGAGACTCCTTCTTAAAAAAAAAAAAATAAATAAATAAATAAAAAAGATACAATGAGTCAAAGGTAATACTAACAATATATAAAATTCTCACGTAATATCTACATTTACAAAGAGGTGATATATTCGCTGCTCTGAATGGTGTGCTTGGAATTATAAAAATGTGACTCATACACTTTATTTGAAAACCCACCTGCTGGTAAGTGAAAGAGCTTCAGTTTCATTCTTAGGCTTTTATACCAGTGTATTTTAAAACTTAATCGTTGGTCGACGTGAACTCAATATCTGAACTTTGTTCATTCAAGCAGTAATCACTGAAATATTTGTTGAGGACCCAAGGTGTGCCAAGAATTATTGACGGCTGGGAATGCAAAAATAAAAGCCCCATTGTAATGTTAGGGGAAGTATGTGAGGGAGAAAAAATGAAGTATAAATCAGGTGGAGGGTCTAGATTTGCAAAGATGCAGTGTTGGGAGGAAGCCTCTCGGGAAAACAGCAGCTCCTGAGAGTGAAGGATGCATGTAACAGGTGGGAATATGCAGGATTTAGCAAGGCTTTGAAATTCAGATTGTCTTGAAAACAATAGAAAAATATTGGAAGAATTTTAAACAGAGCAGTGACTTGCCAAATTATAAACTTTGAAGAAAAAGAAAAACTCTGTTGGCATTCTAGAGAATAAATATTTAGAAGCAGAGGATTAAAATGCATTTTGGCATGAATAATGTTGTCCATAGGCAACCTAAAGTAGTCATTAAGAGAATACATTTTTATCATTTGAAACAGCAATTAATTAGAACAAACTTATACTTTAACATTTCCTTAAGGTAGTTATAGTTTGCATAACTTTAAAGTGTCTTTATCATATAATTAGAATAAACTATTTTGCCTGACACCAAAACTTGGATCTCTACTCTTGAAGTCAATGAGAGGTGTGAAATGAACTGTTTTCCTTTTAGATTTGGTCTGGGAATACATCAGTTTACTATTTTCAAAGTGGATATTAGTAAAAATGTCACTTTCTCACAAAAACCTTTTTTGATCTCTCCTTTGTGATCTAAACCTGGTGTCATGCCTTGCACATGAGACATTTTCATTACATTTCTGTTGAATTGAACTGCTTAAAAACATAATCCTAATGTTTTATGCAATAAATGTCTTCATCATAAGCAATTTTTTCTCTCTTCTTCAGAGTATATGACAAAACAGAAACTAATCCATTTACAGGTGATATATTTTAGTGTGTAAGAAAAAAACACTCCTTCATATTACTACATGTTATTGACAAAGTGAAAAATAAAAATGTGTATATAAAATGTTTTTAAAGAAAAACATTTCTAGTTAATAGGAAATTACATATCAGGAAATTATACTATATATTTTAGAATTCCCTTTCTGTTGAAAGAAAAAAATCAGCATGTCAAAAGAGTGTAAATTT
Organism: Nomascus leucogenys; assembly: GCF_006542625.1. Taxonomy (NCBI): domain Eukaryota; kingdom Metazoa; phylum Chordata; class Mammalia; order Primates; family Hylobatidae; genus Nomascus; species Nomascus leucogenys. The sequence goes on along the minus strand of NC_044398.1, from coordinate 45,110,238 downwards.
ATTTTTTAAATTTTTCTCTATGCTCTGAATACATAGTAATAATAAGTAGAATATTTTTTAATTAAATGACATATAATAAATAAATATGGCCAAGCATGGTGGCTCACACCTGTAATCTCAGCACTTTGGGAGGCGAGGTGGGCAGATCATGGGGTCAGGAGATTGAGACCATCTTGGCCAACATGGTGAAACCCTGTCTCTACTAAAAACACAAAAATTAGCCAGGCGTGGTAGCATGTGCCTGTAGTCCCAGCTACTTGGGAAGGTGAGGCAAGAGAATTGCTTGAACCTGGGAGGTGGAGGTGCAGTGAGCTGAGATCTCATCACTGCACTGAAGCCTGGGTGACAGAGTGAGAATCCATCTCAAAAAATAAAAAATAAATAAATAAATAAATACAGATTAATATCTCTTTGGACCAAAAGTGGGAGAAGATTACACAGAGACAAGGGGGCATTAAGGATGGGCAGTTAATTAGAAACAAGGAAGGCAGGCCAATAATGTGCCTCCTGGAGGGCTAACATAGCCAAAGGTGCCCTGGTGGTGGGAAGGGGGCAAAGAAAACCAACCACATAAGATAAGGATTTTCAAGTGAACTTTTCAGGCCTAGAAAAAACATTTTTTTTTTTTGAGATGGGGTCTTGCTGTCTTGCCCAGGCTGGAGTTCAGTGGTGCGATATCAGCTCACTGCAACATCTGCCTCCCAGGTTCAAGCAATTCTCCTGCCTCAGCCGCCTGAGTAGCTGGGATTACAGGAGTGCACCACCACGCCCGGCTAAGTTTTGTATTTTTAGTAGAGATGGGGTTTTGCCATGTTGGCCAGGCAGATCACAAACTCCTGACCTCAAGTGATTGCCTGCCTTGGGCTCCCAAAACACAAAACTTTACGTGCTTTCTCCTGTACCCTGTAGGGTTTATAAAGCTGTGAGAATCAGAAGTGTCACTCAGCCCTCAACACTTGAGCCATGCACCTTCCATGCCCAGCGACCATATCTGTGACATTCACCAAATATCTACTGCACAGAAACTCCAAGTCTGTTGTTTTGGCCTCCTTCTGTGCTATAGGTGGCCAGGTAAAGAAACAAAAACCTTGTTAGGAAATGGTGAATGCATAGCAAAAGAAGCACTTCTTTTTCAATTGAAAGAAGAATTTCAATCTAAAATCCTAAAGTGCATGGTAGAAACTAACAGAAAGGAAAATTAGCAATTAGGAGAAGAATCATTTCTCATTATATGCAATTAATTAAATAACCTGAATATTACTTTTTTTTTTTTTTGAGAGGGAGTCTCGCTCTGTCACCCAGGCTGGAGTGCAGTGGCGCAATCTCGGCTCACTGCAAGCTCCGCCTCCTGGGTTCACGCCATTCTCCTGCCTCAGCCTCTCCGAGTAGCTGGGACTACAGGTGCCCGCCACCATGCCCGGCTAATTTTTTGTATTTTTAGTAGAGACGGGGTTTCAGCGTGGTCTCGATCTCCTGACCTCGTGATCCGCCCCCCTCGGCCTCCCAAAGTGCTGGGATTACAAGCGTGAGCCACCGCCAACCTGAATATTACTTTAAAACAAATACTATATATACACAGACATAAGGAGACCCCCAACAGAAAGTAAAATCAAGGAGTGTCTTGGCCAATCTGAATACACAAACATTAGAGGATGTTGAAAAATCGTCTATTCATAGTCAATCAATTAATTTTCACATGCATAGGTAAAATCACATATTACACAAATATATTAATTTGGAAAAATTACATTTTCTACTCATATTTCATAGAAAATAACAGTGTAAATTTTGCCATGTATCTTCAAATATATAACAATCCCAATGATATGATCAATAAAAGAGAGTTCTGCCTACCTGGAAATACAAGGCATTTGGTATGTTGAAAAAAGTCAACTATTCAATTATAATATGTATTTAATAAATTTAACTACATGTAAACATTTTACAGTATATTATGTAAATTAATTAAAATAGTGCCTTCTCCACTTATGTTGCATGAAACAAATGATTTCAAACCTTTCACATGCATTTTAGTATCACTGTTCTCATTGACATACAGTCGGTTTTTGTCACTTAATAGTTTTACCTGCTCCAACACCATCAATTTTATCTTCATTGTTTAAACTATAACACTTTTCTAATACTGCATAGGCTTATTTCTAAAAGTTGGACCCTGATTCACAAGTACTCATTCCCAGACACTAGAAATGCTGTTGTTGTTTACATATCATATTCTCTCTGTGTGCTTTATACACATTCCCACACATAAGAATCAGTGTATTATTATTATTATTATTATTTTTTTTTTGAGACAGAGTCTCGCTCTGTCGCCCAGGCTGGAGTGCAGTGGCACGATCTCAGCTCACTGCAAGCTCCGCCTCCCAGGTTCACGCCATTCTCCTGCCTCAGCCTCTCGGAGTAGCTGGGACTACAGGCGCCCGCCACCACGCCCGGCTAATTTTTTGTATTTTTGGTAGAGACGGGGTTTCACCATGGTCTCGATCTCCTGACCTTGTGATCTGCCCGCCTTGGCCTCCCAAAGTGCTGGGATTACAGGCCAGTGTATTACTTTTATGCAGACCTTAAAAGTTTCTTAGGTTTTCTGCCTTCTGCTGTAATAATATTTTTTTATGATGTAATAGTAATATTTTATGAATTTTGATTCCATCAAAGAACGTACATAAATATTTATACATTTCCTTTTAGTCTAATGTTCTTCTCTAATATAAAGTATGTTAGATTTATAAAGAATCCAGCAAAATGGTAGATTCCCAAAGCAAAATGTGCTACCACCAACTAGCCAGATGTTTGATAAATTACACCAAGCATACTTTAAGTATTTTAAATATATTTATAACTGTAAATATAAATACTTTAAAATATAGTTTTAGGGCTCACAAGTAGGGCAAGAGTCTAAGGGTCAAAAATTGATAAAAATAAACTGAAACCACAAAAGGACATAAACACAAGCACAAACAATAAAACTATTGCTGCCTCAAGTGCAAAATTTGGTATCATAAATGATTACTGTGAGGGTTTAACAAAGACTTAAGAAAATGGAAATCTAGGCCTCAAGATGTGCAACCTGGAAACTCAGGCCTGGAGGATGCTGGATAAAGCTGAAATTCTTGAAATGTCTACAACCTCAGTGGAGGTGGGGTGAGAGAAAAGAATCTGTACAAAGAGTAGTAGAAATCAAGTTCTCTCTAGCCTAACATAAAGCAAATAAATACTGCCGTCAATGCTGTCCTACTATGACTACAGCTACAGCAGTGAGTCTGACTACTAACTACTGCTCTAATATTTCCATGTACACTACTACAAATCTAGTATTACAGTAACAATTACCATGAGGACAATGTCACCACCATCATCTTAATGAGTTCATTAGCAAAAGTACAAAGAACACGAGGACCAAAGACAGTATAAATAAAAGTCAGCAGGCTGGGCTTGGAGATTCACACTGTAATCTGAGCATTTGGGGAGGCCGAAGCTGGTGGATCGCTTGAGGTCAGGAGTTTGAGACCAGCCAGGCCAACATGGGGAAACCCCTTCTCTACTAAAATACAAAAATTTGCTGGGCATGGTGGCGGGTGCCTGTAATCCCAGCTACTCTGGAGGCTGAGGCAGGCAAATCACTTGAACCTGGGAGGCGGAGGTTGTAGTGAGCCAGAATCCTGCCACTACACTCCAGCCTGGGTGACAGAGCAAGACTCCGTCTCAAAACAAAACAAAAAACTCAGTAGAGAATAAAACAATATAAATAGATCCTCTTCCCATGACTACTGATATTAAAACAGAATTTCAGAGAAGTGTGTATACAATATATATGTTTTTGAAATAAAAATATTCCTGATAAAATAACAAGGAGGTTATAAAATATAAATATAAAGCTGATGAGACAGTTTTGGATAATATAGAGCAATATAAAACTGAAAAACATAACTGAACAAAATAGAACTTAAGAACAAAAAAATGAAAAATAAAAACTAATAATTGTAATTAAATTTATTATTTGAAAAAATGAAATGAGGCCAGGAGTGGTGGCTTATGCCTGTAATTCCAGCACTTTGGGAGGCCGAGGTGGGCGGATCACGAGGTCAAGAGATCAAGACCATCCTGGCCAACATGGTGAAACCCCATCTCTACTAACAGTACAAAAATTAGCTGGGCGTGGTGTCATGCCTCTGTAGTCCCAGCTACTTGGGAGGCTGAGGCAGGACAATGACTTGAGCCTGGAAGGCAGAGCTTGCAGTGAGCCGAGATCATGCCACTGCACTCCAGCCTGGGCAACAGAGTGAGATTCCATCTCAAAAAAAAAAAAAAAAGTTTCAGTTCAAAAAACGAATTAAAATAAAATATCTACATATTTCTCAGCAGTAGTAGTGGAAGCAAACCTATAATGGAAGAATTGCTTCAAAGTGCTGAGACCAAAAAAAAAGGTTAACTTAGCCTTATGCACCCAATAAAAATATTTTTCAAGAATTAGATTGTAACAAAAATGAAGTTAATCACTACCAACTTAAAAAAATATGTATCAGGAAGGAGTAAAAGGACTAAGTAAGACAGCTTTCATGATGCAAGAAGAACTAGGAAGCACAAAATCAGTTTAATTTTTTTAAAAGTGTAAAAGCAACAAATATTTTTAGTTTGAAACAATAGTACTAAACTATGACTAATGGGATTAAAGTAAAAGATAATAAGAGATCTAAAATTCAGGTAAACAGAAGCATGAATTATTGGGGTTAATTAAAGATCAAGTGCTCCAAGGTACTTTCATTTCAGGGAAGAATAAAGCTGCTATTGATTGACATTGGGCTTCATTAAGTATGCACTGGAAAATGTAAAGGCAAATCACTAAAATACTGAAGATAATGCTTACATGTTATATAATTTCCAGAATCTAGATTTATAACATTATTACAAACTTTATACAGTATAACTTTAAGTCTAGGCCAGGCGTGGTGGCTTAGGCCTGTAATCCTAGCACTTTGGGAGGCCGAGGCGGGCAGATCACTTGAGGTCGGGAATTTGAGACTAGTCTGGCCAACTTGACAAAACCCCGTCTCTACTTTAACCCCGGCTAAAATACAAAAATTAGCTGAGGATGGTGGCACACCTCTATAATCCCAGCTACTCTGAAGGCTGAGGCAGGAGAATTGCTGGAGCCTGGAAGGCGGAGGTTGCAGTGGTCCTGCCCGGGAGACAGAGCCAGACTCCGTCTCAAAATAAATAAGCCGGGCGCGGTGGCTCATGCTGTAATCCCAGTGCTTTGGAAGGCCAAGGCGGGCGGATCACGAGGTGAGGAGATCCAGACACGGTGAAACCCCATCTCTACTAAAAATACAAAAAATTAGCTGGGGGCAGTGGTGGGCGCCTGTAGCCCCAGCTACTTGGGAGGCTGAGGCAGGAGATTGGCGTGAACCCGGGAAGCGGAGCTTGCAGTGAGCTAAGATCGCGCCACTGCACTCCAGCCTGGGTGACAGAGTGAGACTCCGTCTCAAAAAATAAATAAATAAATAAAAATAAAAATAAAAAAATATATAAATAAATAAAAATAAATCTATAGCTGGAAAATTAAAGAACTAAATAATAACAATCATAATAATAAAAATTAATCATCCAGGCCGGGCGCGGTGGCTCATGCTTGTAATCCGAGCACTTTGGGAGGCCAAGGCGGGCGGATCACGAGGTGAGGAGATCGAGACCACGGTGAAATCCCGTCTCTACTAAAAATACAAAAAAAAAAAATTAGCCAGGCGTGGTGGCGGGCGCCTGTAGTCCCAGCTACTTGGAGAGGCTGAGGCAGGAGAATGGCGTGAACCCGGGAGGCTGAGCTCGCAGTGAGCCGAGATTGCGCCACTGCACTCCAGCCTGGGCGACAGAGCGAGACTCTGTCTCAAAAAAAAAAAAAAATCTTTTTACTTTCAGATCTGGGATGATTTAATCTAAGTGTGTGCCTTTGTGTGAACTGCTTTGAGACCTTAATAATCAGTAACAACAATAAAAGGCAAAAGAGAAGCAACAATAAAAACTAAAATTCAATCAAGGCTTACATTGCAAGTCACTGTTCTAAGTGCTAATGGCATCAACCATTTAGTACTCATAATCTTACAACCAAAATTTATTATTCCATTTTGCAGATGAGGATAATGAGGTGAGATTTAACTGTAAATTACTAATATGAAAATACAATCTTTAAAATTTCTAAAAAACAGTTAATTTTTTGAAATAGCACACAATATTTTTACCTTTAAAACATATTTACAAATTTAATGTCAGAAAAAGCTTTCTAGGAAAACTCAGTAGAATTTAATGTGAAAATATTGTGTAGATCTCTTTATGGCCTATAAGCTTAAAACGACTTAATACCTGCTCTTGAAGAGTACATTCCAACCTGGCTGTACTCAAACTTTTGTTCAAAATGGATTTTAAGAATGTAGATTTCTCCTTGTAGCAAATAAGCTTAATTCCGCTAGCCCAAGTCAACTCCTGGACTATGTGAAAATGCAAGTGGCTAGTATTTGCATGGATAGACTCAAGTTACCTTGAGTTGGCTGGCCTCAACCATGTGTAGAACTCACACTTTCTCCTTGCCTATCCTTTTGCACTGCACCAGTATCTTTTCCATTAGGGGTTTCTGCCAATTCATTGGACTTCTCAAGAAGTCATTGTTCTGACAGGATCCCATAACATACCCCACAAGAAGGCTCATGTTAGAACAATGCAGGCTCAAAGAGCACTTCAAGAAAAAGAACGGATGGTCTGGAATGAGAATGGCAGTGGTTTGGCTAAACCAATTTCCTCTCTTCTGAGGAAAAAAGAAAGAAACTCAACTTTATGGGTAGAAGGTCTTTTCCCAAAGCAATTCCTGGATGTTCGACAAATTTTCTCAATAAAAAAGATGACTGAATGCAGAAATACCATTTAGGACATAAAATGGAGGCCAAGGAAAATAAACCATTTAGTTTATTTTCAGAATCATTATTAATTCCTCAGGGCCCAGTTAAGCAACATTTTTATAACAATACAATTTAAAGGCTATTGCAAAATATTACATTTTGGACTGACAGGGTAGTAAGTGCTTGCTTTTATTGAATGTTTCATACAATAATTCTCTTGAAGTTCAGTGCTATGCTATATATTAGTTTATTTTTTAATGTCAAAATCCTTCATTTACAAAGAGTTTCTAATAGAGGTATAATGGTGATAAATCAATATTAATATAATAGACAGATATTGTGAAAAGGTAATATTCACTGTGTAAATTTGCTATGTGTTTATTAAAAACTTCACTAACATGAAGTCAATTCAATTTGGAAAACGTATCCATTGACTGCTCTCTAGTAGGAATAAGCTAAATATTGTAAAAAAAAAAAAAAAAAACCCAATGCCCGTCCTCAAGGATACTACTACTCTCTGTGAAATAACAGAACCTGAGATGGAGGGCTAGTTACTGGGAACAATGTTCTACTCTTACAGCGTTAAGTAAATGCGGGATGTGAAGCAGATGATACAGGCTTTGATTTTCTCATCTGTAAAACAAGAAAATTAAATTTAACTTAGAAACGGTGAAGATATTTTCTCAAAATTTTGTATACTTGTACTTCTCTTTCTATAATTCACCTTCCATTCTACCCTAAACCTTATTAATAAGCAAGTGTTCTAATCTGACATTAGTAATCGCCTGATATAAATGTATATTCACAGCTGGTACCACAGTATCACAACGTGATGACTTTAGATGGTGCCCAAAGTGCCGTTTACATGGAGGCCACATATGCTCAAAAGTTTTTTAAAAGTTACATTTGTTGATGTGTTCACACCACTGTGTTGTTTTGGAAAATAGCCAAGAACCCATCTGCTTAATTTTTTTAGACCTTTCTTGTGGAGGTAATTTTACTTGTATTCCAACTTAGACATGTACCAAGACATAACAAATAGTTTATTAGAACAATGCTAAGGCATCCAAGCCAAAAAATTAACAGGTGGTACCTAAAAATTACTAGTTTTTTTTGTTTCATTTAATCGGTTAGTTTAAAAAATTTTAGTTTTTGGTTGGGCGCAGTGGCTCACACCTGTAATCCCAGCACTTTGGGAGGCCAAGGCAGGTGGATCACGAGGTCAGGAGATTGAGACCATCCTGGCTGACACGGTGAAACCCCATCTCTACTAAAAATACAAAAAATTAGCCGGGCATGGTAGTGGGTGCCTTTAGTCCCAACTACTCAGGAGGCTGAGGCAGGATTATGGCGTGAACCTGGGAGGCAGAGCGTGCAGTGAGCCGAGATGGCACCACTGCACTCCGGCCTGGGCAACATAGCGAGACTCCATCTCAAAAAAAAAAAAAAAGAAATTCTAGTTTTCCAGATATGTTAGGTATTTAGGTATTAAATCACCTCAGAGAAGAGTTTGAACAAAACAGATATTATAAAACTTGGTTTTTATTGCTAAAAACAGAAAGTCTGAAGATTGGAAATTTGACCTAATGTTAGCCTCCAATTATCCTCCTTGAACAAATTCAAAGCAGAGCCTGGAGATGGAAGGTGTCCAGGATGTCATCACCTGCACTTCCAAGGGCTGCTGTGAAATGAGGAAAATCACCTTCTGATCTCAGCACCAAGCTTGTGGATGCAAAGTCCCAGGGGATGCCTAGGTTCTTTATTTACCATTTAAACAAATTTCCTCCTATCACTGATTCTGAAGACATTTTCAAAAAACACACAAATATGTGCTTTCATATATTAACAGATGATAAAATGAAAGAGGGTGGTTAAGAGCTAGACGGAACCATGCTTGAAGCCCATTCCCACTTACTTGCTGTCTGACAGGTACTTGACCTTTCTGAGATTTCATTTCCAAATTGATAAAACAGAGCTTTGTGCAGTGGCAGCTTCTAATGTGAAGCAAGGCTCTCAGAAAGTGTTGCCTCCCCCTCTCCTTCCTATTCTGCCTCTTCTACATTGCTAAGCAGTCTGGTGGCATCTCCTAATGAGACTGAAGCAAAAAGGAATTATGGTTTACCACCTCCAACTAGAGATTAACCAGAAGGTCCATACTGAAAGAAGACTTGACCACAAAAGTGGACTACCATGAAAGCCTTAAAAGTTTTATACATGAGGAATCATGTCTTGGACAAGAGCACACATCAGTATATGTGTATTAAACATGTGGTGTGGAGGAAGACCCTTCCTATTTCAATGAAATTAGAGATCATTTGATATATCCTGAATTTCTAGTTTTTTAAAAAAATTTATGTGTATAAACTTGCTGAGTATTGGCTTTGATTGGCTTTAGGGCCTGGTGATGGAGCTGGGGGTATGGGGAGGAGATTCAAAAAAGGGAAGATCTTGACTCTCTGTAGCTCCTTCACAGTTAAAAGTAGCAATTTTCAGCAAAGTGTTCAATTTCTGAGCATCAAAATATATGTTTTAGAAAATGAAAATGGAAAATGAGGACTAGCAATTTTGGATTCCAAGGTTTATGGGTTTTCTTTTTTTTTTTAGACGGAGTCTTGCTTTGTCACCCAGGCTGGAGTGCAGTGGTGCCATCTCAGCTCACTGCAAGCTCTGCCTTGCAGGTTCACGCCATTCTCCTGCATCAGCCTCCCAAGTAGCTGGGACTACAGGCGCTCGCCACCAAGCCCGGCTAATTTTTTGTATTTTTAGTAGAGACGGGATTTCACTGTGTTAGCCAGGATGGTTTCGATCTCCCGACCTCGTGATCTGCCTGCCTCGGTCTCCCAAAGTGCTGAGATTACAGGCATGAGCCACCGTGCCTGGCCTTTATGGGGTATTTTTAAGGTGGTTACCAATCAAGCTAACATGACCTGGTGCAAATGGTGAAGTGGTTAGAATTAATAGAGAAAGTTGGTGCCCTAGAGTAGGATTTAAGAGTGAGTGGTCTCTCCTGCAGGTTGTGGTTAATTTTAGATCCCGGTGATCTTTACAGAGGAAGGGAGCTCAAATATCTATTATAAATAGCATCAGAGATTCTATTTTTAGATTGTTAACTAAAGGAGTTTTTCTTTTATTTAGCAAGAGAATGCTTGTATTCCATTGATACTGAGTATCCAAGACAAGTTGATTATGTATTAAATTCCAGTAGTGGCTGGGGGCGATGGCTCATGCCTGTAATCCCAGCACTTCGAAAGGCGAAGGTGGGTCAATCACATGTGGCCAGGAGTTGGAGACCAGCCTGGCTAACATGGTGAAACCTCGTCTCTCCTAAAAATATAAAAATTAGCTGGGTGTGGTGGGGTGCACCTGTAGTCTTAGCTACTAGGGAGGCCAAAGCACGAGAATGGCTTGAACCTGTGAGGTGGAGGTTGCAGTGAGCCGAGATCCCAACACTGCACTCCAGCCTCGGAGGCAGAGCTAGCCCCTGTCTCAAAAAGACAAACAAACAAAAAAAAACAAAACCAATGAAGATGAAACAGTGTGATGACCATATTGGTATTGGTGACAATGTTATTGAAAAAGTTTTAAAAATAAAACTGTAAGGCATATGATCCCTTGAAATAATAGCAATAGAATTTAATCAGCAATAGAATTTTCCAAATCATAAGAGAAAATTGTATGATGTATTGGCAGGAGAAAAGTTTAGTGCAGGACAGCAGCTGCTATGTGTAAGGAAGATTGAAATAAATTACTTAAGTTTTCAGAGTTTTTATAGTTGTTTAATATTCAGATTTAGCCATGCTTTAGAGCACAGAGTAAATCTCCTCTTTTTCTGTCCATGACTTATGAGTTTCTTCCTATTCTTCTAGTGCATTAAAAAAGGTCTCGGTTATAGTATTTTGCATAATCTAGTTTGTAATCCCACCTAAAAATTTATGCTAGTTTTTTCCCTCTAGAGCAATTGTATCCAATAGAAATATAATATGAGTCACTTATGTCATTTAAAATTTTCTAGTAGCCATATTAGAAAAGGTAAAAAATGCAGGGGTATCAAGTTTGGTAATATTTTAATTTTATCTAAAATATAATTATCTCAACATATAACTGATGTAAAATTATTAATGAAATATTACATATTTTTCATACTAAGTCTTTGAAATCCAGTGTGCATTCGACAGTTCAGGTACATCTTAATTTGGACTAACCACATATCAGGTGTTCAATAGCTACACATAGGTAAGTGGCTACTGGTTTGAACAGTACAGCTCTAGAACTTATTTCTCTACAATGTACCCTATTATTATTTTTAGAATATTCTCTTTTTTTTTTTTTTTTTGAGACCGAGTCTCACTCTGTTGCCTAGGCTGGAGTGCAGTGGAGCAATCTCGGCTTACTGCAACCTCCACCTCCTGGGTTCAAGCAATTCTCTGCCTCAGCCTCCAGAGTAGCTGGGATTACAGGCTCCCGCCACCATGCCTGGCTAATTTTTGTATTTTTAGTAGAGACGGGGTTTCACCATCTTGGCCAGGCTTGTCTTGAACTCCTGACCTCAGGTGATCCACCCGCCTTGGCCTCCCAAAGTACTGGGATTACAGGCGTGAGCCACCGTGCCGGGCCTAGAATCTTCTATAATACTATGAGTAACATTTGGCACATGAGATACTCAGTATTAAAAAATGTATTGAATTAAACATATCTTTAGTTATTTCAAGGCAATGAGATCAGTGAGAATCTATAGTAGCTTTAACCATGCAGAGTTCTTGTCTCAAACAGGAGCACTCATCTGGGCCAAAATCATCCTGTCCAATGACATTTCTAGAAGCACATGAAAACAGAAGTGTGCTAGTGAGAGTTAAATGAGCCCAGAAACGAGTGCTGGGCATTTGTTTGACAGGCCAGTGGATTCTGCTTTGACTCCAGCCCTTAGTGTGAACCATCCCTTCCAGGACGCTGACCTGAGTTTCCTCAGGTTATGGGGTACAACTTTTTCACTGCATCTGGTACCGGGACATCGAGTAAACTTCCCTTTCTTTTGAGGTAGCACTGACTCTTGCAGTCTGGCTTTAGAATTCTTTGAAATTGGACCAGGAGAGGCAAGGACACTAAATGGCATCCTTTATCCCTTAATCCTTAAGTAATCACCAGAAAAGCCAGTTCTTTGAAAGCGGAGCTCCTGAAACCTTTTTCTGAAGCCAGTGTGATAATATATCCTCAGAAGCTGAGTCTTCAAGCCAAGGCATCTAAAAGCAAGGATGCGTTACTAGTCTGATCATGAACTCTAAATCCACTTTCAATCCTGTAATTTATAGACCCTCTTCTGTGACCCAACAGACTTGTCTAAATTCCCTGATAAAAACTTAATAGTTTGCCAGCAATCCACTATTTTGTAGGCCAGTTAAGTCTTTACAGATAAACACACCGTTAAATATGTTTTGTAAATTCACCCATATTACACAGTTATTAGTTTCTACGAAGACACAAGATTAAGACATAATATTCTGCCTATAGTAAAAATAAATAAATAGCATATGTGTTCTGGTAGCCTTGTCGGTAACTTTAACTAGACAAAGAAGGTCTTGTCCAACAGGAACACTGATCTGAGCCAAAATTATCAGTGTTCTGAGATTCATCTCAATTATGTATTTCCTTCTTGTTTATTTCCTTAGAGACTAGGCTTTATTTTTTTTTTTCTATTTAAATTCCAGTGCCATCACTTGGCAACTTTATGTCTCTGGGATTTTCACACTTAAGAAAATCTATCATCTTTTAAATGTATCCTAACTGAAATGCCAGTTTTATAATTTAGATAGTAGCTTTTGTTAGTTTGTTCTGTATTTCTTTGTTTTATTTTTTTTTTTAGTGCTCAAATATATATATATATATATTTAAGTTCTGGGATACATGTGCAGAACGTGCAGGTTTGTTCCATAGGTATACATGTGCCGCGGTGGTTTGCTACACCTATCAACCCATCATCTAGGTTTTAAGCCCCAGATGCATTAAGTATTTGTCCTAAAGCTCTCCTTCCCCTTGCCCCACAACCCCCAACAGGCCCCAGTGTGTGATCTTCCCCTCCTTGTGTTCATGTGTTCTCATTGCTCAACTCCCACTTAAGAGTGAGAACATGTGGTGTTTGGTTTTCTGTTCCTGTGTTAGTTTGCTAAGAATGATGGCTTTCAGCTTCATTTATTTCCATGCAAAGGACATGAACTTATTCTTTTTTATGGCTGCATAGTATTCCATGGTATAGATACATGTGTCACATTTTCACATTTTCTTTCTTTCTTTTTTTTTTTTGGAGACAGAGTCTCACTCTGTCGCCCAGGCTGAGTGCAGTGGCGTGATGGCTCACTGCAAGCTCTGCCTCTCAGGTTCACACCATTCTCCTGCCTCAGCCTCCCAAGTAGCTGGGACTACAGGCGCCTGCCACAACGCATGGTGAATTTTTTGTATTTTTAGTAAAGACGGGGTTTCACCGTGTTAGCCAGGATGGTCTCGATCTCCTGACCTCATGATCCACCTGCCTTAGCCTCCCAAAGTGCTGGGATTACAGGCGTGAGCCACTGCACCCGGCCTATATGTGCCACATTTTCTTTATGCAGTCTATCGTTGATGGGCATTTGGGTTGGTTCCAAGTCTTTGCTATTGTAAATAGTGCTGCAATAAGCATATGTGTGCTTGTGTCTTTATAGTAGAATGATTTGTAATCCTCTGGGTATATATCTAGTAATGGGATTGCTGGGTCAAATGGTATTTCTGGTTCTAGATCCTTGAAGAATTGCCACACTGTCTTCAACAAGGGTTGAACTAATTTACACTTCTACCAACAGTGTAAAAGCATTCCTATTTCTCCACAGCCTCACCAGTATCTGTTGTTTCTTGACTTTTTAATAAGCACCATTATAACTGGCTTGAGATGGTATCTCATTGTGGTTTTGATTTGCATTTCTCTAGTGACCAGTGATTATGAACTTTTTTTCATATGTTTGTTGGCCGCATAAATGTCTTCTTATGAGAAGTGTCTGTTCATATCCTTTGCCTACATTTTGATGGAGTTGTTTTTTTCTTGTAGATTTGTTTAAGTTCCTTGTAGATTCTGGATATTAGACCTTTGTCAGATGGGTAGATTGCAAAAATTTTCTCCCATTCTGTAGGTTGCCTGTTCACTCTGATGATATGCAGAAAGCAGAAACTAGACCCCCTCTTTACACCTTGTACAAACATTAACTCAAGATGGATTAAAGTCTTAAATGTAAAACCTGGCTGGGTATGGTGGCTCATGCCTGTAATCCCAGCACTCTGGGAGCCAGGTGGATCACGAGGTCGGGAGTTTGAGACCAACCTGACCAATATGGTGAAACCTCGTCTCTACTAAATTAGCCAGGCGTGGTAGTGTGTGCCTGTAATCCCAGCTACTCCAGAGGTTGAGGCAGGAGAATCTCTTGAACTGGGGAGGCAGAGGTTGCGGTGAGCCAAGATCATGCCACTGCACTCCAGCCTGGGGGACAGAGAAAGACTCTGTCTCAAAAAAAAAAAAAAAAAAAAGTAAAACTCAAAACCATCAAAACCCTAGAAGAAAACCTAGGCAATACCATTCAGGACACAGGCATGGGCAAAGACTTCATGGCTAAAACACCAAAAGCAATTACAAGAAAAAGCCAAAATTGACAAATGGTATCTAATTAAACTAAAGAGCTTCTGCACAGCAAAAGAAACTATCTTTGTTTGCATTTTAAATATCTTAGAATCACAGTCTGTGGGAATCTCAGAAGTTCTCTGGTACAATTTCCTGATTTTATATTTGAAGATATAATGACCTATTTTGTGCAAGTTCATGAAGCTCAAGTTTTTTTTTTTTTTTTTCTGAGATGGAGTCTCGATCTGTCGCCCAGGCTGGAGTGCAGTGGCGCAATCTCGGCTCACTGCAAGCTCCACCTCCCAGGTTCACGCCATTCTCCTGCCTCAGCCTCTCCGAGTAGCTGGGACTACAGGCGCCCGCCACCACGCCCGGCCAATTTTCTTTGCATTTTTAGTAGAGACGGGGTTTCACCGTGGTCTCGATCTTCTGACCTCATGATCCGCCCGCCTCGGCCTCCCAAAGTGCTGGGATTACAAGCGTGAGCCACCGCGCCCGGCCGAAGCTCAAGTTCTTAATCAAGACTGGAACCGACTCCCTTTTTCCATCAGTATCAAAGCTAAAGACTGGAACTGCCTCCCCTCTTCTCTCACTTGAGGATCACTTGAGCCCAGTGTGTAAGATGTACATGATCTGGAGCCCGATACCTCTGACTTCGTGCATAATACCTTGCCCTGTTCACACCACTTAAGTTCACAGTTCTCCCCATGGGTCCCTGAACACCAGGTACATGCCTTGCACGGGATGCCTGCCCAACTGCTCCCTCTTTATAGAACACTCTTCCCCCAGGCATCTGCACTGTTAACTGTTAAACCTTCTTCAAGACTTTGCTCAACTGTCACCCTCTCAACAAGACTCACCACCCAGTTTTATTTTTCACCTTCCCAGAAAAATCTCCACCTTTTAAATTAATGTTCACCAATTTAATTATTTTGGCACATTTTTGAAAATCAATAGCTCATATAATCATGAGTCTATTTCTCACAGAAATAAACTGTCTCTATTGCTTACATTATTCTACAGCAGTTTATCTCTATCTAAATGTCTATCCCCACCATCTTCATTATTAAAACTTTAAAGTAGGTTTTGAATTCAGATATAACAAACCCTCCAGCTGTTTGTCTATTTTGAAATTGTTTTGGCTGTTCCATATTATTTTTTCCATATATGTTTTCACACAAGAAATTGAAACTTGTCAATTTCTTCCAAAATCCTCTTAGGATTTGATTGGATAACACTAGGTTCATAAAATAAGTTGAGAAACGTTCCCTTAGTCTCTGTTTTTGAAGTAGCTGATGTGAGATTGGGATTATTTATTTTAATATTTACTAGACTTCACCAATGCTATAGTTTAAATGTTTGTCTCCTCCAAAACTCATGTTGAAATTTCTTTGCTAATGTTATGGTATTGGGAGCTGGGACCTTTAAGAGGTGATTAGGCCATGAGTGCTCCACCTTCATGAGGGAGTGTAATGCCTTTTAAATGGGAGTTTCAGGAGTGGATTCTTCTCTTTTCTCTTCTACTCCTCTGTCATGTAAGGAAGATTGTTTCTCCCTTTGAAGGATGCAGCTCTTAAGGCACCATCTTAGAAGTAGAGACCTGGCTCTTACCAGACACCAAACCTGCTGGCACCTTGATGTTGGAAATCCCAGCTTCCAGAACTATAAGAAATAAACTTCTGGTTTTTATAAACTACCCAGTCCCTGGCATTTGGTTGTAGAAGCACAAAATAGTCAAAGACAATAGGTGAAGACAAATCTGGTCTTTGGGGTTTTCTTTCCATTTTTGTTTTTCATTGAAAAAATAGTAGACTACACATCTGTTGTTTTAACTCATTAGAGAGTTATTTCAGTTCAATTTTCTTTTTCTTCTAGAGTCAATTCTACTAATTTAGTCTTTTAAAAATAATTTTTCCATTTAATCTAGATTGTCAAAATTATTGGCAAGAATTTTTCATAGTATTTGCTCATTATTTTTCAATATATACAGGATTTATAGTGAGGTGACTTTGGTATTTCTAAAGTTGGAAAATGTATCTTCTTTATTTTTTTAACTAGTCAATCTAGAAACTTAACAATTATATTGATCCTATCAAATGACCTTTGATTTCAGTGATTTTCCTCTATTTCTTTCTTTAATTTCATTGGTTATTATTTTACGTATTATTTTCTTCTATCTACTTTAATTAGGTTTAATTCTTCTTTCAAATCCAGATCTTTGATTTTACCTTATTCTCCTTTTTTAATGTATGCATTGCATTTTTTAACAATAAATTTCATTCTAACCACTGCTTTGCCTGTGTCCAAAAAATTTTGTTATAATTTTTTATTACTGTCTAGTTTAAAATATACTTTTTCTGGTGATTTCTTTTCTTTCTTTCTTTGCTTTCTTTCCTTTCTTTTCTTTCTTTCTTTCTTTCTTTCCTTTCTTTCTTTCTTTTTTTTTTGTGTCATCTCACTCTGTCGTCAGGCTGGAGTACAGTGGCATGATCTCGGCTCACCACAACCTCCGCCTCCCGGGTTCAAGCTATTCTCTTGCCTCAGCCTCCTGAGTAGTGAGATTACAGGCATGCACCACCATGCCCAGCTAACTTTTGTATTTTTAGTAGAGACAGGGTTTCACCATGTTGGCCAGGATAGTTTCGATTTCCTGACCTCATGATCGGCCTGCCTTGGCCTCCCAAAGTTCAGGGATTACAGGCGTGAGCCACTGCGTCCAGCCGTGATTTCTTTTCTTTAACCTAAGTACTATTTATAACTGTTTTGTTTAACTTTCAAATATCTTTAACTTAAGGGCTATTTATAACTGTTTTGTTTAATTTTCAAATATTTGGGGGTTTGACTGGGTGAGGTGGCTCCAGTCTGTAATCCCCAGAAATTTGGGAGGCCAAGGCTGGAGGGTCACTTGGGCCCAGGAATTTGAGACCAGACTGGGAAACATGGTGAAACCCTGTCTCTACAAAAAATACAAAAGTTAGCCAGGCATGGTGCGTGCACCTGTGGTCCCAGCTACTCGGGAGGCAGATGTGGGATGATTGCTTGAGCACAGAAGATGGAGGTTGCAGTAAGCCAACATGGCACCACTGCACTCCGGCCTGGATGACAGAGCAAGACTCTGTCTCAAAAACAAACAAATGAAAAACAACAGCAGAAATATTTGGGATTTTCTAGTTAAATTTTTTTTTTTTTTTGAGACGGAGTCTAGCTCTCCAGGCTGGAGTGCAGTGGTGCAATCTCAGCTCACTGCAAACTTCATGCAATTTTCCTGCCTCAACCTCCCAGCTAGCTAGGATTATAGGCATGCACCACCACACCCAGCTAATTTTTGGATTTTTAGTAGAGTCGAGGTTTCCCCATGATGGCCAGGCTAGACTCAAACTCCTGACCTGAAGTGATCCACCTGCCACGGCCTCCCAAAGTGCTAGGATTACAGGCGTGAGCCACTGTGCCCAACCTTGTGTGGTAGATTTTTAATGCAACTTCATTTTTGTCAGTATATATATATATATATATGCATATATAAAGTATATATATATAAAGTATATATGTAAAGTGTATATATATAAAGTATATATATATAAAGTGTATAAAGTATATATATATATATACTTTAAATGATTTCAATCTTTTTAAATCAATGGAATTTTATAGTCCTTCATATAATTTTTTCTTTTTTTTGAGACAGGGTCTTGCTCTGTCATCCAGGCTGGAGTGCAGTGGCATAACCTCTGCTCACTGCAGGCTCAGCCTCTCAGGTGCAAGCAATCCTCCTGCCTCAACCTTCTGAGTAGCTGGGACTACAGGCATGCACCACCATGTCTGGCTAATTTTTTGTATTCTTTGTATTTGTGATGGGGTTTTGCCATGTTGCACACAGTGGTCTCCAACTCCTGGAAGCTCCCGCCTCGGCCTCCCAAAGTGCTGGGATTACAGGCATGAGATACTGCACCAGGCCCATATAATCCATTTTAATAAATATTTTATGTACACTTAAAAAGAATGTATAATCTACCTATGTTGGGTATGGCGTTTTATAAATGTAAATTAATTCAAGTGTGTGGAGAGGATGGTTCAAATCCTTTATGTCTTTGTGGGTTTTTTTTTTTCCTAGTTCTTTTGTGAATTCCCAAGAAGAAGGTAACTATCCATAGTGCATAGAATAGTGACCCTCCGCCACCTCCCACAAAGGATATATCAACCAGAACCTCAGAATGTGACATTTGAAATAAGGGTCTTTGTAGATATAATTAAGGTGAGAATCTAGAGATGACATTAACCTGGACTAGAGAGATCCCTGATTCCAAAGGTAGATGTCCTTGTAAGAGATAGAAAAGAAAGGCAAGCCAAGAGCCACCAGGAGCTGGAGGAGACAAGGATCGATTCTTCCCCCAGCCTTGAGAGGAAGCATGGCTCTGGTGATGCTCAGTTTCAGCCTCCCAGTCTCCAGAACTGGGAAAAAATAAAATCATATTGTTTTAAGTTAACAAATTTATACTAATTTGTTGCAGAAGCCCCAACAAACTAATGCAATTGACCCCTGAACAACACAAGTTTGAAGGGCATTGGTCCACTTATGTGCAGATTTATTTCAGTAAATATATTGGAAAAACTTTTGGAGATTTGCAACAATTTGAAAAAATTAAAAAAAAAACTCTATAGCTTAGAAATATAAAAAAAAAATAAGAAAACTTAGGTATGTCATGAATGCATAAAACATGTAGATACCAGACTATTTTATTATTTACTATCATAAAATATACATGAAACTATTGTAAAAAGTTAAATGCATCAAAGCTTATGCACACACAGACTGTACAAAGTGCTATTTGCAGTCAAGAAAAATGAAAACAAATGTGAAGATGCAATATTAAATCATAGCTGCATAAAATTAACTTTAGTACCCACCATACTACTGTAGTAATTTTGTGGCAACCTCCTGTTCTTGTGGTGAGTTCAAATGTGAGTATTCCCATAAAAAGCTTTGTGGTGCTAGTCATCTTCAGGTGAGTGGTTCAACTTTCTAATAAATTGCATATCTGCACAGTAAAAAGTGATCTCTCAGCTGGGTGTGGTGGCCTGTAATCCTAGCACTTTGGGAGGCTGAGGTGGGCGGATCACCTGAGGTCAGGAGTTTGAGACCAGCCTGGCCAACATGGTGAAACCTTGTTTCTACTAAAAATATAAAAATCAGCTTGGTGTGGTGGCAGGCGCCTATAATCCCAGCTACCTAGGAGGCTGAGGCAGGAGAATCGCTTGAACTTGGGAGGCAGAGGTTGCAGTGAGCCGAGATTACACCACTGTACTCCAGCCTGGGTGACCGACTGTCTCAAAAAAAAAAAAAAAAAATGTAATCTCCTGTAGTTCTCATGTATTTTTCATTGTGTTTAATACAATATCATGAATATTGAATAACTCCATGGGAGCATAGGAAGTGCAACTATTGCTGCTGTAAGCATTCCCAAGAGGTAGAGAAAACTCATGACATTACAGGAAAATGTTGAGTTACTTGATATGACTACACACTGAATTCTTAAGCTCTAGTTGCCCATCATCTCAGACAGCCAATTCATCCTGTAAATAGACTTTGTAAACTTCTCTTATTGATAAGTAAGTGCTGTTAATATATTTTGTCTTCCTTGTGATTGTTTTAATAACATTTTATTTTCTCTAGCTTGCTTTACTGTAAGGATATAGCATACAACACATATAACATGCAAAGTATGTTTTAATTGACTGCTTATGTTTTCTATCAGTAAGGCTTGTGGTCAGCAGTACGCTACTACTAGTTCATTCTGGGAGAGTAAAAGTTATACTATATTTTTGACTGTGTGGGGGTCAGCACCCTTAACAATTGTAGAATTTTCTGTTCCTGTCCATTTTTGCTTTCTGTACTTTGCAACTCTGTTATTAGCTGCACAAACACTTACGATGTTATGTCTTATTTTTTATTTGACCCCTTTATAGTTGTGAATTGTTTTGTTTTGTCTCTATTAATACTTTTGGTATTAAAATGTATTTTTTCCTGATTTTGATGTAGCCAGTCCTACACAAATGTGCTTACTATTTGCTTGGTAAGTTTTTTTCCTTCCATTTACTTTCAACTACTTCTGCCAGCCCCTGGCTTCCACCATTCTACTCTCTGTTTCGGTGAGTCTGACTATTTAGGGTACCTTACATAAGTAGAGTCATGCAATATATCTCCTTCAGTGATGGGTTTTTTTCACTTAGCATAGTGTCCTCTAGGTTTATCGATGTTGTTAAAAATAACAGAATTTCCTTTTTTAAGGCTGAATAACATCCATAGTGTGCATATACCATATTTTCATCTATCAGTAGACATATAAGTTGTCTCCATGTCTTGGCTACTGTGAATAACACCACAATAAATCAGAGAGTGCATGTATTTCTTAACGATAATGATTTCAATATTTTTGGATATAATATCCAGAAGCTGGACCATATGGTATTTCTATTCTTAATTTTTCAGTGAATATCCATACTGTCTTCCGTAATGGCTGTACCATTTTACATTCTCATCGTGTACAAGTGTTTCAATTTTTTCACATTTTCACAACACTTGTTATATTTTTCAATAACAGCCATTTTAACGGATATGAAGTGTCATTGTGGTTTTGATTTTAACTTCCCTGATAATTAACAACTTTTCATATACATGTTGTTCATTTGTATGTCTTCTTTGACAAAATGTCTATTCATGCCAATTGCAAATTTTTAAAAATCAGCTTATCTGATTTTTTGCTACTCAGCGATAGGAATTTCTTATGTATTTTGGATATTTGGTTATAAACTGATCAGATATATAATTAGCAAATATTTTCTGCCATTTCATAGGTTCTCTTTTCACTCTGTCAGGTTTCTTTTTCTTTTCTGTACAGAAGCTTCTTAGTCTGATGTCATTCCACTGGTCTATTCTTGCTTTTGTTGCCACTGCTTCTGGTGTCATATCCAAGAAATCATTGCCAAGACCAATGTCATAAAGATTTTCTCTTATTTTTTCTTTTGTAAGTTTTACAGTTTTAGGTCTTACTTCTAAGTCTTCAGTCTATTTTAGTTGATTTTTGGTTTTGGTGGAAGATAAGTGTCCAATTTCTTTTGATGTGGATATCCACTTTCCTCCACCCCATTGAAGAGATTATCACTTCCCCATTGTGTATTCTTGAGAACTTTGTGGAAGATCAGTTGAGAGTAAGTGCCTGTGTTTATTTCTGAGCACTTTATTCTTTCCCATTGGCCTCCATGTCTGTTTTTATGACATTACGATACTGTTTCGATCTTTGTAATATATTTTAAAATCGGGAAGTGTGGTACTCCCTGATTTGTGATATTTTCTGATTTCAATCAGGGAGTATCAATATTTGCTCTTTCTCAAGATTGCTTTGGCAATTTACGGTCTTTTGTGGCTCCATATGAATTTTAAGATTTTTTTTTCTATATCTGTAAGATTGCCATTGGGATTTTGATGGGGATAGGATTAAATCTGTAGATCACTTTGGGTAGTATAAACATTTTAACAATATTAGGTTTTGCAGTACACAAATGTGGTATGCCTTTTCATTTATTTGCATCTTTAATTTCTTTCATTAGTGTTTTGTAGTTTTCAGTGTACAAGTTTGTCACCTCTTTGATTGTTTCTAAATATCTCATTCCTTTAGATGCTATTGTAAATAGGATTTTCCCCTTCATTTACTTTTCAGGTATTTCATTGCTAATGTACAGAAATGCAACAAATTTTTGTACTTTAATTTTGTATATTGCAACTTTAAAAATTAGCTTATTGGTTCTAAATATTTTTTGCGAGTGGATTCTTTATAATTTAATTTTCTACATATCAGATTATGTTATCTGAAAAAATAAAAATAATTTTATTTCTTTCTTTTGTGTTTGCCATTTTTTTTTCTTGTCTAATTGCTCTGGCTAGGACTTTTAGTACTATGTTGAATAAAGGTGGTAAATATGGGCATCCTTGCCTTGCATTGTACCTTAGAGGAGAAGCTTTTAACTTTTCACTTATGAGTGTGCTGTTAGCTGTGGGCTTGTCATATACAGCCTTTATTATGTTGAGATACATTTCTTCACATTGTGTCTCATTTATTGAGGGTTTTTATTGTGAAAGTTTGTATTAGTCTGTTTACATACTGGTGTAGAGAAATACCCAAGACTGGGTAATTTATAAAGGAAAGAGGTTTAATTGATTCATAGTTTCACATGACTGGGGAGGCCTCAGAAAATTTACTATTATGGCAGAAGGGGAAACAAGTAACTTTATTACAAGGTGACAGGAGATAGTGAGAGCAAAAGCAGGGAAAACTGCCTTATCAAACTATCGGACCTCATGAGAACTCACTCACTATCACGAGAACAGAATGGGGAACACCGCCCCATGATCCAGTCACCTCCTGCCAGGTCTTTCCCTAGATACTTGGAGATTATAGGGATTACAATTCAAGATGACATTTTGGTGGGGACACAGAGCCAAAACATATCTAAGTCATTGAGTTTTTAAAAACATTTTTCTGCATCTATTGAGGTCATCATGTAACTTTTATCCTTCTTCCTGTTACTGTGTTCTATCAAATTTAATGATATACCATCCTTGCCTCCCAGGAATAAATCTCACTTTGTCATGGTGTGTGACATTTTTTAATATGGCCAGGAGCAGTGGCTCATGCCTGTAATCTCAGCCCTTTGGGAGTCTGCGGCAGGTGGATCATATGAGGTCAGGAGTTTGAGCCCAGCCTGGCCAACATGGAGAAACCCTGACTCTGCTGAAAATACAAAAATTAGTTGGGTGTGGTGGCGCGTGCCTGTAATCCCAGCTACTTGGGAGACTGAGGCAGGAGAATTGCTTGAACCCGAGAGGCAGAGGTTGCAGTGAGCCAAGATCATACCACTGCACTCCAGCCTGGGTGACAGAGTGAGACTCCATCTCAAAAAATAAAAAAAAAAGAGATGTTGAATTTGTTTTCCTTGTATTTTTTTTTAGAGATGTTGCAGCTATGCTCATTGCGGATAGTGGCCTGTAGTTTTCTTGTCGTGACTCTGTCTGGCTTTGGTATCAAAGTAATGCTGGCTTCTTGAGTTTGAAAAAAAAAAGATTCTTATACATGAAGTCCTTGCCCATGCCTATGTCCTGAATGGTATTGCCTAGGCTTTCTTCTAGGGTTTTTATGGTTTTAGGTCTAACATGTAAGTCTTTAATCCATCGTGAATTAATTTTTGTATACGGTGTAAGGAAGGGATCCAGTTTCAGCTTTCTACATATGGCTAGCCAGTTTTCCCAGCACCATTTATTAAATAGGGAATCCTTTCCCCATTGCTTGTTTTTGTCAGGTTTGTCAAAGATCAGATAGTTGTAGATATATGGCATTATTTTTGAGGGCTCTGTTCTGTTCCATTGATCTATGTCTCTGTTTTGGTACCAGTACCATGCTGTTTTGGTTACTGTAGCCTTGTAGTATAGTTTGAAGTCAGGTAGCGTGATGCCTCCAGCTTTGTTCTTTTTGCTTAGGATTGACTTGGTGATGCGGGCTCTCTTTTGGTTCCATATGAACTTTAAAGTAGTTTTTTTCCAATTCTGTGAAGAAAGTCATTGGTAGCTTGATGGGGATGGCATTGAATCTATAAATTACGTTGGGCAGTATGGCATTGTCACGACATTGATTCTTCCAACCCATGAGCATGGAATGTTCTTCCATTTGTTTATATCCTCTTTTATTTCATTGAGCAGTGGTTTGTAGTTCTCCTTGAAGAGGTCCTTCACTTCCCTTGTAAGTTGGATTCCTAGGTATTTTATTCTCTTTGAAGCAATTGTGAATGGGAGTTCACCCATGATTTGGCTCATGTCTAAAACACCAAAAGCAATGGCAACAAAAGCCAAAATTGACAAATGGGATCTAATTAAACTAAAGAGCTTCTGCACAGCAAAAGAAACTACCATCAGAGTGAACAGGCAACCTACAGAATGGGAGAAAATTTTTGCAACCTACTCATCTGACAAAAGGCTAATATCCAGAATCTGCAATGAACTCAAACAAATTTACAAGAAAAAAACAAACAACCCCATCGAAAAGTGGGCAAAGGACATGAACAGACACTTCTCAAAAGAAGACAATTATGCAGCCAAAAAACACATGAAAAAATGCTCATCATCACTGGCCATCAGAGAAATGCAAATCAAAACCACAATGAGATACCATCTCACACCAGTTAGAATGGCGATAATTAAAAAGTCAGGAAACAACAGGTCCTGGAGAGGATGTGGAGAAATAGGAATACTTTTACACTGTTGGTGGGACTGTAAACTAGTTCAACCATTGTGGAAGTCAGTGTGGCGATTCCTCAGGGATCTAGAACTAGAAATACCATTTGACCCAGCCATCCCATTACTGGGTATATATCCAAAGGACTATAAATCATGCTGCTATAAAGACACACACACACGTATGTTTGTTGAGGCACTATTCACAATAGCAAAGACTTGGAACCAACCCAAATGTCCAACAATGATAGACTGGATTAAGAAAATGTGGCACATATACACCATGGAATACTATGCAGCCACAAAAAATGATGAGTTCATGTCCTTTGTAGGGACATGGATGAAACTGGAAACCATCATTCTCAGTAAACTATCGCAAGGACGAAAAAACAAACACTGCATGTTCTCACTCATAGATGGGAATTGAACAATGAGAACTCATGGACACAGGAAGGGGACCATCACACTCCGGGGACTGTTGTGGGGTTGGGGGAGGGGGGAGGGACAGCATTAGGAGATATATCTAATGCTAAATGACGAGTTAATGGGTGCAGCAAACCAACACGGCACATGGATACATATGTAACAAACCTGCACATTGTGCAGATGTACCCTAAAACCTAAAGTATAATAATAAAAAAAAAGAAAAAAAAGATTTTTATTATAGTTGTGTCTAACAGCACATATCTCATTGTTTCTCTTATGAACCCACTGGATATTTAAAATTTTAAATTTGCCAGCTATCAAGCTTAATTCATAAACATGTTTTTATTTCTTTTTTTAGAGACAAGTTTTCACTCTGTTACCCAGATTGGAGTGCAGTGGCATTATTACAGCCCATCGCCCCCTTGAACTCTTGGGCTGAAGCAATTCTCCCACTTCAGCCTCACTAGTAGCTAGGACTATAGGCACGCACTACCACACCCAGCTGATTTTATAATTTTTAATTCTTTGTGGAAATGTGGTCTTACCATATTGCCCAAGTGGTCTTGATTCCTGGCCTCAAGTGATTTTCCCACCTCAGCCTCCCAAAGTGCTAGGATTACAGGCGTGGGACACTGTGCCTGGTCTGAAGGTATTTTGGTTGTTTGTAGAAGTCCCTTTTATTAATGTAAATATTCAACAGGTTTTTTCTCTTTCAACTTTTATTTTAGATTCATGGGGTACGTGTGCAGGTTTGTTTCATGGTATACCCATTGTGTGACATTGAAATTTGGAAAAAATAATCATTATTTTGCTGCTTTTATCTTTTGTCTGACATTTTTGGGTATCAGTTATAGATTTTATTTTCCAATGTAAATATTATGGAAATTTATCCATCTTTTTCACTCACAAAATGTTACGTATCTTCTTCTTCCCTCATCCTTTTTCTTCTCTCCTTCTAGAACTCCAGTTAGAATTATCTTAAACACTTAGAGTCTTTATTCAGGATTCTGACTTCTCCTTCATGTTGCTCTATCTCTTCATCTGTGTGAGTTTCTCTCTTGTTAATATATACAGCTCTATAATTCATAAATTTTATCTTTATGAGTATCTAATTTGCTCTGAACCTATCCATTGAGATGTAATTCAAATTATTATATTTTCACATTTCCAGAACTTCTATCTGCTTCTTGTTTAATTTGCCTGGCTATGTTTTAATTGTCTTCTATCCATGTGCATGTTTTCAGATTTCTGATTTATTTCTTGAAATGTGTCATATGTAGCTAGTTTAGATCCTCACTCCCCAACTGCAGCATCTGAAGCCCTTGAGGTTTCTGTTTGTCTTTTAGCTGCCCTCATGAGCAGTACCTTGCTTCATGTTTGTTATAATTTATAACCAGGAGTTTATTTTTGTGTGACCCTGATCTGTGGAATGCTGAAGTGCCTGGTTGGGGCAGTGTTTCCTCTAGAAATAATTTCCCTTTATCTCTCCCTTGCACATAGCCTGCATTAAGTTTTTTCTTGGCCAGAGGTATCACAGCACATAGGTCATGTGGGTTGAAATCTCAAACTTATGTGAGAGTAGGATAGTAGTTGTGAAATTTTAGTTTTACACCCAGAGTCGAGGTGAAGACTGACTAGTCTCTCTGCTTACAGCACATTTTTTCTACCTGTCCTTTCACTGAGAGTTTACTCTTCTGAATGTTCTCGTTCCATGAGAGAGTTTTAGTTATAACTTTCCACCTTAAGTGGACCCAAGCCCTTGTCTCGTGTACCCCGTGTGGTCAGTAAAGGTCACCCTTTTACTCACCTTCCTTTTCACCTTTCTCCGCCTGGTTATATTCAGATACATCACACGGACATCTCCCCCCCACACACAAACATAGACACAATGTACTCATCCACGTTCCTTCAAAACCTAATATTCATGTTGAAATATACAGAAGCCCATTTCTCTTCTTTTACTAACCTATTACAACGTTGCCATAGTGAATTTGGAAAAGCCAAGAGACTTTGATAACATCTTTGTCCTTATTTAGCTCTGTAGGAATCAGCTGAATCTAATCCACATAAGACTAATCCACTTTTAGAAGATCCTCTTCTAAAAGTAAGGAGCAACTGGGCATGGTGGATCACACCTTTAATCCCAGTTCTTTGAGAGGCTGAGGTGGGAGGATCACTTGACACCAGGAATTTGAGACCAACCTGGGAAACATAGTGAGACTCTACTTCTAAAAAAATTAAAAAAAAAATCAACCAGGCTTTGTGGCACATTCCTGTAGTGACAGCTACTCTGGAGGCTGAGGCAGGAAGACAACTTGAGCCTAGGAGTTAGACGCTGCACCACTGCACTCAGCTCAGCCTGGGTGAGAGGGCAAGATCCCATCTCAAAAACTAAAATTAAATTTAAAAGTGAAAGTAAGAAGGGCAGAGCTTGAGGGTGGAGAAGGTAGAAAATTGTGGTTCATGGGCGTAGAGTTTTAGTCATGTAGGATGGGGGCATTTTGGGGACCCGTTGCATAGCAATGTTCATGGGGTTGACAATATTGTATCTGACGCTTGAAATTTGTTGGGAGGGTACATTTTGTGTTATGTGTTTCTGTTTTTTGGAAACACAATAAATAAATAAAGAGAAAGAAGCCCTAAATAATCTCTAGGAATCTTTTCAAATGTAACAGCCAATGAATATATAAATCCAAGTATTCTTTGGCATTGAATAAGTTTTAAAATTTTGCCTCATGTGATCTTGCAACCTATACAAGTTTCCACGTAATAGTTCCTTAATAAATATTTGTTAGAATGCTTGCTGAGTGAGAAGCATCACCTCCTGTAAGCAGATATTTTGAAATAAATAGATTTCTGTGCTTTCTTTGTGGCACAAACATCCCAACTTGAAGTGCTTCTGCTCAACTTCAGTAGCTGTTTCTTTGGACATTTTTACTTAAAATCCTTTACTCACTGATATGCGAATCTGGCTCATGAAGTAATAAATACCAGGTCCTGGATTCCAAGTTGGGTTGGGTCTATTACACATGAATACCTTAGTTATTTAAGACTGAAGGAGGAAGTTGGGTGTGGT
Organism: Nomascus leucogenys; assembly: GCF_006542625.1. Lineage (NCBI taxonomy): Eukaryota > Metazoa > Chordata > Mammalia > Primates > Hylobatidae > Nomascus > Nomascus leucogenys. The sequence goes on along the minus strand of NC_044398.1, from coordinate 45,081,922 downwards.
GGGTCACACTTGTAATCCCAGAAACTTGGGAGGCCAAGGCAGTTGGATCACTTGAGCCCAGGAGTTTGAGACTAGCCTGGGCAACATGGCAAAATCCCACCTCTACAAAAAATACAAAAATCAGCTGAGCATGATGGCATCAGCCTGTATTCCTAGCTTTTTGGGAGGCTGAGGTGGGTGGATTGTTTGAGCCTGGACTGGTCAAGGCTGCAGTGAGCTGTGAGAGTGCCACTGGGCTGCAGCCCAGGCTTGTGAGATCCTGCTTCAAATACAAACAAAACAAAATAAAAAGACTGAAGGAGGGTCTGCTTAATCGAGTACTAATGCTATGAGGGAAAACGTTGATGGAAGGAAAGTGAAAAATACTGGGACACATGCAAACCTAGAAAATCTGTCTACGTAAGCCATTTCATTACGATGCAAACAAAATATCCAGTTTTAATGATCAATGTACCCCTGGAGCATTTCTATTATTCACATTTTCCCCTAAATTGTGGGTCAGTGGCACCCTCACATGTCTCTTCCTTGAGTGACTCTCTTCCCTGTCCTCTCTTTTTTTTTTTTTTTTTTTGAGACGGAGTCTCGCTCTGTCGCCCAGGCTGGAGTGCAGTGGCGCAATCTCAGCTCACTGCAAGCTCCGCCTCCCGGGTTCACGCCATTCTCCTGCCTCAGCCTCTCCGAGTAGCTGGGACTATAGGCGCCCGCCACCACGCCTGGCTAATTTTTTTTTTGTATTTTTAGTAGAGACGGGGTTTCACCGTGGTCTCGATCTTCTGACCTCGTGATCCACCCACCTCAGCCTCCCAAAGTGCTGGGATTACAAGCGTGAGCCACCGCGCCTGGCCTCTTCCCTGTCCTCTCTTGCTCTCCACTAGCCTAATGTCTCTCAAGATGGTGACAGTGCTCCATCAGACCTGGGCCAATGGCTCTGAGTGCTCAAAACAGTCCTCCAGGTTGCAGCTCCTCCCGATTACTGTGAGGCAGCACTCCATCCAGCCAGCCTGAAGGCAGCCAAATGGAAAGTGGGGGAAAGCAACATTCCTTGGCAGGAACAACAATGCAGTCATGGCCAAATCTTATGAATTCATGTCAGTGCATACCGGCATTTTTTGAAACTCCCCAAACAAATGAAAAGGAACAAACCTAGCTGTATTTGCATACAGAGTGTATTCAGTCCAAACAACTACTAATTTTCTTCCAAGATTCAAGACCTGTGATTCTGACGTCTTGTAGAACAGCTCCTTGTCACACTTCTTTTTCTTTCTCCTGTCTCCTACTTATTCCACTGACAGCAGTGAACCATATTTTGCTTTCTTAAGAAACTGCTTTCCTAGAGCTGATGGGCATACAGAAAGATATTTGGCAACAAACTGACACCATGGATGTTCACTAAGACCATTGCTGGAATATGTCACTCAGTAAAACACAAGTCTGTGTTAGAAAAGCATCCTCAGTGTACAAACACTGGCTACCCACAGATGGCTTAAAATTAGGATGTATGATATTAATACAATACTAATACACCATGGGGGGTGGTCCTGCTATTAAAGATTTCAGAGACAGACTTCAGTTAATAAAGTACTTGGGAAAACATACAGCCAACTCCAGATGTGCATTGCATGTGAGAGCATATGCATTAAAGTTTTACAAAAAAATGAGTAATTAGAACTCATCTTCATTATCAGGTTGCACACTGGTCTATAAGCTACTCTATAAAGCAAACTATAAATTCATGTAGACCCAGGAAAATCCAAACCAAGGATAAATTGGGCAAGAGTTTTTTTATGGCAGGCCTGGTGGTGACAAAATCTCTCAGCATTTGCTTGTCTGTGAAGTATTTTATTTCTCCTTCACTTATGAAGCTTAGTTTGGCTGGATATTAAATTCTGGGTTGAAAATTCTTTTCTTTAAGAATGTCAAATATTGGCCCCCACTCTCTTCTGGCTTGTAGAGTTTCTGCCGAGACATCAGCTGTTAGTCTGATGGGCTTCCCTTTGTGGGTAACCCAACCTTTCTCTCTGGCTGCCCTTAACATTTTTTCCTTCATTTCAACTTTGGTGAATCTGACCATTATGTGTCTTGGAGTTGATTTCTCGAGGAGTATCTTTGTGGCGTTCTCCGTATTTCCTGAATTTGAATGTTGGCCTGGATTCCTAGACTGGGGAAGTTCTCCTGGATAATATCCTGCAGAGTGTTTTCCAGCTTGGTTCCATTCTCCCCGTCACTTTCAGGTACACCAATGAGACGTAGATTTGGTCTTTTCACATAATCCCATATTTCTTGGAGGCTTTGTTTCTTTTTATTCTTTTTTCTCTAAACTTCTCTTCTCACTTCATTTCATTCATTCGATCTTCCATCACTGATAACCTTTCTTCCAGTTGATCGAATTGGCTACTGAGGCTTGTGCATTCGTCACGTAGTTCTCGTGCCGTGGTTTTCAGCTCCATCAGGTCCTTTAAGGACTGCTCTGCTGAAGGAAGCACTAAACATAGAAAGGAACAACCGGCACCAGCCACTGCAAAAACATGCCAAATTGTAAAGACCATCGAGGCTAGGAAGAAACTGCATCAACTAACGAGCAAAATAACCAGCTAACATCATAATGACAGGATCAAATTCACATATAACAATAATAACCTTAAATGTAAATGGGTTAAATACTCCAATTAAAAGACACAGACTGGCAAATTGGATAAAGAGTCAAGACTCATCAGTGTGCTTTATTCAGGAAACACATCTCATGTGCAGAGACACACATAGGCTCAAAATAAAGGGATGTAGGAAGATCTACCAAGCAAATGGAAAACAAAAAAAGGTAGGGGTTGCAATCCTAGTCTCTCATAAAACAGACTTTAAACCAACAAAGATCAAAAGAGACAAAGAAGGCCATTACATAATGGTAAAGGGATCAATTCAACAAGAAGAGCTAAGTATACTAAATATATATGCACCCAATACAGGAGTACCCAGATTTATAAAGCAAGCCCTTAGAGACCTACAAAGAGACTTAGACTCCCACACAATAATAATGGGAGACTTTAACACCCCACTGTCAACATTAGACAGGTGAACGAGACAGAAAGTTAAAAAGGATATCCAGGAATTGAACTCAGCTCTGCACCAAGTGGACCTAATAGACGTCTACAGAACCCTCCACCCCATATCAACAGAATATACATTCTTTTCAGCACCACCCCGGGCCTATTCCAAAACTGACCACATAGTTGGAAGTAAAGCACTCCTCAGAAAATGTAAAAGAACAGAAATTATAACAAACTGTCTCTCAGACCACAGTGCAATCAAACTAGAGCTCAGGATTAAGAAACTCACTCAAAACAGCTCAAATACATGGAAACTGAACAACCTGCTCCTGAATGACTACTGGGTACATAACGAAATGAAGGCAGAAATAAAGATGTTCTTTGAAACCAGAGAGAACAAAGACACAACATACCAGAATCTCTGGGACACATTCAAAGCAGTGTGTGGAGGGAAATTTATAGCACTAAATGCCCACAAGAGAAAGCAGGAAAGATCCAAAATTGACACCCTAACATGACAATTAAAAGAACTAGAGAAGCAAGAGCAAACACGTTCAAAAGCTAGCAGAAGGCAAGAAATAACTAAGATCAGAGCAGAACTGAAGGAGATAGAGACACAAAAAACCCTTCAAAAAATCAATGAATCCAGGAGCTGGTTTTTTGAAAAGATCAACAAAATTGGTAGACCGCTAGCAGGACCAATAAATAAGAAAAGAGAGAAGAATCAAATAGACACAATAAAAAATGATAAAGGGGATATCACCACCGATCCCACAGAAATACAAACTACCATCAGAGAACACTATAAACACCTCTATGCAAATAAACTAGAAAATCTAGAAGAAATTGATAAATTCCTCAACACATAGACCCTCCCAAGACTAAATCAGGAAGAAGTTGAATCTCTGAATAGACCAATAACAGGCTGTGAAATTGAGGCAATAATTAATAGCTTACCAACCAAAAAGAGTTCAGAACCAGCTGGATTCACAGCCGAATTCTACCAGAGGTACAAGGAGGAACTGGTACCATTCCTTCTGAAACTATTCCAATCAATAGAAAAAGAGAGAATCCTCCCTAACTCATTTTATGAGGCCAGCATCATCCTGATACCAAAGCCGGGCAGAGACACAACAAAAAAAGAGAATTTTAGACCAATATCCCTGATGAACATCGATGCAAAACTCCTCAATAAAATACTGGCAAACCAAATCCAGCAACACATTGAAAAGCTTATGCACCATGATCATGTGGACTTCATCCCTGGGATGCAAGGCTGGTTCAACACATGAAAATCAATAAACATAATCCAGCATATAAACAGAACCAACGACAGCCGGGCGTGGTGGCTCACGCTTGTAATCCCAGCACTTAGGGAGGCCGAGGCAGGCGGATCACAAAATCAGGAGGTCGAGACCACAGTGAAACCCTGTCTCTACTAAAAATACAAAAAAATTAGCCGGGTGTGGTGGCGGGCGCCTGTAGTCCCAGCTACTCAGAGAGGCTGAGGCAGGATAATGGCATGAACCCGGGAGGCAGAGCTTGCAGTGAGCTGAGATTGCTCCACGGCACTCCAGCCTGGGCGACAGAGTGAGACTCCATCTCAAAAAAAAAAAAAAAAAAAAAAGAACCAACGACAAAAAAACCACATGATTATCTCAATAGATGCAGAAAAGGCCTTTGACAAAATTCAACACACTTCATGCTAAAAACTCTCAATAAATTAGGTATTGATGGGACGTATCTCCAAATAGTAAGAGCTATCTATGACAAACCCACAGCCAATATCATACTGAATGGGCAAAAACTGGAAGCATTCCCTTTGAAAACTGGCACAAGACAGGGATGCCCTCTCTTACCACTCCTATTCAACATAGTGTTGGACGTTCTGGCCAGGGCAAGCGGCTGGAGAAGGAAATAAAGGGTATTCAATTAGGAAAAGAGGAAGTCAAATTGTCCGTGTTTGCAGATCACCTGATTTTATATCTAGAAAGCCCCATTGTGTGGCAATTCCTCAGGGATCTAGAATTAGAAATACCATTTGATCCAGCCATCCCATTACTGGGTATATACCCAAAGGATTATAAATCATGCTGCAATAAAGACACATGCACACGTATGTTTATTGTGGCACTATTCACAATAGCAAAGAGTTGGAACCAACCCAAATGTCCAACAATGATAGACTGGATTAAGAAAATGTGGCACATATACACCATGGAATACTATGCAGCCACAAAAAATGATGAGTTCATGTCGTTTGTAGGGACATGGATGAAGCTGGAAGCCATCATTCTCAGCAAACTATCACAAGGACAAAAAACCAACCACCGCATGTTCTCACTCATAGGTGGGAATTGAACAATGAGAACACATGGACATAGGAAGGGGAACATCACACACCAGGGCCTGTTGTGGGGTGGGGGAAGGGGGGAGGGATAGCATTAGGATATATACCTAATGTTAAGTGATGAGTTAATTGGTGCAGCACACCGACATGGCACATGTATACATATGTAACAAACCTGCACGTTGTGCACATTTACCCTAAAACTTAAAGTATAATGATAAAAAAAAATTGGGCAAGAGTGTAAGAGGTGGATTAAAGAACTTTTTTACTGAAAGGGAAAATGTTCGTATTTATGCCAATTTTAATTAATTCATTAATAGCCAGACAGTCTGAAGAAGATTGAGGTAAAATAGAATGGTTTGATATGGTACTTGTATGAAGAATGACAGAAGCCAGAGAAGAAAATACAAGTAGAAATAATACCCAAGATCATCAGATTTTGTCATTGATGCTGAAATATTTCCACCAAACAGGAAAGAATATACTGTTTAAGACTATTACTGAAAGCGTCTTGTTTATTGGATGTCTATTGTTCCAAATATCTTCATAATCTTCTAATTTTTAGCCTAATCTTGACATGGATACATGTCAAATGCTTATTTTAAAGATAAGTCATGAACATGTCATTGAGCATGCTGTATATGTAGTGCAGTACTTCACTAGGCACTGTGGGGAGATAATGACAAGGCACACTTTCTAATGCCAAGGAGGGTCAATGCTGCGTTGTTTGCAATGGAAGAGAGGATCACTGTATGGGTGGCCAGAATCAAAAAACAATTAATTAGAGGAATGGCACATTTGGAATTTCTTTACACAGAGGCTCAAAGTCAGAGGGTCAGTAAATATAAGAAAAGGGTGTCAAAATTTATAAAGGCTGAGTTAGAGACTGTGTTACAAATGTTTATCATCAATGACATATGAGAAGAACATATCTGATGGTATTATCAGATACCAGATACTTTAAACATTAATAATAGAATAAGGTAATCAATAAAAAATGAAATACCTAGGCAATCTAATAAAGGATCAGATGAGCATGAAGTTCAGCCTAGTAGGAAAAGCAGAATTGGAATAATTTTTCCAAAAAGAGAGGCCAGTTCAGATTAAGGGGATAAGAACTGGGTTTTCTGTTTTTTTTTTTTTTTTTGAGACGGAGTCTCGCTCTGTCGCCCAGGCTGGAGTGCAGTGGCGCAATCTCGGCTCACTGCAAGCTCCGCCTCCCGGGTTCACGCCATTCTCCTGCCTCAGCCTCTCCGAGTAGCTGGGACTACAGGCGCCCACCACCACGCCCCGCTAATTTTTTGTATTTTTAGTAAAGACGGGGTTTCACCATGGTCTCGATCTCCTGACCTCATGATCCGCCCGCCTCGGCCTCCCAAAGTGCTGGGATTACAAGCGTGAGCCACTGTGCCCGGCCAAGAACTGGGTTTTAAACATGCAAATTATTTTTTCTTATAAACATCACCCATATAAAGACATAAGATATAATAATCACATATAAAAATATAAGAGCTAGTTTTAAATTCATTGAAGTGACTGTGTAACTGAACATGTGTTTGGAGTTCCCCAAATCTATATAACACATAAATTATTATTTGTCATACACTGTCCCCTAGAGTCCCACATAAAAGGGGGAGAAAAATGACATCCAATATTTTAGTGCCCCTCCAATTATCACAACCACTTTTTAGACCTAATGGAGTAATCTGTGTCTTTATTTAAGAGACACTGCTTCTTGGAGGCTCATATCATTCGGTTATTCTACTTTCTATACTTTCCCGTCATAGTCATTTTTGTATTTGTTTAGTTTTGCTGCATAACAAACTGCCTTAAACCTAATGACTTATAATAACAATCATTTGCTCAACTCATAATTCTCCAGGACAGCAATTTGGACTGTGCTCAGCTGGGCTGTTATCTGGTCTCAATTGGAATCACTCTTGCTTTTAGATTAACTGAGAGATGACTAGACTAGGACAATAACAGCTGGGACCATGTATTTCTTCTTGATGTCATCTGTCATTCCCCAGCAGAGTAGCCTAGACTGATTCACATGTTGGCCGGGAGGGTTATACAAGAAAGCAAGTGGAAACATTCAAGATTTTTGAAGCCTAGGCTCCAAATTGGCTCCCATCCTTTCCACCACATACTAAGTACATCGACTGAGACAAGTTCTGAGATGAACACAAATTCAGGGGCACAGGAAATAGACTTCTAGATGGGAAGATTTAAAGAGCTTTAATTGTCAAAGACATGGATACAGAGAGACATGAAGGCTCATATTCATGCTTGCAAGCTCTTACTCTTTCTCATCTTCTGATGTCCTCTCCTCAGGCAATGAAGATTTTCTTCTTGGAATTATGACCCATGTCATTTCCCCAGCACCAGTCATCATTATGGCTGACTTGGGATCTCCATGTGGCACTCCAGCCTCTCAGGTCTTAATCTCTTCATCTCTACAGACCTTTATGTCCATGCCACATTGGTCATCTGTTGCCTTGCCACATCCTGGACCTCATCTCCACTGGAGAAAATTTACCTTTGAAATGGAAGTAAACACTCCACTTTCTGACATAATCTCACTCCTTTTGTCTCTCATTATGACTGACCCTTTTTTATTGACATTATTGGTATTTCTAGGCCTTTGACCTTTCTACCTGTATATCACTTCCTATATTGCTTAGATTCTATGCTAAAGCCATTTAATCATTCTCCTGGCTATATCTTCAACTGTAAAAAGATATATATATATCTCAGTAGTTTTGCAGTTCAGGTGCCATTCCTTAAAGAACAATAGCCATGGCTTGTTTTGATGACTCATATCTGTAATCACAGCACTTTGGGAGGCCAAGGCAGGAGGATCCACTTGAGGAGGATCACTTGAGGTTGGAGATCAGCCTGAAAAACATAGAAAGACCCCGTATCTACAAAAAAATTAAAAATTAATTGGGAGTGGTGGCATGCACCTGTAGTCATAGCTGCTTGGGAGGCTGAGATAAGAGGATCCCTTGAGTTCAGGGGTTCAAGGCAGCAGTGAAGTATGATTGCACCACTGCACTCCAGCCTGGGTGACAGAGCAAGATCCTGTCTCAAAAAAATAGAAATGAAAAAAAAAAAACCCTGGCCATAACTAAACACAACACCCAGCAGGAAATTAAAGACAAAATGGGGCCTGTAAAACTACATGTCTAAAAAGGGGACCTACATAGTTTTAGCTCTTGCCTGATTTGCAGTTCACATTTGTTGATCCTTGCCAAGGTGGTTGTTATTGTTCTTCCTGACAATATGGAGTCCTTACATGTGTTCCTTGTTTACTGCAGTATTTTAGGTCAGGCCATGACATTAGCAAAGCAAAATAAGACTATGCATATTTACAAAGGGTCAGAGAAAAAACAAAACAAAACAAAACTTTTTTTTCCTTATGAGCTTCTGGCAAATAGAAAAATGTGATAGTTTCCACTCCACCCTCCTGAGTCTCCTACCACCCTGGTCTCTCTTCACCCACCTGAAGAGAACTAGAAGAGCACAGTAAGTCCTTGGATAGCTCCTGTGCCAGAAGTCATTTTTAACCTCTCAGAAATGGAGGAACAAAATACTTACAACCTATAAAAAGATCATAAACACCGCAAACCATCGAAGCCAAGTGAGAAAATATGGCATCTAAGAGGGATAAAATAAGCGTCCAAGTTACTACTTGTAATTGAATGTGTTGAAATCCTCAGACCGGTGAAACCTTCTGGTTATACAAGGGCAACACTGGGAGACACACTTTATTCTCTCCCTCTCTGATGCTAACTGCTACTGGAAGTACATTTCATCTTTAAAAAATAAGTACACTCTTCTTTTACCTCAAATTTCACCATTTTATTTCAATATTTTGGGAACAATTAAAGCACTAGAAACAGAGGGGGACATTTAGACTCCTGAAGGTGATAGTTCTCTCCAGGTCACAGAGCCAACGCTACATTTTATGCTCAGAATTTGAACACAGGTTTTCTGGTATGTTCTGCATTCTCCTCCCTGTACTAGAAGGGCAGAACTAATGCAGTTGTATATCACTTTTTAAAAATATGCTTGTTTTCTTTTATTGTAGTGCTCTAGTTAATAGCTAGATACTGACCATCATAGTCAAAACAAACTGAACCAAGAACAACAAAAATTAAAGCAAAACGATATATTTTTCATACCTTCCTGCCATCTTCCCTGTGTTACTTGCTGCTTTTAAACTTATGCCTAAAGGGAAATGATCATTGATGAATGCGTACGTCATTACACTTGAATGAAAGACTCACTGAAGTGTCAGTGACCAAAGGAGCAGAAGTATACCATTTAAAAATAATTGCAGGTTAGGCATGGTGGCTTGTGTGCAGTGTCTCATGCTTGTAATCCCAGTACTTGGGGGTTGAGGTGGGAGGATCACTGGAGCCCTGGAGTTTGAGACCAACCTGGACAACATAGCAAAACCCTGTCTCTACAAAAAGTGCAAAAATCAGCCAGGTGTGGTGGTGCATGCCTGTAGTCTAGCTACTTGGGAGGCTGAAGAGGGAGAATCACTTGGAATGGTAAAATTACCTGAGCCAGGGATGGGATCAGGCCACTGCACTGTAACCTGGTGAATGGCAGTGAAACCCTGTTTCAAAATAAAATAAAATGAAATGAAATAAAAATAGTTGCAGAGCTGTGTGTGGTGGCATGCACCTAGAATCCCAGCTACTCCAGCATATGAAGCAGGAGGGCTAATTGAGCCCAGGAGTTCAAGAGCAGCCCAGGCCACATAGTGAGATGTCTCATTTTAAAATAAAAAATACAATTTAAAATAACTACAGTATAGTCAGTGAATGACCCTCCAAAGAGGAATCAAAGAGGTGGCTTAGAGGCAATCACCAGCTTAGAAATGGGCTGCAACATAAACCTTTATATTTAAATTAGCTATTTTAAACAGAAAAAAAATTTTCTCTTCAAATTAAGAATCTTTTAAATCATTACTAGTTCTCAGTGTCAGTGTTGGAACAATGCCCACAGTAATGGATGGTACTTAACCCACACTTGATTAGTGGCAGTTTTAAAATTATGGTCCATTCACCACTTACGTTGTAATCACTTGCAGAGAGAGAGTTGCAAAAGAAGATTCCTGGCCCAAGAGCTGACCCACCCAGTCAGATCCTCGTGGTAGTGAAGCCAGTGGGTGGATGGCAAGTGCAGTGGGGAGTAGGATGTATCTTCGAGGAAATCCCTTCAAGTGTGGAAAGTGGCATCACTGGAGACCATTTGCATCTCAGATATTGTTGGGACTGTTTTTCACAGAGAGGGGGTTAAGTTGCAAAAGTCTTGTCTCCCAATCACACAAAAGGATGCATTTATAATTTCAGCATTCATAATTTGAGTATTGTCTCTACATTGAAACCTCAGTATTTTTTTCCTTTTTTTTTTTTTTAAGCCAGGGTCTCACTCTGTCTCTCAGGCTGGAGTGCAGTGGTGTGATCATAGTTCACTGCAGCCTCGACCTCGGGCTCAAGTGATCCTCCCACCTCAGCTTCTCAAGTGGCTGGGACCACAGGCGTGTGGCACTGTGCCCATCAAGTTTTTTGTATTTTTAGTAGAGATGGGGTTTTGATCTACCAAGCTTGCCCAGGCTGGTCTCGAATCCAGAGCACCCACCTTGGCCTCCTAAAGTGCTAGGAGTCCAGAAATGAGCCACTGTGCCTGCCCTGAGACCTCATTATTTTTTAAGAGACACATCTGAGTTCTTCCACCCTGGCCGCTGACATATTGCACACAGAATCTGGGTTTTAACACGCATAAGAAATTTACATGAAAAAATCTGCATCGGAAGTCCTCACAGGAAACATGGCAGTGGTCTCTAATAAACTCTGACAGGAATCAAATACTTCAGTTGGAATTAATACCTCAGACAGCCACAAGGCCAGGGCAAAGAAGAACATGTTCCACTTGCATACCCATTTTTTCAAAACTCTTTCCTGTCTAGGCATCCCCCAATCCGAAGCCCAACCCCCACCTTTAACAATGGCTGCTGTATTCGAATCAAAATGTGAATTTGAGTTATAATTTAAAATATTGAGGCTGGGCACGGTGGCTCAGGCCTGTAATTCCAGCACTTTGGGAGGCAGAGGCAGGTGGATCACCTGAGGTCAGGAGTTTGAGAGCAGCCTGACCAACATGGTGAAACCTCCTCTCTACTAAAAATAAAAAAAAAATTAGCTGGGAGTGGTGGTGCACGCCTGTAATCCTAGCTACTCTGGGGGCTGAGGTACAAGAATTGCTTGAACCTGGGAGGTGGGAGTTGCAGTGAGCCGACATCCTGCCACTGCACTCCAGCCTGGGCAACAGAGTGAGACTTTGTCTCAAAAAGAAAAAATAAATTGAGTAGTTGCAGAAAGCAAAGAGACCACAGACCACAGGCTCATTAGAGCAATGAACGAATCACAGTTTCTCCAAATGAATAGATCGTGTAGGTTACTTGCTTATACTTAGAACAATACAACTCACAGAAGTTTCCAGTATCATTAAGTATAAACTAATGTTTCATTAATGAGAAAAGCGAGGCTTAGAAACTTGATTGTGTTAAACTGCAAATAACACAGTTTAGTGTTATTGCTTCTAGAAAGTGGACTTCCTTTTTTTTTTTTTGAGACTGAGTCTTGCTCTGTCGCCCAGGCTGGAGTGCAGTGGCGCTATCTCGGCTCACTGCAAGCTCCGCCTCCCGGTTTCAAGCGATTCTTCTGCCTCAGCTTCCTGAGTAGCTGGGACTACAGGGGCCCACCATCACGCCCGGATAATTTTTTTTTTTCTTTTTTGTATTTTTAGTAGAGACAGCGTTTCACCATGTTCGCCAGGATCGTCTCCATCCGCCCGCCTTGGCCTCCCAAAGTGCTGGGATTACAGGCATGAGCCACCACGCCCGGCCGAACGTGGACTTCTCGACTGCAATTTAGTTTCTGTCTATTCCATCAGCAGACTTCCCTTTCTTTACATAAATGGTAACTTTCAGACATAGCATATAAAGGCGTATAAAACAGCACTTATTGATGATTTGTTTCATGGGAAGAGATAATGAAAGCACATGGTACAGTCCAGCATATGAAAGCATTCAGGAAGACCATATTCATGATGAGAGGGGACCTCCTAACGTACAGGCTGGCCCAGGTCACTTGAGGGTGAAAAAAACATTAATTAATATTGTATATTTTATAAAATAATTATTAAATGACTGTCAGACTGACATTAGTCTTTTGTTATATTGAATATTATATATTCAAAAACTATTTTAAGAAATAAAATTATTCATTAAAATAAGCTATACGTATATAAAAGCAAAAACTTCAAACAGCCATTATTTTATTTGAACATTAGAAATAACAACAGAATAGGGCCAGGCATGGTGACTCATGCCTGTAATCCCAGCACTTTGGGAGGTCGAGGCGGGTGGATCACGAGATAAGGAGATCGAGACCATCTTGGCTAACACGGTGAAACCCTGTCTCTACTAAAAGTACAAAAAAATTAGCCGGGCGTGGTGGCGGGCGCCTGTAGTCCCAGCTACTCAGGAGGCTGGGGCAGGAGAATAGCGTGAACCCAGGAGGTGGAGCTTGCAGTGAGCCGAGATTGCACCACTGCACTCCAGCCTGGGCGACAGAGTGAGACTCTGTCTCAAAATAAATAAATAAATAAATAAATAAATAAATAACAGAATAATTATACATAATCTATGTAGGGATATTATATATATTTACATCACAAGCATTTTTCCGAAAAATATATTTTTTCTCAGCATGATATCGTAAAATTTGTTTTAAATACAACTTTCTGTAATCTCCTTCAAAGTTACATCTTATGGCTCCTAAATTTGTAACTAGACAGTTTCCACATACCCTTCTTTCTAGATTATCAATTTTTAGTTGAAAAAATATTCCTTTTTCCCCTCAAAATAAAGGCTGAATTGTTCCGTATGTTCAGAGCAAATTATCCTAAAGGAAGATTATACCCAATTGTATTGAAATGTGTAATAATGACAAATATGTTCACAAAAAGTGCAAATACATTCACAAGTGTTGTATTTTTACCTCCATTCAGCAACTTTTCTTCAAATATCTTCCAAGTAAATCTGTTAAGTAAGTTGTATGTTTCATACAACTTCATAATTTTCCTAAGCTAAATTAAGATGCTTCAGAATCATAGGGCTTCTCAAGTCCATTCCATTTCGTTAGAGAATATAAGACATTCACGTAAAAAGTAATGTACATCAAGTGCTTATACAAGAAATATTTTTAACTTTGACAATGAAAGGTTCCATCTTCATTAGAATATCACCAATTCTTTGAACACCATGATGAGCTGTTTTATACCATGAACACTTCTGCTCCCTGGGTTTCTTTTGATTGATTTAAAAAAAAAGTTTTTTGTTTTTGTTTTTTTTGAGATGAAGTCTTGTTCTCTTTCCCAGGCTGGAGGGCAGTGGTGCGATCTTGGTTCACTGCAACCTCCACTTACCAGGTTCAAGCGATTCTCCTGCCTCAGCCTTCTGAGTAGCTGGGATTACAGGCCCACACCACCATGCCCGGCTAAGTTTTCCATTTTTTTAGTAGAGATGGGGTTTCATCATGTTGGCCTGGCTGGTCTCAAACTCATGACCTTGTGATCCACCTGCCTTGGCCTCCCAAAGTGCTGGGATTACAGGCATGAGCCACTGCGCCTGGCCTGTTTTTTACCATGATACTTTTGGAAACTAAACTTACAGTGGCATCCAAAATAATGTCAGGAGTTTCACCATTGACAGGTTGAAAAGCTACACTTTGATTCCATAAAAAGGATTAAAAGTAATCTATTATTAGAATTAACTGCTCTTTTATTTGAAATATCTGATGACACCAGTATGGCAATGACATTATTTAACAGTGTGAATAATTCTCTTTGTGATATCCCAGACAACCTCTTACAGCTATCACTTAATTTTTTATATGCAAAGAATTTACAATCTAAAATGAACAAAATTAATTTAGAAAAAGTCAATCTAAATAAATGTAAAACATTTTTTGCAGTGTAATAGATACATGTACTTTTCGTATCTTCATGTTTTACCTTGTTTATAGGCATAGGTTCCTTAAAATAACTATCAAATGTTCAAGTTTATGATAATACTTTTTTAGGAGACATGTGTCTTGTGTGTTTATAAAGTCAGTGATATCACTATAGACCCATAGTTGATGAGGCTATAAACATTTTATATAGGTTATATATTTGTCATCTGGTTTCTTGAGAATGGAAATCCAGTTATGTGTTTATTTTCAAACCAAAATGTACTTTTTTAGATCATTTCTACTGCAAGGATTATTGCAAAAAATGTTACAAACAAAATAAATAATTACAGATTTTTCTACACAGAGTCACTATAGCGAGGTCTTCTTTGCCTGCATTTGTTTTCTAGCACTTAACCTGTAGTTTCCCAGGTGTCCCTCTGAGCATTCCACCTGGCCTTGTGCATCTCCCAGGCCCTAGCAATGACCACGGCACCAGCAGCCGAGGTGAGCTGATGTTCAGCTATGGGAGCACCAGGGACGGCAGCTGACTCTCCCACGTCCACCCAAGCAGGGAAGGATTCTGCTATCCCAGGCATCAGTGTCAGCGCACAACCTCATTACAGCCACACATACTCTGCATGAGGCCAGTGACACTGAGATGCTAGGTCGGTTTGGGAAAGAGGGGCAGAAGCCAGAAGTGAGGAGGGGCAGAAGCCAGAAGTGAGAAGAGGCAGTATCCAAATTCATGCCAGCGCATTTTAAGGCAGCAGTTAAATAATATATTTTATTTTAAGTGAGAAAACATCAATATTCATGCTAAATGGGCAGGAAGTGGTTCAACAGCCGTAAACCAAGATTGTGCAGGGCATGCAAGTTATGACATTTTTTAGGACTTAGATGAAAGGAGGTTCTTATCGCCTCTTCCACCCTTTAAGTATGCTCTTTAGGAATGAATCTAGCCATGACTCCCAGGGTTTAAAGCTCATGGGGTTTCTCCTAATCCATGCCCCTGTAGGACATTTCATCAGGAGCCTCCACTTACCTAGTTAAGTGGGTTGAAAGATGACCCTAATTCTTAAATGAGATGCCACCCTGAGCAGAGGGCCCAGCCAACCTGTGCCCAGATTCCTGACCCAGGGAATTGTGAGATAATACATTGGTGTTGTTCTAAGCTGGTAAATTTGTGGTACTCAAAAAGCAATGCAACTTTAAATAAAAATATAAACTGGAATAAACTAATTTTATTTATATATGTGCATTTATTTGTGTATCTGTGTATGTATACATACATGGACAAAGAGGCTGTCCCTAACCAAACTCTAGACAGGCTCCTCTGAGCTCATTTTTGACTAGGCCTCATCCTTGGTGTGTTCTCCAGCGCCCAGTTTTAGCAAGACTCCTGCCAAGTTGGTTTTGCCAGAATCTCCCACCTCTGATCCAAGTCCTTATTCTCCACCATCTCCCAAGTGATTATCTGATCACCCCAACTTGCATTCAGCAAGAATCCAGTCAAGTCCATTTAGCCAGAAATCCTTCACCTCGCTGTCTTATTTCAGTAATTTTCCATCATCCACTGACCACCAACTTGGCTTCTTGGCTATAAATCCCCACTTACCCATGTTGTATTAGGAAATGAGCCCAGTTCTATACTGAGGCCTCTTTTTCCCTGTTTTGACAGCCCTTGATTAAAACCTGTTTTTACTACTTTTCTCTCCAGCTCTCGTTTTTCTTTAAAAACATAGGCATATATAATAAACACATAAAATGCACACAGCCTATCCACAAACTCATGGGTCATTTATAAGAAACTAGACAGCATATGGTAATTATGGTAATATACACATGCATGTATTGTATACATGTATACATTACTTACTGGAGAAGTGAGGAGTTTCCTTTAACTAGGATATTAATGAGGCCTTTAACTGACCCAAAGAAGTTTGTTGTGATTTAATTTTTTCCTCCTGTTCTATTTCTTCACTAAACCTGGCAATAGTCTAACCTTAAAAATGGAGTTGATGTCCTTTTAGGTCATTACCTTTAAATAAAACCAAAGCAGGTGCTTTCTCTTGGATGTATTAAAAATACCTAAAAGGAAACTTAGGTTGACTTGTGGCACAACAAATGCATTTAATATCAACTAATGCAAGCCATTGAAGGTGTGGCCACTGAGCATTTGATTTTATAGGAAAGAATATCTAGAGAGTACTTTTGAGAATAACATGGCTGTGCTATTGCTTATCTTTTGGAGAGCATCCCAGGTTTGCTTATTCTCTGCCTTCAATACTGAGTTGAAGGATTTTGGGAAAAGGGACTTGTGAAACATATCCCTTCTATTCCCGGAAAACTAGAAATATAAAGTGTTAATAACATCAATGTCACTGTGACCTGCTCCACTGACAGGACTGGTTTATGCCAGGTCATTTTTCTGGCACACAGGGAGTAGCTTTGACAGATTGGTAGCTTTTTTTTTTAAGATGGGAGACATTTAAAATACTTATGTTTTCCTCTCTTAGTCCCGTCTCTAATATTTAGAAATGTTCTCAGACTTTAAAACAATGCACAAGGCTTCAGTTTTCTGTCACTTGACTTTAGAAGGAAATGTTTGTTGACAATAATTATCCTCTTATATAAAATTTATGTATAAAAATCTCACCTCTGAATATATTAAATGACAAAATTACTTTATAAAATGTTTATGCACACTTTATAACCTTAAGTTTTCATTTGGCCATGTAAAAGTACAAAGTGCAGTAGACTTCAACAGTCTTGAGTGCCAGGAATAATTCAGAAAAAGAAGATAGTTGACAAATGAATTTAAAGAGTCCTAATCCGAAGATGGTAAAAATGTAGAAAGACCTTGCTGGCTTTCTGGGTGTCAGTTTTTTAAGCAGTCCAAACCTAAGCGTAGAAGAAAAGCTCAGCATTGAGCACTTTCACCTTCATGGATAAGTTTCAGCTTGCTCTTGCCAACAGAAGAAGGCAGAATTAGTTTGAAGTATGCAGCCTTTTTGTAAACTTTCCAGATATCAAAATAAATTTTGATATATAAATGCATTTTCTGAGATGATATGCCTCAGTTTCTATAACCATTTCACCTGGAATGTCTAATCAGTCCTATGAGTGTATTCCTACATGTGCCCAGCTTCTACGAAAACCAATTCACTGCCTCATGACAATTAAGTACATTATTTAAGGAGAAAAAAAATTAAATTGTTGAATCGAATGTGTAGGCTTCTTACCATTATAGAATTTGTTTTTGTACATTAGTTAATGACTTAATCTAAATTATAAGTGTTTAAAAATGGTTAATTGTCCTTCATCAAACTTGTATTAAATAGGTCCATTTATGTATGGAAGAGGGAAAGAGTCCATATAAGCTGGAAACAAGCTCGTGTGCCTGTGAGTCAGCAAAGACTGAAGTAATGTCCCATGTTGAGTTGGTTATTTTGCTATATGATGATTAACATCTTTGAGGTAAAACAATTTTTTTAACTGGAAAATCACAAGATATATTCATCATATTTTTCAAGAAAGATAGTTTTTTTCCTGCATGGCAAATAGGTTAAAGTAACACTCCATGGAAATTGCATTTAGGTTCTAAAAAAATAATCTGTAGAGATATCTATGCAATATATAGTTTGTTCAGATTAGTTTTTATTCGGGGAATGAAGTTCTGAAATGTCTCCAAAGTAGTTTACTCATCAATTGAAAAGTCCTCCAATAGGAGAATGATTGGACCATGGTGTGTGGTAGCGGAAAAGAAAAGCTCCCTCCGTTTTTTAAAGGGAATAACTTTAAAAAATACTTAAACTTTTGTTTACTTGGTACAGTTAAGAATTGAACTTGTCGGCCAGGCGCGGTGGCTCACGCCTGTAATCCCAGCACTTTGGGAGGCTGAGGTGAGCGGATCACAAGGTCAGGAGATCGAGACCATCGTGGCTAACACGGTGAAACCCCATCTCTACCAAAAATAAAAAAATTAGCTGGGCATGGTGGCGGGCACCTGTAGTCCCAGCTACTCAGGAGGCTGAGGCAGGAGAATGGCATGAACCCGGGAGGTGGAGGTTGCAGTGAGCCGAGATTGCACCACTGCACTCTAGCCTGGACAACAGAGCAAGACTCCATCTCAAAAAAAAAAAAAGAATTGAACTTGTCAATTTTATCATTGTTTATACCTGAAATAAACTTATGTGATGTTCAAACAAAAGGATGTGTATGGCAGCATTGTCCATAATAGAATATTACTATAATCAGCTCAAATCTACATCAACAAAAGAATGGACATAGAAAAAAACAGACTATTCATACAATGCAATCAGAGTTGGCAATAAAATTAAAGAGCTAGAGCTTCAAGTAACTAGCTGATGAATCTCAGAAAAAAAACTGAGGAATAAAAATAAGACACAGAGAAAATCATTAAACATGACTGTATCTGCATAATATACAAGATAGGCGAGATTAAACAATATTTTGTTTTGGAATACATTTTCTTTTTTTGTTTCTGTTATTGTTTTGTTTGTTCGTTTTTGTTCGGGACAGTGTCTGGCTCTTGTTGCCCAGGCTGGAGTGCAATGGAACGATCTTGGCTCACTGCAACCTCCACCTCCTGGGTTCAAGTGATTCTCCTACCTCAGCCTCTCAAGTAGCTGGGATTATTGGCACGTGCAACTACACATGGCTAATTTTTGTATTTTTAGTATAGACGGGGTTTCACCATGTTGGCCAGGCTGGTCTTGAATTCCTGACCTCAGGTGATCCACCTGCCATGGCCTCCCAAATTGCTGGGATTACAGGCATCAGCCATGTGCAATGGCAGGATCTCAGGTCACTGCAACCTCTGCCTTCTGGGTTCGGGCGATTCTCCTGCCTCAGCCTCCTGAGTAGCTGGGATTACAGGCGTAGGCCACCATACCTGGCTAATTTTTGTATTTTTAATAGAGACAGGGTTTCATCAGCTTGGCCAGGCTAGTATCAAACTCCTGACCTCAGGTGATCCACCCGCCTCAACCTCCCAAAGTGCTGAGATTACAGGTGTGAGCCACTGCACCCAGCCTTGGAATACATTTCTATGTGTTAAAACTATAAAAAAGAGAAAGTGACTGACTAATGGTGAATGATTATAGCGGCAAGAAAGCATGCAGATTTTAAGTGCAGACTCGGGAATTAAACTGCTCTGCTTCCAGCTCTACCACTAATTAACTGCGTGACTTACTTGATCTTGGTCAGTTGTCCAATATCTCTATGCCACAGTGTCCTTATCTAAAGAAGGGTGGTACATGCACCTATCTCATACGATTACATACTGATAAATGACTTTAAATCTCATCGCATGTGTGTTTATTATTCAGACTGAGTTCTAGATGATAGTTACCTCTAGTGGGGATGAGGAGGCAGAGCAATGCAATTTGAAAGGGGAGCACTGGGGCCCCAAACATTTTCTCAAATCAACTGCATCACATGGTTGGTACAGCCTCAGTAACATTTTATTGGCCTGGCGTGGTGGCTCATGCCTGTAATCCCAGCACTTTGGGAGGCTGAGGTGGGTGGATCACCTGAAGTCAGGAGTTCGAGACCAGCCTGGCCAACATGGTGAAATGCCATCTCTACTAAAAATACAAAAAATTAGCCAGGTGTGGTGGCAGGAACCTGTAATCCCAGCTATTCGGGAGGCTGAGGCAGGAGAGTTGCTTGAACCGGGAGGCAGAGGTGGCAGTGATCTGAGATGGCATCATTGTACTCCAGCATGCACCACAAGAGTGAAACTCTGTCTCAAAAACAAAAACAAAAACAAAAAACATTTCAGGTTATTTTTGTAAACTGCACATATACACTACATGTCTCTTTTATGTGTCTTGTATTTTACATTTTTTAAAGTTAGGTTTTAGACTAGGAAACTATTTTCCCATTTCTTTCCTTGAAAACGTACAATAGACCAACCAGGGCAACATAGTGAGACCTTGTCTCTACAGGTGGCACATGCCTGTAGTTCCAGCTAATTGGGCAGCTGAGATGGGAGGACAGCTTGAGGCCCAGAGGTTGAAGCTGCAGTGACCTATGATCACACCACTGCACTCCAGCCGGGGAGACAGAGTGATATTCAGTCTCAAAAAAAAAAAGTACAATATACCACTTAAACTGAAAATTTAAGATTAATAAACAATTGTGTTTATTCTTCTATTTCCAAAAATTGATATTTAAGTATTACTTGTTGCTAAATTGACTTCCTTTTAAACAGCACTTGGTGTACACATACCAAATAGTTTTCAATCTGTGCATTTGACTATGGTGAAGCTTCTAAGGAATAAACTATTTCCTCTGGGCAAGGATCCATTTGTAAGACTATGAAACTATCAATTTGCTTTAAGAATTTGGTATGGCTTAGTGTAGCTGGCATAGGCTCTATGGTTTAATTCATATTTAAGGAAAGTAAAGTACAGTAAATCAGTTTTTCTAAAGTGACTTCGTTTTTCTTACAAGTCCTACCAATGCATTGTTCGTGTCTCAAGAAACACAAACATTTCTTGTAGCTTTTTTCCAATGGCTCAGGAGACACAGATGACAAAACATGGGTTCGTGTCCTACATTAAGTCAATCCGGAGCCTTCTATCACTGGTCTGCAGTGATGAAAATCTGTCCTGATATGTCATCTTTGAACCTGTTCTTTCATATCAATACTTTGGTTGTAATCACTGCCTGTTTTAGCTGTTTGTGTCCCTGGGATGCTGTTATGTTGATCTGTTTGGGTTCCATTCTCTGCCGTTTTCATTCGCAGCTTTATGTAACCCTGAACACAGCTCCAACAAGATCTCACATGGGTGAAGAAGAGAGGTTTGGATGTCAGTGATTTCATCGATGATTAAACAGTTAATGAACAACAAAGCTGAAACCAGAACCAAGTACTACCAGATCCCTAGCAAACGTGTGTTTCACTTCTTCATCTGGCCTTTTCTTTCACTTAGTGCATCTTAGTACGTCCATAAGAGTAGGTGCATTTGCATTGCCCTGCAAGGTGTTCTGACCACTTTTCCCTCTAAATATTAATAAATATCATCCAATGAACAGCACACCTTAGAGGCCAAATAGAACTGGCCAAATAGAACACAAGAGTCAATCAACAAATATTTGATGAAAAGGAAGAAGAAAAGGGTGAAAATAGTAAGTAAAAGTCAGCACAGCTTCCTCCTCACTTGTCATCCGGCACTGCACACCTGCCTGCCATGTGCTATTGAGTGATGGTCATGTCGTTCACACCTGTTACACACTATCTTACTAAAGTTCTCAAATAAATAACCTTACGTTATTTAACTGACCTTGACAAATAGGAAAGATAAGCAGAAGTCAAGATCTAGTGTGTGAAATGTCTGATTTTTGTGCGTTTTTATTGCTTTTGTTTCTTTGCAGTCTTTGTCTTTCTGGCATCTCCCTCTCTTTTCTCTCTGTGTGCTCCCTCCTCCTCCTTTGCACTTTTCCCCATATTTTGGCTAAACGCACCTGTGGCACCAAACCACAGTGTGGAGCAGAGACAACAGAGGATCACTGTGCCACATACTAACTGCAGACAATCTGCCTTGGAGAGCATCTAAAAAGGAATGGGCAGCTTCAGCTGAAATTGGATAAATCCTTCTGTAAATCGAGAGCCACTAATAAGCATTTTATTAAAATTAAAGACGATATTGTGCACTAAATTGGAATCAGTTGTTGCTGATGGGGAAGCATTAAAATCAATTATTTTAAAAACAGATTGTTTTTCAATTAGCTTTTCATTTTTCTTTTTTAAGACTAATTTTTTGCTTTTCTGGAAAATAATCAAAAGAGTAAATGGGAAACAGTGAAATAGAATTCAGTGTGAAAAGAAAAGATTAAACCTGGTAACATTAGATGGATTGCTTGTCAGTTTGCACATGAAGCAGAGGTTTATTATGGAATTGGACATGATATTTCAGAATATCATTTGTGGATCCTCCTGCCTCCAATACTTACTGATCCCCAATTATTTTGCAGCTCGGTCCTACATTCCATAAATCCTACACTGCATAATCTAGGATACCTTGAAAGGAAGCTAATAAGAATACTTAATGGGTTTATCATGTCATTAACTTTAAATTAGGACTGCCATCCTGGAATGAGAAGTATGAACATGGATTAAAAACCCAGAGACCAGAGGCCGGGCATGGTGGCTCTCGCCTGTAAGCCCAGCACTCTGAGAGGCCTAGGAGGGCAGATCATGAAGTCAGGAGATCTAGACTATCTTGGCTAACGCGGTGAAACCCCGTCTGTACTAAAAATACAAAAAAATAGCCAGGCATGATGGCGGGCGCGTGTAGTCCCAGCTACTCAGGAGGCTGAGGCAGGAGAATGGGGTGAACCCGGGAGGCGGAGCTTGCAGTGAGCCGAGATCATCGTGCCACTGAATTCCAGCCCGGGTGACCGAGCGAGACTCTGTCTCAAAACAAAACAAAACACAACAAAACACCCAGAGACCATTGTCAAAGACATTAGTGACATTAGTAAACCAAAGTCAGAATGAGCTATTTGTAACAGGCAAGAATGAGACTGTACACAATATTTATTTTTGGACAAGAGGTTGGAAAATAAAATTTTTTTTTTTTTTGAGGTGGAGTCTCGCTCTGTAGTCCAGGCTGGAGTGCAGTGGCCAGATCTCGGCTCACTGCAAGCTCCGCCTCCTGGGTTCACGCCATTCTCCTGCCTCAGCCTCCAGAGTAGTTGGGACTATAGGCACCCGCCACCACGCCCGGCTAATTTTTTTTTTTTTTTTGTATTTTTAGTAGAGACGGGGTTTCACCGTGTTAGCCAAGATGGTCTCAATCTCCTGACCTCGTGATCCGCCCTCCTCGGCCTCCCAAAGTGCTGGGATTACAGGCGTGAGCTGCCGCGGCCAGCTGGAAAATATAAATTCTAAAATAAATTCTATATTCTTTTCTTTGAAAAAAATTAAGTATATTTTATAACATTTTACCTGACTCCATTGTTCTGTCTCAGAACTCCCGAATATTATATGCAAATGTATTTGTGTATATATAGATGTACATCTTTCTGGAGTGTGGGTACAGTAATATCCAACAATGATTTTTACTTTTAGTGACCCCAAAATGATGAAGAATTACTACTGTATAATCTCTTTTCAACTTGAAAAACAATGGGATAGAAGTGTCTGGCATTCCATTTATTGTGGTTTTTTTATTTGAAAAGAGCCTAAATCAAAGCTCTTTGGTTATAAGAAACAGAAGCCCAAATGACTGAGCTGAAGCAGATCAAAGCTGTCTATTAATCAGGGCAAACAACAGAAAGAAAATCCAGTTGTTTTAAACAGACACCTAATTTGTTGGATCAATGTCATGGAGTTCCCAGATTTGGCTGGAAGGTTGAGGAGCCAAGTTTAAAAATATAGGCAGCAGGTGGGTGCAGGGACTTGTGCTTGTCATCTCAGCTACTCAGGAAGCTGAGGTGGGAGAATTGCTGGAGCTCAGGAGTTTGAGACCAGCCTGAGCAACTCAGCAGGAGCCATCTCTAAAATAAAGAACATAGACAGAAACTGAGGCATACCATTGGAGGAAAGTCAAAATCCAGACAAGAAAAGAGTATGATTAGGGCCTTGTTGCTTATAGCAAAGAGCCCTGCGGGACACAGCTGTGCTGGTAGAACACTAGGCTTTACCAGTTCTGCAGATGCTTGAAGAAGCTGAAATTAGTCTTAATCACCTGATTTTCTGCAAAATTAAACGTATATCATTTTTCTTACCCATAGAAAAAATATTGTTCATCAATATCCTTCACAATATCTGTCTTGTCCATTTTGTGTGGCTTTAACAGAATACCAAAGACTGCATAATTAATAGTAAAGAGAAATTTATTTCCTACAGTTCTGGTGGCCGACAGGTCCAAGATTGGGAAGCTTGTATCTGATGGGGCCTTCTTGCTGTGTCATCTCATGGTGAAAAGCCAAAAGGCAAAGAGTATGAGAGAGAGCAAGAGGAAGCCAAACTCATCCTTTTATAACCTACTCCCATGATAAGGAACCCACTTCTGCAATAACAGCCTTAATCCATTCGTGAGGGTGGCATCCTCATGGCCTGATCACTTCTTAAATGTTCTACCTCTTAACACTATTGCAGCGGGAATAAAGTTTCCAACACATGCTTTTTGGAGGACACATTTAAACCATAGCAATATCTTTGTGCATACTTGAAAACTGAGCTTTAAGGCTGTTCTTCAAATTTAGAAGACTAGTTCTCTTTTCATGCAATGTGAATTTCCAGAGAATGTAGACAATCCATGTCCAGAGAATGTAGACAATCCAAAGCCGTTGTCTAGCTTTTAGGAGGACAACAATAGCAGTCAAAACAGCCCTCCTAATATATATGCATTCACATATAGACATTTTGTATTCTCAACGTCAAAAAATTGTTAATTTCAATGAATGAAATACCAATTATCATTTATATTCAACCCCTTAAGACCATTCTCTATTTAGATCTAAGACAGACAAACAGATCAAATAAAATTATCATAGAAAATAAATTTAAGTGAGAAAAGGCATACAAGAAGATCAAGATAATATGGTTCAGATTTTAAAAATGTATCTATTAAAATGCTATAAGAACAATTATATGACTAGATAACTCAGATGAATATAACATTCAAAATAATAATCTGAATATTTTTGCCAAATATCATTTTGGTCCATTACATTGATGATATTTGGGTAACTGGGCCGGTTAGCAGCAAATTCCAAATAATCTAGACCCTTGCTACTCAGAGTGGTCCAAGGACAAGCAGTATCAACATTGCTTGGAAGTTTGCTAGGTATGCAGAATCTCAGGCTCTATCCCAAACTTGCTGAGTTAGAATCTGCATTTTACCAAAATTCTTAGCTGATTGCCATATACATTTAAGTATGAGAAGCATTATTCTATTTCTCAGTTATCCTTATTTTTTAGGACTTTTAACTAGGGAAGAGTAAGGATTAAGAACAATCACCTGGGGATACTTTAAAGATTCTCACAGGTTCTAGAATACTTGTGGAGTAGAATAGGCACAGGTAGTCTATTAATAGCACGGATGCAATTTAGAAATCTCCTCAAATAAACATCTTAACTGTTCTCTCTGGTGGTTTGAGAATGTCTAACATAGAAATGTCCACTCCTTAGAGGTAATTTCGAAGTGTCTGCTCTACCTTGGTATTTAAGAGCACAAATCACCTATTGGATCTAACTAGTTCTGTGACCCTTATCAATTTAGTTAGTAACTTTTTAACTCATTTGCCTTGTCTGTTAAGTGGGGATAATGATACCTATGTAATAAAGTTTTAACATAAGTAAATGAATATATGAATGTAACATGTTTACCACTTTCCTGGTATAAAATGTACATCAATAAGAAAATACATGATTATGCTGGCTGTGGTGGGGGGGTAGTGGTGATAATGCTCTCTAACACAGAAGATTCCTTAGTATGTTTTGATTTAGAAATGCACAATAATTTAGTATATAATTCCCAAAATTTAATTACAAAAGTGCAATTGTTTTGATGATGTGGTTTTCCTCACATAATCAAATCATGCATACCTCCTCATTTGCTAAAGAAATTAATGTTTAATAATATAAGCTTTTCTCTTAAAGGCTGTATACAAAGAAGCTATTTCTGTCAGAAACTATGAGAATTTCCCATTACCAACGTGGAGATGGAGTCAATGACAAAATACTGGGGCTAGTTAGAAGAGGGATGAAAGGTTTCTGTCTACCCAACGTCATACCCCCTACCTCAGACCTGTGCCTTCACTATTCAGAAGAAGCTGTCCCGGTGCCTCCCGCCTACCCATGTCTATTTGTCTGTTTCTTTCCCTGCATTCCTTCACAGTCCATTAGTGAAACATTGTCCTCATTTATGTGGAAACCATACTTATTCATTATTGCAAAACCATCAGGGATAGAAGTAGATTAGTAAGGTGTCCTAAAATATTGGCTTTTGAATACTAAAGTCAAAAGGAATGAGTAAGAAAGAACTTAGGAGAGTTGTGCTCCTTGGGAATTGGTTACGCTTTTTTTCCTCTGTTTTTCAAAAATTTATGTTAGCATATGCATCAAATAATTTATGACTAAACTCTCTTACATATATTCATATAACTAAGAAAGGGCATCTTACATATTTTTATCTATCTTTCAGAACTTTATGAAACAAATGGCAATCGCTAGAATATGGCTAGGGACTGTGACAATCATTCCACTCTTCAGTTTAAGGTCTGAAGTGAAAATTGAAACAGCAATCAGGTGAACGGTAACTGGGGCCAAGGAGAATTTATCCATGCAGTGTATTAGCAGACGCCTGATCTAATTTATTTTGAAGACGAGTAACAGAATAAAAATAAGTAAAACAACACAATCTAAAACGACTTTTGAAGGTTTAAAAACACCCTCCAGCATTAATGGAAAGAAATAATTCAGAAGAAAAACATGTTTTTAGTATAAAATAAAAAGGAAAATTTCAGTCCAAGAAATATAATTAAATTTCAAAAAGCATGAGCTTTTTATTTAAAAAAAAATCAAGAAAACATTGACTCTGTTGACAAGAGGGATGAAAAATATGAGACGCCAATGGAAAGAGCTACAAAGGGACCTGAGGGATGGGTGTGCCCATGGAAAGAGAGGAGCCAGCTGACCCGCCTGTGGGCACTTGAACCAGAGCCTCTGGAAGTGTTGACTTAGAAGCTACTCCTATGGAGGAAAGACTGGCACAGAGTAGGCTGTCAATCAATACTACTTAAAACTGTTAGGAAAGAGAACGGATGGTGCAGAAGTACACACACAAATGAAAACGCTATGGAAATGAAACAAACAAGACTCTAATTAAATGACTTGTTTATTGGAGTAGAAAGCAGAGTTCACATTGCAAAAATTGAATCAGTGACATTGGGACACATGTAAATAAAAGTTTATCCATTTAATAGGTAAAAAGAACAGAGTTATGCCTTTTATATTGTTAAAAGATAGATACCGCACTCAAAAATAACTGTATGCATTAAATAGAAAAACAGTAAAATATATATGACACTTTTGGAAATACAGGTAGAAGTTAAGAGACACCAATTCATGATCGGATACTTCCAAAATGCTTTCATAAAAACACTTAAATAAACTAAATACACCCACAGTTGAAAACATTTTTTACTAATTAAAACATATATTCCTAAATTTGTATTTTAATCATGAAACTGTGTTTCACATACTCATGTGCACTCAAAACATTTTGCAAGTTAAAAATGTGACTTTTAAAACTTGAAAATATAATTTGTTACACATCTTCAAACAGGAAGTTTTAAATGGACCAGCAGCACATGTGACTTCGAGTCTCTCTCCTAATGCCTAAATGTAATGTTATGCTCTAAATTGTATCCTGGAACAGAAAATAGAGAATAAATAAACTGAAGAATTCAGAACAAGTATGATCTTTAGATATCAACAGTTCATCAATACTGATTCATTAATTATATCACATATACCATAGTAAGATATTAATAATAGAGAAAACTGGGTTTGGGGCTTCACAAGAACACCATACTATTTTCACAAATTTTCTGTAAATCTAAAATGGTTCTAAAATTAAAATTCTATTTAAATCAATTGCAATATGTAAAATTAAATCTGAATTGTTGAAAATATCGCTTTTATTAAAATTCTCCTTGACAGCTTTTTAAAACAAAGCTTTTGTTTTCTATTTTTAGGTGAAACTGCACACATTTTCAGTAAAACTGTTTATTTGTAACAATATGTGCAATACTAAAAGCTTTATAACTTCCAGAGTCATAACAATGGAAAACAAAGCACACTGTTGGTTTTATTTTCGGAAAGTTATGTGAAACATATAACCTCTTATTTAAGATTTATAATAACAACTCTATGGTATTCAGTAAGGGACTATAATTTACATAAAATATAAGTTAATTTTATCTCAATGATTGAGAAAAGATTAACAAATATCCAAGCTAAAGTAAGAATCCGTATCTAGATTAGAAAGAAATATAAACTATATAATTCTTTAAAATATTATATATAATTATATGATTAGTGTTTTCATAACAAAAACAGTATCAAATATTTTACATGTATTCTGTAATCTGCCCTAAACAAAATTCCTTAACTTAACCTTTTTGAGAGGAGCTACCTATGAAGTCTAAAAATGTTTAATTCAAATTTGTTTTAATATCGGCAACTCTTCAACCTTTTCCTGACTCTGCCAAGAAATTTACCTTCCTAATCTCTCTTACTATGTAAATTTCTCTCTCTGCATGTGAGTGTGTATTAGAGAGAAAGAGAGAGAGACTAAGACAGAAAGGGAGAAATTTATAGGAAAATAGGAAGGGTTATAATAACAGCTTTCCTTTCCTCCCTCCTGAAGTCTCCATTTTCGTCTCTGAGAGCTGATCTGGGATAGGGTGGGCTAAAGGAACAGAGAAAACCAGAGTGCCAGGAAGAGCTAGAAGGGGAAGTGGGGACCTGAAAATCAAATACTAAAGAAGGAGCTAATAGATGGCAAGGAAAGTGGTCAGCACGGCATGCAGGCAGATGGGGTCCTAGTTAGTGAAGACCCACAGGGTGGAGGGTAATCCCATGCAAGGGTCGAGTGTAATTCAGTGACAATATAGGCAACACGGGAGACCTACCACAGTGAACCAGCAATTGGCAGGTTTGTAAGGACGGTGTTCAGATTGCAGTTTTGTTTTGTTTTGTTTTTTTAAAGATTAAGTGATCTTGAAATTGGCATTCCATGTCATTTTAAAAGATAAATGGTAAAGCAAATGTTTTATTCACATGTCTTTATTTCTCCCCTCCCCACTTTTCCCTCCACTCTTCTTTTTTTTAATGTGGAAGTTTAAAATCCCATCTCACATTTATTTATTTATGTATTAAGTATAAATAATGGGAAAACTTCACTTGGATAGGGAACACTTAGATTAGTAGATTATATATTATTTTATTATTAATTATATAAGATTAGTAGATTCGCATCATTATTTAGCCTTTACTGCCTCTTAGTGGTAAGGAAGAGCCATAAGTTGACTGAGAGAGGATCAATTGAGCAAGTCAGTGAACAATAGCAATGCATCTGAGATGTATTGAAGAGTATTAATTGCAATTACTTTTTATATTTTGTAGGCAAAGAGCTCTTACTGCTTTACACGTAAGGTTTATTGAGTATACTCTCCACAACAAAGTTTTATGTTATAAGCATTGTATGACTTTTAGTATTACGTGAAATGTAATGAAGTCTGGGCTAGTGTTGTTCTTGGTTGTTTTTGTATTCTGATTACAGAACTGCATTTTGAGAGGCTGAATATAAACTAAATGCGTCCTTAGCAGCTGGCCTAGAAACTTACTTCCCCTGAGTGAAGCTGCACATTGGGAACTGTGGGTGGTAGGACATGTTTATTAAAATACTTTATTCTTGTATTTTATTATTATATTATGCCTTAATTTGTGGTAATTTATTAATATGTCATATTTCCCTGAAGCTTCCTAATGTCAATACAATTTATTATCATTTTGTATGTTTCTTTTTTATTTTATTTTATTTTATTTTTTTGAGAACGAATCTCCTTCTGTCGCCAGACTGGAGTGCAATGGAGCGATCTTGGCTCACTGCAATCTCCGCCTCCTGGGTTCAAGCGATTCCCCTGCCTCAGCCTTCAGAGTAGCTGGGACTACAGGTGCCCACTACCACACCCAGCTAATCTTTTGTATTTTAGTAGAGATGGGGTTTCACCATGTTGGTCAGGATGGTCTCGATCTCCTGATCTTGTGATCTGCCCACCTTGGCCTCCCAAAGTGCTGGGATTACAGGTGTGAGCCACTGCGCCCAACCCATTTTGTATGTTTCTTAATGTCTTGTCCAGAATTGCTGCTCAATAAATGCTTGCTCAGTTAATCTTATTGAATAAGGCAAAACAATGTCATTTTCACTATTAATTAAGACTGGATCTGCATTAGCAGAGCAGGGACTCTGAAGTATTTGTCTCAAAAGCACCTTTTTCCCAAAAGCATTGGGCAGCTTTAGAAGTAGAGATTATGGAAAACGTATTGGAGTGAAGTCATCGAATGACCTTGGCTTTACTCATACGTTCTCTAACCAAATGGATACCGATCAGAGAGTCTTAGCATTAAAATGGGCCATAGACATTGCCTAAACCAATAGTTAAACCAAAAAAAAAATATTCCAAGGAACACTTGAAGGTGTATTGAACTGTTAAAAACCTAAAATTTAAGAGAACTAAGAATCCAAATGGTGATTGCTTAAAACAACAACAACAAAATGCTAGTAGAGCACCATGGCTCAGTCCTGTAATCCCAGCATTTTGGGAGCCTGAGGCAGGAGGGTTGTTTTAGGCTAGGAGTTCCGGACCAGCCTGGGCAACATGTAAGACCCTGTTGTTACAAAAAATAAATATGTAAATAGTCAGAGGTGGTGGCGTGTCTTTGTAGTCTCAGCTACTTGGGAGGATTGCTGGAGCCCTGGAGTTTGAGGCTGCAATGAGCTATGATCGTACCACTGCACTTCTGCCTGGGTAACACAGTAAGACCCTGTCTCAAAAAAAAAAAAAAAAAAAGGCATCTCACAAAGGAATACTACTAACCACTACTGTAAAGAACATATACTTTTAACAAAAGTAGCTTCATGTGGTTTGTGTGCATTCTCAAATACTTAAAAGTGATCCGTACTTTACACGTGGTTCTAAATGCTTCTGTAAGATCTCAGATTTATTTGAGTTTGAACCTTTAATGTATTGCTTAAGCAAGTGGGTGAGGGAAATGTGAACCCTGCCTGCTTTTGCTCAGCTCTGCCTCACTGAAGATGGGAACGCAGCCATCCTCAGAGGCAACTGGGACACCTGGCTGCAGTGCCCACGTGACATTCCTGTGGAGAAAAGCACTTTAGGGTCAGTCTCCAGATGCCCTCTCATGGGTCTTCTGCTTTCACATGAAGCCTGGGAGAAAACAAAGCAAAAAAATGTGAGAAGAACTATGCTACCCTTCCCGAATAGAAACCTGTTGTGCAGAGGCACGTGCAACTGAGGACAGAGCTCAGCATTTTAAATTAAATTTGCACATAGTTTCTGTGACCTCATTTGACAGACTGTTTTTGAGCTCCCTGTTGCCAATGTGTCCATTTTCCTGTTCCTTTAAATCTAGAGGAATACTCGCATCAGCCGCAAGTGGTGACTTTGTTGCACTGGTGCTCCTGTATCCTCTTATGGCTGTCACAATGACACTGATATCACACAGTGACATGAACCTAGATGTATGGTACATACAGAAGAAGAATGTGCCATGGTTAGCCCAGCAGTCATTAAATGAGCTAAAATTGTGATAAGAGAAAAAGAAACACTTGTCATACACTACATTCAAGGTGCCCAGAAGTGAAAATGGAATAAATAATCTTGACCGATTCACAACGGCAAAGCCACATTGCCTATGTCATTCATGATTCTTCTCTATAATCTGTGTTTATGGAGTAGATCTATGTACAGCCTCTATTACATAGAATAAGGTTCAATTGAATGTGACAGAAAATCCCCCAAATAACACTTCCTTAGACGAGTTAGCACACTTTTTGCTCATGTAAAATCAGACAGAGGCCTGGCCATCCAGGTTTGGCAAGGCAACTCTGCTTCTTGAGCCATAAGAACTCTGCACTCCCCAGCTTTGCCCAGGGCACAGCTCCCTTACTCATAGTCACATATGGCTGCTGGAGCTCCAGGAAACACAACTCCGTCCCAAGCTGCAATCATGAAAAAGGAGGAAAAAACAAAACAAAACAAAAAACAAAAAAACAAAATAACTCCTCCAGTAAGGAAAATCCCTGGAAGTCACAGACAAACAATTCTGCCTCTATCTCACTTTCCCAACTTTAGTTCCATGGCCACACTGTCCCACAAGGGAGGCTAAGAAGTGTAGTATTTACATGGATGATGATGTTATCAGCTGAATATGTGGGGCTCTAGTAACTAACAAAAAATGAGAGAATAAATACCGGGAAGAAACTAGGATTTTTAGACACACAGAATACTCATTCTATAATAATAATGATTCCTTTTTAAGAAACTATTTTACTTTAACAAGAAAAGACTTGTGAAACCCAACAGAACACTGAGAAGCATATGAATATAATTCAAAGTAGGAAAAACTTTAATAGATTAAAAATATGTGAAGGGAAACTCAGAAAAATTAGTGATCAGATAAATGACACAAAAGTGCACTTTAGGCCAGGCGTGATGGCTCACGTCTGTAATCCCAGCACTTTGGGAGGCCGAGGTGGGTGGACCACCTGAGGTCAGGAGTTCAAGACCAGCCTGGCCAACATGGTGAAACCCCATCTTTACTAAAAATACAAAAAGTTACCTTGGCCTGTTGGTGGGCAAGTGTAATCCCAATTACTCGGGAGGCTGAGGCAGGAGAATCACTTGAACCCAGGAGGCAGAGGTTGCAGTGAGCAGAGATTGCACCATTGTACTCCATCCTGGGCAACAAAAGTGAAACTCCATCTCAAAATAAAAAAAAAAAGAGCGCTTTATATCAATTTATTAATTTTAGAAATTTGGATTATGCCAAATTTAGTGGAAATGTATGTGGACATGTTCATGTTTTATCTCAAGGATGCAGACACAGTTGGTGATTTTCTTCATATTTAGTGAAAATAATTATGCATATACTTTATGTCCCGATCATCACATCCTGGGCATATTCCCCTGACAAGAAGCCATAGAAGACATTTTCAAAGATCTTATTTGCAACATTTACTGTTCTGCAACATATACTAAATTTAGATGACCTTTACCTGGAGATTTTATGCATAAGACATGGTTGTGTTTATTGTATACATTTATATTTATATATATATATATTTCTCTATTTATATCATAGCTTTTACACACAATTTCATATAAATGTATTTGCAGGTGGCAAGAGGGCCCAATGGTCCCTTGTTTTTGTGTGCTTATTTTCTGGCTGTGTTTATTTTATACATTTACACTTATAGATGTATATATTTTTCTCTGTATATTATAGTGATTACACACAATCTCATCATTATGTAAGATAGCTATATTAACTATATATTTTATAGGAAATAGATATTTGTGCACATATATGTATACATACATACAAACAAAGCACTATTAGTAGGCCTCAAAAACAGTGTTGTGTGAATACAGTGACCATATTCTAAGAAGTGGATGGCTGTCTATAAATAAATGACTTATGCATGCTATTTCTCCCACTCCTACACTTACCAAGATAAAAGGGTTTTCCCAGCTTTCACTTGAATAAACTCTTGGAAATGACATTCTCTTCCTTTGATTATTTGACAAATTTGTACCAAAATACTGGGCTTTTATAATCAATATCTTTATGATTGATTTTCCTAAATATTATTTTTTAAACATTGAATTGTATCCCTTGTTTGTCTTTTATTTTCCACAAGCAGATGGAACTTCCTCCCCCACAAGCAGATGGAAGAACCTGTGCAGTGTCACTTCAGGGAAGCTACATGGCAGGGTGGAGGTAGAATGAACTTGCACATTTTTAAAACATTTTTTTGCTTTGGTCCTTGGAGGACCTAACGGGCTTGTAAAGAAGAAGAAGGGGGTAGACTGTGAGTTTGTAGCTAAAAGAAGGAGAGAGATGACTCAGCAACCTAGAGAAGCAGGAAGAAAGTGTGTGTTCCACCTTCCTCTCCTCCCCAGAATTCTGCAGTGTGTGGAGAAGAGCAGAGTGGTCTCCGGCCTCCATGAGAGGGCCTGGGCCAGATCCTGCTGAATGCAGAGAGCTCTCTGCAGGGTGAGTGTCCAGGCAGACAGGGCCCGGGGTGGCCTCACAGTAGATTCCCCCAATGCAGTGAGGTGTAGAAGCAGCAGCGAGCCAGCACTTCTGAAGGAGATGCCTGAGCTCAACTCTTCTTTCCTGAAGAGGATTTGCTTCTGAGGAGTCCCCGTACTTGTCTTTCTGCCAGAGTAAACCTAGCTCCCACACACTTACTGCCAAGGCACGTGACGACTCTATAGCACCCCCAGGAATAATCAAAATCTGAACTAAAAACCCGGAGCATAGGCGGTTGGCTGCTGAGTGACCCCCAACAAAGGCAAGGATGGTAGGGTCATTGCAGACCTCAGGTCTTACTACTCTCCAGTGAGGAGGGAGGAGACTCCAAATGGTTGCTGTCACCCAGACCTCCTCCCCACAATGCTCATGCAGAGGGGATGAGGCAGAAGAGCCACTGCCTGCCTTGCCACTCACCTCTGATACTTGGCTTTATCCTTCGTGTCTCACTCTAGGACTATTTATTCGTTTCCTGGTGCTCTAGCACACAGCAGAGAGAGCTGACTGGCTATTCTGGGATGAATGGAGATGCCAAAAGCCTGTGGAAGCGGGTAATATCAGGTGATCTTTCGTTCAAGTCCTATCTGGTTGGTACCTCCATGAGATTTTAAAAATAGAAAAGATGTGACTTTCTGTAGGTCCATGCACTTCAGCCTGGCCTTTGGATGCAGAGTCCAGCTGGGAAGCTAGCAGTGTTTCTGGACAAGACTAGATCCCTAGTGCAGGGCCTCAGGGCTCTCTGTAGCTTCCCAGCTTGTGCATGCACAGTTCATATCTGACATGATAGCATCACATCACTGTGCAAGCTAAGCTTTAGTATGGTGACAGACACCATCACTGAGTCGGCAGTGTCCAAGAGACTTTTTCTGATGTGGTTTTCTTTACCTGCCAACTATTTCAGAGTCTAGAAAGCCAGAACCCTGTTTTCCATGTGTTTTATTTTTATGAAAGAAACTTCATGTCCCTGACTCCTCAAGCACCTCAAGAACAACTGCAGAGTTTTCTCAATCCAGATGAAACTGCCTGGAACAAACTTCCTCAGAACTGAGGAGCCTTCAGAATCTGACCCATTTTCCTGGTTCCTGAAAGCTGTCAATAGTCCTCAGCAGAGACCTTCCCTGGCCTCACTGTCCCTCCAGCCTTTTACCATTGTGCTCCTCCCGCTCTCACACTGCCCCCAGCACATGTTGAAGGCTCAGACCTGGCCTTTCTTTCTCTCTGCACAAAGGCTCTTCTCCACCCACTTAAACAGGGCACCACATAAGCACTTAAGGTGTTCAAAAGGAGAGCACCGATTCTGACTGCCAGGTTGTGGGGATGTGGACAACTTTTGCACTGGAGGGTGATGGCACCTGGGCTGGGTCTGGTTAAAGTGCTGGGCTGGTGTTTGCCATCAGTGTAGGGTCACATGGAAGTGATGGGGTAAAACTCCTGTGGTCGGGCCAGGCGCGGTGGCTCACACCTGTAATCCCAGCATTTTGGGAGGCCAAGGAAAGCAGATCACCTGAGGTCAGGAGTTCAAGACCAGCCTGGCCAACAGGGAGAAACCCCATCTCTACTAAAAATACAAAAATTATCTGGACGTGATGGTCCATGCCTGTAATCCCAGCTACTGGGGAGGCTGAGGCAGGAGAATTGCTTGAACCTGAGAGGCAGAGGTTGCAGTGAGCCGAGATCATGCTGCTGCACCCCAGCTTGGGTGGCAGAGTGACACCATGTCTCAAAAAAAAAAACCCACAAAACAAAACAAAAAATCTCCTGTGACCTTTGTGTTTCCCTTCACAGTTAGCAGGTGGCAAGATGGCCCAGTGGCCCCTAGTGTAAATGTATTTGCATCTGTTTTTGTGTTTATTTTCTGGTTGTGTTTATTTTATGCATTTACATTTATATATGTCTATATATTTATCCCTATATATTATACACATGTGTCTGTATATATGATATCTATATTTACTGAGGTATAGATATATTGTACAGGCCAAGGGCAAACTTCTCCTTTGCCCTCTTGAGTTTCTCTAAAGTAACATTTGACCAAAGGCAGATTAATCAGAGAAAAAGCATGCAAATGTATATACATTTGAAATATGTGCACATGAAATATACAGAATATAGGAACTCAAAGAGAAGCAAAGGGTTGATGTTTTATGACATCTTCAGGTAACACAAAGGATAGGGGCATGGATAGTGGCAAAACAGGGGTTGGTGGCAAAACCAGTTATCAGAGGAGACAGAAAGGCCTGGCTGGGAAAGGTGGTCTTGTTATTTACAAGAATCCTCACAGGTGGTAGCCCTCAGAGAAAGAGTTGGTGATTTTTTTTTTCTCAGACCTCTAAAAGTGTCAGACTCTCAGTTCAACTTTCTTACATCCAGACAAGGGAGGGCCTCAGAGCTTCAATTATGACTCTATCAATGCAGCTTTTCTATAAAGTTGCGAATCTCACCTGCAAAAGACAACTTTGTAGGGCTCTTTCTGATTGCAGGCCCTCTGAAAGGCCATCTTAAAATATGTCAAAGAAGTATATTTTGGATATAATATTATAGTTTCCATATGTATGTGTGTGTATGTGTGTTTGTGTGTAGATGATTTTTACTCTTTTGTGTAGAGAAACAGCACCACAGTCTGGTAAAAAGCACTATGATATTGTACGTATAAAAACGTGTATATCAGTTTTTAATTACTTCTATGTTGATGCATATATTCACATGTCACATATTTCATGATACATTTTAAATATTCATATTTGTGTGTATATTTATTTCTGGTTATATCTTTGCTTGTGTATTTTATGTGTGAAACACTCCAGGCTCACAGTGTGCCCCACACTGTTTCCTAATAGCAGAGATTCCAAATCCCTGAGCCCCCACTGAGTGTGGTTCCTCTGGTGGACTGGGAAGATGCAGCTGTGCTGTGAAAACCTCACTTGCTCCTGCGTAGTTCAGTCAGCTGTGAAAGACACCCTTGAATGCAACCACCTAAGGTATCCAAAACAAGAGCACCTATGCTGATTGACATTCTGGCGATGTGGACAGCTTTTAAGTTAGAGGATGATGGCTTTGGACTAGCCCTGGTTCAAAGGGAAGGCTGGGTGTTTATCATCTGCAAAGGGGTCATGTAATGTAGCTTTTTGGCTCCATGCCAGTAGGTGGCAGCATTGCCCAATGGCCAGGAGTGTAAAAGTACATGCATTTGTGTGTGGGGGTGTGTGGGTCTTTGTGTGAGATTTTTGGGTTATGTTTAGTTTATGTGTGTGTGTGTCTGTATACCCACATGCTTGAGGGTTTATGATTTATATATGAATATACATACATACATATTTGAATATATGTACATACATGCATATTTATATATAAATCTATGTGATTATATAAGTTTATT
This sequence comes from Nomascus leucogenys, assembly GCF_006542625.1. Taxonomy (NCBI): domain Eukaryota; kingdom Metazoa; phylum Chordata; class Mammalia; order Primates; family Hylobatidae; genus Nomascus; species Nomascus leucogenys. The sequence goes on along the minus strand of NC_044398.1, from coordinate 45,044,232 downwards.
AAGTAATACATATTTTTATGTATTAATTTACATATGTAGGCTTTCTTGTTCCTGCCTGGAGGCATACCACCACAAAGGGAAACAGTTCTTAAAAGTTCCATGTATAAATATCTATGTTTTAATTTTTATTTATTTATATGTTGATACATATATTTATATAGGTTATCGATTTCTTCATATATTAAAAATATAGACATGGATTTGTGTATGTGTTTTTTCGAGTTATGCCTTAACTGGTGCCCTGTATGTGTGAAGCACTCGAGACCGGCAGACCCCACTGCTTCATTTCTCCAGAAAAGCAGTTTCCACACACTGAGCCACACCGATTGTTTATCCCCTGGAAGAGTGGAAAGGCACCTCTGTTCCGTCTGGTTACTACCTCCCTGAGCTTCAAAGGACAGAAGAGATGGGGCCTTCTTTTGGGTGTAAGGCAATACATTTTTCAGCCTAGATTTGGCGACCCAAAGTCTGTGCAGAAAGCTAGCACTGCTGCTGTCCCAAGGCCAGATGCCAGGTCCGGAACCTCAGGGATCCCGGTGGACTCTCCACTTTTGCACGCGTAGTTCAGCATCCTGAGACACACCTGCCTCACCCACAAGCTGGGGCCGAGTTCTTTGAAAGGCATCATCCATCCCCTGGGGATGGCCATGTCCAGCATCTGCCTCTGACCTGGTTTTCCTCATCTACCACCTACACTGTGGACAAGAAAGCTTTGTCAAGCCAGACCCGTTTCCATGATTCTCAAAGTTTTGGAAGAAGCCTCAAGCCTGTGGGTTCTCAGGTGTCTTTTTTTTTTTTTTTAGGTGGTCTTGTTCTGTTGCCCAGGCCAGAGTGCAGTGGCACGCTCTTTGCTCACTGCAACCTCTGCCTTCCGGGTTCAAGCGATTTTCCTGCCTCAGCCTCCCTAGTAGCTGGGATCACAGGTGCCTGCCACCACACCCAGCTAATTTTTTTGTATTTTTAGTAGAGATGGGGTTTCCCCGTGTTGGCCAGGCTGGTCTTGAACTCCTGACCTCAAGTGATTTACCCATCTCAGCCTCCCTCTCAGGTGTCTTTGATCCAAGTGTTCTCTGAGTCTGCCCTGGTTTCTCAAGATGCAGCTGGAGCCTGCCATAACAGGCTCATGCAGGTCTGTGCAGTCTTCAGAATAAATTGGGGGCCACTTTCCTGGTCCCTGAATGCTCAGAGCCATCCTGTTCTCGCCTTGCTGACCCTCGGGCCCGCAGCCCCCTTACCGCACCCAGACTCATGCTGCACCCAGTTCCTCCTGTGTGTTCAGACCTAGCCTGTTTTCATCCTCCTGGAAAGCCTCTTCTCCACCCCCGCAAACCAGGATGCCTCTCTATGTCCCCACCTCAACTATCAAAAGAGGAGTCCCTGTCCTGAGTGACAGCTTCTGGATAAGTGGGCAGCTTTCCCACTAGAGGACGATGGCCCTTGGGCGGGATCTGGTCAAAGGGCCATGTTCAGGTGTTTGTCATTTGTGGAGGCTCACACAGCACTGGCAGGAAAGGAGTCTTTGGGCCTCTTCGTTTCACTCCACTGCCAGTCTGTGGTAAGGGGGTCCGGTGGCTTCTCGTATAAGTGCAAGTGCATCTGTGTGGATTTGGGGTAACATGTTTGGGTTATGTTTATTTTATACATAGAGACTTATACGTATATTCCTATATTTATATATTTGTTCATATGTATTTTTCTATATATAAATACAGCTTATACAGAATATTTGCATTCACTGATTTATATGAATATGTATATATTTATGTATGTGTGGATAGATGGATAGATAGATAGATAGATAGGGAGATAGATTTTCTTCTTGCCTGAATGGAGAAACACCACCATGGACAGGCAGAAAGCCCTACCTAGTTTCCTGTATAAATATGTATATGTGTGTATATATATATATAGATAGATCTTTATTTATATGCTGATACATATATTCATATATGTTAAATATGCCCTTATATCTTTAACAAACACACGTTTCTGTATGTGGATATATCTATTTCTCGCTATGTCTTAGCTGGGACCCTGAATGTGTGAAACACTCCAGACCAACAGCCTGGGGCTCCCTGTTCCTCCAGATTAGTGATTCCCAAAGCTGAGGCCTCACCCAGTGTTGTTGGCCCGGTGGGAAGATGCAGCTGTGCATTTGACTTTGGGCATCAGGGCCATCGCTTCCCTCAGTGTTTGAGGAAAGTCATGCTGCTGCTCTTGGTCCCCAAATGCTCTCAGGGGCACTCAGTGCAGTCTCACTCTGGCCTGCCTGCCCCTCCATCCTGTGCCATTTTACCTCACCGCTTTCTCTGCTCCCAGTGCATCCTGAGGGCTCAGACACTTCTTTCTCTCCATGGAAAGCCACTTCTAAGCCACTTCTCTGCTCACCAAACTAATTGTATTGCCCCCAACTGAAGTGCTCCAAAGAAGCCCAGCTAACCTGATACGCAAGTTCTGTGAAACTTGCCATTTTTCCCAATGGAGGGTGATGGCCCTTGGACTGGCTCTTGTTAAAGGGCAATGGCCAGGTGTTTCCCATCCATGACCAGTGACATGGACCTGGCAGGAAAGGACTCCTGCTGGCTTTATGGTTCCCTAGGCTGCTAGTAGGTGGCATGAAGGCCACAGGGGACCAATGGCCCCAATACACATGCAAGTGCATCTGTTTGTAGTACGCGTGGTATTTTCATTGAGTTTTGGGTAATGTTTATTTTATACATATATATTTATATTTATAAATTTATTTTAAATATATGTATTTATATATAAATATATATAATTATACCGAATATCCAAATTTATTCCTTCATAAGAATATATATATTTTATGTTTTCTAATCACCTGCATGGAAAAACACCAATGTAGGCTGGCAGAGAGGGCAGCAAAGATCTATGTCTACACATCTATATTTCTATTTATATATTGATACACATGTTTACATGCTACATACTTCCTTATACCTTTAAATGTAAACACATTTATGTGTGTGAATATATTTATTTCTAGTTTTTCTAGTTTTAAAACTTAAATATTATTTTTGATGATATATGATTATTGCAGAAAATATGGAAAACAGAAGATTATTAAAAAGTTAAAAATCCCTCACGTTCACTATGCAGAGATAATCATAGCTGGCACTCATGACTCCTTCCACATGTATTTTCTCACTCTGAATTATGTTTATTGTACAAAAACATACAACACCATTATATCAACCATAAAAACATACTTTTACAAAATTAGAATACTAAATTTATATTTTTTTCATATATTGTGACTATTTCCTTTATCTATAATGATGGACACAAGGCCTTTCCAAAGTATAAAAAGAGACTTTGAAATATAAAAATAGGTGAAAAAGCAGGAACAATAATATAAAATGATGAATAAGCAAAGGAATTCTTACCATTTCTCATGAGGAATCATTAGTTTTCACAGACTGCAAACTTCTAGAATACCCAAATATAGAAAAGTATGAAATAGAACAAAAAATAAACCTTAGGAGTAAAATATTTGATTAAATTAGTTACTAAGCAGAATTTTTTTTTTTTTTTTTTGAGATAGAGTCTCGCCATCACCCAGGCTGGAGTGCAGTGGCGCAATCTTGGCTCACTGCAGGCTCCGCCCCCCGGGGTTCACGCCATTCTCCTGCCTCAGCCTCCCGAGTAGCTGGGACTACAGGCGCCCACCATCACGCCCGGCTAATTTTTTGTATTTTTAGTAGAGACAGGGTTTCACTGTGTTAGCCAGGATGGTCTCGATCTCCTGACCTTGTGATCCGCCCGCCTCGGCCTCCCAAAGTGCTGGGATTACAGGCGTGAGCCACCATGCCCGGCCCAGAATTTTTTAAGTTTTGTTTTTAATTATTATTAAACTTTAAGTTTTAGGGTACATGTGCACAATGTACAGGTTTATTATATATGTATACATGTGCCATGTTGGTGTGCTGAAGCCATTAACTCATCATTTAACATTAGGTATATCTCCTAATGCTATCCCTCGCCCACCCCTCCCCCGCCACCCCGCAACAGGCCCTGGTGTGTGATGTTCCCCTTCCTGTGTCCATGTGTTCTCATTGTTCAGTTCCCAGCTATGAGTGAGAACGTGCGGTGTTTGTTTTTTTGTCCTTGCAATAGTTTGCTGAGAATGATGGTTTCCAGCTTCACCCATGTCCCTACAAAGGACATGAACTCATCATTTCTTATGGCTGCATAGTATTCCATGGTGTATATGTGTCACATTTTCTTAATCCAGTCTATCGTGGTTGGACATTTGGGTTGGTTCCAAGTCTTTGCTATTGTGAATAGTGCCGCAATAAACATACGTGTGCATGTGTCTTTATAGCAGCATGATTTATAACCCTTTGGGTATATACCCAGTAATGGGATGGCTGGGTCAAACGGTATTTCTAGTTCTAGATCCCTGAGGAATCACCACGCCGACTTCCACAATGGTTGAACTAGTTTACAGTCCCACCAACAGTGTAAAAGTGTTCCTATTTCTCCACATCCTCTCCAGCACCTGTTGTTTCCTGACTTTTTAATGATCGCCATTCTAATTGGTGTGAGATGGTATTTCATTGTGGTTTTGATTTGCATTTCTCTGATGGCCAGTGTTGATGAGCAGTTTTTCATGTGTTTTTTGGTTGCATAAATGTCTTCTTTTGAGACGTGTCTGTTCATGTCCTTTGCCCACTTTTTGATGGGGTTGTTTTTTTCTTGTAAATTTGTTTGAGTTCATTGTAGATTCTGGATATTAGCCCTTTGTCAGATGAGTAGGTTGCAAACATTTTCTCCCATTCTGTAGGTTGCCTGTTCACTCTGATGGTAGTTTCTTTTGCTGTGCAGAAGCTCTTTAGTTTAATGAGATCCCATTTGTCGATTTTGGCTTTTGTTGCCATTGCTTTTGGTGTTTTAGACATGAAGTCCTTGCCCATGCCTATGTCCTGAATGGTATTGCCTAGGTTTTCTTCTAGGGTTTTTATGGTTTTAGGTCTAACATTTAAGTCTTTAATCCATCTTGAATTAATTTTTGTATAAGGTGTAAGGAAGGGATCCAGTTTCAGCTTTCTACATATGGCTAGCCAGTTTTCCCAGCACCATTTATTAAATAGGGAATCCTTTCCCCATTGCTTGTTTTTGTCAGGTTTGTCAAAGATCAGATAGTTGTAGATATGCGGCATTATTTCTGAGGGCTCTGTTCTGTTCCGTTGGTCTATATCTCTGTTTTGGTACCAGTACCATGCTGTTTTGGTTACTGTAGCCTTGTAGTATAGTTTGAAGTCAGGTAGTGTGATGCCTCCAGCTTTGTTCTTTTGGCTTAGGATTGACTTGGTGATGCGGGCTCTTTTTTGATTCCATATGAACTTTAAAGTAGTTATTTCCAATTCTGTGAAGAAAGTCATTGGTAGCTTGATGGGGATGGCATTGAATCTATAAATTACCTTGGGAAGTATAGCCATTTTCACGATATTGATTCTTCCTACCCATGAGCATGGAATGTTCTTCCATTTGTTTGTATCCTCTTTTATTTCATTGAGCAGTGGTTTGTAGTTCTCCTTGAAGAGGTCCTTCACATCCCTTGTAAGTTGGATTCCTAGGTATTTTATTCTCTTTGAAGCAATTGTGAGTGGGAGTTCACTCATGATTTGGCTCTCTGTCTGTTATTGGTGTATAAGAATGCTCGTGATTTTTGCACATTGATTTTGTATCCTGAGACTTTGCTGAAGTTGCTTATCAGCTTAAGGAGATTTTGGGCTGAGACAATGGGGTTTTCTAGATATACAATCATGTGATCTGCAAACACGGACAATTTGACTTCCTCTTTTCCTAATTGAATGCCCTTTATTCCTTTCTCCTGCCTGATTGCCCTGGCCAGAATTTCCAACATTATGTTGAATAGGAGTGGTGAGAAAGGGCATCCCTGTCTTGTGCCAGTTTTCAAAGGGAATGCTTCCAGTTTTTGTCCATTCAGTATGATATTGGCTGTGCATTTGTCATAGATAGCTCTTATTATTTTGAGATACGTCCCATCAACACCTAAATCATTGGGAGTTTTTAGCATGAAGGTTGTTGAATTTTGTCAAAGGCCTTTTCGGCATCTATTGAGATAATCATGTGGTTTTTGTCTTTGGTTCTATTTATATGCTTGATTACGTTTATTGATTTTTGTATGTTGAACCAGCCTTGCATCCCAGGGATGAAGCCCACTTGATCATGGTGCATAAGCTTTTTGATGTGTTGCTGGATTCGGTTTGCCAGTATTTTATTGAGGATTTTTGCATCAATGTTCATCAAGGATATTGGTCTAAAATTCTCTTTTTTTGTTGTGTCTCTGCCAGGCTTTGGTATCAGGATGATGCTGGCCTCATAAAATGAGTTAGGGAGGATTCCCTCTTTTTCTATTGATTGGAATAGTTTCAGAAGGAATGGTACCAGCTCCTCCTCTCCTCTGGTAGAATTTGGGTGTGAATCCATCTGGTCCTGGACTTTTTTTGGTTGGTAAGCTATTGATTATTGCCACAATTTCAGAGCCTGTTATTGATCTATTCAGAGATTCAACTTCTTCCTGGTTTAGTCTTAGGAGGGTGTATGTGTCGAGGAATTTATTGATTTCTTCTAGATTTTCTAGTTTATTTGCATAGAGGTGTTTATAGTATTCTCTGATGGTAGTTTGTATTTCTGTGGGATCGGTGGTGATATCCCCTTTATCATTTTTTATTGCATCTATTTGATTCTTCTTTCTTTTCTTCTTTTTATTTTTTTATTTTATTATTTTTACACTTTAAGTTTTAGGGTACATGTGCACAATGTGCAGGTTTGTTACATATGTATGCATGTGCCATGTTGGTGTGCTGCACCCATTAACTCGTCATTTAACATTAGGTGTATCTCCTAATGCTATCCCTCCCCCCTCTGCCCATGCCACAACAGTCCCCAGAGTGTGATGTTCCCCTTCCTGTGTCCATGTGTTTTCATTGTTCAATTCCCACCTATAAGTGAGAACATGTGGTGTTTGGTTTTTTGTCCTTGCAATAGTTTACTGAGAATGATGATTTCCAGTTTCATCCATGTCCCTACAAAGGACATGAATTCATCATTTTTTATGGCTGCATAGTATTCCATGGTGTATATGTGCCACATTTTCTTAATCCAGTCTATCGTTGTTGGACATTTGGGTTGGTTCCAAGTGTTTGCTATTGTGAATAGTGCCGCAATAAACATACACGTGTATGTGTCTTTATAGCAGCATGATTTATAATCCTTTGGGTATATACCCAGTAATGGGATGGCTGGGTCAAATGGTATTTCTAGTTCTAGATCCCTGAGGAATCGCCACACTGACTTCCACAATGGTTGAACTAGTTTACAGTCCCACCAACAGTGTAAAAGTGTTCTTATTTCTCCACGTCCTCTCCAGCACCTGTTGTTTCCTGACTTTTTAATGATCGCCATTCTAATTGGTATGAGATGGTATCTCATTGTGGTTTTGATTTGCATTTCTTTGATGGCCAGTGATGACGAGCAGTTTTTCATGCGTTTTTTGGCTGCATAAATGTCTTATTTTGAGAAGTGTCTGTTCATTTCCTTTGCTCACCTTTTGATGGGGTTGTTTGTTTTTTTCTTGTAAATTTGTTTGAGTTCATTGTAGATTCTGGATATTAGCCTTTTGTCAGATGAGTAGGTTGCAAAAATTTTCTCCCATTTTGTAGGTTGCCGGTTCACTCTGATGGTAGTTTCTTTTGCTGTGCAGAAGCTCTTTAGTTTAATTAGATCCCATTTGTCAATTTTGGCTTTTGTTGCCATTGCTTTTGGTGTTTTAGACATGAAGTCCTTTTCCATGCCTATGTCCTCAATGATAATGCCTATGTTTTCTTCTAGGGTTTTTATGGTTTTAGGTCTAACATGTAAGTCTTTAATCCATCTTGAATTAATCTTTGTATAAGGTGTAAGGAAGGGATCCAGTTTCAGCTTTCTACATATGGCTACATTCAGAGTAGCTTTTTAAAGATTGTATTGATATGACTCAGCTCAGGATTGAGGCACTTTACCAAAAGCTGATAGATAATGTGCTATCTACCTACACTGTGCCTAATACATCTTATAGCATCATCACTCCCTCTGTCCTGTCAGTATCATTATTTAACAAAGATCTATAGTGAAAGTATGTTCAGTATGTTCAAAATTGTACAGTAACAGTGAGGTGGACATTTGTGTCTCCTGCACAGGTAAGAATGAGTTAAGGGAAGGCTCCCAGAGGATATTAGATCCTCCCCCCAATAACTATGATGATTATCTTTGTCATTGTCATGCATTGCTATCATCCTTACAATCATCAAATAGCACTTTTTGAGAACTTACTGCTTACCAGGTACTGTACGAGGCAATGATTTACATGATCTCAAACAATTCCCATAACCTCCTCATGACTTAGGTACTGTTATTATCCCCATTCTACAGACAAGGGAATAATGCTTACAGAAGTAAAACAGCTTGATTAGTGTTGAAGAGCAGGTCCTTAATTCAAACCTGGCACTTACCAAACAGCCCATGATCTTAATCATTATGCCACTACTACCTCATTTCATTTGATTCAAGATAATTGATCATAACAAGCTTCATAGATATGGCTGGTATGTTAATTGTTTCAGTTTTACAGTTGAAGACCCTGAGGTTGATATAAATTATTTTCCCAAATAATTGAGTACAAGGTGAGAGCCATACTCAAAGTTTTCTAACTTCAAGTTTTACATTTCTCTATCACATTTTGTAGATCCTCAAATAAAAGTAGGATAGGCAAATTATGAAGTCCATACACGCATACATTTATATTTGACATATGCATGCCAGAGAAACAGATCCCTTCATTTCACAGCCCACAGGTCTATAAATATTATTCTGCTCTTGTTTCAAGTCTTTGAGTTAGTAATAGCATGGTCTGTTTTTTATCTTTGGTTCTATTTTCCCTTTGAGCTTTATTTTATTTCTCCTGCTTTTCTTGATTTTTGGGAATTATTATTTTAACATTATTAACTCTACAGCTTTTAGTCACCCTTTGAAGAGGTCCTACTGAGTAATGATCTTCTTTCACCTTCTGAACGCTGGGGAAGAAATTTTTATAAAAGGATGCTTATCTTTAGCTCAGGAAAGCATTATCACCTGTATCTCTGAGTTCTTTTTTTTTTTTTTTTTTTTGAGACGGAGTCTCGCTCTGTCGCCCAGGCTGGAGTGCAGTGGTGCAATCTTGGCTCACTGCAAGCTCCGCCTCCCAGGTTCATGCCATTCTCCTGCCTCAGCCTCTCCGACTAGCTGGGACTACAGGCGCCCGCCACCACGCCCGGCTAATTTTTTGTATTTTTAGTAGAGACAGGGTTTCACCGTGGTCTCGATCTCCTGACCTCGTGATCCGCCCGCCTCCGCCTCCCAAAGTGCTGGGATTACATGCGTGAGCCACCGCACCCGGCCGATTTTACTTTACAGTTTCTAAGTAAAATTTGGTCTTGTTTTATAATACCGGAAAATAATCACTGAGTCAGAATAGCAGGTGGAGCAGGAAAACACTGGTTGGGGGGTGGGGGTAAGAAAATATCTAATAAGATATGATTGGCATTATTACTAGAAAAGGGGTAAAAGTTGGAGAATTGTGGGGTGGATGTTGAGAGAAATGACCATTCTCTTTTTCCAAGAACTCTGGCCAACTGGGTAATAAATGAATCATAGCTGGTGGCTGGAAGAAATATTCTCATATATATTTTACTGAGAGAGTTCTGTCTATATGAAACAGCATATATTATTGAAAATGTTATTTTTATACCATCTACAGCCCCTACACACAAACATCAAAGCTAAGTGGGAAAAAAAGGAGTTACTCTTAATCTTCAGAAAAGACAGACAAAATAAGAAACAAAATTAAGTTGAAAAAATAACTGTCTCTCACATGACAGTACTTTCCTGTTTTCTCAAATGCACCTTTTACTTGGGGTTAGTGAAATTGATTCATGCTCTTTGGTTTGAAAATATTCCCACACAAACTGATTTCCTGAGTGATGCAGAACTGTATCACGTATTTAGTCTAAATTCATTCACTAATTAAATATCATCTAGCAACAGGTGTTCTAGACATACTAATGAGTGTCGGACCCATTAGAGATTTTGTAACCAAGTCTATTCTGAGTTTTAATTCCATTTTGTTACCTAACTTTCTGTGATTCCTGTATGTCTTGCTCTTAATTGGTTGTGAGTTGTTTGAGGAAGGGGTCTTTTCCTTCACTGTTCCTGTGTCTTCAAGATTAACCAAAGTGTCTGGTACCTGGGGTGGACCTAATAAGTGTCAGTGGTATTCATGCACAGTAAGAATACTGTACACATCATCTGTACTTTTACCTCTTTTTGTCATACATAGAAGTAATTTAATTCCCTGGTATTGGTTACCAAGAATCTGTAACCTACAAAAAATTTCCGTCAAGAAAGTGAAAGGAAGAAAAAATTACTGAGCACTTGCTGTCTGTTAGATTATGCCAAAGGTTATCAAACATATTGTTTATATTTAAATTCTCACAACAATCTTGGTAGGGAGGTATTATCACTCCAGTTAACTAATGAGGACAAATGAATGCTCAGAAAGATGGATTAACTTACTCTTGACCTTTAAATTCATAAGTGGCAGAATCAAGATATGTGCCACATGTAATTTTCAGACTGTGCATCAACATAGCCATAGAAACAATCAGGAGTGTGTAAGTGTGTGTGTGTGAATGTGGTGTGTGTCTAGAAAGAGAAAGAGAGTTAGAGAGAGCAGCTATCCTTTATGAATGTCCTTAAGTGATTTTGTTCCACTGATGGTCAGTCAACCAGTGCATCCTGTACTGTTACTGATCCATCATATTAGAAGAAAAAATGAAGACATCATCATGTCTTTCCAAACAGCCCGGAAGCAATCTTCCTCTGCTAGACGTCTGGGATACTAAGGAGGACACAATCAGATTCTACCTAGCAGTATAGACAGTCCCATAAATTAATATCTTTTTAAAATTTTAAGTTTGGGGTACCTGTACAGATTTGTTACATAGGTAAATTTGTGTCATGGGGATTTGTTGTACAGATTATTTAATCACCCAGGTATTAAGCCTGATACTTAATAGTTATTTTTCCTGATCCTCTCTGTCCTCCTACCCTCCACTATCCAATTGGCCCCCTTGTCTGTTGTTTGCCTCCACGTGTTATCATTTAGCTCCACTTATAAGTAAGAACATGCTGTACTTGGTTTTCTGTTCGCGTTAACTATTTGTCCGTTTGCTAAGGATACCATCTCACGCCAGTCAGAATGGCTATTATTAAAAAGTCAAAAAATAACTGGTGCTGGAGAAGTTGTGAAGAAAAAGGAACACTTATACACTGTTGGTGGGGGCATAAATTAGTTCAACCATTGTGTAAAACGGTGTGGCAGTTCCTCAAAGACCTAAAAACAGGAATACCATTTGACCCAACAATCCCATTACTGGGTATATACCCAAAGGAATATAAATCATTCGATCATAAAGACTCACTCATGCATATGTTTATTGCAGCACTATCCACGATAGCAAAGATGTGGAATCAGTCTAAATGCCCATTAGTGGCAGACTGCAGGTTGATTATTCTTCACTCAAAACACCACTCACACATTGTGGTGTCTTCATTTAAGAGGTTCACTCAAAATAGAGTATGTCTTATTCCCCCTCTACATTGAAAAAGAAATGCCTGTTTATCCCTTAAAACCTCTCTTAAATATGATCTTCCCATGACACCCTCTGCAGCATTCTCACAGTGTTGGTCATTTCCTCAGTACTTTGTACTGGTCTACATTGTAGCATTTATTACATTCTCTGAGAATATTTCTTTATTTGCCCCTCTTCTACAAGACACTCTGGTATGATGTTTGACAATATTCTACCTACAAGGTAATATTTTCTGAAAGAAACTGAGGACTGATTAGGACCTCAACTTAATAAGGAAGGGTCAGTGATCAGCATTTTATTCACTTTTTCCTTAGGCATGACTAACCCTTATGTAAGTCCCTATCTTGGTCTTAGGAGAAAAAGAAAAATTAGTATGGAAAATTCTAATCTCACTCTTACTACTAGAAAGAAACTTTAAGGCTTTTATGCTTATTTCTTCTTCCATGTTTGGAAGAAGAAAGGAGCTGAAATAGAAAGAAGTGTTAATATTAAGAAAATGAAAGAGAGATCAGAATGGAATTGAATTCCAATCCTGACATACCATTTAATGATACTGGGCCTCTATAAAGCATACATAAAAAATGAAAATAAAATAATAGTGGGACAAAATAATACGTATCTCACCTTTATATACCTAATATATTTAAAAGGCACTGACTTCAAGATTTGAGCTGAATGAAATTTTACTTTTACTTTTGCCTTTTCTTTGATTCACCCTTTCATTCTTTGGCTCTGTTTCTCTGATTCAGCTGTTTTCTTCTTCCTTAAAATACAACTCAAGGATCACCTCATTCAAAAAGTCTTTCCTGTCTGAACTAATAGAATGGTTGTGTGTAGATAGCAGAGGGAGGGTCTTCTCTGTACAGCTATATGCCCTAGGATTCCTTCTGAAATTATCATTTTGTGCAGTCCTAATAGCGTATCATTTCTTTTCTCTAAAATCTATCTCTCTTATTGGAAGAACTGTATCCTAAACTACCACAGTTCCTAGTACAAGGTAACTATATGAATATATGTTAGATAAAACTAAAATCTGAACCCCTGCTATGCATTTTATCTTTATAAAGACACTTATGAACCACTTCAAATTTAACTTATTTTGAGTATTTTGTTTCTCCCACAGTGTTTCCTAAACAATCCAACACAAGGTTTATATACTATGGCTTATCAGACAATGTTTACTAATGGAAAGGAATCTAGGGAGCTAAAATCAAACAAGTCATTTCCTCAAACTACCTAAACAAACTGTATTCTTAACCATTTTATTCCATGTGTCTTGATGTTTTTTTCCATTTTACAAATAGTAATAGAAAGCATCAAAACGTTTGAATTTTGAATTTTAATAAAGTAAGAATCTGAAGATATATACTCCTGGCCCTCACCTGTGCAATTCAACACCACAACCATTTATTGCACAGTTACAGGATGCAATTGTCATTATCCATAATTAATTATGATGTTAAACAATTTGAAGATGCTTAATCAAAAGACGAAACTAAGTTATTAGTACAGAAACCATCTTTTCTCCCAAGAGGATCACCTTTACCCAATTCTACCAAGTTTTATTATGACTGGCATGTCATTTTTCTTATATAAATGACATGCAGTAGTAACCATCTATAATCACAATTATTTACATTTTTATCTTGCTTAGTTGTTAGCAGAGCATTTTCACATGTATTCAATCTTTTGAGGAAGGAGAGGGATTGCTTTTGTTCTGTTCTACAGATAAGGCAAATGAGTCTGAGGTACAGTTATTTACAGAAAATTACTATGAATTTAGAGAGCAATGTCATGCTGGAAATCCTGCTTTAAATAATTTTGCTGAAATCATAATCTATTTCACCAGTAAGTGAATATCTTACTGTTTCTTCAGCAGTAATGGGAGCATAACCACACAATTTTGATATATGTGTCTAATTTGTCGCTCTATGTTAGGAGCTTTCTTTTTAAATATCATTTTATTTTCATTGACCTTTTCCCTGTTGAAGATTGACATATGTGAACAATTAATTTTGTATTAATTACTGTCTAATGTCATTAGTGAAAATAACCATTGTTTAAATTGTAATTATTATCTTAATAAAATACTCATTTGTTCTGCACACATTTGGCTAAAATTTTGCTGATGCAATACAGTTGCAGAAATGAAAATCCAGGGTTATCCCTTCAAAGTAGTAAATTAATGCCTTGACAGCGAGGCATTATTTCATTTATCTGACCATCTCTCATCACTTAATAGTAGCTCCTGTTGCACTATGTGAGGAAGAATTATGAGGTTGTGTCTAGTCTTAATAAGAAAGGAGGTTATAATCAACTAGTAATGTCTACAGTAGGAAAAGTAGGAGAAATAACAGAACATAGGTTATAAAAATGCCTGGTTTAGTGGATAATAATTCCTTGGATTTGTTAGTAAATTTGTTTTGGTTTACACAATAAAAACACTTGCGTATTTTAAATTTTATAAATCATATGTGCTCACTGAACAAAAATAAAAAATACTAACTATGTTTAGGAATAAAATGGAAACATATTCCTCCACCACATTTCACTCTGAGATGGCTACCACTAATGTTTGGTGATTATCCTTATATAGTTTATGTCTATAAACATAAACATGCAAACAATATTTATATACTTCAGATTAACATAGATTATATCACACACATATACTTATCTTGGATATAGATAGTTTTTATTTTGAGGAAATTGTTTTGTAAGTTTTTGGTTTGTTTGCTGTTCTAATGCTAATCTTTTCTCTTCTTCCACCATCCTTACTTTACCTGGCCCACATAAGGATTGCTGATATTTATCTTTCCTGATGGAATTACACCATTATATATCTACAAATGTATTTACATGTAAATAGATAGATACAAATATACTATATAAATATATTTTTATATATGGGTGTATGTATAGTTTTTATCGTTGTTTAAAATCAAACATTTTTTACATATTTCCCAACATTATCAACATTGTTTATTTAACAAAACAACTTGGAAGTCCCTTCCAGTTAACTGCTGAGCTATGTTCTTTTTTTTTTTTTTTTTTTTTGAGTGAGTGCCGCGATCTCGGCTCACTGAAATCTCCGCCTCCTGAGTTCAAGTGATTCTTCTGCCTCAGTCTCCAGAGTAGCTGGGACTACAGGCACCCGCCAACAGGTCCAGCTAATTCTTTTTGTATTTTCAGTAGAGATGGGGTTTTGCTGTGTTGGCCAGGATGGTCTTTGTCTCCTGACCTCGTGATCTGCCCGCCTTGGCCTCCCAAAGTGCAGGGATTACAGGAGTGAGCCACTGCACCTGGCTTGGGCTATATTCTTTAAAGGCTTTTTGATACAGTTTACAAAGCACTTTGAAATCTAGTTTTTTATTTACCTTCAACAGACTAGTGAGGTAGTCAAACTAGGAAAGAAACTGTTCTTTCTTTTTTGAAGAATTCTTATAATGAATAAACTATAGTTTGGGGGGATTAAGTGACTTACTCAGGTGAAACAAATATTAACTGATAAGAAACAAAGTTGTACCCAGGTCATACTATCCCAGGCCCATTGCCCTTCCCATTCCTATAGTAATTGCCACAGTTAACTTGACGGCACTCAAGGGAAAGAAGGAAAGGCTCTGCATGATAAACTTTTCGGTGAACTCATCCAAGGTCACTGTCAGGATGATCTACGTAGGAAGTACTATTCTATTCAGATTACAGAATAAGATTCTGAGATCAAAGTCTATAGAACATGCTCAACTTTTCCTACCAAGGAAAAGGCAAGAACTAAGCCTACTGTGTGCCAAATCCTACATTTTTAAATTATAATATATTAAATTTGGGCCTGAACATTATGTGTCCTTTTTGATGGTTACTTAAAAATAATCTTCTGAGGTCATATCGTTTTTATAATTATTTACCTTTGTACCTCTTTCTAGGAAATGAAGATTTCAGAAACATAAATGCAACAGAGATGGAGATTTTCTTCTACTGATTGGCACTGGGAGCCATAGGAACAATAATAGTACTATTGATGAGACAGAGTATCATCCATCCTTACATTTCAGTCACATTGGATCTACACTGAATTAACAAGTAAATATTTTTGGTCCAGAATTAGGACTTCTATGACTAAAGATAATACATTTTATCTGTGCACTTCTGATTTTTTTTTTTTTTTTTTTTTTTTTTTTTTTTTTGGGACAGAGTCTCGCTCTGTCACCCAGGCTGGAGTGCAGTGGCGCGATCTCGGCTGACTGCAAGCTCCGCCTCCCAGGTTCATGCCATTTTCCTGCTTCAGCCTCCGGAGTAGCTGGGACTACAGGCGTCCGCCACCAGGCCTGGCTAATTTTTTGTATTTTTAGTAAAGACGGGGTTTCACCGTGTTAGCCAGGATGGTCTCCATTTCCTGACCTCATGATCTGCCGGCCTCAGCCTCCCAAAATTTGGGGATTACAGGCGTGAGCCACCACACCTGGCCTGTGCACTCCTCATTTTTAAGGACGAGGCTGAGTGAGACTGAGGCAAAATCCTTGAGCAACCGCAATAATATCATTTATTTACAGCATATGAATAAGTTTTAAAAAGCCACATATATTATATAATTCTATTCATTACATATAAGCCATATACAGTGATATGGATTTTCCCCAGATAAGCAATGTTACTATGTCAGTATTTCAAGGGCTTGTTAATAGGTGTGTATGTTCACAGGTGTATGTGTGTAATACCAACAGACATTCTGGCTTTGTATTAGATGCCTGTGTTTTGTATTATGCAACATTTATAAAATCCTGAAAAATAGTGGATGGATGGTAAAAATAAAGTGCTGCTTCACCAAGAAAAATATGTTCAGAACCTTAGGCTATAGATGGTAACTTAACATATGCCACTATAAATTGTAGTCTGTTTAACTAATTTTTTTAAATGAGATATTTTAGATCTATAAATAGCATAAAATGTGCTCTATTGCATTTATTGCTTACCAGCTACAGAGTACTAAACCCTGTAAAAAATATAAAAATTACAACAAACTGCCCAAATCTGTACAATAGAATGTGAAGCTAAGTACAAGCAGTTGTGCTAGGCATTATGACTGTGTAAATAGGTCAACAACCTAGTGTTCACACTTTCTTCATTTTATTTTTTATCTATCATTTAAATATACCAGCCTACATCCACAAAAAAGGATAAAGGTGGTAGTATTTACGCATGTGCTACTTAAAACTTCTATTACTCTGTTGCCCACTGTATCTAAGGCATTAAACTAGGTCTTGCCATATGCATTATCTCATGAGATGACCATCTGAACTTCATGAAGTGGTCATTATTATTCTCACATTACCAAAGAGTTAACTTACTTTTCTAATGACTTGTGGCGGAATTATTATGCTGTATTAGTCCATTTTCATACTGCTATAAAGATATACCCAAGACTGGGTAACTTATTAAAAAAAAAAAAAGGATTAGCCAGGCACAGTAGCTCATGCCTGTAATCCCAGCACTTAGGGAGGCCGAGGTGGGCAGATCACATGCGGTCAGGAGTTCGAGACCAGCCTAGCCAACATGGTGAAATCCCATCTCTACTAAGAATACAAAAAAAAAAAAACAAAAAAGGCCAGGCGTGGTAGCAGGTGCCTGTAATCCCAGCTACTCAGGAGGCTGAGGCAGGAGAATCATTTGAACCTGGGAGGCAGAGGTTGCAGTGAGTGGAGATCATGCCATTGCACTCCAGCCTGGGTGACAAGAGTGAGACACTGCCTCAAAAAAAAAAAAAAAAAAGAGGTTTAATTTAGTGGGCACACAGTTTCACCTAGCTGGGAAAGCCTCACAATCATGGTGGAAGGCCACAGAGGAGCAAAAGCACATCTTACATGGCAGTAGGCAAGACAGCATGTGCAGGGGAACTGCCCTTTATGAAACCATCAGATCTTGTGAGACTTATTCACTATCCCAAGAATAGCAAGGGCCAAGCCCACCCCCATGATTCAATGACCTTCCACCAGGTCCCTCATGTGACACACGGGGATTATGGGAGCTTCAATTCAAGATGAGATTTGGGTGGGCACACAGCCAAAATATATCAGATGGTAAATCAGTTTTATCTGATTCAAAGACAAGTCTCCTGTACTACACCTTAGCCTACCATTCAAAAAGCCCTGTTACATCACTGCCTGCTGATGTGAAGATGTTGTTATTCTAAAACATGAAGGGTCATCCCTTTTCAGACACAAATGTAATTCCTAAATAGTACATTTTTTTTTTCTCTGCAGAGATAGGGGACAGAAGATAATAATGCAGTTACAGTTGGGTAACATTATTAGTAGGTTGGATGTTTTATACAGCTCCTAATTCCTGGGAAAATTCCAACACAACCCTCATATGCTACTTGGTAGAAATGAATTATAAATAATAATGCTAGTCTCTACAAGAGCTAGCATTAATTGAGCCATTTCAGTATATGGAGTGATTCAGGATTATATACAGAATCTTTAAACATTTTCTTTTCTATTTTTTTTTTTAGAATTTCAGTTTTATTAAAACAAGCATAATGTATAAAACACCGTGGTGTTGTATAAATGTCTGCCTGACAAATGCGAATCTATTTCCTCTATGTAACTCAATAGCTCAGCTTATCTGAATGGCTGTACCTTCACGCACTCGGGCAGCAGGGACTGCCTCGCTCAAACAGGGCAGTGAGGCTTCACCCCAGTGTGGCTTCATCTCATACACAGAGCTGCATCTAACTGCCCAGATCTATGCCACCCACACAATACCTGGGGACACAGCAGCAGATACCAACGCTGTGTCTAAGTTTGTCATAGGAACAACTGAAAATCAGTTAGAGTAATAGGGAACTGCTGATCAAAACCCAAATGCATGGACATTCCAGAAAGAAGAGCAAGCCGTTACACTCTCTGGGAAGTCCACGGGCTTGCAGTGGGAGTTTGAGGTCCCATCTTTGCTGGAACAGCATGGTTAAAAAACCAAACTTGGCCTGGCGCGGTGGCTCACGCCTGTAATCCCAGCACTTTGGGAGGCCAAGGCGGGCAGATTATGAGCTCAGGGGATCAGGACCATCCTGGCTAACACGGTGAAATCCCGTTCTCTACTTAAGAAAAAAAAAATACAAAAAATTAGCCGGGCGTGGTTGCGGTGCCTGTAGTCCCAGCTACTCGGGAGGCTGAGGCTGGAGAATGGCTTGAAACCGGGAGGTGGAGCTTGCAGTGAGCAGAGATCCGCCACTGCACTCCAGCCTGGGCAACAGAGCGAGGCTCCCTCTCAAAAAAACAAAACAACAACAACAACAACAAAACACAACAACAAAAAACTAAAAAAAAAAAAAACGAAATAATACTGACTTTAGCAGCAATCACAAACAAAGGGAATGATAAATGAGGGACGCATTTTGGTCACGGCAAAGACAGATTATGTGCTTCTCCGTGCTGCAGACCGGAAGACTGATCTGATTTCCTGAATGAGGAAGGCTACTTGACCTTTCCTGAATCGAGGGGATGGCTTTACTCAGCCAAGGGAGAAGACGGGCAAAGAGGACATTCAGAGGACAGAGGAAGGTGGAAGGACCGCCAGAGGAGGGTGACAGAGCAGAGAGGGAAGAGGCACGTGTCGGCAGCCTCTGTCAACTGATGCTTCTTGCTTCTCCCTGCAGGCTGCAGCTCCAGCCACCGCTACAGCCGTGAGGGTAGACTGGATCCCAGATCTGCTGCGGCTGAGCAGGTGGAGCCCAGCGAAGAGATGTTCCTGTTGCAGGCAATTATGCAAAGTGACAAGTGATTGCTTTCCTTTTGAAAGATAATCCCTTTGGAAAAAGCTTTTTCCTCCAGGACCCTAGGGAAATGGGGGGTTGAGGGGAGCTTCAGGGCCTTCGTAGACGAAAAAGCCTAAATGGAGCCATAGAGCAGGCGCTGCTGCCTGCTCTGCAGACCTCAGCCACACAGGTTTCCAGGAGGACAATGCCTGGCCAGGCCTAGGGCCTATGAGGTGTGACTGGAGCATTTCAGAGTGCTGTGGTGGGGCTCCTGTCCTGCGGGCCAGGCGTGACTTGCAGGGAGGGGAAAGCTTCATGGAGCAGAGGCCATCAGCCAGTGCCTCTGGCTCCTCGGCTAGTTCGTTCTCTTTGTGCTGAGATAGCTGGCAGTTAAGGACGATGGCCTCAAAAGCGTCAGGTCCATTGTGCTGCTGTTCCTCTGGAGGACTTGCGGAGTGGGGAGTCCCTTTTCTGGAGCTTGCCCCTGCACCCATGGGTGCTGCAGAACTTGGGCAGCGCTAAGTCTCTGCTTCGCATCTCGTCCCAGGAGCTTGGAGATGAGGCATTTGTCCTCACTGGAGATGTGTGCCCAGTCCTTGTCAGGAAGTTCATACTTGCCTTCCTGGACGCTTTCAAACAGCTTTTTCTGGCACAACCTGCAGACCTCACCCCGGTGCCAGCAGTTGGCCCCGCAGTGACCCAGGAAGGGCAGGTAGCCACTCAGCATGATGTAGAGGACCATGCCCAGGCTCCCCAGGTCACAATGCTTATCGTAGAACGTGGCCTGGTCCATGAAGACTTCCACCATCTCAGGGGCCATGTATTGATTACATGTTCAGTATTCTAATACTGTTATGTCAGAATGGGACTGAAACCTACTGTGTGTCCCTTAACCAAAATCAAAACCACTTCTTAGTTAGATGAAACATTACCAAAGATCTGTGTATCTTTCACTAAGACACAAACTCAGGTGAAGGGATAGAATGGAGGTGTTGGTTTCCTTACAGTAACATTTTGGTACAGAACTTTACAGAAATGCATTTTAGTTAATCAGCCACTTAACCACGTACACTTTTCTGACATTACTCATGTGATAGTTATTTCTGATTGAACAGATCTGATGCTTAGTTATCCCGGTGTCAGAGCCAAAATTAAAACAACTTTCAAGAACTTTAACCTTCCTAGATCTTCAGAACCTTGAAATTGGAGGTAAAATTACGACTTTGTCCACTCCACACACTTTACAGATGAGTAAATTGAAGTACATTCCTGTCTTAGTCTGCTTGGGTTGCCAAAACAAAAATACCATATTCCGGGTTGTGTGAACAACAGAGATTTATTACTTATATATATATTTTTTTGTCGAAATTCTGGAGGCTGAGAAGTCCAAGATAAAAGTACCAGCAGATCTGGTGTCTAATGAGGGCTCCCTTCCTACCTTGCAGCTGGCCATCTTCTTGTTGTATTCTCACATGGTGGAAAGCAAAAAACAAGAGAGAATGTAAGCTTCCTTGTGTCATCTTAAAAAGGCACTACTCCCATTTATGAGGGCTCCACTCTCATGATTTAATTACCTCTCAAAGGCCTTATCTCCAGACACCATCACTTTGGGGGCTAGGGTTTCAACATATGAATTTTGGGAGAACACAAACATTCAATCAATAACAACATTATTTCAGTAAAATTATATGCTTTTCAGTACTTCACTCATGATTTGATCTTGTCTACCTTTCTATTCTTGTCTCCTTACTTTCCCATTCCTACCACTTAATTCTTGTGAAACATCAAACTGCATAAAGCCCTCACTCCATAAGGCCCTTGTCCACCAGGCTGACACCCTCTCTCCTCATCTCAGTGGTCCCTCTCTTTGAAGGCTTTCCTTGTCTTCCCCAGGACTCCATCTTTACCCACCTCCATGTTACCCCATTTTTCCCCAATACCATCTACTGACTACTATGATAACCCCTTTAGGGCTGTTTTTTATTTTCTAATTAATGTCTCAGTTCCCAACTTCTATGTAAACTCTTTGATAGTAGGTCTATGTCTTTCTATTATTGTTATCCCAGCCCAAATACAGTGTAATTACTGAACCAATAGTAGATAAATGTATAACTCAATTCCAGTGTATCACAAATTAGACAAAGGACAGGGAAAGTATATTAGTTTCCTCCACAGCTGCCATACCAAAAGAGAACAAACTTAATTGTCTAAAACAACAGAAATGCCTTTGTTCACCATTCAGGAGGCCAGAAGCCTGAAATCAAGTTACTGGCAGGAGTTGTTCCTTATGGAGGCTCTGAGAGAGAAATGCCCCATGCCTCTCTCCTAGCTTCTAGTGATTGCCAGCAATACCTGGTGTTCCTTGACTTCTAGGTACATCACTTCAATGTCTACCTCTGTCTTCACATGACCTTCTCCTCTCTGTGTCTCTCTGTGTCCTATCCTCTTCTAATAAAAACACTAGTCATTGGATATAGGGCCCACTTTAAATCAAGAGTGACTTAATGTCAAGATCCTTAACTAATTAATTATATTAACAAAGAGCTTATTTCCCAAAAAGTTCACATTTTTAGGTTCTGAGTAGACATAAATTTCTGTGTATACTATTCAACCCACTCTAGAGGGCTAAAATGGTATCCGTAGTCCTTTTTTTTTTTTTTTTAGTGTCAGAGCTGAGGCTATAAATCCCTATTTTGTTGGAGCATACTATCACTTAGATGATTTATACATTTGATTTAGTAACTAAAAACCACCAACCTGTTTGCTTTAGAGATTTGAAAGACAGAGATCCTCTTCCACAAATATCCTACTTTTCTAAATGAAATTAATAGAATTAATTTTCCATGCTCTGTCCTCTGTGTCTGACTCTTAATTATTTTGCTAGGATGAGAAATTTTGTAATTAACTAGGACAAACTAGGAGAGAGACGGGGTGAGTTAGAGCTGACTCATACTCTGGAGGTTGTGTATGGCTGTATGTACCTCTTAATACTTCTAATTCCTGAGGGTTGTATTTATCTCAAGATAGGTAAAACTACTTTTAGGAAACATTTTTTTTCTTTCCTCACAAAAAGAAGCTCTTCCTTCCCCGGACTGTTTGCTAAGCCAGTTACAGCTACACCAGCCTGTAATTTTTCTCTCTTCTCCCCTCCTTTCTTCTGCTCTCCTCCTCTCTGTTAAACAGAAGTATAGAAATTGAGCCAATCTTGCAGTGTTCTTTTCGTTCTGAAGAAAAAATTCTCAAAAGAAGCCAACAGATCAAATAAGCCACCTTAAGTTAAAATATTTTCAAATATTTACCCTTTGCCATAGTCTGAATATTTGTGTCCCCCGCTACCACCCAAATTTATATGTTAAAATCCTAACCCCCAAAATGATGATATTAGGAGGTGGGACATTTAGGGATGTGATTAGATCATGAGGGCAGAACTCTCATGAATGGGTTGAGCAGCTTTACAAAAAAGGCCCAGAGGAGTTCCTGTGCCCCTTTTCCTATGTGAGGACCCAGCAAGAAGTCAGTAGTCTACAAAGAGGGTCCTCACCAGAATTGAACTATGCTGGCACTCTGATCTTGAACTTCCCAGTCTCCAGAAATGTGAGAAATAAACTTCTGTTGTTTATAAGGCACCCAGTCTAAGGTATTTTGTTATAGTTGCCCAAATAAACTAAGAAATTCCTTGATCCATTTATTTTCTGTGATGGCATTTCTCTTAACATTCTAGTCACTTTGAATTTTCCTTTATATTAGCTTCACCCCATCTCTTTAAGATATTTTTTATTATGCCAATTTTACATTGGAGGAAAGTGAGATTCAGAGAGTTGTACCATGTGTTCAGAATTGCACAGCTAGTAAGTGGTAGCGCTAGGTTTCCAAACTAATTCCTCTGATTTCTAGTCTTTAGCTCTCTCCTAGTTTTCTGTGTCTGTGTTAAGATCATCTCACTTAGAAGCTTCATTGAGAAGCTTTAATTCTTCTACATTTTGATATTACTACAAAGATAACAAAGGTCAGAGCTGGTCTTGGGATATCCGTAGTTTCTTCCTGCTGCTGTACTCATGGGCTTGGATTTTTCTTGAAGCTGACATAAGAATTGTTGATAATAGTACTTAAATGACCATCTATCAAGAATGTTCTTCAGGGGGTGTTTTTTCTCAGTAAGTGGCCTGAAGAAGATTCTATGATTTCCTAGGCCAGTTTGATTATTGAGAAAATACATGATATCAGTCATTTCCACTTAATTATAAACCAAAACAAAATAAATCTCTTCCATTTTCAAGGAGATTTTAGTTTAGAAAGGACTCATTTTATTGGCACAGCAATTCTATGAAGTAGGAATAATTGAGTACAATTTTTAAATGAGCAAACTGAGAGTTTCCATTCTCAGAGATATTTTTATTTTAAATAAGCTTCCTAATATTCAGATGAAAGTCCCTGTCTCCTGTTCTGTGAATTCCATTTACTGGTGAGCATCTGTAGAAATGTCTAGGTTAAGTGCAGGAGCCCTTAAAATCATAAGAAATTATGGCTGTTTATATAACCTGTCTGTCATTATGGATTCTGGTAATACTGATAGGAAAATGAAAGGAAATGTCCAAGCAAGAAAGAGAGAAAGAGGGGAGACTGAATCAATAAACTCAAAAACGGAGATTCATAAAATCATTCACTTGATGAATGTTTATCACATGTCAAAACTGGGCTAGGAACTTGTGATACAATGATTAATAAGACATTGTTTCTGCTTATACTCTACAGGGAAATACAAACAAATCATTAATTATAGCAATATGTGGTGAAGGATGACAAAGAAGTAAATATGTGGATTCATAGAAATCCTTAGCTGGGTATTCAACCCAAACTTGGGAACTGAGAAATCACCCCTCCTTTTACAGATGAGGAAACTGTGTTTTAGAAAATGACACAGAGACTACACCAACATAAGATATCTGGTATTTATGTTACTGGACCATAAGTTCTGTAGATGTTAAAGCTGGGAATTTGGGGTTGTTACTCATTTGAAGTTACTTTTACTCTGGTGCTTGAAAGCTTATATCTTGTTTTATGGGCATAATGGAACTTCTAAACTTTCTGAAAAATCCCAGGAGCTTGGGTTTACTGCTACATGCTCTGGTTTCTAAAGTCTATCAGTCAAATACATGCAGAAATAGTCAGTGGACAAAGCCAGTTTCAATCCCAGGTCTTCTTTCTCCATCTACTGCTCTTTCAGCTCTACTATTTATTCTAGCCCAGTGACTCTCAACTGGTTGTGATTTTGCCCCCCAGGGCACATTTGGCAATGTCTGGTAAATTCTTGCGATCACAACAGATCACAACACAGGGTGGGGTGGAGGTGCCATTTGCCTTGAGTAATTTAGCAATGGAAGCCAAGAGTGGGGCCAAATATGAAATGATGCACAGGACAGCCTCCACAAAAAAGACTCACCAGTCTGAAATATATAGTTAGTGAAAGAAAAGGTAAAAGAAAGTTTTATTCTGTTAATGTATATTTTATGATAATTATTATTATTATCCAATATTATGCCAATATTCAAATCAGCATCTGTTGAAAAGATTTATGTGGAAGCTGATATATACACATATATATCAGTAGTATGAGTGGCTTCTGCTATAGTTGGTTTTATTATTTTTTTCTTTTGGAATACATATATTTCAGTACCTAGCACAGTATGCAACATCAGGCCCTTTATAAATATTTTGTGAATAAATAAAGTATTACTGGATAAATTATTATTGAGTGTCTACTGTTCTTTAGCCAATTTATATGTTTGCTCCCTAATCTTAAAAATAATTGTTCAAAGAAGGTAATATCATCTGCACTTTTTTTTTTTGAGACAGAGTTTTGCTCTTTCACCCAGGCTGGAGTGAAGTGGCATGATCTTGGCTCACTGCAACCTCCAACCTCCGCCCCCTGGGTTCCAGCAATTCTCCTGCCTCAGCCTCCCGAGTAGCTGGGATTACAGGTGCCCACCACCACGCCTGGCTAATTTTTGTATTTTTACTAGAGATAGGGTTTTGCCATGTTGGCCAGGCTAGTCTCGAACTCCTGACCTCAGGTGATCCACCCACCTCGGCCTCCCAAATTGCTAGGATTACAGTCATTAGCCATGGCGCCTGGCCCATCTACACTTTTTTTTTTTTTTAAGTGAAAATAAGTTTATTAAGAAAGTAGAGGAATAAAAGAGTGGCTACTCTGTAGACCGCAGCCCCATCTGCCCTCTTAAGGTTTAGTTTTATATCGCTGTAAGTGGCTAAATTGCACTTGGAATTTCTCCAAAATTTGGGGAACTGATAAAAAGAGTTCCTGATGATTCCTGGGAGATTGTTTTGTGTATTAACTGTTATAAAAAGTACTTGTTAGGCCGAGCACAGTGGCTCACGCCTGCAATCCCAGCGCTTTGGGAGGCTGAGTCGGGCAGATCACGAGGTTAGGAGATCGAGGCCATCCTGGCTAACGCAGTGAAACCCCGTCTCTACCAAAAAGCCACCGGGCATGGTGGCAGGCGCCTGTAGTCCCAGCTACTCGGGAGGCTGAGGCAGGAGAATCGCTTGAACATGGGAAGCAGAGGTTGCAGTGAGCCGAGTTTGCGCCACTGCACTCCAACATGGGTGACAGAGCAAGACTTCGTCTCAAAAAAAAAAAAAAAAGAAAAAAGAAAAAAGTATTTGCTAGACTCACAGAATCTAGAACGTTGCACAGCATTAGTATTACTTTTTAACTAAAGCTTATTGGTTTACTGCTACCATAAATATTTTTTACTTTAAAATTTACATAAAATTGGACTTCACTACACTTACTCTCATTTAAAGTGTATCTCCATTGTGATTTGGATGCAGAGCCTCTTCCCCCACCAAAAATGTTAAAAAAAAAAAAATAAACAAAACCCCTAGAGTTAGTGACATTTATTTTTGGAATACTTTCCTTATTTGTCAAATTCTTGTTTACTTTTAAGCTCTTTTTCTGTGTAAAATCGGATTGCAAAACGTGAATATAATTGAAAAATTTAGCTTTAGCTTCTTACAAAAATGACTTTAAATATTGGGTAAACAGGTTTTGGTGTGTGTGTATGTCTGTATACTATAGGTGCACTCAAGAAGCATTTATTTGGAAAATATTTTGGTGCTTTTATTTTAAAAAGCATTAGAGGTAGATGTTCTTCCTCATTTTATCAAATAGTTTTCACTTGTAAGGAGAATGGGGACTAATGGTAGGTTTTGATAAGTATTAAATACCAGTTCTATACCAGGACTTGTCCTGGGTACTTTAGGTTCATATTTATTTTCATTTTTTTAACAAGCATGTATGAAAGATTTTACTGTTTGAGCTTTAGAGATTAAGAAATGAGTAGTCAATAAGCATATAAAAATGCTCAACTTCATTAGAAATAAGGTAAATTCAAATTACAATGACAATGAATGAATTTTATCCATCAGATTTAGATAAATTAAAACATCCAACTGTTGTCTAGAATGTGGAGCTGTAGGGACTGCTGGTAAAAATGTAAATTGGCATTAACATTCTGGAAAACAGTTTGGTATTATCTAGAAAAGTAAAAAATTACGGATGCTTGCAGGGATAATTTTTTTATGAGTGCTTCATTGTGATTAATCCAATATGAGTACCTGTCATGTTGTCCATCAGGCCTGATTGGCAGGGATGGGATTTATACACTTTTGACCTAGCAATAGTGCTCCTAAGAATGTACCCTTGTAGATGCTTTCATACATGTGTACCAGGAGACATAGACAAGAATGTTCATAGAAGCATTTGTTTTAAATAGCAAAACAGAACAATACTGGAGAAAAAACCCAAATGATTATTGCAGTCAAATGTTGAAGTAAATTGTCTTATTGTAGTTATATACAGAATGCTACACAATAGTGAAAATTACTGAACTACAGTCAAATGTATCTAACGGGATAAATCTCAAACTCAAAATTGGGTGTAAAAAGAAATTCGTAGAAAAATGTATTTTGTATGATTATATATATGTACATTTCATAAACACGAACACTTAAAACATATCTTCCTTAGGATACACAGTTTAGGGGGAAACTCTACAGTAAGGGAATGGCTACACTAAAAATTCAGAAGCTTGATTATTTCTGAGATTGGGAGGAGCAAAGAGGCTGGGACCAGCAGGGGTCTCCAACGGTATTGGTCACGTTTTGTTTCTAAAGGTAGGTAAAGCTGGAATTATGTTGGCATTATTATTTTTTCTTTCAATTACATTACATATGTTCTTTTGAATTAGTTGTTAAGCTAACTTTACTGAGGTAAACCTCAGAATGGTAGAAAAATCTATGCAATTTTATGCATGGAAAAGGCCCTATCCAGGACTGTGTAATCCAGAGGCCATGCTCCTTCATTTCATTTTTGGCTCTGCCCAAGGTGAAATTCTCCTAGTGTAGGACACAGGAAGAAACTGCCTCTTCTGATGATCATCTTATTTTCTTTTATCAGTGAAGGCTATGAGCCACCATGTGTCTTTCTTCTTTAACTTCACTGCCAGAAAAATTCATTCTAATGTAAATGTTCATTTACAGTAATTAATGTATAATAAATATTTAGTACCTGTATTTTCCTTCTTGTAGTGATTTCTGATTTCTCACCTTAGGAACTGATTCATTGCAAGATTTTATTTTATATATAGTCTAACATTATGAATGATCTAAAAGATTTTCTTATGAGTAGTGAATTAGATATTTTATACAAGAAAACAAACAATTTAGAACCACTACATTTTCTTTAAATATATGAATGATTACCTTAAAGGCAGAATCCATTAAGTCCCTTTTTTTTCTTTCAATCTGTCTAACCCTATGAGTCTAGCATGGATCTAAAACCAGTAAGTTCTCAATTTGGGATAAAACAGATGTGCAGAGTTTGACCTGGGAAAATGTACATATACCAGCTGCAGTTTTACCTTTGGAGACTATGCCATTGGTAAACACAACAAAGCCTCCCCAAAATGAATCACCCACTGAAAAATACGTTGAGCTATAAAAGGCCCTACATAAATATGTGATTATCTTTCTGCGTATGGAGAAGGAGGTGGGAGGCAAGGAGCAGATGATAGATTGCACTGAGTTATTTAGGGCATCACTTGGCTCTATTTCACCACAGATCTTCAGAAATCAACTGAAATCAGTTTAATAAAGCAAGTTATATGTAATTGAGGATTCAGCTTTTTCCATACTTTTAAATGTTTTCCTCAGGATGAGGGTTGGTAACTCCAGTAATATGTCTGATCAGTAAACCTCAGCGTCATTAGGAAAGCAGGAATTAGTGGTTTACATATTGCACAGGCATTCTACAATCCATATACAAAGGAAAGAGCAGACAATGAAGAATAAGAATGGCATGGTTTGCATCTGAGCTATGCTGTTTCACAGATGATTAGTTTATCTACCAAAATTAAGCTCTCTGATTCTTTGTTTGCATATGTCTGAGATGGCATTAAAAGCACATACCTTCCAGGACTATTATAAGGATTTTACAATTTGGTGTGAATAGAAGCCTACCATTGTACCTGTCACAGAGTCATATTTGGGCAGTAAGTATTAATGCTGTTAGTCATAGTCTGAAATAAACACAAGCTAGTAAGTTAATGACTACAGTTTCTATACTTCAGCATTGATTAGTTGATTAATTGAAAGACCAAGTCCTTCATGCATTCATTTTTTATTGATTCATTAATTCATTTAACAGTTATTGGATTCCTACTCTGTGGGAAGTAAATCTACTTTTTAGGAAATACAAACCTCACAATGCCACATGCATTATCTGGAATAATATATGAGAAATTAAAGTACTACTCAGATGTCAGTGATGCATTATATAAGCACTCCCAGTGATGAAAATTGGTATATTAATAGCAGTGGGTGAAAAGCAATCAGAATATATTTGTATTCGTGAGTGGTAGCAAAGGTTGAACAAGGCAGGGCAGAGGATGGTGAAGCCAACATAAGCATTCAATCTTATCTCCATGTTAGATCACAAGTCAGTCTACAGGTATTAGGCTTTTTGTTTATTTTGGTCATTCATTCAGTCATGCTCACTCTATTCACCAACCCATCAACCCATCCATCAAATACTTATTAAACTCCTATTAGGTTCCAGGCACTAAGAATACAATGATAGGTTAATTTCTACAAGGAACTCACTACCTAGATACAAAATGACTATGGGATAAATAATTCTAGAAAAACGAGTTAGTTTGCTTTAACAACATGTTGTGTAACTTGGTGGCTATGAACTCAGGGTTTGCAGTCCTGAAGACCAAGATTTGAATCATAGCTCCTCCACGTAGTAAATTCAAGCACATTAACTAACCTTTATTAGCTACCTTTTATTTCATCATAAAATAAGAACTATAAACAGTAAGGATTATTCACAGGACTGCTGTGCAGATAAAATACGATAATCCATGAGAAGCTTGGGCCAATACTTGGAATGTCATAATTATGTTGGGTTATACAAAGTCCAGAGGAGTAAGTAACTTGACCTTGGTGTAGTGATATTAGAGACATTCTCCAGAATGGACCTTTAGAACTGTATCTTAAAAGCGAGTAGAATTTGTTTTCCAGGGAGCAAACGAGGAAGTCGTTTGCAGGAGATGAAAGAGTATTGGTAAAGGCATTGAGGAGTCTAGAGGCTTGAGTATAAAATTATATTGCCATTTTGGCTTTTATTTTTCAAAGTCATTTGTGGAAGAGTAAGGAAAGCAAGTATCTGAAAAGCATAGTAGAGAGGGAGAGACAGGGCTCGCACTTAGAAATAGGGACTTAACAGGGTTCTGGCTGAGTCTAAGAGATCTCTAGAAGAGAATCACAGGGTTAAACACTAACTTACATAAATCAATGGTCATTATAATTAAAAGGGGAATAAACTTTTATTTCAGGCAATAAGTTCTCTGATTTGCTAAACGAAGTAAGAACATACTAGATATAACTAGACATTTTAGTTGGTTTAAATTTTTTAATTTTATGTACAAGCTTGTCAGTACAGTCTTTTAAAATATGTGATTAAATATAAGGTTTCTGATATTTAGTGAACTGCAAAAATTTAATAAAAAGTAAACTCTTCTCTGTGAGATGAATTCCACAAAATATATTGTATACAGACAAGCAGAATGTATCATTTGATATTAGAACAGGGCTCTTTTGATGGATCATAAAAACATTTAAAGTGTGGTTAAGGGAGAAGAATGACATTAAACACGTGTAAATTCCTTGAGAGCAAATGTCTAATTCTGAATATTTACCACCAAATCTCTACCATAAGGCAATGAAGTCTATAAATACTCACTGAGTGCTTAAGTGTTCTATTAAATTAAGATTTTAGAGAGTGGGAATATATTTTGATTTTTATAGTATCTAGAATTGTAATAGAAGTTCATGAAATTATACTTTACGATTACAAGGTTTCTTATTTCTGAAGTATTAACAGTGGTTCCTGGTCACAGAACCCAATTTGAAGGAGAACAAATCCAGTTAAACCTTGTATAGTATCAGACTTGCTGCTGCTGCTTTTGATTCCTTGCAGATTTGTTTATGTGTTTTCATTTAGCAAATACTTCAGTTTCTGCTATACAGCAGGCATCTATTAATTACTAAGAAAGGTAAGATGCAAATGAAGATGTGAGCTGAACTTGCTCTAGGAAGGTGTAAAACAGGAACACTAGCAAACTATGAGGTGGAAAGCAGTAAGTGCTGTGACAGGTCTAGATGAGGTACTGTGAAGTCCATTTATTCCTTAAGCAGAAATATTCACAACTGTTTTAGAATCCATTACCCTCATTTTTTGTTATCAGTGAAGAAAATAAGATCTAAATGAATTAATTTATACTAGTCAGTCAGGCTTCCCTGTCATAGGCAGTCAAATTGGTTAGCCCAACTCACACTGAGAAACTTCTATGTGTCCAGATGTCTTTGCAATTATTTAACATAAATTAACACAACTAAGTAGTACTTGCACTACTTAGGTCGGTACTTTGATTATTCTTATTTTACAGGTAAGGACACTGAGGCACAGAAAAGTTGAGCAAAGTGCACAAGGCCTCTTCGATGGCAAAACGTGGAGTCATTATTTGGACCTAGTTGGACTAGTTCCAGAGTCAATATTCCTACTTTATGTCACATTAACTCTCCTGGAAAAAAGGCAGGTTTCCCACACTGGAACACAGACGATTTCTGGCCAATGTGGAAATGCCATCATAGATAAAAGTACAAGTTCCCATCAAAGCTTAGAGGAAGAAAACCTGATCCAGATCATGTGAGGTTGCAGGAGAGAAGTTCGGGTAACATCTAAGTTACCTTCAAGGACAAGTAGTAGTTGAGAAGAGAACAACATAAAGAGCTTAGCATAGTGCCTGGTACATTAAAAGTAGTTATGAGAAGATGTTGGTCTGGACAGTTAGAGAAAACCTGGGTCATGGCAGATATTGTGTAACTTGCTGAGGATTATACAGTCATCCTGAGAGCTGCATGACTCCAGCTAACACATTGAAGTAGTAGAGAGACAGGGTCAGATATTTATTTAAGATGGACTCTGCCAATTCAGTCGAAAATGGGTGGGAAGTGAGCAAACTAGAGGCAGAAATGTAGGAAAGAACATGGGCCCAGCAGTACATTTAGTGTATGTGTTCAAGTTCCTTGTAACCCCAACTTACCACATAAGGGATGCCAATTTATGGCAAAGACAATGTTAGAAATTTTAACATGTAAGGTCCCTATCCCTAGTAAGATCTCTTTTAGCAGTTACCCTGAAACAGAAAAAAGAAAGAAAAAAGGTTTTAGTAATCTCATGGCTTCCCTGAGGACCATCAGCATGATGAAATCTTTTACCTATAAATGTACAAATTTTTATTTTTAACTGAAGTGAATATAAAACTGTGCGTGTCACTAAAGGTCAAGCTGTTATTCTTTAAAGTCACATAGACATTCTGCTGGAAATGGATCACCTCTTTCCACCCAAGTCTTCTATACAGGGTCACACAGCCAATATTTTAATGTTAGGATATAAATTCAAAGGTGCTGTATGTGGATGTGATTTTCCCCACATTAACCCATATGCTTAGGGCATAGTTTTCATCACAAGTTCTTATGGTAAAAAGATGATGAAATGTGTATATCTTTTGCTCCTCAGAGCAGTAGAAAAACTATAGATCACGATTGCCAGGGTAACCTGACACAGCAATATATTATCCTTCTATTCCAGTGCCTTTTTGAGGTCGACAGACAAGATGCCTTTCAATTCTAGCTAATACAATAGATGCAGACATTTATCTTGTATATTGTACCACAGGATCTAATAATCATGATAAGTATATTAATAGGGCTATGATTATATCTCAAGTGCCTTATAATGCCAAAAGAAATTGTCCATGTTCCCTGTATAAATTTTTACAGTAAAGTTTGTCCCTATGAAACAGAAAGGGTAAAAAAAATGGTACAACTATTATACAGATAAAAGTATTCAGTATGTTATACAGATTTTTTAAATGTGAATTTTAGAGAGCATACATTATGTTCCTGAAGTCATTTTGATAAGCACACGATACCACACCCAAGGCTCTTTCTAATACATTGTGATTTGACTTCATATTTTTATAATTTTTTTTTAGTTTTTAAATTTTAAATAATTTTTAAAAACGGTCTCCCCATACCCAGTCCTACTGCTTAGAAGGAACCACTTTAACTCTATTAATAATTTCTCTTATTACTTCTTGTTGTCATTAATTCCACATCACCAAGCAAAACAAGTCTACTGCTAATTCTTCACTTACAAATTTTAGACATTTTTATTAAATTGTGCTCTGAAAGGTAAGGACTGGTTACACTTACTCTACCCCTGTCTCACAAGATTAACAAGATTCTCTTGTGGAACAAGGTGTTACAGTTCTCCTGACTAGATCATTTAGGCCTCCTTTGTAACTTTTTCTTTTTAATTCTTAATCAAGTTTTAAATGTCTTTGTTTTCTGTTTTCTTAATAATAAAATGAAACTAATACTATACTAAGTTGTATTTCCTAGAATCTAGAAACCTAAGATTCTAGGAGTGTCAAATTAAGTGTACTCTTCCCAAATCCAAGCTTCTCACTTAGTTCAGATCCACAAAAGACCAGACATTGTCTGGGACTTAGAAGTATGTACCTTTATCTCTCTTGACTCTGGATTTCACACATGCAATTATGAAGGTACCTCCAAGGCAGAAAACAAATCAGGCAGAGAGGTGGTCCCTGTTCACCACCATCTTCTATTTCTTTAGATTTCATACCCTCAGTTCTCTGATGGATGTGACACTCATTGTATGGAATTCCCATGATGTCTGGCAGTGTTCCTCTGAGAAGATTAAAATAAATAATGTCTGTGCAAGTGCTTTTTAAACTGGGAAGTTATTTACCATAAGCAAGTGATGATCGAGCGATTAATACCATTGTTACAGTCATTTCTTCGTCCAGAATTTTTCTGGGCCTGTCTTAAAATTTAAGGGCTCACATTCCAGGTAGGAACCAATCTTCATACTTTCCTGAGGGCTGGGACATAGATTATAGTAGTACACTGAAGCCAATTCTAGGTCAGCTTCTGATTTCCTACCTTGAGTTAAAATTATGTATTATACTTTTTCTGCTTCCTTTCAAGACTCAGTAGTGGATCATGTCTTTATCTTCTCATATCATTATGAGAAAGGCAGAGGATTTGATAACATCTTCAGTCAGTCAGTACTAGCTGTGGAGTATCATCTGATCTTCCCTTTAGAAATGAGGTAATTTAATGGGGGAAAACACATGAGGATTTGCCTGGTTTACTTTTAAATGATTCAAAAGCTTGCTCTAAATAAGTCTCTCTAGAGAAAGCTCTAGCTTAAAAATCTTACCACCATGGGCTGGATTTGCTGTTAGTTGCCTGCAAAATATCCACTTACAAATAACAAATGCAATACCAGAGAATTTCAAAGAATGACTGGGGAATTGCTGCTGTTACTTCTCAGTTCTTATGATTCTCAAGTCTCTGGTTTGCTGTCTGTTATATTCTCAGTAGCTTGGTCAGTCTCTGCTGCTTGCAAATGGTCTAAGCTCTTGGTGAAACCCTTGGGTGTCTGCGATGCTTTTGAGCACTGTCAGGTTCCTTCAATCAGGACATATGTCACCCAAGTCCCCACAAGCATTAGACCATGGCCAAAACCTCGAAATTGGTACAGCTTCCCTCCCACGCAAGAAATGTTATCAGTACTAACTACTTTCTCAAGTATTCTACCAAAGAAGGCTGCCATACTTTGTTTCACAATTTCTGTGGAGAAATATAGACTTTTGCCTTGTAATTATGAAAATATTAATTTATCCATGCCATTTGTGATAAGCATGCTTGTCAGGCACTTGTATATGATTTACGTATGTTATTTCTAGTCTTCATAATAATTACTATCCCCATTTACAGAGGAAGAAATTGAGATTCACAGAGGTAAAATTACTTGCTCAAGATGACAGATAAAGTCCTACAGCCAGCCTTTGAGAGTGGACTATCTGGTCTCCATGCTGTGGTTTTTCTCCATTACATCACACAGATACTAGAAATCTCCTTTTTATTTCAGTTTGATTAAGAAAAAACTGTTTAGCGGACAGAGGATCTTTGGTGTCATTTGAGAGTAAATGATAGAGAGAATTTGGAAAGTGTATCATTGAAATTAATCATTAATTCATGGCACACCATATGTATCAGGGATTATACTAGACACTGAGGATGCAAAATTGAAACAGCCATGACCCTTGCCCTTAGGAGCTCATAGCTTGGTGGGGGATGGGTAAGGGGTGTCATGTGCTTTCACTAAACTATTTGTGTTAGTCAGGATAGGCTAACTGCTATTACAAATAACTCCTCAACCTCAACAACTTAATGAAATAAAAGTTTCCCACTCAAATCACAGTCTAACACGAGTGCTGGATAGGGAATAGAGGCTTTACTCTCATCAGTCATTCAGCGGCCCAGACTTCTTTTATCTTATGGATCCACCCTACACAGATCCTCATGATTGTTCTCCAGTCACATATTGTCACATGAGCATTCTAACCATAAGGGAGGCTGGGAAATATTAGTCTAGCTATATGTCCAAGAAAAAGAGGATATGAATATTGGTGAGCACCAGTAATCTCTGTCACACCCTTCCATAGTCAACTACAATGAGAAGTAAAAGATGGATATTAGTTGATCAATATGAGGAAAAAAAGGTAGTTAGCCTGAGGGGCTGTTCTTCATTCATTTATTACACACACAATTCAAAGCATTTAATTTTTCAGTAATTTTGTAGACAGCTGGCCTAAAAATAGGACACAAATTTTTTTTATTTTTACTTTCACTCAATACAACATTTCTGACACCAGATATGTGTGGTGTGTGTGTGTGTCTGTGTTTCCCACACACCGAGCAATTTTCCAGCAGATACTAACTGTATGTCCTCTAATTCAATTCGATTCTGACACTATCTACCTGAACTAGTACCAGATCTCACAGGTTGAAGGCTCAGTCTCATAAGACCGAAACCCACTTCGGATGCCAATTGCAAATAGTTGGTTGTCACCTATACTTTGACCAGCTGCTATAAATCGTGGGTTCCCATAATTCAATTAACTTGCTAGAGAGGCCCCAGAACTCAGGAAAACACTTATGTTCACCCACTTGTTATAAAGAATGTTACCAAGGATGCAGATGAACTGCCAGATAGAAGAGATGCTTAGGGTAAGGCATGTGGGAAGGGACGAGGAATTTTCATGCCCTCTCTGGGCATGCCACAATCCAGGCATCTCTACAGGTTCAGAAATCCAGAAGCTCTGTCCTGGTATGTTTTTATGGAGGCTTCCTTACATAGACTAGATTACTTAAATTATGGGCCATTGGCTATCTAACTCAACTTTCAGGCCCTCTCTGCTCCTGGAAGGTGGGGGATTGGGTTGAACAACCCAACTCTCTAATCATGCCGTGGTATTTCTGGTTACCAGCCCCTGTCCTGAGGCTGTCTAGAGACTGCCAGCCAAAAGTCATCTCATCAGCATATAAAAGACACTCATCATTCAGGAGATTCCACGGGCTTTAGGAGCCGTGTGCCAGGAAATGGGGGATAAAAGTCAAATATATATTTCATAATATTACAGTAGGATTAAATGACTGAACAAGACAAGATCTGGCTTTTATGGGGTTTATACTATGGCAGAAGGGGTAAGTCAAACAAATAAGAAAACGTCAGTTAGAGATACGTGACATGAAGGAAATAGAGTGACGTGATAATGTCTGAAATGCTACTTGAGACTGGTCGGTCAGGAAATAAAGTGTAAAGACAGAGGTGAAGGGCAGGTGAGGGCATGCAGTGGGTTCAGAGAAATCAGTTGTAAACGGAATATGGTACATGGAATGTAGAGAGGGGTGGTGGAAAACAGGATCGCATACATAGACCAGATCTTTAAGGATTGAAAATGATAAGTTAAAAGTTTGCATTTTATTTTATTTTAAAATTTATCCACTATTCAACAAGAATCCATTACTACAGGCAAAAACACAATCAGATCTTGAAAAGCATTTACAGTTGAAGCAAATGAATTGGAGGACTTACGATTAGAAGGAGGAAGGCCAAGCTGGTAAGTAGGCATGCTGACTTGCTCAACTGAGGAAGGAGCAGTGTGGACTTAGGAAGGGAGATGAATTACAGAGACATTTCTGGAGTAAAATGGACAGAATTTGTCAACTAACAATCTCATTGATGAAGAAGGCTCAGAAGTCAAATGCCTCTTAGATTTATAATTTAAGCAACTCGTGTTCTTATTAACTGGATAGGTAGTATAAGGAGTAAGAAGGGGGCAGGTTCGGAGTGCATTGGAAAATGTTGTAGTTGGCTATTCTGATATTCTACTTTTATCATTTTCTTATCTATTTTACATAGAGGATGAGAATTCTTGAGAGTATTACAGCTGCAAACCAGGCCATATTTTTATTTAAATATTATTTCCAGTGGCTTTCATACTACTTCTTTCATTGTACTCTGTCCTAGAGGAGAAGAGGGAACCGAAACAACCATAATACAATACTTACTGTGTGCTTGATACACTTGACATATGACCTCTCATTTTGTCCTCATTAGGAACTTCTGAAGTGGTGATACGTCATTATTTTAGAAAAGGGAAACAGAAGACCAGAGAAAATCTTGTTCCATGTCCCAAAAGAAGAGATATGACTGAGACTTGAATATAGGTCAGGTAGAAGGAGAAGAAGCATTTGTGGTATCAGATAGAAAGACATCAAGATGATTTGCCCAAGAGTAAAAAAAGCATCAGATCAAGAATCCCAAACTGATTTCTAGGCTCCTGTGACTATCCTCTCTCCCTTGTGTGACATTTTAAATACTCATTGGCAACAAACTAACATGTTAGTGGTATCAGATCTCACAGGTATTTGGATTTTATTCCTCATTGTCATCACTGTAAAACAAATGCTGCAGAGGTTATTTTTGTTGTTTATTTAATACTTATTAATTTGTATTAATACTTAACACTTATGATACTTATTTAATACTTAATACTTATTATTTTTGTTCCTTATTAAATACTAAAATTAAGGTACTATTAAGTCTTTATAAGTGTTTCAAGGTACTATTACTGTTTTTTCAAACTGTTTTCAAACCAAAAACTTTTTTTATTTAGCCTACATAGATGAAATGTGGTAGACTTGCAGAAAAGAAAAGTTTGACTTAGTGATTATTTCAGTAGCAAATCAATTTTGCAAATACATTTCGGCTAGCTTTAGAAAAATGAAGGTACATAACTACACAGGCAAGAAAAATCGTGTGGGCTACCAGAAAGAGCACTGGAATGAGAGTCAGTAACTTAGAGCTGTAGGACTGTCTAAGCTCCTATTTTGCTCTTACTCATTTGTTTATTCATTATCTTACTTCTTCAGTACCTTTCATATGCTAGGCACTGTAGCAAGTCCTGCAATAATAAAAAGATAAAAGACATAGAGAATCTACAAGGTTTTACAATCTAATATGGGCTATAAGGCCATCAATACACTGAAATAATTAATCTATGTATCACTTCATTCCTTTTTTAATTGAACAAATATTTATTGAGCACCAACTATGGTTCGGACACTGTTCTAGGCACTGGGAATACAATGGTATCTAATAGAGAAAATGCATTGCCCACATTAAGCATAGTTTTTTTTGTTTTTTTTTGTTGTTGTTGTTGTTTTTTGAGATGGAGTCTCACTCTGTCACCAGGCTGGAGTACAGTGGCACAATCTCAGCTCACTGCACCCTCCGCCTCCTGGGTTCAAGGGATACTTCTGCCTCAGCTTTCAGAGTAGCTGGAACTACAGGCACACACCACCACACCCAGCTAATTTTTATATTTTTAGTAAAGACAGGGTTAGTCTCGATCTCTTGACCTTGTGATCTGCCTGCCTCGGCCTCCCAAAGTGCTGGGATTACAGGCATGAGCCACCATGCCCAGCCATACATTTTCAGTAAATAAATAAAGAATCCTTGAAGAATCGCCACACTGTCTTCCACAATGGTTGAACTAATTTACACTCCCACAGACAGTGTAAAAGTGTTCCTATTTCTCAATAGCCTCACCAGCATCTGTTGTTTCTGACATTTTGCTGGGTATATACCCAAAGGATTATAAATTATTCTACTATAAAGACACATGAACACATATGTTTATTGCAGCACTATTTACAACAGCAAAGACTTGGAACCAACCCAAATGCCCATCAATGATAGACTGGAAAAAGAAAATGTGGCATATATACATTATTGAATATTATGCAGCCATAAAAAAGAATGAGTTCATGTCCTTTGCAGGGACATGGATGAAGCTGGAAGCCATCATTCTCAGCAAACTAACCCAGGAACAGAAAACCAAACACCACATGTATTCACTCATAAGTGGGAGTTGAACAATGAGAACACATGGACAGAGGGAGGGGAACATAACACACCAAGGCCTGTCAGGGGGTAGGGGACAAGGGGAATGAGAGCATTAGGACAAATACCTAATGCTTGCAGGGCTTAAAACCTAGATGATGGGTTGATACATACAGCAAACCACCATGGCACATGTATACCTGTGTAACAAACCTGCACATTCTGCACATGTATCCCAGAACTTAAAGTAAAATAAAAAAAGAATCAATAGATACATATTCTAAGGTCAGAAAATGACAAAGTAATATGAAGAAATATAGTGGGTTGCTGTTTTAAATAAGGTGGACAAGAAAGAAACCTGAATAAAATCCTTAAGTGAATACCAAGGATATTTAGGGGAAAATATTACAGTCAAGCAGAACAAATATAGAGGCCTGGAGGTGGGAGAAACAGCAAGGATGGTCAGAGTAGATTTAGCCAAGGAAAAAGTGATTAGAACAGTAATTTGTGGCTGATTGTTATAAAATTTCATGAGCACCATCCCGTTCTTATTCCATCTCCAAGGTGAGGATATTAGATTTTATTCTAGGTGGAACGAAATATTAGAAAATTTTCATTCCTCACTCAGTCTCCCTCCAGTCTCCACAGAAAGAGGACCCTGGTCCTCAGACTCTGGTCTGCTGTGGACCTGGCACACAGTAAGTCTGCTAACCCCTTTCCTGGAATCCAGGCCCTGCACTTGGCTTTCCAGGTATTACTTTAGTATCTCCAAGTTCTATAGGTTGGCCAAACTCCAGATGCCCTAACTCCTTACATTTGATGCCTTAAATGCTGACATTTCAAGCCAAGCTTAAGTTTTTCTACAACACTTCTGAATCTCCCAAGTTGAATAGCTGACAGATTCAGGAGAGTTGTGAAAAAAACTTAAGGTGGATCCTCCGTTATCACTACTAGTCTGGTGAATTTCCCTCAGTTACCATAATGTATTCACTACTGTTTCAGTACTATGAAAAGGGGAAAGATGGTTTATAAGCTGTGTAGCATCTTGTTTGTGTTTATGTGTATTTAGAGCAGATCTAACAGGAGTCATTGAATACCCTTGCAAAATAAAGTCCCTTTGAGATGTGAAGAGTGTAATTTGCAAGATCGTTGCAAACAATCTCCACTAATCATTAAATACAAGGTGCATTAACACCCCAAAAGGGTAGTTTATGCTTCTAGGGTAAGCTAAAACTGTAGACACATCCTTTCACTAATGATAGACATTGCCTCATGCTGAACTTTAGCTCAAGATATTCCTACACATGAAGACGGGAGCCACATTATAAAGCCGCTCTGGATTCTATATTATGAAGCCCAGAGCGACCTTAAGGGTTGAAGTAGTGGCCGGGCATGGTGGCTCACGTTTGTAATCCTAGCACTTTGGGAGGCCGAGGTGGGTGGATCACCTGAGGTCAGGAGTTCGAGACCAGCCTGACCAACATGGTGAAACCCTGTCTCTACTAAAAACACAAAAATTATCCGGGTGTGGTGATGGGTACCTGTAATCCCAGCTACTCAGGAGGCTGAGGTAGGAGAATTGCTTGAACCCAAGAGATGGAGGTTGCAGTGAGCTGACACTGTGCCACTGCACTCCAGCCTGGGCAACAGAGTGACTCTGTCTCAAAAAAAAAAAAAAAAAAAAAAAAAGATTGTAGGCGTAAAGATGCTTAATAAAATATAAAGTTTTCTAAATATATTTTCACTATTTTTTACCGACCCCACTTTCCAAAAAGAAGGGAATAAGGCTATTGAAATGAATAAAGCCAGAGTATATTCATCTAATTTTTTTTTTGAGATGGAGTCTTGCTCTGTTACCCAGGCTGGAATGCAGTGGCACCATCATTGCTTACTGCAACCTCCACCTCCTGGGTTCAAGCAATTCTCTGCTTCAGCCTCCTGAGTAGCTGGGATTATAGGTGCCCACCACCACGCCCAGCTAATTTTTGTATCTTTAGTAGAGACGGGGTTTCACCATCTTGGCCAGGCTGGTCTTGAACTCCTGACCTCACGATCCACCCACCTCGGCCTCCCAAAGTGCTGGAATTACAGGCGTGAGCCACCGCACCTGGCCTCATCTTATTATATCTTTAGTGAATAAAACTTTGATATATCCCTGCAGCCCAGCACCATACCTGGCACCAGGCAAGTGCTCAGTAAATGTTAGTTGAATGAGAGAATGTCAGCCACTGACGTCTTTTCCTTCTTGGGTCATGGCAGCTGAGAAAGACCAAGGTCAGAGATAATGAGACTTCACAACCTCATAGCTACAGTGAGAGTTATGGAACTGCTTTAGAAGTGAATTACTTGAAGCTCAGTGGGAAAAGATTCATCTTCCCAGATCTCTGCTGTCACTTTACAAAGAGAAATAAAGACTTATCTTGATAGCAAGGGACATTCAGGGATAAGGATCCCGAATAGAGTCCGAGTCTGGAGCTCTGACAGGGCAGTTGGTGAAGCAGCTTGAATAACAGAAGAGTCAATCTTTAGAATCCTCCGTAGAGGCTTAGAAAGATGTGTAAAGTGCTTGGGATTTGATTTTACATTTCAGAGTTTTCTATTCTGCTCTTGTACTTACTGTCACTGAATGGAACAGAAAGCAGACCTGTTACAATGTTCAAGTTCAAACTTGTGTGTGTTTTAAAGAAGAGGAAGAAAGTCGTGGAAGGCTTGTGAGAAGGATGCCTTTCTCTGATAAAAATGCCTTACAACATTTTGAGATGGAATGCAGAACCTGCTCATCTTCCTTTGGGAACTGATAATGTACAATGAATTTGAAGATTTTCTTATAGTATCTGAGCAAGAGAAGAAATATACTAACTTTGCAATCTATGAAAATTTGTCATTCACTAGCTCTCTTACTGCCTTGTAGTAGGTTAACTATTAACAGTTATAAATGGCACAACTGTTGTCCTTTAAAGGAAATGGAAAGGAGATAATATTTATTATGTGTCTACTATCTGTTCAACACTATGCGAAACATGTTGTAGTCCCATCACATTTAATACTCATAACCACCCTATGAATCAGATATATAATTATCCCTATTTTATAAATACTGAAATTGAGACACAGGAAGTAGAAGATGCTTATCTTCTGGCTCTGTCTATTCCTTATCACCCACGATAAGCACCATCTCTCCTGAAAGTGCTCCATATCTTCACCCGATAAAGGTACGTTGTCCCTCCTCTGTGTCACCTCTGTACTTTGTACTTTGCACGTGTTTCTAATGTTATATCTTGGTATTTAAATTAATTTCTTTTCAAGT
Organism: Nomascus leucogenys; assembly: GCF_006542625.1. Classification (NCBI taxonomy): domain Eukaryota; kingdom Metazoa; phylum Chordata; class Mammalia; order Primates; family Hylobatidae; genus Nomascus; species Nomascus leucogenys. Next base: position 45,001,522 of record NC_044398.1, on the reverse strand, counting down.
TTTGTTCTCCCTTACTAGAGTATAAATCTCTAGATAGTCGGGGTTTTGTTTTTATCTCTGTATTCCTTGCACTGGTCACAGAAATGTTTAGTTTTTGAAGTAAGTGCCACAGTGCCAGTTAGGCATGGAGTCAGAATTTAAAATTAACATCCTTTTGATTTGGAAAGTTCATGCATTTTTCATTATACTATGATGCCAAAACTTGAAGACAGACAGATTAACGCAATTATATTATTAAATAATGCACATAAGTAATACAATTATATCCAATTTACATACCTAATATAAATATACTAGGGTTAAGAAATAGGTAGGCAACCCACAGGCAAGGCAAACCTAGAAAATTTGCAGCCCAGAGAGAGTTTAAATCTCATATAGTAAGTCTAAGAATATTGCTTTTGATTCACCAACTTCTTATTATTTTGATTATACAACTACTACCCAATAGTTCTGTGGGAGGTAGCATGGTGAAAGCAGAGGGGATCCGGTCCTTAAGAAGCTTTTAGGTAACTAATATGTTGCAGGGAAATGTGTGCATACCATAGTTGATTTTGTTTTGAGCTATTTCTGCCTCTGAGCTATGTCTTCCTCATGTGTAAATTGGTTCTATTAATACCCTGAGGATCATCGCGAAAACTAAAACAGATAACATATGCTATTGAACCTGGTGCCTAACGTAGATGAAGATAAATCAGTGTTACTTCTCAGTCCAAATGCAGATATGAATATGAATATGGATACGGAGATAGCCTTAAATCAGAGGGTTTCAACAGGGGTGGGTGGGGAGAGGCTTTGTTCTCCGGTTGACATCTGGCAGTTTCTGGAATCATTTTTGGTTATCACAACTGGAGGGTGTGTCACTGGCATTTTGTGAAAGGAATACTGCTAAACATTCCTCAATATAAAGAACAATCTCTCATAACAATAAGTTAAATAATTCTCTGGCCCCAAATATTACCGGCTCTGAGTGTAGATACAGACATAGTTGCAGACATAAAAATGCTAAGTATTACAAGTATCAGGTCTACTTCTGTGAGAGTGCAGATTTGGAAATGGGATGATACCCTGGCTCTGAATCTGAGATTTTTGTGAAAGAGCTGGGATTTATGTAGGCTTTGGGATTAAGTCAGGTAGAAATAAAGCAATTGGAATTCCAGGAGGAGCTTTATTAATGGGGAAAAAGCATTTAGGGATCAGAGTCAACAAAATAATTTTCACATCAGATGAGAAAATATGGAAGAGTAAGTGGAAGACTTAGCAGGACTATAAAATAAGAATGTTGGTGTTGGAGGTGAGATGTGTGTATGAACAGGGAACGAGGAGCAAGATGTTAGAGGAAGGACAACAACATAAACAGGGAAACATAAATAACATGTATTATATTCCTTAATTCATCAAAAAGAAAAAAGAGATTAAAAATATCAAGTGTTTTATACACACCAGAGACCTATCTAGGCAGTGGAAATAAAAACATAAATAAAGCATCATTCCTAAAGTCATAATCTATTTTAGTGTTCCCAAAGTATTTTCCTGATGAAGTTACATATTAAAACCTCTTAAAAGCCCTACCTCTCAGTACTGCCACACTGGGGACTAAATTTCAACCTGCATTTTGGACAGGACAAATATTCAAACCACAGCATCTGTGAAGCACTTAGTTTTGAAGGAGCATCTTCCAGAGCCAATATTTAGCCAGGCTACATTTAGGAAACACTATTCTAGCACCAGATCTCCCACCAGGAAGCTAGTAAGAAAACACTTAATGTTTTCATGATAGCACTGGAATTTGCAGAAATTGGCACAGAAACCACTTTTGGTGTTTCCAATACTTGAAATTTCTGGAAGAAATGCTTTATTTTGTTTTGTTTTGTTTAATAAGCAAGAAGTTTAAGACAATTTATGTTCAGCCTCTGGCATGTGTTTGGTACTAAATAAATATTTTTGAATGTAGTTAAATGAGTGAGACACTAGGAGTGGGCTAACAAAAAAGAGGAAGATAAAAAAAGCTTATGAAAGGAAAATGTGCAAAGCTTGGCAATAGAATGTATATATTGAATACAAAATAAGTAGGAAATTAAGGATGAATAAGAATTCATCTTTTATATTAGAGAAAATTATGGTTTAACTCATGAGATCACAGAAAAGAACATAATAGGAAAATCATGTGAAAATTATGGCTTAACTCATGAAATCACAGAAAAGAATACAATAGGAAAATAATGTTAGAATAAAAGTGCCAGACGGAGAAGCTGGATTTTGATGTCTAAACTAGGTCACTAATTTATCGTGTAAACCTGGCCAAGGCCCTTAACCTCTCAGATCCTCACTCAGTTATTTGTAAAACATAGATGCCTATGTTCCCAATGAGGATTAAATAGCCTTGATAAATATAAATACATATATGTAAATACACATATACATATATACATGTATTACACAAATATAATGCATACATGTAGGTATATATAGATATGCACATATATGTAAAAGGAATTATTGGTACTGTAGCTCATATTCTAGACCCACAACCACTTTAATTAAGAATTTCAATGATATACTCTCCATTAATTACCTAGTTTTAAAAAAATTCATGGCTACTATAAAATGATTTTCCTGACCATCTTTTGTTGATATAAATTCTACTTTTTTTGATATTCAAGTGAAACTAGGTTGATATGATTTTAATATTCATAATTAGTCATTATCAATTAATATAGTTTACTAAGCAGCAATTTTGTTCATAGTATCTGGGATACTAGATGCTGAGAGAATAAAAATCAATCCCAGTTCCCTAGGAGATTATAATCTAAGGTGCAGGAATTGATGCCCAAGCGAGTGGTGACAAGGGACAGCCTCAGTTGAGTATATTCCTAAAGGAAGTGGCATTGTTTTCTCCCTGACAACATCCTAAGAAGAGAATTCCACATCTCCTCAGTAGTGAAAAAGAGCCAATCTGACACGGAGGCTGTACTTTACTTCATTAGAGGATTCCATTGCCATCATGAAGTAGAAAAAAAAAAAAAAACACTCACAGCAGAAGTGGCATCTCCATCACAAACTGTTCAGGTTCTCCAGTGACCTCTCCACAATTTGTGTGAAAATAAAGCTGCCCCCATCGGAATTCACAAAGTCCCAGGTTTCATGGACAATTTAACTTGTGAATATAGGGGAGGGGTGGTCCTCTGGGTAGATGGTAGCTTGAGTAACTAATTTCAATAATCGGAAGAAATATTAGCTTACATATTTGTATTCTGAGGTATTGATGTTATCACACCGATAATACACAGATGAGGACACAGAGTCAGTGTAAAAAATAGTAATAGCTACCATCTCCTGAGTCTCTGCAAGTTGGCTAGAAGACTTCTAAGCACTATAGGATAGATTTTTCTCATTTAGTCCTCAGAATAGACACCGAATGCAGGTATTTTTAACTCTGTTAGTGCAGGTGAAGAAAGTGAGGCTCAGGGGAGACTTGCTGGAGGACACATAGCCGACAAGAGACACATTGTGGATTTTAAACTGTTTCCTAGTTTTCATTCCCATGTACTGCATATCTCATTGCACGGCGTCCTCCTGCTTTTCTTTTCTGGATTCCTGTGATAGAGGAGGCTTCTAGCCTAGGTTAGGTAGTAGAGGTGTTGTAGGTAGAATGACCTCTTATAACACTATTAGTTACTAGGTAGAGGGACTAAGAAAGAGGGAAGAGGCTGGGCGCTGTGGCTCATGCCTGTAATCCCAGCACTTTGGGAGGCCGAGGCGGGTGGATCATGAGGTCAGGAGATGGAGACCATCCTGGCCAAGATAGTGAAACCCCGTCTCTACTAAAAATACAAAAAATTAGCCGGGCATGGTGGTGGGTGCCTGTAGTCCCAGTTACTCGGGAGGCTGAGGCAAGAGAATGGCGTGAACCTGGGAGGCAGAGCTTGCAGTGAGCCGAGATCGCGCCACTGCACTCCAGCCTGGGCGACAGAGCAAGACTCCGTCTCAAAAAAAAAAAAAAAGAATGAAAAGAAAAGAAAAGAAAGAGAGAAGAGGTAATGGATAAAAGTGATCACACTATGTTCAATGTTCAATGTCGTCATTATTATTATTATTATTATTATTATTATTTTTTTTTTTTTTTTTGAGACAGAGTCTTGCTCTGTCGCCCAGGCTGGAGTGCAGTGGCGCAATCTCAGCTCACTGCAAGCTCTGCCTCCCGGGTTCACGCCATTCTCCTGCCTCAGCCTCTCCGAGTAGCTGGGTCTACAGGCGCCTGCCACCACGCCTGGCTAATTTTTTGTATTTTTAGTAGAGACGGGGTTTCACCGTGGTCTCGATCTCCCGACCTCGTGATCCACCCGCCTTGGCCTCCCAAAGTGCTGGGATTACAAGCATGAGCCACCATACCCGGCCCATTATTATTATTATTGAGACAGAGTCTCACTCTGTTGCCAGGCTGGAGTGCAGTGGCACGATCTTGGCTCTCTGCAATGTCTGCCTCCCTGGTTCAAGCGATTGTACTGCCTCAGCCTCCAGAGTAGCTAGGATTATAGGCACGTGCCACCATGTCCAGCTAATTTTTAGGAGAGATGGGGTTTCACCATGTTGGCCAGGATGATCTCGATCTCCTGACCTCATAATCCACCCATCTTGGCCTCCCAAAGCGCTGGGATTACAGACGTGAGCCACCGTGCCTGGCCCAATGTCATTATTTTTTAAAGAACGAAAGTATGACTTGGGGCATCACTAAAAGAGAGCACCATGCAATTTGAGGAACAGAGAGAGAGAATAAAAGACTATTTAGCCTGTGAAAGGGAAGACTCACAAAAGCTATTACACATCTGCATAGTTTCATTTGGAAAAAGAAATGGAAGGCAAAATAGACTAACACTCATTAAGAACCCAGTCTGTACAAGGCAAGTTCTTGGGTGGGTATGTTAAATTAATTTATAGATGAGAAAACTAAGACTGTGAGATTTCAAGAGAAAACTAAGACTGTGAGATTGGCTAAGGTCATCCATGTAACAGGGATTCAAACAAAAGTCCAACTTGCAAGCCTTCATTTTCTTTTTCTGAACCATTCAGTAACGAAATGGATGATCTTTGACATACTCAGCTCTGTGGTTTCGGAAGCATGAAAGTTGAAGCTGAGGAACTATATGATAGTGGTGCTATTGAAACAATTTTTGCACTTACTGGGCTTTTAGAGTGATAATCTTCATGGTCTCTTTGAATGCAATGCAACTGTTCTAGGAGCCAATGAATAATTTGGACAGGTGAGACATACCAAGCAATTTCCAGAGAGAATTTCATTGCATTGCCATTCCTGATGTTAGCTACCGACATGATGAGAATAAAGGGTTTGAATGAATATGTTATTGAAGTTGAGTCAATGTAATCCTTCAGAGCTGTAATTATTCATTATATACTAGTTTTGTACTTTGTGTTTTATTAGGGGAATAGACAAAGGAAAGTTCTGTCCCTCAAATGACAGATTGGTCAGGAATTTCTTCTACTTGCTGGCCCTAACACTGAAGTAGGAAAACTGTAAATAGGACCAATCCAAGGTCAGACATAGGAAAAATATAGGTGGTGTGTCAAACTATATTACACAGAGTAATACCAGGTTTTGGAGGAGACGAATCAGGAGCCAAATCAAAACAAGAAATGTCAGATAGCCCAGAATCCAAGAGATGATCGGAAGACAGAATGGATGTGGATTAACGAGTTCAACTCAATTCAACAAATATGCATTGACTATAGTCTAGTGTATTGTGGGATCTGGCCAGCAGCCCGCAATGCAACAGGGCTCTCTCTTTGTTCTCAGGTGGGTCAGCAGGTTGAGAAAGAATAGACACACACAAGATAGTGAAAGCTGGGTCCAGGGGGGTCACTGCCTTCTGGTCCCGTGATGCCAACAATGCACTGGATATACCAGCATTTATTATTAAGTTTAGTGAGAGCGGGATGGGTTAGTGAGGGATTTAGGGTCATTTGATTATGGGGTGAGATGGTCACATGGGGATGAACATAACATCTTTATGCAGAAGTACAGTATACAGAGATAAGAATTTATAATATAGTGTCTGCATCAGTAATTTCTAACAGAGTCTTAAAACAGAAACACAGTCTGTCCATAACCTATGATTAGCAAGATATTAATCAGCAGTAACAGTTGCAGCAAAAGCTGGTTACAAACAATCCATAGAAACAGAATGTGAAGTTAGACAACCGGTTAGACCAGAAATTCTCAGAAGGGAGTATGCCTTAACCCTAAAGAGGCCTAGAAGAGCCATGGCAAGATGAGGGTGTTTATAGCCCTATCTTATCCATATTAACAGGCGCCCCTCATGTGTCCATTTATAGGTTCTCCACAAGGGTCGCATTCCATTCCCAGAGCTATGAACATCTGCTTTTCTGGAATAGGAATCTTGGTGATGTGAAACCTCCCTGACTGCACATCTGTTCATAGGCTCTCTGCAGGGGGAAGCACATCACACGCTGTTGGCTCATTCTGGCAGTCCAACCTGGCATTGTCCTTACACAATCCTGCATGCAATTTTGTGTTTACAATAATCAGAAGCATTTCATCTTTTATTCTGTAGCAATAGTTTCAGGGAGTCTCCCTACACTAGTGGGAAAAATATACAGGTTAAAAAATAATTAAAATATATTGCAATAAAAATGCAACCATAATGTATGTGGTCAGATACTACTTTCTCTTTTATTCAACATTATTATTTCTAGCATTCATTGATGGTGCTGTGTGTAGTTGAAATGTATTCATTTTCGCTACTGAATAATTGTACATCATGTGATTGTATTACAATTTCAAACCTCAATATAATGCAAAGTAAATAATACAGTGCTAAAAAATAAGAGCACATATACTTGATATAAAAACAAAATGAAGAGAGTTATAAATACACATTTCAGGACAGCGGTAATTCTATGATAAAATGAAAAATCAGTGCAGGAAAGAGGCACATAGGTAGAAACCAGAATAGGGGTAATGTTCTAGTTCTCATATGTGGGTGGTGGGTTTATAGTTATTTATTTTAATGCTTCAGTATATATAGACATATAAGTATATGTATGAACTATATATAAATGTATCTACATATAAATGTTACATATTTATTTTATGTATATATATCATATATACTACATAATAAAACATCCAAAAAATTTTTAAGTTTGAATATATAGTGAACTATAAAGACATATATGCATAGAATGCAATGATCCAAGATAATCAAGAGGAGTTGCTTATCTTGGTTGGGTAGATGGCTAATGAGTTTGTTTTATTGTTTTTTTTTTGAGACGGAGTCTTGCTGTATCACCAGGTTGGAATGCAGTGGGGCTCACTGCAACCTCTGTCTCCCGGGTTCAAGTGATTCCCTTACCTCAGCCTCCCAAGTAGCTGGGACTACAGGCGTGCACCACCACGCCAGGCTAATTTTTTACATTTTAGTAGAGACGGGGTTTCACTATCTTGGCCAGGATGGTCTCGATCTCCTGACCTTGTGAGCTGCCCACCTTGGCCTCCCAAAGTGCTGGGATTACAGGCGTGAGCTACCAGGCCAGGCCGAGATTATTTTTTTAAATGTGTTATCTCTGAGTTGGATTTTTGAGGAATGCATAAATGTTTACCTCATTCATAAAGAAAAGCCATGCTAGGAAGAAGAAGACAGGAAGTGCCTTCCCTGGAAGACATGTTGTTGTACACTTCTGCATATTATTTACCATTCCCCATATAATATCTCTAACATCACAATATGTGCATATAATAATGTATAATTGTTGAATAAATGAAGATATTCAGGATTGACAGATGTAGTGTATGTAGTGTGTGGATGTGTGAATATGAGGAACCTGTAGGGAATAAGGTTGAAGAAGCAGAAAGAAGCTGCTTAAGGAGTTTTACTGCCTTTCAAAGGATCTTAAGGAAAGTAATACAGTGTTTTAGGTGGGGGAATGACAAATTTGACTTAAATGGTAGATGCTCTGGCTATATAATGTGAAGGATGGCTTGGGAATTGGAAGGATGGCGGTGGTGGGACCCTAGATCATAAAGAAGGAGGCTAACTAGGAGAGGGTGAACTAGTCCCAGCAGGAGGTGACAATGTGGAGTGGGGACAGCAACCTGGGAATTGCCAGGGGAGCCTTTTCAAATTGTTAATGAGGAGCAGGACAAGGAGGCAGATTCACCAGCATGAAATCTAGAAAAACTTGCCAACCCCATAGCATAATTCCCTTGGTCTTAAAGAGATACATGTCCTACCCGTAGTGTTTTTCAGAGACTTTACTGTTCTTTTTTTTCAACCTCTTGGATTTTAGCTTTGGTTTGAATAACAATGCTCATTGGACAACCTGTTTTAGAAGTGCATACACTTTTTGTGGTGGCTTAAAACACTTAAAAAATAAAATTGGCTAAAACTCAAGCCCTTCTTCTTCTTCTCCTTTGCCTTTTTCTCCTCTTCCTCCTTTTTTCTTTTTGCATATAGGATATAGCAATGGTCCCTCAAAATAACTCTAAAAGCATGAACCAAACATCATTTTTTTTTTTTCTGACTCTGGCACATGACTCTAGTTTGGTATGCTGGCACATACCAACCCACATTTATTCATTCATACCACAAGTATCTGTATGTGCCCTGGGGGCGCTGTGGTGTGCTGAACATGTCCTTCCTTCAGAGCGCACCTGCTCATACTCCCAGATGTTGAAACTGTTGGCAGATGATGATTCTCAAGTGAATCCCTCTCTAGAAGCTGCCTCCAGCCAGAGAGCTGCTTTGCTCAAGATCTTACCCACTCCTAGAGGAGAGCCCACACTAATGACTGGCCAATGATTTGGTTAATATCCACCCATTTGCCTAAAGGTGGGAAAACTCTGAAGAATTAATCCAATTTTAGAATTCCCCATAAGATAGGCTAAGGCCATTATTATAATTGCATTGCAATTCAACTACTCTCTTAGCCCCTTCCTTTGACCACAGCTGTGATCATTCCCAATAAACTTCTTGCACACAAATTTCTATCTCAGACTTTGTTTCTTATGGAGCTCAAACTAAGTTTCCTGCCATGTGCCTGGCATAGTGGGTATAATGATTCTGAAGAGATCACATAGGTGCAGAGATAAAAGTTAAAGCAGGAGCAACATTTAAAGGGTATGTGAGGGCAGATAACCGTGTGTGTGTACTGTGTGTGAATGATAGATACACTGCTAGCTTTGAGAAGTAGATTGGTAAAATCCAAGAAGTTTCATGAAGGCATAACATAATCTTTTGAAGCCATTGGGGTAGTATGTTCTTATCTCTTTAAGAACAAAAGAGATATGCTTTGAGGATTGGCAACATTTTCTGTCCGCAGACATGGGTGCAGTCTTAGTTATCGCTGTATTGAGAATTTACTGTGCCTCAAAGCTTTAATCTTAGAGAACATTGATTTGCTCTCAAAAATTTTAGGGGCTCTGCCAACATCCAGGCCAAGGGAAGTTTAACTTAATATTGAGACACTTTTCTTTTCCTGTGTATATACACAAGGCAATGAAGGAAATAATATTAAAGGATGGCTGAGTTCATGGTTTGAATGTATGAGGGTCACCTTGTTTTATATAGGCCACAAACGAAAGCTGAATAAAGAATGCTATTTGTTAATCAGATTATGTGAGATTTTGCAGCCTAATTTGAGTGGGCAATATTCTTGCTCATAGCAGTCTAGGTTAAAACTTAAATGACAATACATTATTATGCCAATTAAAAATTCAAAAATAAATGCAATATTTAAATCTGTCTTTCCCCACCAACATACACATACCCACTGAGTTTTAGAAATAACAAGAGAAGAGTTCTCCAAGTGTCTTTTTTTCTTCACAGCCCTTTAAAACGTAAAAAGGCACAAATGAAGCTCAGCCCCTACAATAAGAACTGTTATTCAGCTGAATGATAAATGGCTCTCTTTTGTGTTGGATACTTCAGACTTGCAATGGCATAAATGAGAAGCAAATACAAAAACGAAGCAGGTGAAAGCATGCACTTCATGAAAGACAGACCCAGATTTCTATTACCCATCCTCCATTTACTCCATGAGTGGACTTGGGTAAATTACTCAGCTTAATTTCAGTTTGATCATCTGTAAAATGAGAATAATAAATTTCTACTGAGTTGTGTGATAATCATGTAAGTTAATGTATGTAAAGTACATAAAGGGCAGAAGGGCATATAGGAAATTCTAACATAAATTTGTGAGTAGGTTCTCAAGATAAAGTATACGCATAGAAACAAATTCAAGATCAGATATATAAACAGGAATTTCAGTCAAATTTCTTACATGATAGCCTTTGTGGAGAGGGCATTGGGAAAGACCTGGGGCTTCTATATTTTGACTGGTGATTAAACTTTTGCCACAATTAGAGATTTAAGATTGTAGTTCAAGGCTGGGCACGGTGGCTCATGCCTGTAATCCCAGCACTTTGGGAGGCCAAGGTGGGTGGATCACGAAGTCAGGAGATGAAGACCATCCTTGCTGACTAGCCGGGAGTGGTGGTGGGTGCCTGTCGTCCCAGCCACTCGGGAGGCTGAGGCAGGAGAATGGCATGAACCCGGGAAGCAGAGCTTGCAGTGAGCCAAGATGGCGCCACTGCACTCCAGCCTGAGCCACAGAGCGAGACTCTGTCTCAAAAAAAAAAAAAAAAAAAAAAAAAAAAGCCGCTCACGCCTGTAATCCCAGCACTTTGGGAGGCCGAGGCGGGCGGATCACGAGGTCAGGAGATCGAGACCATCCTGGCTAACACAGTGAAACCCCGTGTCTACTAAAAATACAAAAACAAAATTAGCTGGGCGTGGTGGCGGGCGCCTGTAGTCCCAGCTACTCAGGAGGCGGAGGCAGGAGAATCGCATGAACTGGGGAGGTGGAGCTTGCAGTGAGCCGAGATTGGACCACTGCACTCCAGCCTGGGCGACAGAGCAAGATTCCGTCTCAAAAAAAAAAAAAAGATTGTAGTTCAAGTCCTTGGCCCTTATTAAAACAGACCTATACTGGGAAAAGGGTAATATGGTGTGAAAGGAAGAACACTTGGATGGGCAGTAACGTCCTGAGTTCTGCCACCAGCTGGTTTTGAGACACTGAGGAGGTCCCTATACCACTGTGAGCTGTGATTTGCTCATCTGTAACACTGGCATACTCAATTGGGTGGTCTGTGTGTGTGTGTGTGTTAATACCTTAATTCCAACATATACTGATTTGCTGATATTCTAAGTAACTATTCTCATTTATTTACTGTGGGCACTTGGAAACAGACATAGTCAATGCCTTCATGGAATTTAGCATCCAAGGAATCTAGAAAGAGATACAGGGGGAAAAAAAGCCAAGCAATTAAAATAAAGTGCAATTTAAGTACTGAAATGCACAGGGAGAAACACCTAACCTGTTTTGGAACTATCAGAGACTTGCTTTTAAAGGTAGAGAACAGGAGAAAAGGAGAAGAGATGTCTAAGCTTGTCTAAAGGCCTGAAGATGAGAAAGAGCGTAACTTATATTCCAGAAGCTGAAACAAGTTTTGTTTGACTAGAACAGATCATACAAATGAAAAAAAGAGGAAATGTATGTAGAGAAATAAGGAATGGTGCAATAGTACATGTTCTCATCCCTCTTTATATTCAAGGTGTTTAATGATCAACAATGATTTTTGGATCATCAAACACCTGAGTGATAAATTAAACTTTTATCCTACTTTTCTACTTCATTGTAAATGAAAATTCTGACCGCAAGTTTTTCTAAAAGATCCCAAGGGGAGACAAAATCATTTGATATATTGAGGCTGTAAGGTACACCACCAAGACAAAAAAAAAAGATCTGTGGGAGGAGAAAGGAACTTTCAAATAAAAGAATTATTACCCTTGCTCTATGTAGGTACAGTAGAGTCGGACTGACAAAAACCAGACTTGTAGCTGCAGTGAAAAAAATATTCAATTACTACTAGAAGTCTTGTAATGATTATTACTATAACTAATAGACAAATTTTATTATTTTATTACAGTAAAGATTATAGGCCAGGCACGGTGGCTCACATCTGTAATCCTAGCACTTTGGGAGGCCGAGGTGGGAGGATCATGAGGTCAGGAGTTCCAGAGCAGCCTGGCCAACATAGTGAAACCTGTCTCTACTAAAAATACAAAATTAGCCAGGCATGGTTGTGGGCACCTGTAGTCCCATCTACTTGGGAGGCTGAGGCAAGAAGAATCACTTAAATCTGGGAGGTGAAGGTTGCAGTGAGCCGAGATCATGCCACTGCACTCCAGCCCAGGTGACAGTGTGAGACTCTGTCTCAAAAAAAATCAGCACCCTGTGTCTAGCTCATGGTTTGGGAATGCACCAACTGACACTCTGTATCTAACTGCTCTGGTGGGGACTTGGAGAACCAATTTCAATCCATTTCAACTACTAACTAATTAGGTATGATTAGATAATTTAATTAAACATTATAAATCTGTTTCATCAATGAAAATGGATGATAATGCATTCCTCGTTGGGTTCTCCTAAGAGCTGGGAGAATCATGTGTAACTAAGTACATCAGAAATATAAAGGTTTGGTTAACACTGACTGTGATGATGCTATTTGTTATTGAGGCTCTGTAGGCTTTTCCAGTGTGGCAGCTAATTTAAAGAGCCCTTTACGTTAGTGAATTCATTAGGTAAACAGTAAAATCCTGAGTGTCTACCATGGGCAAAGTACTGCCACGTACCTTGGATGTAACAGTGTTCCCAAGCAGCCTGGACTTTACTATCAGAAGTTTATAGTCTAGTAGATTTAATCGTACAAATACATCTTTTAAATTGTGAAACATACCATGAAAAAAATCATGTTATGATTTTTTGGTTTTGGTATATGGAAGCATACCGAAAGGGCTCTAATTGAGATAGGATGATCAGAAAAGGCCTAAGGAGGGACACTTGAGACCAAGCACTACAGAATGGTGAATATGACAGGCTGGGTTGGGTAGGGAGGGGGCTGGGACTGGGGAGAGTTCAAAGGAAAAACATCTGTACAAAGGTCCTGAGGTCAGAATGACTGGAATGAGTTCAGGTTTGTGAGGAACTGAAAGGAGCCCAGCATGAGCACAGCATAAGGAGCAAAAGTGTGTGTTTTGGGTGGGAAGGTGGGGTGGGGGGGTAAAGGAAAAGATGAGGTTGGAAGTAGGTAAGGATCCTGTCATTCAGTGCTACACTGTAAGCCATTGATGAGTTAGAAATTTGGTCTAAATGAAGAGAGAAACCAATGAAGCATTTCATACAGGGAAGTAGCAGGGTCTCATTTACGTTTTCAAAGGCTTATCCTGGCTTTTTAGTGCAGAACAGGTTGGAAAGGAGCAAAAATAAATGTGGAGACCAGTTAGGAAGCTATTTGAATGGACAAGACCAGAGGTGATGGTGGCTTTGACCAGGTCAGTGGTAATGAGGTTGTCTTACATCTGCATCAGTAGCAAATTTGATGAACCAGATGAAAACCTATTCTCTAAAAAGAAGGTAACATAAACTATATTACAGGATTGTTGTAAAGATTAAATAAGATGTGTGCAAACATAGGCCAAAGCCACAGCTATATACTAAGAACTCAAAAAATTTCCTCCCTGTTTTCACAAATACCAGACTATTGGTTTCATGAAGATATTTATGTTATTCTCGTTTGAATCCACCCAGTCTTCTAGTACCGTGTTTCTTGAATGACTATGTATCACATGACTGCAAAATACTAAACCTTTTGGAAACAACTTTCTAAGTCAGGAGAGAAAAAGCCTAGCAAACGTGTTTCACTTCTAAATTCTCGATTTGTCTTTCTTCTGTTTCCTCTTTAGACTTAGATACCATAATTCCAAGGGCTCCTTAGAGGCTGTTTTGTGGAATGCTAAAGGCCATCCGAAATTCAATTTTGTTGTTGTTGTTGTTGTTGGAATGAAACATCATCCAGCATTTGCAGAATTATCCTTTAAGAACTACAAAGTGCTTTTCAAATGAAGATGCAGCCTGCTGATGAACTAGAAGGGGAAATGAAGGAACTGGATGATTTATATATCTATGTGCAGTAGGCAAGTGAATTGGCAAGATGCAAAAGATGAAACACCAGTGTCTCCACCCCATCTTACCATCATTTTGTATTGTAAAATTTAACTTTTTCTTTTTCTTCAAGATTTCTTGGAATTATGTCAGTAAAAAAAAAAATGCAGCTGGATCCCTGGCTTTGCTTTACTTTCTTCACAAGAATATAAGAAAGCTACGAATCTGGGAATCTAATACCCCATGTGTCCTTTTGAAAGGCATTGTCTATTGCATTGGGTTCATTTGTTTTGTTTGTTTTGTTTTGTTTTGTTTTATATAAGGATGTTGAATCTACTCTGTAAATTACTTCATCAAATTGTGCATTTAAAAGCAATTGATAATTCTAAAAAAGCATTTCCATAAGCAACACATCTCAATAATGACTAAAGTGTCTGATAAGGAAATAATAAATCCCATGGTAAATCAGACCAATAACAAGTCAGAACAAAACTATTTCTAAGAGGGAAATGAAACAGTTTCTCTGGGTAAAATACAGTGGAATTACTCATCATACTGTGGCATGACACTAAAGACAATATATTAGGTCAAATTTTGGATATGATCAGGACTCTTTCTGAAAAAAAAAAAAATCATCCATGAAGCACATACATGGTTTAGGTATGAACCCTGAGTAGAACAAATGGAAGATTATATGCTTTTTTTATGATGCACTGTCTGTAAGCTAAGTGAATAGAAGATGGGTAGATAATTCTTCAGAACTCCTGCTTGCCTGAAGTATTACTGCACTCTTTAATAATAAGTCACTGTAAAAATTATAATGTCCATAGGTCAATTTATTATTGTAAGCACTAAACAAAAGATTGGAGAATAATCTTTGGCTGAGGTTAGGATCAAAGGCTGCACAGAGTGTACAAGCTATGATTGCAGGCTTGGGCCATTCCATGACTCTTATTATATCACATAAATCAACCAACCAGTAATGATTTATTTGGTGTCAGTGTCATGCTTATTCCCATTTTAAGTGCACTGAAGTTGATAGGGAAAAAATAACTAAAAGTAATAGTTGGTTCATGGTATTCATTCACTAAATTTGCTGAATGTTATGAATGAATAAATGAATAAAAGATTATTTTATTGCCTTTCTGGGAAATTGTTATGCCTTTTCAAAAATCTTTGTTTAGAGTTTCTTCTACCACTACCATCCACTACAAACCCCGGATGTTCTAAATCTGCTTTCCTATGTGACTGTACGAACACACTTACTTTTTAAAGAAATCTTTCTACACTTCACATTTTGTCTCAATTAACCATATACATGTCTGTTTTACCAGAAACTATGTCTCATTCATTTTTATATCAGTGCTTATACAATAGTTGGAACATATTAGATGCTTCAATTATTAATTCATCCGTAAATTCCTATGCTTATGTATTAAATGAGAACCTGTTATAATGAGTCCCTATGCTAGGTGTTGGCAAGGTACCTGTCACAGTCTCCAAAACTCTATAGCTGCTTTAGATTTCTGTTATTAGTGCACTGATTAACATAAGATGCAACTATTCTGTCAAACTATTAAGAAAAAAATAAACCCAACATTTATAAGTGGTAGTTTTCCAAGGCAGAAATGTGAATCCTGAAGCCAAATGATAAATTTGTTTATTATTTACTTTTTGTAGCATTACAATCTTAATTGTTATTCAGATATTCTACTAGGTCTACCTACATGGTTAGCTAGGCAACTAATGATCAAGTGAGCTGTTTTTTTTTGTTTGCTTTTTGGTTTTTTTTTGGTTTTATCTTGGAACATCATGAAGAGGGTCATAATGTTGATTGAAAATCAGTTTTCAATAAGGTGAACCATGGTCAATATGGCATATTGCCTTCTGTACTGGGAGGCAGTATGCAAAGTGTTAGGAGCATAGACACTGTTATCAGCCTTCCTGGGTTTAACCTTAACAATACCTTGAACATATGTACCTTGAACAAAGTACCAAGCCTTATTATGCTTTTTTGTTTTTGTTGAACAAAGTACCAAGCCTTACTATTTTTTTTGTTTTTGTTTTTGGATGGAGTCTCACTCTCCCTCAGGCTGGAGTACAGTGGTGTGATCAGCAGTTCACTATAGCCTCCCTCTCCCAGGTTCAAGCGATTCTCCTGCCTCAGCTTCCCGAGTACCTGGCACTACAGGCATGCGGCACCATGCCCTGCTAATTTTTGTACTTTTTTTTTCTTTTCTTTAGTAGAGATGGGGTTTCACTATGTTGGCCAGGCTGGTTTCAAACTCCTGACCTCAAGTGACCCACCCACCTCGGCCTCCCAAAGTGCTGGGATTACAGGTGTGAGCCACTGTTCCCAGTCACCTCATTATGTTTTAACATTCTCTCACATTAGGTAAAGATATTCATGATGCTTACTTCACAGACTTGTAAAGACAGAAGAACACATGCAGTGTACCTAGAAAAGTGATCAGTACATAGTAGATACTCAATAAACTTTAGCTATCATTATTAGCCATATATTTTTACATTGATTTTTATAAAGAATATAGATTCTGGGCTGGGCGTGATGGCTCATGCCTGTAATCCCAGCATTTTGGGAGGCCAAAGCAGGAGGATCACGAGGTCAGGAGATCGAGACCTTCCTGGCCAACATGGAGAAACCCCGTCTCTCCTAAAAACACAAAAATTAGCCGGGCGTGGCGGCATAGGCTTGTAGTCCCAGCTACTCGGGAGGCTGAGGCAGGAGAATCGCTTGGAACCCGGGAGGCAGAGGTTGCAGTGAGCCAAGATCATGCCACTGCACTCCAGCCTGGTGACAGAGTGAGATTGCATCTAAAAAAAAATAAAAAAAAGAACATAGATTCTGATATTCCTAGAGTTTCTCCTGATGAAAGTTAGACAGTTATGTTTATCAGTCATATGAAGACATTTGTTTAACTAAAATTTTTATTTACGATATATTGAGATTCACATGAAGTTGGAATAAATCATACAGAGAGATAATCCACATCCCTTACCTATTTCCCCCATCAGTAACATCTTGTAACATCATAGTACAATATCACAACCATGGAGTTGGCATTGATAACAGTTATGATGCAGTTCTGTCATTACAAAGACTCCTCATGTTGCCTTTTATAGCCATTCTCACCCACCCCGACTCCATCTCTCTGTTCCTGATTCCTGTCACCCACTAATTGTTCCCCTTTTCTATAATTTAACTAACTCCTTCAGCACCATTTATTTAAAAGGCTGTCCTTTCGACCAGGCGTGGTGGCTCCCGCGGGAGGCCGAGGTGGGTGGATCACGAGGTCAGGAGATCCAGACCATCCTGGCTAACACGGTGAAACCCCGTCTCTACTAAAAAAAATACAAAAAATTAGCCGGGCGTGGTGGCAGGCGCCTGTAGTCCCAGCTACTCCGGAGGCTGAGGCAGGAGAATGGTGTGAACCCAGGAGGCAGAGCTTGCAGTGAGCCGAGATCGCGCCACTGCACTCCAGCCTGGGCGACAGAGCAAGACTCCGTCTCAAACAAACAAACAAAAACAAAAATTAAAATAAAAGGCTGTCCTTTCTTCATTGAAGTGCTTATACAGTTTTGTCAAAATACAATTGTGCATATTTTGGTGGGTCTATTTTTGGGTTCTCTATTCTACTATATTGACCTATGTATTTACCCCTCCTTAACCACACTGACTTAATAACTATATAGTTATTAAGCTATATAGTAGGTCTGAATACCAGATAGAATTATTTCTCTTACTTCATTCTTCTTTTTCAAGATGCTTTTAGCTATTGTGGGGCCTGTGCCTTTCCATATGAATTTTATGATAACTTACCTATGTCTGCAAGAAAACATACTGATATCTTGATAAGTCATAACTATAAATAATTTGAGGAGAATTGATATCCTTACCATGCTGAGTTTTCCTATTCACAAACACAATGCATTTCTTTTCTGATTTCTGTCAGCATTTTAAAATTTTCAACATACAGATCCTATACATGTTTAGGTAAGTTTAAATCTAGGTATTTAATTTTTTATGTGCTTGCAAATAGTAATGTCTTTTTAATTTCAGTTTCTACATGTTCAATCTTAGTATATAGAAATCCTGTTAGTTTTTTTGTATTGATCTTGTAAGATCCTAGAACCTCGCTGTACTCATTCTTGGAGTATTTTTGTATATCCCTGGGGTTTTTCTATGTAAATAATCATGTCATCTGCAAACAAGAACAGTTTTATTTTTTTTCAAATCTTTATTTCTTTTTCTTGCCTATTGTGTTGCCTAGAATTTTCAGCACTATTTAGAATAATAGTAGTGAGAGTGAATAGGTTTGCACTGTTCCCCATCTCAAAGGAAAGACATTGTCTTTCAATGTTATGTATCCTATTAGCTTGTAGATATCTTGTGGATTTTTAAAAAATCAAGTTTACGAAGTTCTCTATTCCCAGTGTGCTGAGAATTTTTATAATAAATGAGTGTTGGATTTTGCCAAATGCTTTTATTGGTGTTAGCTGACATAATGAGAAGATTTTTTTGTTGTTGTTTTTTAGCTCATCCATACAATGAATTCCATTGATTGCTCTTTGAATGTGGGACAAGCCTTGCAGACTGTAATAATAAATACATTTAAATTGTTTTAGAGTAAGATGAGGTATTTCTAAATGTCTTTTGTGCAGCCATAAGGTGAAGAACCAATGAAATAAATCTCTTTTGGTCATGGTGTATAATTATTTTTATACATTGCTGAACTTGATTGGCTAATATTTTGTTGGAATTTTGCTTTCTATGTTCATATAAGATTTTTTAAAATTATACTTTAAGTTCTAGGATACATGTGCACAACGTGCAGATTTGTTACATAGGTATACATGTGCCATGTTGATGTGCTGCACCCATTAACTTGTCATTTACATTAGGTATTTCTCCTAATGCTATCCCTCCCCCATCCCCCCACCCCACGACAGGCCCCAGAGTGTGATATTCCCCACCTTGTGTCCAAGTGTTCTCATTGTTCAATTCCCACCTATGAGTGAGAACATGTGGTGTTTGGTTTTCTGTCCTTGCGATAGTTTGCTAAGAATGGTGGTTTCCTGCTTCATCCATGTCCCTACAAAAGACATGAACTCATCTTTTTTATGGCTGCATAGTATTCCATGGTATGTATGTGCCATGTTTTCTTAATCCAGTCTATCATTGATGGACATTTGGGTTGGTTTCAAGTCTTTGCTATTGTGAATAGTGCCTCGATAAACACATGTGGGCGTGTGTCTTTATAGTAGCATGATTTATAATCCTTTGGGTATATACCCAGTAATGGGATGGCTGGGTCAAATGGTATTTCTAGTTCTAGATCCCTGAGGAATCGCCACACTGTCCTCCACAATGGTTGAACTAGTTTACAGTCCCATCAACAGTATAAAAGTGTTCCTATTTCTCCACATCCTGTCCAGCACCTGTTGTTTCCTGACTTTTTAATGATTGCCATTCTAACTGGTGTGAGATGGTATCTCATTGTGGTTTTGATTTGCATTTCTCTGATGACTAGTGATGATGAGCATTTTTTCATGTGTCTGTTGGCTGCATAAATGTCTTCTTTTGAGAAGCGTCTGTTCATATCCTTTGCCCACTTTTTGATGGGGTTGTTTGATTTTTTCTTGTAAATTTATTTAAGTTCTTCGTAGATTCTGGATATTAGCCCTTTGTCAGATGGGTAGATTGCAAAAATTTTCTCCCATTCTGTAGGTTTCCTGTTCACTCTGATGGTAGTTTCTTTTGCTGTGCAGCAGCTCTTTAGTTTAATTAGATCCCATTTGTCTATTTTGGCTTTTTTTGCCATTGCTTTTGGTGTTTTAGTCATGAAGTCTTTGCCCATGCCTATGTCCTGAATGCTATTGTCTATGTTTTCTTCTAGGGTTTTTATGGTTTTAGGTCTAATATTTAAGTCTTTAATCCATCTTGAATTAATTTTTGTATTAGGTGTAAGGAAGGGATCCAGTTTCAGCTTTCTACCTATGGCTAGGCAGTTTTCCCAGCACCATTTATTAAATAGGGACTCCTTTCCCCATTTCTTTTTTTTGTCAGATTTGTCAAAGATCTGATGGTTGTAGATGTGTGGTGTTATTTCTGAGGGCTCTTTTCTGTTCCATTGGTCTATATCTCTGTTTTGGTACCAGTACCATGCTGTTTTGGTTACTGTAGCCTTGTAGTACAGTTTGAAGTCAGGTAGCATGATGCATCCAGCTTTGTTTTTTTTTTTTTTGCTTAGAGTTGTCTTGGCTATGCGGGCTCTTTTTTGGTTCCATATAAAATTTAAAGTAGTTTTTTCTAATTGTGTGAATAAAGTCAATGGTAGCTTGATAGGGATAGCATTGAATCTATAAGTTATTTTTTTTTTTTTTTGAGACGGAGTCTTACTCTGTCACCCAGGCTAGACTGCAGTGGCATGATTTCAGCTCACTGCAACCTCTGCCTCCCAAATTCAAGAGATTCTCCTGCCTCAGCCTCCTGAGTAGCTGGGATTACAGGCATGTACCACCACACCCAGCTAATTTTTGTATTTTTAGTAGAGACGGGGTTTTATCATGTTGGTCAGGCTGGTCTTGAACGCCTGACCTCATGATCCTCCTACCTCGGCCTCCCAAAGTGCTGGGATTACAGGCATGAGCCACCAAAGATTTTGTTTGGTAGCTTTTTTTTTTTTTAAACTTTTTCTAGTTTTGGTGTCAAGGTAACAGGAACTGTTTCTTCCTCCTCTAATTCTAAAAACAACTGGTTAAAATTGGTCATAATCTTTTAATATTTGGTAAAATTTGTGAGTGATTCCATTTGGGCCTGGAGATTTCTTTTTGGGGAGATTTTTAATTACACATTTATTTAATATTTATAGTACCATTATAGAACAGGCTATATATTTAATCTTGATTGAATTTTGATTATGTTTCATGGAATTGGTCAATTTATTCTGAGTTGTTGAATTTATGAGCATTAATTTGTTCAAAGTGGCTGCAGAATCTGTAGTGTACATCCAGTTTATTCCTGCTATTAGTGATTTGTGTCTTTTGTCTTCTCTGTCTTGTTAGAGGTTTATCAATATCACTGATATTTTTAAAGAAAATTCTTTTGTTTTGTTTTTTTTAAGTTGTATTCCTATTCTCAATTTTGTTTTTACTATTTCCTTCCTTCTGTTTATGTTGGGTCTACTTGCTTTTCTTTTTCTATTTTCTTGAAATAATCAGGACAGTCTTGAGAGTCACAAGTGTTTCTATGAATAAATGCACTGGGAGAGCAGGTGTCCACTGGGATTATCAGGCAAATTAGAGAGGGTTGTCACCCTATTGATGACCTTAAGCAGTGGGACTGTAGGAATTAGATCCATGGCCACTTCATGTGTATCACAAGGGTCCTGGATCAGGATAACTGGTCAGCACTGGCTCTTTCGCTTCTTGCATGAAGTCCCTCATTACTAATCACAAAGAGCACAAATTGTTATCCTGTGAAGTTCCATAGTCCTGACACCCTAATATACTCAAGTTTTGTCTGCATTGTTGTTTTGATATCAGGGAGTATGTTCTAAGTCTTATAATAAGGTTTCAGGTATAGGTGAAAAGTCAGAAGTGGTAGCTCATATTTATTATGCCTCTGTTGTTGAATATGTTTAAATCTATAATTTACTCTTCGTAAAAATATTGAGATAAGTATCAAAATCTTCATTTTGTAAAAAAGGAAATTAAATCTTGAAGAGGCTAAATCCTTTGTATAACATGTAGCAAATGGTAGAGATAGGATGTGAGGTGAGAGTTAGATGCCTAACTCCATCCTACTAAAAAGCTTTCCAGTGCACGCTGTTTGCATCAACACCTGCTAGCTGTCATTACATACAGAGGAGGGTGCGCTGGTCATGTAATCACAACTGTAGTTTCTAGAAAGGCCCCAGTGTATATTTAATCATGATGAGATATGGTGATGTTGGATTCATATATGTAGTTGTTTTGATGAAGGAAAATAATAAATACATTTACATCGTTTTAGGAAAAAATTAGATTTGTTAAATGTCCTTTGTGCAGCTATAAGAACCAATGAAGTAATATTTAAGCTACATTACCTCAGGAGAAGGTGTTGACCATGTCCTGAACAATCCATTTTATAGTTGGGAAATATTACCAGCATGTATGTAGTGTTTAAACCATAAATTATATACACACAGGGTCATAGGACATAATCAATGACATATATAGACAAAATTTGGAGATTGACATCTGACAAAGATAATCAGTAGAGCCCAGTAGAAAATGAAGTGAAGGATTTGTGTATGTAATTATATTCAGGGTCTATCAAAATGTATACAGCTTCATTTTGTCTGCTTTAAAAGGAAACAAGTTATACATTTTCCTTTCTTTCATTCATACTAAGATGTAGATAAAACACATTTATTTACTTATTTACATTTAAACATTTATTCCACAGCTTTTACTAAGAAGTGCAATCTGTTGATTAATTTGTATTAAGTCCACAGAACTTACCATTCAGTCATGAAAAGGCAACCTAATTTTAAAATGGGCAAAGGACTTGAATAGACATTTCTCCAAGGAAGATATACAGATGGTCAATAAGCACATGAAAAGATGC
The DNA here is from genome assembly GCF_006542625.1 of Nomascus leucogenys. Classification (NCBI taxonomy): domain Eukaryota; kingdom Metazoa; phylum Chordata; class Mammalia; order Primates; family Hylobatidae; genus Nomascus; species Nomascus leucogenys. The sequence goes on along the minus strand of NC_044398.1, from coordinate 44,978,853 downwards.
CTAGCATCACTAATTGCTATGGTTTGGCTGTGTCCCCACCAAATCTCAACTTGAGTTGTATCTCCCAGAATTCCCATGTGTTGCAGGAGGGACCCAGGGGAGGTAATTGAATCATGGGGACCAGTCTTTCCCATGTCATTCTTGTTAAAGTAAGTCTCACGAGACCTGATGGGTGTATCAGGGGTTTCTGCTTTTGCTTCTTCCTCATTTTCTCTTGCCACCACCATGTAAGATGTGCCTTTTTCCTCCCGCCATGATTCTGAGGCCTCCCCAGCCATGTGGAACAGTAAGTCCGATTAAACCTCTTTTTCTTCCCAGTCTCAGGTATGTCTTTATCAGCAGCATGAATACAACTAATACAGTAAATTGTTACCAGTAGAGTGGGGTGCTGCTGAAAAGATACCTGAAAATGTGAAAGCGACTTTGGAACTGGGTAACAGTCAGAGATTGGAACAGTTTGAAGGGCTCAGAAAAAGACAGGAAAATGTTAGACACTTTAGAACTTCCTAGAGACTTGTTGAATGGCTTTGCCCAAAATGCTGGTAGTGATATGGACAATAAGGTCCAGGCTGAGGTGGCCTCAGATGGAGATGAGGAACTTGTTGGAAACTGGAGTAAAGGTGACTCTTGTTATGTTTTAAGAAAGAGACTGGTGGCATTTTGCCCTTCGCCTAGATATTTATGGAACTTTGAATCTGAGAGAGATTATTTAGGGTATCTGGCAGAAGAAATTTCTAGGTACCAAAGTATTCAAGAGGTGACTTGGGTACTGGTAAAGGCATTCAGTTTTATAAGGGAAGCAGAGCATACAAGTTTGGAATGTGCAGCTTGACTATGCATTAGAAAAGAAAAACCCGCTCCCTCCCTCCCTCCCTCTCTCTCTCTCTCTCTTTCTTTCTTTCTTTCCCTCTGTGGCCCAGGCTGCAATCTACTCAGCTCGCTGCTGCCCGCGCCGCGGACTGCCTGGGACTGCTGCTGCGCGCCACCGCTGCATGCTTTTTCTCGTTTGGCTGCAGGCGCGCGGTCGCCATGTTGGCCACGCTACTCACCAGCTCCTGACGCCGAGTGTTCTGCCCGCCTCAGCCTCCCGAGCCCCTGCCGGGCCAACGCCCCGTCTGGGAGGTGGGGAACGTCTCTGCCCGGCCACCCATCGTCTGGGAGGTGAGGAGCGCCTCTGCCCGGCCACCCATGGTCTGGGAGGTGAGGAGCGCCTCTGCCCGGCCACCCATCATCTGGGAGGTGAGGAGCGCTTCTGTCTGGCCACCCATCATCTGGGAAGTGAGGAGAGCCTCTGCCTGGCCGCCCCGTCTGGGAAGAAGTGAGGAGCGCCTCTGCCCGGCCGCCCCGTCCAGGAAGAAGTGAGGAGCACCTCTGCCCGGCTGCCCTGTCCAGGAAGAAGGGAGGAGCCCCTCTGCCCGGCCGCCCCGTCCGGGAAGAAGTGAGGGGCCCCTCTGCCTGGCCGCCCCGCCTGGGAAGTGGGGAGCACCTCTGCCCAGGCACCCATCGTCTGGGAAGAGAGGAGCGCCTCTGCCTGGCTGCCCCATCTGGGAAGTGAGGAGTGCCTCTGCCCGGCCACCCCGTCTGGGAAGAAGTGAGGAGCACCTCTGCCCGGCCGCCCTGTCTGGGAAGAACTGAGGAGGGCCTCTGCCCGGCTGCCCCATCTGGGAAGTGAGGAGCGGCTCTGCCGGGGCGCCCCGTCCGGGAAGAAGTGAGGAGCACCTCTGCCCGGCCGCCCCGTCCGGGAAGAAGTGAGGAGTGCCTCTGCCCAGCCGCCCCGTCTGGGAAGAGGTGAGGGGTACCTCTGCCCGGCCGCCCCGTCTGGGAAGTGAGGAGCACCTCTGCCTGGCCACCCATCGTCCGGGAAGTGAGGAGCACCTCTGCCTGGCCGCCCCGTCCGGGAAGAAATGAGGAGCGCCTCTGCCCGGCCACCCATCGTCTGGGAAGTGAGGAGCGCATCTGCCCGGCCACCCCGTCTGGGAAGTGAGGAGCACCTCTGCCTGGCCACCTATCGTCTGGGAGGTGAGGAGCGCCTCTGCCCGGCCGCCCCGTCCGGGAGGAAGTGAGGAGCGCCTCTGCCCGGCCGCCCCGTCCGGGAGGAAGTGAGGAGCGCCCCTGCCCGGCCGCCCCGTCCGGGAGGAAGTGAGGAGCGCCTCTGCCCGGCTGCCCCGTCCGGGAGGAAGTGAGGAGCGCCTCTGCCCGGCCGCCCCGTCTGGGAAGAGGTGAGGGGTAACTCTGCCCGGCCGCCCCGTCTGGGAAGTGAGGAGTGCCTCTGCACGGCCGCCCCGTCTGGGAAGTGAGGAGCGCCTCGGCCCGGCCGCCCCGTCTGGGAAGTGAGGAGCGCCTCTGCCCGGCCGCCCCGTCCAGGAAGAAGTGAGGAGCACCTCTGCCCGGCTGCCCTGTCCGGGAAGAAGGGAGGAGCCCCTCTGCCCGGCCGCCCCGTCCGCGAAGAAGTGAGGGGCCCCTCTGCCTGGCCGCCCCGTCTGGGAAGTGAGGAGCACCTCTGCCCAGGCACCCAACATCTGGGAAGAGAGGAGCGCCTCTGCCTGGCCGCCCCGTCTGGGAAGTGAGGAGCGCCTCTGACCGGCCGCCCCATCTGGGAAGAAGTGAGGAGCACCTCTGCCCGGCGGCCCCGTCTGGGAAGAACTGAGGAGCGCCTCTGCCCGGCTGCCCCATCTGGGAAGTGAGGAGCGCCTCCGCCCGGGCACCCCGTCCGGGAAGAAGTGAGGAGCACCTCTGCCCGGCCGCCCCGTCCGGGAAGAAGTGAGGAGTGCCTCTGCCCGGCCGCCCCGTCTGGGAAGAGGTGAGGGGTACCTCTGCCCGGACGCCCCGTCAGGGAAGTGAGGAGCACCTCTGCCTGGCCACCCATCGTCTGGGAGGTGAGGAGCGCCTCTGCCCGGCCACCCCGTCCGGGAGGAAGTGAGGAGCGCCTCTGCCCGGACGCCCCGTACAGGAGGAAGTGAGGAGCGCCTCTAAACGGCCGCCCCATCCGGGAAGAAGTGAGGAGTGCCTCTGCCCGGCCGCCCTGTCTGGGAAGAGGTGAGGGGTACCTCTGCCCGGACGCCCCGTCAGGGAAGTGAGGAGCACCTCTGCCTGGCCACCCATCGTCTGGGAGGTGAGGAGCGCCTCTGCCGGGCCGCCCCGTCCGGGAGGAAGTGAGGAGGGCCTCTGCCCGGCCGCCCCGTCCAGGAGGAAGTGAGGAGCGCCTCTGCCCGGCCGCCCCGTCCGGGAGGAAGTGAGGAGCGCCTCTGCCCGGCCGCCCCGTCTGGGAAGAGGTGAGGGGTACCTCTGCCCGGCCGCCCAGACTGGGAAGTGAGGAGCAACTCTGCCTGGCCACCCATCATCTGGGAGGTGAGGAGCGCCTCTGCCTGGCCGCCCCGCCTGGGAAGTGAGGAGTGCCTCTGCCCGGCCGCCCCGTCTGGGAAGAAGTGAGGATCGCCTCTGCCCGGCCAACTATCGTCTGGGGGGTGAGGAGTGCCTCTGCCTGGCCGCCCACCCTCTGGGAAGTGAGGAGCGCCTCTGCCCGGCCACCCCGTCTGGGAGGTGAGGAGCGCCTCTGCCCGGCCGCCGACCCTCTGGGAAGTGAGGAGCGCCTCTGCCCGGCCACCCACCGTCTGGGAAGTGAGGAGCGCGTCTGCACGGCCACCCACCGTCTGGGAAGTGAGGAGCGCCTCTGCACGGCCACCCCATCTGGGAAGTGAGGAGCGCCTCTGCCCGGCCAACCCGTCTGGGAAGTGAGGAGCACCTCTGCCCTGCCACCCATTGTTTGGGAAGTGAGGAGCGCCTCTGCCTGGCCGCCCCGTCTGGGAAGTGAGGAGCGCCTCTGCCCGGCCACCCACCGTCTGGGAAGTGAGGAGCGCCTCTGCACGGCCACCCCATCGGGGAAGTGAGGAGCGCCTCTGCCGGGCCAACCCGTCTGGGAAGTGAGGAGCGCCTCTGCCCGGCCGCCCCGACTGGGAAGTGAGGAGCGCCTCTGCCCGGCCAACCCGTCTGGGAAGTGAGGAGCGCATCTACCCGGCCACCCCGTCTGGGAAGTGAGGAGCGCCTCTGCCCGGCCACCCATCGTTTGGGAAGTGAGGAGCGCCTCTGCCCGGCCGCCCCGTCTGGGAAGTGAGGAGCGCCTCTGCCCAGCCACTAACCGTCTGGGAAGTGAGGAGCGCCTCTGCCCGGCCGTCCCATCTGTGAAATGAGGAGTGCCTCTGCCCGGCCACCCACCGTCTGGGAAGTGAGGAGCGCCTCTGCCCGGCCACCTATCGTCTGGGGGTGAGAGCGCCTCTGCCCGGCCGCCCCGTCCGGGAAGAAATGAGGAGCGCCTCTGCCCGGCCGCCCCGTCCGGGAAGAAGTGAGGAGCGCCTCTGCCCGGCCGCCCCGTCCGGGAAGAAGTGAGGAGCGCCTCTGCCCGGCCGCCCCGTCCGGGAAGAAGTGAGGAGCGCCTCTGCCCGGCCGCCCCGTCCGGGAAGAAGTGAGGAGCGCCTCTGCCCGGACGCCCCGTCCGGGAAGAAGTGAGGAGGGTCTCTGCCCGGCCGCCCCATCTGGGAAGTGAGGAGCGCCTCTGCCCGGCCACCCACCGTCTGGGAAGTGAGGAGCGCCTCTGCCCGGCCACCCACCGTCTGGGAAGTGAGGAGCGCCTCTGCACGGCCACCCCATCTGGGAAGTGAGGAGCGCCTCTGCCCGGCCAACCCGTCTGGGAAGTGAGGAGCGCCTCTGCCTGGCCGCCCCGACTGGGAAGTGAGGAGCGCCTCTGCCCGGCCAACCCGTCTGGGAAGTGAGGAGCGCCTCTGCCCGGCCACCCCGTCTCGGAAGTGAGGAGGGCCTCGGCCCGGCCGCCCCGTCTGGGAAGTGAGGAGCGCCTCTGCCCGGCCACCCATCGTTTGGGAAGTGAGGAGCGCCTCTGCCCGGCCGCCCCGTCTGGGAAGTGAGGAGCGCCTCTGCCCGGCCACTAACCATCTGGGAAGTGAGGAGTGCCTCTGCCCGGCCACCCAACGTCTGGGAAGTGAGGAGCGCCTCTGCCCGGCCACCCTGTCTGGGAAGTGAGGAGCGCCTCTGCCCGGCCGCCCCATCTGTGAAATGAGGAGTGCCTCTGCCCGGCCACCCACCGTCTGGGAAGTGAGGAGCGCCTCTGCCCGGCCACCTATCGTCTGGGGGGTGAGGAGCGCCTCTGCCTGGCCGCCCCGTCCGGGAAGAAATGAGGAGCGCCTCTGCCCGGCCGCCCCGTCCGGGAAGAAGTGAGGAGCGCCTCTGCCCAGCCGCCCCGTCCGGGAAGAAGTGAGGAGCGCCTCTGCCCGGCCGCCCCGTCCGGGAAGAAGTGAGGAGCGCCTCTGCCCGGCCGCCCCGTCCGGCAAGAAGTGAGGAGCGCCTCTGCCCGGCCGCCCCGTCCGGGAAGAAGTGAGGAGCGCCTCTGCCCGACCACCCACCGTCTGTGAAGTGAGGAGCGCCTCTGCCCGGCCACCCACCGTCTGGGAAGTGAGGAGCGCCTCTGCCCGGCCACCCACCGTTTGGGGGTGAGGAGCGCCTCTGCCCGGCCGCCCCATCCGGGAAGAAGTGAGGAGCGCCTCTGCCTGGCCGCCCCGTCAGGGAGGTGAGGAGTGCCTCTGCCCGGCCGCCCCGTCCGGGAAGAAGTGAGGAGCGCCTCTGCCCGACCACCCACCGTCTGTGAAGTGAGGAGCGCCTCTGCCCGGCCGCCCCATCTGGGAAGAAGTGAGGAGTGCTTCGGCCCGGCCGCCCAGTCTGGGAAGTGAGGAGTGCCTCTGCCCGGCCGCCCCGTCTGGGAAGTGAGGAGCTCCTCTGCCCGGCCACCCACCGTCTGGGAAGTGAGGAGCGCCTCTGCCCGGCCACCACCGTCTGGGGCGTGAGGAGCGCCTCTGCGTGCCGCCCCGTCAGGGAGGTGAGGAGCGCCTCTGCCGGCCA